>NW_027437194.1:4977500-5655000 GCF_033239565.1 Halichoeres trimaculatus | reverse complement strand
CACTTAGCAAAGGTTTCAGGAGTTGAGGTAACGGCTGTTATGTCTCTGTACATGGGGCGCACCTTGAAACCAGTGGGGAAGTGGTGCCTCAGAATATGCTCATTTTACATTTGATACAAGCAAAAATAGTTTTTGTAAATTTCCTTTGGAATTTTAGCTCTGAAGATTTTCAAGTAGGGCTGTCAATTGATTAAGGTATTTAATCACGATTAATTGCAAGATCACTCATAATTAGCTGGCGATTAATCTCAAATTGATTGCACAGTTTTAAAAATCTTTCCCAAATGTACCTTAAAGGGATAATTTTTAAGTAATGTGTTAATATTGTGTCAATTTTAACAGCCCCATTTACAAGGTTTTGTTTGATTCTTAAATTATTTTTTCAAAAAATCTCTAGGTACTTCTGGCTCGGGGGTTTTGGAATTTTTGTTTCTTTTCTTGTTATCAACTTGAATGATCGTCAATCACTACTTCACTTACCTACAGCGTTTCCACTGAGACCACTTTCCTGGATTTGGAGTCTAGCAGTCCTGTCAAGGTAAGTGTTGATGTTAGTAGTGAGTAAATTTATTCGATGGTCTGGTATTGCTGCGTTCCATTTACATGTGGGAATGGCGTTATCTCCGAGTTGCTAAGTTGTAAAATCTTTCCATAACAGCAGAATTTCTGTATATAAACATTGAATAATACTATGTAGATCCCAGAGTTCTCAGTAGAAAATTCAGACTTCATGGGGCGTTACAGTTGAAATTTCCCACTCGGAACTTGTAAATTCCACACCATTTAACTTAAATGTACACATTTAAGTCAAACTAACAAATACTAGCTTAAAAGCTAGCTACAACAAATATTTATTTCAACATTTATGACAGACTCAGTAAGGGAAAATTCCCAAAATATGAATTTATAATATAATTTACAAATTGCATGTCTATCTGCTTGTAACAAAACAAAAAGTTTAATATTTACATTTTTACAAACAGGTAAATGCATTACATATAAATTCCTGGAAATGGAAAGTTTGCAACTAAAAATGCTTTGTTATCTTAAGAAAACATTTTGACATTTTATATTTAAGTAGTTAATTTTTAGCAGTCTTCTTACTTCTACTCCTTACATTATTAGGCAAATACTTGTATTTACTTTATACTAAAATTAGCCGCGCAACTCCTGTTTCATTAGCCTGTCATCGCTAAAAAAGTAAAAACCCTGTCCTAAAATCACTAAAACCACGCAATCTGAGATGTATAAATGTAAAACCATTCCAGTATCCTGTTGGTTTGTATGCGATCCATCACACCTGCACTTGACACAAATCACGCCACACTTCAGCCTAAGCTTTTGACCTTAATGGCATTTTCCCCCTTTTAAGTTACTTTCACTTTTATACTTTAAGTAGTTTTGAAACCAGTATTTTTACTCTTTTAAAGTAAAAAGCTTGAGTTGATACTTCAACTTCTACAAAAGTCTGTCTAAACCATAGTATCTATACTTCTACTTGAGAAATGAATGTGAATACTTTTGACACCTCTGCCTTGACATGACTCTGTGGTGAGAAATCACTGCGTGGTCTCGGTAAACATTGGTAAACATTTCGCTGTCCCAAGTGTTTGAAATGCATTTCTGGCTTAGAGTTAAACATTTTTACACATTTCTTTTGTTTTAATTTTGTTTTTTATTTTATTTTATTTTTTTGTTTGTTTACTTTCACATTTATTTTTGAATGCATTGTCAAAGCCTTTTTTTCTTATCTCTGCCAAAGAGAGATTGTATGTCTGTGAACAACATAACTCAAAAAGTAACAAATGGACCTTCGTGAAATTTTCAGGAAATGTTCAAAATGGGATAAGGAAGAAGTGATTAAATTTTGGAGGTGATCTAGATCACTGTCTGAATCCAGGACTTTTTCAAAGGATTCTTTATGATTGTGAGATAGGGCTGTTTTCACCATATGTGTATATAACTCCACCATAAATGGTCGGATTGCTTTGCAAAACAACACAAGACAAGTTCACTGTAATTTCTGGATACTAAGATCTGGAATATGAAATATGTACTGGGTCATCATAATTTTCAATTTTCAGATAACAAATTATCACATGGACAGTCTGCTGGAAGGAAGTATCACATTAAAGTAAGACTAAAGTGTTGCCCGAGTGCTTTTCTAGTTTCAAATGAAACACAGGACTTGTTTTTTTCCCTTTTGGCCTCCACAGGATGGTAGAGAGGAGTTAATTAGTGTGAAGGTCTCTAACCCCCCCTCCCACCACACACACACACACACCTCCACTAATGGTATTAATTCTGTCTGAAAGGGTCACAGCAGATTTGACCTTTAGGACCACGTTCATCTCCTTTAATCCTCCTCAGAGGGTTAGAGTCCTGTGTGTGTGTGTGTGCGTGTGTGTGTGCAGAGGGCACTTATTGACCGTCTGGGGGCTTTCTGTCCCACACTAAGAGGAAGTGTGAGTTTAGTGATCAATATTTCCAGTTTTTGTGTTTTTAAAGTGAGCCTTCATCCAGATTCAAACCTGTTTTCTTGATGTTCGGGTGTTTTTAAAGTTATCAAAGATCGTAATTTAACATTTGAGGTTGTTTTGAACACATGGAGGGAAAACAGCAGCAGGATTACCTTGACCTTTAGAAAAACAGAGTGTTTGAGTTTTAATAATGATGCCGATGAATACAGACGGTGAACCTGAGCTGCAAACATCCGTCCTTTCATGTGTTTGTGAAGTAAATAAAACTGATTAATCTGATGTTGCATGCAGACTCTTCCCCCTCTGGATCATATTTCGGTCTCCCCCTGATAAAACACACACCCAGTGGTATCAGCATTATCAATGGGGAGTGGTGCAGGGGGGCAGCAGTGAGCTGGCCTGTGATTGGCTGATGTGCACTCTAATTGGATCAAGTGGGAACTTGCTTAGCTGGATGCTTTGTGCTGGGATCAGAGACAGGAAGAGAGGCGGAGGGAGGAGGCCACTGCACGCCCTGCTGTCACTGAGTGAGGAGGAGACAGAGGAGGAGACAGAGGAGGAGACAAGGGAGGGGTGAGGGGAGGAAAAGGGGAGTGTCCCGTCCTCTGCTGCAGCCCCCCCTCCTCTCTGAGTGTCTTTCTCTCCCGTTCTCCTTACTCATCTGTTTCTGCAGCCGGAGAGGAAGGGCACCTGCCGCTCCCTGATGATTCAGCGTTCGGCGTGTTGGACTCCCAGCAGACAGCATGTATCTGCAGAGCTGGGCCGTCCCGTCTTCGTCTCTCCAGCTACTGCAGCTGCAGCCGGCCCGTCACGTCCTCCCCGCCTGTTTGCCATCACAGCTCAGGTGAGTCAGTCCTCCTCTTCACTCTGCACCATCTCCAACATTTAGAGAGTGTAACCCTCTGCTTCTGTTTCCATCTGCAGCAAATCTGAGACTTCTATTTTTAGGCTGATTCTTGTGTTTCCTGTGAGAGGGCATGAGTAGAGAACTCCTCTTCCTTGCATGCAGACTATCTTCAAACCGCAGAGACTGCTCACTTTGTTTAATCCTCTGAAAACACACGATGGAAAAGGCACGGGAGGAGACCGGACGCAGGCAGACGCTCTGTGATGCTTTCAGTTAGAACTCCTCATCCTCCAGCAGGACAGGATGACTGAGGGCATGGACGACTTCTCTGCAGGGCCGCCACCCCCTCCTGGAGCGGCCTCCCCCACCAGCTCTGCTGGTGATACCGGACAAGTCCCTGAGGAGAAACCAGAGGAGAAACAGGAAGAGACAGAGGAGACGGAGGGAGAGGAGGTGGCTGGTCAAGGTGGGGAGGAGGCAGCAGAGGGAGGTGCTGATGATGGGGAGCACATGGGGGCTGCGGGCATCATGGCGAGCTGCTGTGTGTGCGTAGAGATGGAGCGGATCAGGAACTGTGTGCACTCAGAGAAAATCTGCATCCTGCCCATCCTGGCCTGCCTGCTCAGCCTGGCTCTCTGCACCGCCGGACTCAAGTGGGTCTTCGTGGACAAGATCTTCGAGCACGAGCCCCCCACACACTTTGATCCTAAACGTATCGGACAGGACCCCTTCATCATATCAGCAGACCCCACGCTGGGAATAGGGGTGTCTGTCCCACACTCGTCCCCTTCCCCCACCTCGCTGACCACCACCCCCTTCACCACCACCACCACCTTCCCACCAGGGCATCCCGATGTCTTCCAGGAAGAGAAATCCACACGAGGGCCCAACGGTCCACCTGATCCCTCTGTGACCCTCAAGTACAACGCTGAACGGCTCACCACCACCACAAAGCAGACCCCCCACCCTCAGACCCCACGGGAGACGAACGACATCATCTTCCCCACAGCCTGTAAGTACTCACACATGGGAGCACTGGGAGCACTGGGAGCAGATTGTCTTTACAGGCAGGATGTCCTTTGTTTCATCATCACATTAAGAAATGAAGTGACACGAGCGGCTGAACCTCAGACTCTTACATATTCATCAACCTAAAGGTCCCAGTGAGGGTGAACTAGATGAGAGTGAAGTCAAAGATTAGCTCAGTATTCCTTAAAATTAAAAGTAAAATGTAGTTTAAGAGTAAAGTAAAGTAAAGATTTAAAAAGACAGAACAAGAAAGTGACTGTAAAGGTGTGTACAGATGAAACATTGAGGTTAAATGTTGTGTTAGAGCCCTCAGCACTCAGAGCTGAAACATGAGGTGTGTTTTCAGGTCTCTTTCTGAGCGCAGACACGTTGGGGCTTGCAGAGTGCTGCAGAGAGCCTGTGACTAAGCCTCTGAAATATTACTACTCTCAGAGAACAACAATCTGTTCAGACCTAAGGAACCTTCAGTCTGCCTCTTTAAGAATTCATGATCACATCGTACTGCAGAGATTTTGGTACACCACAGCAGATGGATGGGCCCTTTGTGGCGTTTTTCTCAACGTACAATGTGAAGGTCCCTCAAATGTGTGGAGGCAAATTTCCAGTCATCTGAAACAGTGAAATCAATAAATGATGCAGGACACAGACTGAAACTCGAAGCTGTGGTACACAGAGACTTCCTGTTTTCTGCCCGTGCTCCATTTCAAGGTCAGAGTCGCTGGAAGCTAATTAATGCCCCCTCCATCCGTCTACCGCGGAAAAAAAAACATCCCACTTATACAGTCTGTCTGCCCGAGACACACCGCCATGACGAGTCTGAGTGAGGTCTCTGAGGGCTAACCCGCGGAGATGAGAGAACATCATGCTCTACAATTTGTTCTCCTGTCTCTGAGGGTTAGATCATGAAGTTTCGTTTTTGGTTGATAGAAAATGTTTTCATATTTCTGAGGATGAGATTGTGTTATCTCTTCTCTGAGAACTCATATTTGAAGAGTAGATCTCTGTGGCTGAGATTTCTCATCCTTAAAGACCGGAAAACTCCTTATCTTTGGGATCACATCTTCATAAAGGTAGCCACATGGCTGTCTCTTTGGTTCTGATGCCCTGATGTTAGCATAGCCAGCTAAAGAGGTGTTAATATTTGCTGTTAAGGGTGTTAGCCTGCTTTCTGTGGATGATCTGAGCAGTATAAAGTGGAGGATCCAAAGTTGGTTGTAAGAAATGAGAAACACTGTGGTCACAGGTTTTAAGTGAACTGATAGTTTCTGCTCTAATCAAGGGGGAAGCTCTAGTCCAGTTCAGAAGTGCTAGCATGTTTGCATAGGGGTGAAAGAGATCTAATCAAAGTATTAGTACGGATGGGAATCGAAAACCAGTTCCTGTTGAGAATCGATAAGAAATGTTTCAGCCCATCGATATCGTTAGCCTTTGTGCTCAACAATTCTCTTGTCGATTCTTTTCACTATGCCAGAGCTGCAGGACCTTATGTGACTAATCTGCCAAGCTTTCTTAGTTTTGGCATTTTGATAACGTTTCCCAAGAAAAACCTGTTTAAGGATTTCTAGCTTGAAATTTTACTGACAAACTGAACACTTCAAGAAATCATTACTCTCTCTCAGGAGATTCCTATTCAATTCAGTACATTCAAAATAAACAAAATAGCACTAGCTTGATGCTAGTGCATACGAGAAATTGCATTGATACGCTAGCGGTTAGCATACATCAGTATAACTTTGGCTTCAGAGTAGAATGTCAACTTTCATCACAGAGGCATATCACAGTTACTCTTTTTAAACAATACTGAGAACTCCAAATGTCAAAATACTTTCAGGCAAATGAAAGAAAAATTAGGCTTATGGTTGGCTTCATAACTACAGCAAGGTTCCAAACAACTTGGAATAATGCTATAACCACTTTGAGACACTAGATGGCCTACTTGAGTCAATAACATATTACAAAACTGTACATCAACGTTACATGACATGCAATTTTTTTTCTTATTTCTTTATATTTATGCCGGGACATATCCAGAACCAGTGACCAATTACATATTTATTTACTTGAAAAAGAAGGAATTGATCAGGGAATTGATTAAAAATTAAGCGATAAGCAGAATCGATAAGGGCATTGATATCGATAAAATCTCATCAATGCCCTTCCCTAAGTATTAGTATTGAAATAAAGATTGTATGTGGCAAAAGTACAGTGGGGGTAGAGTATATGCGGCTGCCTGGGATGCTAAAGGCTAACGGCTAACAGGAAGTGAGGAAATACCAGAGATCCCACAGCCTTACACAGGCCAGTATAAGGTAATAACTCTGCTATTGGCTCAGTTACCTGAAGCTTTGCCTGAGTTCACAGAGTCTGGCACTGAGCCAAATGTATTGTTCGAAGGCAGCCGTGACAAGGATAATGAATATTACTATGTATACGGCTGAATTATTGCGACAAACACTGGTCAGAAATTCTAAAATAAACGGATAATAAAAGGTGTGTAATAACTGTTTACCCCTTAAGTCGGAATTTCCTACTTCATGGGGCGTCCCAGTTGAAATTCCCCGCTCTGAACTTGTAGATCCGCCTTCCGAGTACAAATGAAACTCACCATTTAACTTTAATGTACACATTTAAGTTCATTTAACAAATGCTAGCTTAGAAGCTAGCTACAACAAATATTTATGACAGTTAGAGTCAGTCACGGGAAATTCCCAGAAAATTCATTTGTAGTGTCTTTTAAAAATATTGCACCAGAAATGTTTGCATATTTACATGTAAATGACCAGGTAAATGCATTAAATATAGATTCTAAAAAAAGAAAGTTTGCAACTAAAAATAATTTTTGTAATTTGGGGTATCTATACTTAAGTTATTAATTTTTAGCAGACTTTTGACTTCTTCTCCTTCCATTTTCAGGCAAATATCTGTACGTTCTACTCCACACATTTTAAAAATAGCCCCACTTCTCCTGTTTCATTTCAGCCTGTCATCGTTCAAAAAGACACACAATGATAAAGTAAAAACCTTTCCTAAAATCGCTAAAATCGCGCAATCTGAGATGTATAAATGTAAAACGATTCTAACACCCTATTGGTTTGTACGGGATCCATCACACCTGAACATGACACAGATCACGGCGCACTTTATTCCAAGCTTTTGACCTTAATGGCATTTCCCCTCCTTAAAGTTACTTTTACTTTTATACTTTAAGTAGTTTTGAAACCAGTATTTTCACTCTTTTAAAGTAAAAGGTATGGGATGCTAAAGGCTAACTGCTAACAGGAATTGAAATCGTACAAGAGTTCCCACAGCCTTACACAGGCCAGCATAAGGTAATAACTCCACTATTGGCTCAGTTACCTGAAGCTTTGCCTGAGTCCACCGAGCCTGGCACTGAGCTGATTGTGTTGCTTGAAGACAGCCGTGCGTTGTTTGTAGTGTCACAGTCCAGAACAAACTTGCCGTAGCACCAATCAAGGCTGTAATAGTTTTGGATTTTTCATTATAGTTTAGTTTTAGTTAGGTTTTACATTTTTTCCCAAAACAGTTTAGTTTTAATTAGTTTTACAGCGGGCATTCTAGTTTTTTTTAGTTTTGATTTTTGCAACAAGGGTTAGTTTTAGTTTTAGTTTTTTCATACCTTATTAATCAGGTGCAAGATTCAAAAAGGTCAGAGTAAATATTTTGTAACACTGTTTATTTTCAAGTCCAACATAGCGCTCACTGCTCAGTCAGTGCCATTGACTGCATATAGAGTGGACAGCGTGGCTCTGCCATTTATCATTGTACGGTTTTGAAGCCATTATACCCCGGTCAAAGGCGCCACCATTGGCAGCCGTTGTGCAGCCAGAGTCTGCGCAGTAGAGACTGTGAGGAATTCTGGGAGAATCTGAGTGGAGCCGGATGACAAAATTAATAATTATTTTTTTTCTTTTGAGAGTGTAATCACTTCTTGACTCTACCTCCCGACATATTTTACAATCCCCGAAAAAATACATGAGAATGGCATCTGTCAATCCTCGTTAAACGTTATGTAAAGCCTCGTTTTTAACCTTGTTTAACTAATGAAAACGAAACTTCTCAGAAAAAAATGGCTTGAATACAAGACAACCAAATAATATCTTCAAATCACCACAACACTTGAACATGAGAAACATTTCTACGAGGTGTAATAATTTTTTAAAGTTTGACCGCGGCTCATCTGAAATGACTGGAGAGCTGTATTTTTAAACCTATACTGCAACCAGCCACCAGGGGGGGGCAGTTTTTGTGGAGACCTCACTTCAAGCCGAGCAAGCGGACGTCCATTTTTTTTTACAGTCTATGGCGAGTGCTGATACTGAACTGTTGGCTGCTGCCGTAGACACAAGAAAATAATATAAATTTAATGTAAAAATATAAACATAAATTATATAAAACAATGAAATATGAGCTTTAATAATTAGAAACTTGGACTCTGTAACGATAAAGGCAGACTCAAATACAATTAAACTATTACAGATGCTCTGATTCATTGCACCACTACGTTTTGTCGCAGCACAGCGCACAGCCAGTCAGTGCAGTAAACAAGCACTTCCCAGTACATCGCTACGATTGTGCTATACGACACTGACAACTGCCTAAAACTGTCTAAAATTGGTTGGGAAAATGTGTCGGATTAATTTAAATCCTAAAGGCTATTAATATTGTCAGAAACAATAACAAAGGACATTTTGTCTATACTTTTATTTAGTTTCAGTTAGTTTTGTCAACACAAGATACAGTTTTAGTTTACTTATCGTTTTTGTTTTCTTTTCTAGTTTTTATTAGTTTGAGTTAACTGCAATGTATTTTAAATTTTAGTTTCCGTTTTTAGTTTCGATTTAGTTAACTAGTATAACCTTGGTACCAATACAACCTGTTATCAAACTTCGGCACGCTGAGGAACACAATGTGAATGTTTTTAATTCAGTAACAAGACCCAATGACTAGGCTGTACCAGTGCGGTGCCCTGTTTTTTTTTTTTTATTAATCTTTGCAAATATTTTTCCTGCGGTGTGTTTTTTGCATCATTTGTGTACTTAGAGCCAGTTGGAAGTCTACATAGTTGTTTTGGCTTTTTACAACATGTTTTTTCAGTTGTAGTGACTTTTGCATGTGGTTTTAAAGTCGATTTGTTCTGTCTTTTTCATGTGGTTGCAAACTTTCTTGTCGGTCACCATAAAAACCCTATTCTACCCATCATACTTAATGGAGAACAAGCTAGCATAGGGATGGGTGGGTACTGGAATAGGGCTGATACCAGCAGCTGATACTCAAGGCAAACTAATCTTAAATTAAGCAAGTCCTCCTCGCTAGTTTATTATAGTTTATTTTAAAAAATACTTAAACCCTGACAGTAAGTGGTTTTATTTTTTTGTGGTATTGGTATTCAGTATTGGTGAGTACTCGAAACGGGATGACTGGTACTGGTATTGGCCTGAAAAAAGTGGTATTAGACATCCTTAAACTATTATTTCCAACATTTCGAGGTGTCTAATGGCAAAGCAAAAATCCAGCTCACACAGTCATTATGATCCAAACTTTGAAAAGATTTTTTTCATCATTATGTAGTGCCTGATGGAAGCTGTGGTGTTCACTAAGAACAGTCAGAGGAACGTCTCCTTTGTTGTGTTTGAACTGTCAGAGGTGTTTCCCGACCGAGGAGCTCCAAACTAAGCGTCTTTCTTTGTTCTGTGTTTATTTAAAAACTCTGGGAATATGATGGAATATCAAAGGAAAAGGTTAGGTAGTGATGATCTAATGTGCGTTTTTAAAAATTTGAGGAGAAAACTGTGACGGCTACGTTAAAAAGCTGACTTTGGCTCTCACACCCTCACAGAGCTTAACCTCTGACCTCCCTGGGGTCAGTCAGAAATCTGTCAGTGTGTCACCGAGGCAGTGCTGACCTTGAAAATGGTCGCTGTCCTGCTCTCATATTCATGCCTTTCCAGATCAATCAACCTCTGTGCTTAACTAGATTTATCAGCTAGTCCAATCCTTTGATTCAGTGACGATTCATCTACCCACCCACATCTCTGCACCAGATCCTTTTATTGAGTTCTGTTAACTGGAAATGTGTTTGCATTTAAAGTCATTGATCAGCCAAAGCTCTGAATTAATCCTGCTGTCACACACATTTTTCTTTGACTCTAACTTTAAACTTCTATCCTTTAAGCCTGCAGGACATTCACCTTATGAACACATGTAGGAAAAGGAAAACCTGTATCTTTCTTTCACTCTGGACTCAACAAAAAAGTGCATGAACATTTTGATGCAGAAACTGAATAAATTCACCAACAAATGTTTTAAAAACTGGTTTCACCTTCAGAAATGTGACTGTAAAAATGGCCGCGGCTCTGAGAGGCTGAGCAGCATAGATGCTGGCTCCACTCCAACACCCTGATACTGCAGGTTTATCTATCCTGACCCTCCAGCTGAAAAATCTGCAGACAGATCTCCTCTCCTCTCCTCTCCTCTCCTCTCCTCTCCTCTCCTCTCCTCTCCTCTCCTCTCCTCTCCTCTCCTCTCCTCTCCTCTCCTCTCCTCTCCTCTCTGTATATGGTTGTCCATGTGCTAAATGAGACATGATGATGAGGGTCATGAGAATGGTAAAGATGATGACAATGATCAGAATGATCAATCAGTTTGATGATAAAAGTTGTGCTATTGGTGAAAATCCTGCTTTTGCTGCTGAGAATGATGTTTCAGACAGAAATGGTGATAACGTTGATGAGAATGATGATAATGGTGGGTATCATAAGGATGATAACAAAAATGTAGATGATGAGAATGATGATAAAGTTGATGCTATAAAAATAACAATAGTGAGGATGAGTAGAATGGGGCCGATAAGAAGTAAAGATGATTAAGATGATGAGGATGTTGATGATAATGAGAATGATGAGATTGATATTGTAATAAAAATAAAAGCGAGGATGGTGCTGATGATAATGATAAAAATAATGATGACTGTGGTGAGCATGATGATGGAGGTCATGATTAGCATAAAAAGGCTTTGATTATAATGACAAAGATTATTATAAGTAATATGACGACAATGATGTTCATGACAATCCACATGATTAAAATGATGATGATGCTGATTATGAATATTTCTATTGGGAAATTTGAATGTTGTTGAAGTCGGTAATTATGAGGCCAATGCTGTAATGAGGATAATGATGAGTATGTTGCTTCAAATGATAAAGACAATGATAACAATTATGTTTAGGATGAGAATGATGAGGATGTTGATTCAAATGATAGAGTTGAAAATATAAACCAGGATTAGGATGAGGATGATGAGGATGTTAATCAAAATGATAAAGTTGATAATATAAATGAGGATTTGGATGAGAATGATGAGGATGTTGATCAGAATGATAAAGTTGATAACGTAAATGAGGATTTGGATGAGGCTGATGTGGATGTTGATTTAAATGATAAAGATAATTATATAAATGAGGATTAGAATAAATATGGTGATCCTGATGAGGGTGTTGATTTAAATGACAAAGATAATGATATAAATGAGGATTAGTATGAAAATGATGAGGATGTTGACTTAAATGATAAGGTTGATAATATTAATTAGGATTAGGATTAAAATGATGGGGATCTTGATTCAAATGATATAGATGAGGATGATGATGATGTTGATTTAAAGGATAAATATGATAATATGAATGAGTATTGGGATTATAATGATGAAAATGATAAGGGTGTTGATTTAAATGACAAAGATGAAGATATATGATAAGATGATAATGATGATGATGACAAAAAGGACTTATCATGCATTTTCTTTGCCTACTGTAATGGTATGATGTATACAATTTATTCTTCCGTTATCCCTTCTTCTTTTCCTTTTGGAGGTCACTCAGGGTTGGTTGGGTCTGTTGGCTGTCCCAGCTTTCTTTGTGCACAAGGCAGAGGAAAACCATGCTAGGTCACTAGCATAGCACACTAGGGCTAATGTGTAGACGAATGAGAAAATGCAGGATAATCACTGTGTACCTGTTTTACAGCATATATGTGCCTCTCATTCATCTCCCAGCTATAACAGCCTTTTTGTCCTCTACAGCTGCCACCAGCACCACCACCAAAGCTAAGACCTCCAGTCACGTGACGCGCTGCAGCGACAGCCAGAGGAACTACTGCGTTAATGGAGGAGAGTGCTACACCCTTGAACTCATGCCAGGCAGCACAAAGTTTCTCTGCAGGTACGACACTCACACAAGGTTAAAACTGTGGCTTTGAATGACGCAGTGACTTCTGTGGGTTGGTCTGCCAACTTAACTGAGGTTAAGAGCACGGGGTAACAAAGATGAGATGCAAAAGGGTTGAACACGGTTCAATCATCCTAAAGAGATTCCCATGTGAGGCGGAGGTTTAAATTTCCTGCCTGAGGTTTCAAAGAAGTGTCATGCTTTTGTTTTTGTGGTCAAAACTCTGCAGAGGAGGTTTTTCAGGTGATAAGTGTTGCTCTGAGCACCAGGTGCTATCCGCTGAAGCCTGCGGGGCAGTTATTGTTTTATTATTGCTGGTCTCTTCACAATCTGATCCAGCTGACCAACAGGAGGTGATCAGCTGACAGCAATGCCCCGCTCCTTATCTGAGAGTCAAAGGTCTAACAACAGAGAACAAAGAACATGACAGGTCTGTGGCCTCAGGTGTTTGTTTTTTATGTTTTTATGTTTGGGCTTTTGTGCTTTCACTGTGAGAAGAGGACAGTGGATAGAGAGGAGACTGGGAATAGACACCAGAATGTTACTCGCAGCTAAGGGCCAAGGGTTGAAAGCTGTCTTGGGGCCTGTGCTCAGCTCTTACATGTGTAAAAGCTTAACCAGTAAGAGGTATGAATGAATGCCTAAGAATCATGCTTTGCTGAAAAATGGTATAACTGGACCCGAACCTGGGCCACCAATGCAAGGTTGAGTCCCATGGAGCGTGACACGGACCGCCTGGCCATTAGCACTCCAGGAAACTCCTTTTTAGTGAAACCTGTCCCTTTCTCAGGCAGACCCAAAATAATGTACTTCACTCATAGTTTCCAGCCAGAAAATCTTCCTTAAGGTGAAACAGAGCAACATCGACAAAAATCTAAAGCCTCTGACCAAAAAGTCTGGAAAATGGTCCTGGGGTGATAAACGCTATGTAGCTTTCCCCTGACACACAACAGCAGCTTTCTGTGGTTAAAGACTCTGCAGACATGTCAGAAAGGAGACTAACTGCAAAAACAGGTCCTAAGACAACTAAAAGCTAGATCTAATAGAGGAGAACCAAAGAGTACCCGAAACCAGACAACAGAAAAACTGAAAAAAAAAAAAAAAAAAAAACTCAAAACAAAACAAGAAGCAAGTAACCTGGAAACCTGGCAACATAAGAAACCAAGAACCTGAGAACCTGTGAGAACCTGAGAACCATATAATCAGATGACTCAAGAAACTAAGATCACAAGAGCCCAGGAACCCATGTGTACCCAAGGACCTGAAAACCCAGTAACTTGACAACCACACTATCCAATAAAACAAGCATCCAAGAACATAAGAACCAAGGAACCAAGGTGTACCTAAGAAATCGATAACCCAGTAACCTGATGACCACTCTATCCAAGAAAACAAGAAGCAGAGAACCTGAGAACCCATGAGCACATTAGAACCTAAGAACTCAGAAACCTAACAACCGGACAATCCAAGAAAGCAAGAACCCAAGAACATAAGAACCAGGGAACTGATGTGTACCTAAGAAAGTGAAAAACCAAGTAACCTGGCAACCACTCTATCCAATAAAACAAGAACCAAAGAACCTGAGTACATTAGAACCTTGGAACCCAGGAACCTGTCAACCACACTATCCCAGAAAACAAGAACCCAAGAACCCATGGGTACTTTAGAACCTAAGAACCAAGGAACCTGACAACCTGAAAATCTAAGAAATCAACAACACAACAACCTTAGAACCCATGAGTGCATTAGAACACAAAAATCCAATAACCTGACTACCACACTATCCAATAAAACAATAATTTAAGAACCCATGAGCACTCGAAAAAGTTGAGAACCTGGTAACTTGACAATTGGGCAATCCAATAAAACAACTCAAGAATCCAAGAACCCATGAGTACATTACAACCTAAGAACACAGGAACCTGACAACTGGGATAATCCAAGAAATCAACAACACAAGAACCTAAGAACCCATGAGTATATTAGAATCTCAGAACCCATGAACTTGACAATTAGGCAAGCCAAGAACTCAAGAATCCAAGAACCAATGAGTACATTACAACCTTAGAACCCAAGAACCTGGATAATCCAAGAAATCAACAACTCAACAAGTGCCTAAGACCCCAGGGGTGCCTAAGGACCCGTGAGAGCTCATGACCCATTTCTTACTATGAACAGGGGAACCTGGAACCTTTTCCTATGATAAAATAAAGATCCGACAGCTGCATGTTTACAATTGTCTTGAACCATTAATGAACATTTAGCTCATGTATACAGTTTTTGGCTCATTTATTTCTCCATGATCGTGAGTGTGCACAGTCTACTGTTTTGCACAAAACAATGAATTGTTTCAAACCTTTTCTGGACTCAAAACTAATTTTAAATGAGTTTTTATTGATATGTCAGAGCCAATACAAAGCGGAATGCTGGGGCTCAGCGTTTTTTTTAACTTTTTAATTCAGTCCTTTGTGTCTGACTCACTGCAGAAGTTCACTGAGTCACTTTTGGACATTATCAGAATGATGATACTGCAGCCTTGGATTAACAGCTGCAGGCTGAGTCAGTGAGCAGTGATTTGATCTGATTATGGTTCACAGGGTCCACACCAGGGGGCAGAAGTGTCCCTGTCAGTGTTTTTTGTGTGTCTGTGCACCACTGTCTTTGTCTTTGTCCATGTGTTCTCATGTGTATTACCTGTCCGTCCTGTTTATGTCTCCTCCTCTCTGCCCATCCACCAGGTGCTCGGCAGGATTCACTGGGCACCGATGTGAACAAGCTGTGCTTAAGAAAGTCTCAGACCCAAAACGTATGTTTACACACCTGTATCTAACCCCACATGTCATTACTGGTGTTCCACCCCGTCACATTTTCTCATAGAGCTGTTGGAGAAATCTGATCTGCTGTATCTGCAGCTGAAACCTGCATGTACTCCACATCCCATCAAACTCCATCCATTCTGTTCATAGCTGTGACCTGTAGTGGTGTAATACTTTGGTTCTGACTGATCCTCATCCTGTCTCCCCCCAGCGAGAACCAGGAGTTAACAGGTGGAAGTTAGATGAGAGGTTGTGAAGCAGCAATGATTCACTGGCTGGCTGGTCTAGGTGGTCTATTTCTTGGTTTATTTGGAGCCTGGTTGGGGTCTTGAAGCCTCGCTTTATAAATCTTTGATGGACCTGATTTAGGGTTATTCTGTATGGTGAGTGATAGTGTACATGCAGATTCCAGTCTGCTGCTCAGACAGTAATCAGGGTCTGGAGCAGAATCCCTGCCAGAAGAAAACTCAGTACTTTTATTTTGAAGGTCTGAGACTCTACCACATGAAAAACTGGACTCTTTAGTCCATTCGGTCCCTCCTGTTAACACCAGTGATGATGATGTGGGTTTTTAACCTCTCTGTCATGAACTAACACACCGTCTCTTCTTGTCTGTCTCTTTTTGTCTGACTCAGGTGTCCAATTGAATTTACTGGTGATCGCTGCCAAAACTATGTAATGGCCAGCTTTTACAGTATGTCGACTTCCTTTTCTACATGTTCTGTGTTTTCCTTGGTGACTGCCCTGTGCTGTCTGTGTACCTGATCACCTGTACCTGTGTTCCTTTGATGTGTGGTTTATGCAACCTGAAACTGCTGGCATGTGAAGTTTGTTTCTCAGTGCATTTTGTGTTTAAAAGCTGCATGTTTTTAGACATTTCCATCACATGTGACCAAGTATGGATGCATTTTTGAACTGAAAAATGTGATCTTTTTTTGTCTGGATGTTGAAATTTGTTTCTGCAGACACACACAGAGTTAAAGGATTCCTGTTCTTTGGGTCACAGCGTTTATGTAAAAGCATACTTCAAAGCTCAGGAGTAGAGCAGCTTGTCTTTTAATCCGATGGTTGCCTGTTTAAAACCAATTCTGTACACATGAAGAGTCCCCCAGGCAAGACACTGTACCTCAGGTTGCTCTGTGTGTCATATCCATCAGTGTGTATGTGTGTGACAAGTAGTGTAACAGACCTTTGAGACTTGTGTCTGTCAGTTCCTAACTTGTCAAGCCTTTCACCGCTGTGATATTCAAAACGTTGAATAAATGAGGCAGAGTCGAGGATGCCCCTTCGCTAACAGATACAGCAAGCCCCCCTGGAACAGTGTATGCCGTTAATGAAATTAGCTATTCAGACTAAAGCCAATTTTTTTTGTTGTGCTTTTGTATTGGTGCATACTTGTCTTCAGTACCTCTACATCAGGGGTCTGCAACCTTTTACTTTCATAAGAACCATCTTGTCTCAGCTTACCTGGATTAAAGTCACAAAATGTACTACACAATAAAGACAAAAAAATGTGTACAATTCTTAACATAGTAAAAATCTACTGAATTGGTATCTACAAAAGATATTTTTTGTGTTTATTCAAATTGTTAGTGTGTTGTCTTAGTTTTTATTTTAAATAAATTTGCAACTTAAAAAAATAAAAATAGGTAATGTATATATTTCATTAATAAAAAAATGTAAAAAAATAAAACAATTTTTTTTTTTTGCAAAAACTACCAAAATTTTGAAATTTCAAATATTTGCCATAATTTAAAAAAAGAAGAAGAAAAAATTAAAAACTTTCATTAAAATGGCTTCATTTAGATTTTTGAAAAATACAAAAACTTGCCCATTTTTCTTTCAAAAATATGGAATTTAAAAAAATTGCAAAATTTTGCAGAAATTCAAAAAACTTCAGTTTGGTAATTAAAGTTTCAAAAAATCTTTAAAGATTTTTTTTTTTCTAAATTAAATAAAAGAGAAAATGTCAATATAAAGAAGTTGCAAAAAGTCAATAAAATAATTGCAAAAAATAAAACAGATGAAAGCTGTACTGCAGGAGGTGATGCATATTTAGTCCAACAAAAATAAATGAATAAATAATGCATTATTTTATTTAGTGTCACTGTCTTTTATCATAAATACCCTGTGACAGAAAAACAAAAATTCTTTATTTCAATAATATATTTTTTAAAGCTATAAGAAACCACTGCAAAGAAGTCAAAGAGCTGCATGAGGCTCCAGAGCTACTGGTTGCAGACCCCCTTTTTAGAGCCAGCCCTAAGCAGATGCTTCGTGAACTTCAGTTTTAAGCAAATCTGCATTAGTCATTTTGCAAATTTGCAATGCAAACAAATTTCTATTTAATTCATTAGCTTAGGTGCCAGAGTTGGGAGAGCTGCCCTTCAGCATTTCATCTGTTCTGTTATAGCCTATCAGTGCAGAGCTTGTCTGGTCATTCATCTGAAAAACCAACTGGTTATAACTTTATGCTTCTTCTCTGAATTCTGTGACCTTTTTTTTTTTATCAGTACAGGGATATATGACTTTTTTGTGAGGAAAATGAGTGAGGAGGTGTTGGAGTATCAAGCTCAAGCTCAAGCATGTTTGATGACAACCGACTAGAGCTGTGTTTAAAGGAAACTCCCCATTACCTCTAGATTCACACTTACATTATAAACGTAAATTCACCTGAGTGACTCCCTTGTGTGATTGAAGCATGTGACCATGAACTCCTGCTAATGTGACCTCATTCTCCTGACTGTAACCCTCTCTATGTTTCTCCGTGTGTGTGAGCATGTCTGTGTTTTTTGAGCATGTTTCTGAAGTGTGTGTGTGTGTGTGTGTGTGTGTGCGTGTGTGTGTGTTGAGCTGACGTTTTAAGATTGGACTGTCCTCTCTTTCAGAAGCTGAGGAGCTGTATCAGAAACGTATTTTAACAATATCAGGGATCTGCATTGCACTCCTAGTCGTTGGAATCATGTGTGTGGTTGCCTACTGCAAAACAAAGTAATTCAAATCACATCTTCTCATTAATTCATCAAAGCAGGGTTCACTACGTGATTTACAGCGTTCAACAGACACAACACAGACTCATTTTGGATCGAATTTTATTACAGCACAGTTCACATGCTGTACCTGCTTGTTCACAAATATTGAGGTATTAAATTATACAAAACCATGAAAAGGAAACTAGTCAGAACTTTCAAATCGTACACTGGTTGGTCTGAAGGCTTCAGCTTATAGCCATAAGGCTAAAATCTACTGGTAATATTCTTAGCCATGAGCCTTGCTGTTGTATGTTCTTTGTGACTCGACACTTTCTACATTTACAGTCCCTCTTTAACTCCCAGATTTATAAAAGAAAAAGAAAAAGAAAAAACAAACTAAAACAACCAACCAACCAACTAACAACAACAAAAACCTTTAAAATTTTAGTTTCTGGAAATTTAAGAATTTAACCAACTAACTAACTAAGAAAAAAATGTAACTCTTAGCTAACAAAACCATGAAGCAAGTGAAGCTAACAACAACTTGATTCTGTTTGAGCTCACAATATCATGAGGCTAGCAAAGCTATCAACAACAATGTAAGCTAGCAAAGCTAAAGATATCATGAGGCCAGGGAAACTAACAAACAACATAAAGCTGTTAAAGCTTTTAGTAACGAGAAGCTATAGAAAGGCTAACTACCAAATGAAGCTAAAGTAAGCATAAGCCTGGCAGAGATATGAACTACATGAGACTAGTAAAGCTAATAACAATGGAGCTATCATAGCTACCAACATAAGACTGGTGAGGCTTAAAATATCATGAAGCTTCTAAAGCTAACAACAACATGGGGCAAGTAAAGCTAGTAACAACAAACTAACAACAAAAAGCTAGGTAAACCAACAATATCATGAAGCTAACAAAGCTATCAAAGCAGGGAAACTAACAACATGAGACTATCAAAGCTTGAAATAACATTAAGCTAGTGAAGCTAATGATCTAATGAAGTTCAATACAGCACGAGCCTAGCAAAACTATCAACTTCATAAGGCAAGTTAAGCTAATAAAATCAACACAAAGCTTGTGTGGTTAACAATAACAATAACAATTCCATGAGGATATTAAAGTTAACAACATGAAGCTGTCATAATGGCTAACGACATAAAGCTAGTGAAGATTAAAATATCATAAAGCTTTTAAAGCTAACAGCATGAGGCAAGTAAAGCTAATTACAACATAAAGCTTAATGGGGCGAACGACAAGAACCTAGAGAAACCAACGACATCATGAGGCTAGAAAAGCATTGGACTACAACATAAAGCTAGTGAAGCTAAAAATATCAATAAGCCAGGGAAACTAAAAACAATAAAAGACCATCAAAACTTGTAATAACATGAAGCGAGAGAAGCTGTTGACCAAATGAAGCTAAAGACAGCATGAACCTAGCAAAGCTTTCAACTACACACGACTAGTAAAGCTAAAAAAGAAATCAACATGAAGCTTATGTGGTTAACCATGAGGCTATACAAGCTTACAACATGAAGTTATCATAAAAGCTAACAACAGAAGGCTAGTTGAGCTTAAAATATCATTGGACCGCAACATAAAGCTAGTGAAGCTAAAAATATCACAAGGCCAGGGAAACTAACAACAACATGAGACTATCAAAGCTAATGCCCTAACAAAGCTTAAGACAGCATGAGCCTTGCAAAGCAATCAACTTCATAAGGCTAGTGAAGCTAATAAAATCAACATAAAGCTTGTGTGGTTAACAGTAACAATAACAATTCCATGAGGGTATTAAAGTTAACAACATGAAACTGTCATAAAGGCTAACAACAAAAGACTAGTGATGCTTGAAATCTCATGTGGTTTCTAAAGCTAACAACACAAAGATAGCAAAGCTAATAACAACATAAAACTAAAGAGGGCTAACGACAAAAACCTGGGGAAAGCAACATCATGAGGCTAGCAAAGCATTAGACTACAACATAAAGCTAATGAAGTTAAAGATATCACAAGGCCAGGGAAACTAACAATAATATGAGACTATCAAAGCTTGTAATAGCATGAAGCTAGAAAAGCTAATGACGTTATAAAGTTAAAGACAGCATGAGCCTAGCAAAGATATCAAAAGCTTACAAAATCCACATAAAGCTTGTGCGGTTAATCATGAGGCTATCAAAGCTAACAATGTGAAGTTATCATAAAAGCTAACACTATAAGACTAGTAAAGCTTGAAATATCATGTAGCTTCTAAAGCTAACAACATGAAGCTAGCAGAGCTAAAAACAACATAAAGCTTAAGGGGGCTAACAACAAAAACCTGGGGAAACCAACATCATGAGGCTAGAAAAGCTAACTACAACACAAAACTAGCGAAGCAGGAAATAACTGGCAGTATTTAACATGACCTAAAGCCCCAAAGAAAAAAAAATAACCTATGTCAGACAATTAGTGATGTAATCATAAAGATGTACAATCTGAGATGAAATTTGTTGATAGATTGACGCCATGTTTTGAACGTTTGATTTAACTACATGATAATAAAAAGTGGCAGTGACCTGTTGCTGTCACTGTCTAATGTAAAGTAAAAGAATTAAAAGTATTAAAGTTGTCATACATGAAGCGTTGGCTTTAAACTATGATCCAGACCCAGACAAATGAAACCTTTTGGGGGAGGAGACAGATTTTTTGGCTCTGTTGGACGCTGTAAAAAATGGAGTGAAGTTAGTGCTGACATCCATCCATTTAAATTCTTCATTAAAAAGACTACATTAAACCATATCACAGTACACAGGGGTTCATCTCTAACATACGTTGTCCTGTTTTTCCCTGAGGTGCTTCACAATCTGGTTTTCTGTCCACAAACAGGAAGCAGAGGAAGAAACTTCAGGACCGTCTGAGGCAAAGTCTGAGGAAAAAGAAGAAGAAGAAGAAAAGCTCTGATCCGAAACTGGTTAGCTCAGCCAGAGGACGTCACAATGCTAACATGCCTCTTCAGGATCTACAGCCTGTCAATGTACGCTGTTTGTACTCAGCGTGTAATGAATCACGGTGAAACCTGCTGAATCTGCCTCACAACCATCTGTTCCTCTTTCATTACCGGCAGTGTAACGGGACGACCTTGCAGCATGCGGCCGAGAAGGACACAGAGACAACCTTCTCCACAAGCAAACATGCCTTATCTGCTAATGACCACACCACCTTCACACACATCTCCAGCCAAAGGTGAGCCAGACTCTACAGAGGGTTTACTTTCACTTTCACGAACCTCAGTTTGTGGGAGGCGAGAATGAAGGAGTGAATGACGATTGTTGGTTGTTCTGGGAGGAGGAGCAGGTTGGAAAGACACAGGGAGTGACTCTAACAGCTGGAGGAGGATGATGGGTAATGGAGATTTTAGCTCCCCAAAACTCAAACTCAAATCATTTCACAATGCCAACAAAATAAACGCAGATTTATCAATCAAAATTAGATTACACACCATGAAAATATTAAGAAAGAACTGAAAAACTGCTCTACTCATTAACAATCTTAAAAACTCCACACCGACCGCCCTTGTGTGCTCCCATTTATCAACTTGACGCAGATTTGTTGCTGCATCTGTAAATCCCCTCATGCAGACAAAGCGAGACGCAAACATTATTCTCATGTCCAAAGGCCTGTCTGAACCTTGTCTCCGTGTGACGCCCCTCCCTGTCTCCGCAGCTGGACTAATGACTGGAGCAACAGTGTTCTGTCTGACACCGAGTCTGTCTCGGTGATGTCATTGCCGGAGAATAGCCAGCGTGCTACGCAGGGTGGCCGGGGTCGTCTGAATGCCACCGCTGGCACCAGAGATTTTAGTGCTCATTCAAAGAAGAGCCCAGACACACCCAGCTCCTGCTTGCCTTAAAGGTAACTGATTGATTTAACCTTTAATCTAACCTTTACCGCCCCCAACAGCAACGCAAGAAACACACAAACTGCCGTCAAGACAACAAAATCTCCCAGAAGACACAGATACACTGAGCAGAGTTAAAGAGGAATGAAACACATTACTCCATCTGTTAGGACCGGGTGGTCTGCCCAAACATTAAAACCAATACGTCAACAGGAATTACAAGAACTGACCTATGACTACCTCCAAAACAAAGGAAAACCTCTACCTGATTATCCATCAACTGCAGCTCTTTGGCTCCTTTGCAGTGGCTCTTTGTAGCTTGACAAAAAAATTATTGAAATAAAGAATTTTCTTTTTTTTTTTTTACAGAAGATATTGATGATTAGAGACTTTGATACTAAATGAAATAATGCAGTGAAGCTTTGGATTTTTTGGATTTTTTTTGGAATTTTTTAAATCAAATTCTTGCAATTTTTTTGAATTTCATTTCATTATTAATTTATTTTTAATTAAGAAAAAATATCAAAATGAATCAAAGATTTTAAAATTTTTTTTGATTTCTGCAAATTTTTGCAAATTATTTAAATAAAATATTTTTTTAAAAACACATTTTTTTAATTTTTTTTACATTTTTTTTTAACTGTAGCAAATTTTCAAATTACATTTTATTTTTTTAAACTTATAGGAAAATTTCGCAAATTTTTGCACATTTTAATTTTTTTTAAGTTTGTTTTGCAAATGTCTTAAATTTAGCAAATTTATGATAATCATATATATATATATATTTACATTTTTCTGTTTTTTTTAAATTGCAGATTTATTAAAAATAATAAACTAAGACATCAAATATGCAATTTTATTAACACAAACATATGTATTGTTTAGAAAAAAAAATCACTAGACCTTTACTATGTTTAGAATTTTATACACTTTTTAGTCTTTATTTTGAAGATAAAGTAAATCTTTTGGCTCCTGAATTACTTTAATCCGGGTGAGCTGAGGAGAAATGACTCTTATGGAAGTAAAGGTTGCAGACCATTGACCGAGAGCTTCAGACTTTGTGAAGCCAGCTTAACCAAAGAATCAGGGGTATGAGTTTGTTTAGTGATAAACCTCCCAAACCCTAAGTATAAACTTTATCATAAAAGAAAGTTTGAATCCTAGTCTTAAAAGTAGAGAGGGTGTCTTCCTTCCAGACTCTGATTGGTAGATGATTCAGAAGGTGACAACTGCAGGTTTAACCTCCCATGCTAGCAGGTACGATAGCAGACCTGCAT
Source organism: Halichoeres trimaculatus (assembly GCF_033239565.1). Lineage (NCBI taxonomy): Eukaryota > Metazoa > Chordata > Actinopteri > Labriformes > Labridae > Halichoeres > Halichoeres trimaculatus. The sequence goes on along the minus strand of NW_027437194.1, from coordinate 5,631,447 downwards.
GCTGGTGGTGAAATGTCTGTGGTGACTGTTCTGAGCTGTGTGGTGAATAAGTCTGTCCTTTAAATGTGTTTGACGGAGTATTTACAGGATGTGTCTTCATCAAACGAGCTGCCAGATTCCCTCCAGTGGTTCTGTTATTAAGGAAAGCCGTGTAGACGCCTTTACATAAATCTGTGCATGATTTTGGCAACAGCAGCTTTTAGCTCCATTCATCAGACGGTTTAATGTTCAGTTGTCAGAAACAAAACTCCACCGTGGAGTCAACGTCTATCCTATTCTGACAGGATTGTTATCGTTGCGGAGCAAACTGTGTTTTGGAGTTGAGAGTGACCATGCTAACTTGAGACCTTGAGCCAAACGTCCAAGGGATTGACAGCTGACTGTCACCAATTAACAGGGTCACACTTTGCACTGAAACACCAGGGATGTCTGTAGCTGGGAGTTATAAAGTGTTTTGTGTACCCAACCAAAGTTAACCGGGTTTGATTGCAAATAAGTAATTTTAACTGCAAATAGTTGAAATACAGTATTTACTTTGTTTAACTCAGTATAAAGAGTAAATAGATGAAGTTTGTATAATGATTTCCAGAAACAGATTTCATGTTTACAATAAAACAGAACAGTAGAGTGAATTATCAATCAATTAACTATGCTAAATAATAATCCCAAAATACAAAATCATGATAATTCTGATATTTAGAGCAGTTTGTTGTCCAGATGTAGATTTCTGGCTCCTTTACCTTGACTCAAGTCTCATACTCTGAGTTCTGTTGTGTTTTTCTTTGGCTTAGGTGGGTTTCTGATTCTTTCATACAAGTTTATTTCTTTCTTTGCAGTCCAACCTCTCAATGGTGTCTCACAAAGCTACCATCTGTCAAAGTGACGTTATTTAGGTAGAAACTTTGTTTTTGGTAGTTAACCTCAAAGCGTAGCTTGACAAACCGTTGTCTTCCATTGCCAAATTGTACAAGCAGCTGTAACTGTTTTCTTTCAGTAAAGGGGTTTATCACAATTCCTTTCTTTCCTTCTTTCTTTTTTTCCTTTTTTTAACATTAAAGAGGGGGTGTTGTGCTTTTTATACTCTCCCTTTGGATCCGCTCTAATAGCTTTACAGGATTTACAGGAAAAAGACAAAGAAGTTTTTCTCACCCTGGTGTTTAAAGAAACTCATCAATTCAGCTCATATCTGAAACACTTCTTTTGCTGCTGCCTCTTTAATGCTCCCACTCCCAAAACCCCCCTCCTGCTGATTGGCCACTCCTCTGGAGGCTCAACTATCTCAACTATGTGCACACCTTGGTGTTTGAGGCCCTTCCAACATTTCATTAACCAGTTAAGAGGTCTCTGCAATGATCTCAATTTTTTTTCAGCAAGTCAAGAGAACAGTTTGTCAAGATCTCGACAACATTTTATACGGACATCCAGCATTTTTTACCCTATATCCTGTTACTATTTAAAAGCGTAATACCCCCTCTTTAATAACCCTGTTTTTGACTCTGTATCTTTTAGAACTGTCTGGTTCAACAAAGATTTCACTGTTAACGTGAAGAATGAAATGTTGAGATTAACACCTTGGTGTTTCTATTTGAGGTTTGTATCTGCTCCGACGTCCCCTGCTCTGCTGTCCAGAGGGTCCCGCACCTCTCTGACCACTCCGGGGTCTCCTCCATCAGAGATGTCCGCCCCCCTGTCCAGCCTGGCCATCTCTGTGCCCTCGATGGCTCTCAGCCCCTCTGGAGAGGAGGAGCGCCCTCTGCTGTTGAACAGATGTCGAGCACGCGATGAACAGAAGAGGACCTCTGCTCACTACAACCACGGCCACATGGCCCACAGTTTACCACCAAGCCCACTGTTACCTGCGGAGAAAGGTGACTTCCAGGTCATACGTGGGCGTGACGACACAGCTGCCAGCCAGGTGTTCTCACCTGATCATCTACCTGAGACAAAAAGCAGCATGTCGAGGGTGGCGCACAGCATGGAGTCCAGCTGTGATAGCATGCTAACAGACGAGCCTCAGGGGGAACAAACCCCCTTCATCGTCACAGGAAGCTCATCAGCTCAGCTGCTGGAGGCTTCAGACGGCTGCAGGACTAACCCAGCAGCTCCACTCGACGACCTGCAGGATGAGTCGACGAGTCCCCCAAACAAAGATCCAGAGTCTGTGTAAGGTCCAACAAATACTTGAGAAGAAAAAACTGAATAGTCACTATTAAACCTTTATTTTCTATAACTTATTAGCTGTAAATGAAAAATGAAACTGTTATTTTAGTGATGTAGTAAATACAGAGTTTTATAAAAAGTTAACGTGTGTTCATGTCTTGTAGGTTAAGTGCCATACGCTGGTATGTAGCAAAGGTTCCCTGTATACTTCAGTGCGGAGATAATATCAATGGTGCCTTTCTGTTTGGTATGCTTAACTGCAGCGTTGCATTCTGGGCCGTATAACCGCCATCTTATTCACCATCAACAATCAACAGTTACCTGCTGGCTGCAGAGTGGATTGCTGACACCACAGATTGATCCTCTGGAGCATGCTGCTGTTCAGTAATCATCTGGGTTAAAGGTGTAGTCAGCGGTCTGGGAGAAAATGAGTGAAGGTTGTTGATAATCGGATTTAGACCTGCTTCTCCCGTCATACCCCATGCCCGAAAGAGGAAAGACGTGCATCGTCATGGAAACGACCGTAGAAACTGTGTAGCTAACCAACATGGCGGAGACCGGACCAACGAATGCTCGAGGGTCAGTTCGCTATAATATGTGAAGCCGATTTATTGCTTTGAAAGTAGTAGTAGTGTGACGAGCTTTAGTTGTATTGCAAGATATTATAATATTTAGATATATAAATATTTTCTGATCAAAGACGTGCGATGCTCCATAATAGACAGACCCAGATTGTTGAGGTTGCCTTTGAAAGAGACTTGACCCACAGATGTACGACGGAGTGGGATAACACTGTCCTCAGTAAAGGTATTTCTATCTTAAAGGTGTCCTAGGCAGGATTTAGCGAGTCAATGCTAATTTTTTGAATTTCTTTGGATTAAATGTTAGAGTATCCATTGATAACCCGTTATGAGTGTAGAATAATTGCACTACCATGAGGTCTCAGCATTAACATCTGTCTCTGTTATGAGCTGACAAGGATTCTCGACCGCTCCAGGTATCTTTGACCGATCAGAAGAGCCCCTGAGGCTCTATCCTAATTGATAGAGGGGCGGCGCTTCATCCTTCATCGCGATTGGTTGAAAGGCTTTTCGTTCTCGTGAATGTGCATGAGTAAGTCCCGGCTTGCATATTTACCTGCCTTGTCAGACTTCCAACCCCCAAAACACCAAGGAGTTAAAGGGGACATATCATGCTGATCCCTGGTTTAATACTTACATATATAGGATAATAAAGTTGAAAACAAGACCTTACACCCCCTGAATTTTCAAAAAATGAGATATTGTATTTTTTCTGATATCCTAGAACGAGATTTGATGCCTCTGAAAATGGGTCATTGCCAGTTGGATGCAAGATTTTGACCGTCGTGACGACACGAGGATCCTTTCTTTTTATTGGAGTAATCTGATAAAGCAGCTCCTCCTCTGTGATGTCAGTTAGTCACACAACCACCACCGAGGGATACACCCACCAAGAGCCTACTGACTGAGTGCTGGATGCAGGGACTCTGCTCTGCTGAGCAGCTCGGCTTTACATGGTGAATTAGCAGTTAAAACACTGTAGTTTTAGCAGACATTGTAATACTTGTGAGACTGTGATATTTGCATGCTTGTTCTGACATGCACTGTGAACCTGGACCACAGTAATGCTGCGGTAATAACATAGTGATGAACTGACGGTAGAGGCGATCTTTAGACGACACTTTCAGCATGATGGATAAAACAGACAGAGAAAAGTGAAGGAGCAGGATGGCGCCCTGTTATAGAAACAGTTTATTGGTGAAGTCTGCCTATATTTCCAGGTATAAACTATACATGTTACAGTACCGGTTTGACTCACCACACTGAAGCGTCCTGAGATTATCTGTGTCCAGGTGGATTTTCTTCCTCCTGAGCTGCAGAACCGTCCGGTCTGACTCGGGGTCCAATACAAAAGGAAGTATCCTACACTCTGCCATTTTATTAGTGCTATCAATGCCTTACGGTGAAGTTTTGGCAAACAGCAAACTCGCTCGGTCTGCTCCATTCAATATGGCAATTTTGTAATACTGCCATGCTGCAAAAACCGCCCCCTGGCTCTACCCCCTCTGCCCATCTGATATAACTGACCAATCAGAGCACAGAGGGCTGTGACGATGCGAGGTTACTGGAGGTCATTCTGGAAACGGAGCGTTTCAACGAGATCTTCAGAATGGCCTAAAATGAGGATATTGAGAACGCTATTGTGGGGCAATGAAGGAACTAAATGACTTGTACTGAGGGCAGAAATGCTTTACAGGCATCCTAGTCTGGCATAGTGAAAAGGAGAAACAAGCATGATATGTCCCCTTTAAATCGCGGAGTTCCCTCCACTGTCGGAAAGCCACACCGATGTTGACCCGGGTCTTCCCTCTATTATGGTCATAGACCTTCTTTTTCATTTCATGCTCTTCTGTTCTTACCTGCTGAAATTCAGAGCCAAGGCTGTGTATCGAAACTGGATTTTTTTCAACATGCTGTCAGAGATGATATCTTGTGGATGGAGAGGAGAAATACGGCGATTTCGACAAATAGTGCAAATTAGACGATCGCTGACTACACCTTTAAGAGAAGATGTTTATGATGTCTTTAATTTTACAGAAATGATGTTAAAAATGTTAGCTGAAGGTACAATCAGTAAAGCTTTACTAATAAATACTAACCATGAATAAAAAGCTTAATAAAAGTTAGGCTTACCGTTACTACACCTTTTACGTTGTGGGTTGATAATGTGTTGGGCTCTGATGTGACTAATTCAGGTTTTCTGTTTTTAAGTTACAGAAAAAAATGCACTAATTTCATCACTTAAAAGAATTCCCAGTGTATGCATAAAAGAAAATAAATCAGAGAATGTAAAGCAGAGGCCTGAGTTTTAGCACAGACCATGCTGGATCCACGTTTTCATCGACGCTTTAAAAATGCCTTTAAAAGAGAAACGTTTTGTTACTTGCTGACTCAGCGAAAACGAACATTAGCATGACGACCAGCAGCTTTATTCTTCCAAAGAGAAAAATGAGTGTCCTCCATCGTGTGATGCTACTGATCGCATCTCTAAATGTGCACTAAAATGGGAGAATGTACATTTGTGTCATTTCGTCCGTCCTGAAGACATCATGTGTTTCTGAGGGGGATTAAAAGAAACTGTGGAATATTGAAATAATGTTAATCTGCTTTTTTTAAACTTTGATGTGTGATTTTAATTTCTGATGTGTTTGCACTTTTTCTTTCAGACGTCCCGGCTTGTGTTTGAAGCGCAGTCTGTATGTGTGAGTTTGATAATCAGCTAACGTCATCATCCCTCTTTCACTGTCACATCTTTAAACTCCAGAATAAACCGAATAAAACTACATTTGAGTCTGTAATCCAACATAATCTCTTCGGATGTCTGTATGTACAGTCAGTCAGTCTGCTTTGGGTGTTTTCACTGTGTTTTTGTCTTATTTTAAGTAAAAATATCTAGTAATACTTGATATGAGACACATTCAACTTATCACTCCAGAAAAATGTCTTGTTTAAGTTATTAAAAGACAAAAATGAGGTCTGAAATTCCTATAAAAAATAAAAAAAAAATCTGCCAAAACAACAAAAAAAGTTTAGAATTTGCCTACAACTATTTAAATAGCTTGAAACAAAACATTTTTCTGGACTTGTCAGGTGAATGGGCTTCATATCAAGTCTAAATACACATTTTCTCCTAAAAATAAGACAAAAACACCTGTAGGATTTCAGTTTTTTGCAGTGTAAAAACTTTAACACATCATTCAATACAGATTGGGTATTGTTCATTAAATATAAGTACATTTTTAAGTACATTCATATTTTAACTAACAAGATTTCAAATATGGAAAAGATCTCCTCTTGGTTCTTTAAAAAGTATTGTTGGTATTTTGTAAAATAAATCAGAATGTGCTGATTTTAAATCGAAAAAGATGTAAATACACAATGGAAACCTTCACTGCTGATGTTTCTTATTAAATATGAAATCAATTTTGTGTTTTTGTTTTAAAAAACTTAAAATTTGCTGATTAAAAACTGAAACCTCTGCAGCTAAAATGATGAGGACGATTCTTTATGTTAAGATTTTTGCAAAATAATACCAGGAGGTGTTTTTGACAGATGTTCAATTACTCTTCAAAGTCCAGAAAGTATTTTAAATTTTATTTTTCTTGTGGGATTTTTTTGTATTATAAAGGATAAAATGTCTGTCCTTGAAATGTGTTGGATGTGAGAGTTAAAGGACAAATCCGGATAAAATAGGACTCTCAAATTCCCAACTGTCATGCTAGATGTTAGCTCTGAGTCATCAAAGGCAGGGTAAGTATGTGCCATCTTAAAGTAGGGGAGAACGGGGTTGGTTGTCACACTTTCAGTTGTCATTCTTACATTAAATCGAAGCTTAAGGTGTTGGGTTAAAATGTGTATCCCTCTCATTTTTTAACTTGTAAAAAAGAGGTTTAATTATCCATAGCAGGGAGGGTTATCACACTGTGGGTTGTTTGTCACAATCTTTTAAAAAAGGTAAGAAGGCAGAACAAATAGCTGACAAATACATCACTTAATGCATCGTAACACAATATGAGCAAGAAACAGAAACAGGAAACACACCTTGAAAGCCCAAAATGTAACAAGTTGTTACATTTAGGGTTATTGTTACATGTTAGGCTAAGTCAATTGTTTACAAAAAGATAACATATGATTACCAACCCCAACCATAATTTCTTGCTAGCATCAAGGCAAACAACCGTGCAACAAAGTTAGCTAGCTAAATATCTAAAGTATAACTTTCGCTTCACACTTTTAAGGCTAACAGTTGTTTTGTTATAACTTGTTGTGTAAAAGCCTGGAAGAAAAATCCCCTGGAGCTGAATATTTACAATTTGACATGAAAAATACAAAAAGTCCTCTCACCTCAAGTATAGCAGTCTTACTCCAGAGAAGACAATGAGGGTGAACTCTGATCCCAGTTCTGTAAATTTCCATGCCACAATTTGAGAGACAGCGCCCTCTGATGGCGGTATTTAATAAGTGCGACAACCAACCTTGTGACAAATGACCCTGTTCTCCCCATATTTAAGTTTCAGAACAAGAACAGCCAACTTACTGTGAAACACCAAGTGACATAAAATACTTTTTTAATTGTAAAGATAAGGAAAAGAATTGGGGCCAATTAAAAAAAGTCATTTTTTAAAAATTTATTTTCTTTAATTTTTTATTATTATTTAGTATTATTTTTTTATTTTTAAAAACATTTTTTATTAATTTATTAACTTAATTATTATTATTATTGTAACTTTCCAGAGCAAAACGTCAAAATTCTAAGATTAAAATCAGAATTCCAATTTTTTTTTTTTTTTTTAGAAAAAATAGGTATAAAATTGACCTTTTCTAGCTTTTTTCACTGAAAAAAAGTAATAAAAAGTTTTTGGAATTAAAGAATGAATATATTTCATTGTCCTTAATCCTTCTCCGTATAAAACAGTTAAGGGTTTTTTTTCTAAAAGAAAACAACAACCACTTTGGAGGTTTTATTTTGAAGGTCTTCAGGAGGAGTTAAGGGAAGTATGTCTCCGTCTCTTTCTGCAGCTCCATCACTCTGACCTCTGAGGCTCCTACAATGAAGCTCGGACTAAATCTGCTTTGTCTCATTTTCTGTCATGTGGAGCTTTCTCAGCTCCTGGATTTCTGCCCCACTCGGTGTCAGTGTGACCCTGAAGTTCGTGGTGTTTCCTGTGTTGGATCTGAAGTCCTGCCCCGGTTCCCCTCCAGCACTGAGGAGGTGTAAGTGAAACGATCTCAGTTCATTTTTAGCTCCTGTGCTTCTGTTCAAAATGATTTATAGATATAAAATGAGTAGAAAATGTATGTAATATTCAAGGGGTCATCTTTGAAGTCTAAACTCTGTTTGTCTCAGGTGGCTGATGGGGACAAAACTTTCTTCTATTCCTCAGAATGCTTTCTCTTACCTGGCCAACATTTCTCATGTGTAAGATTTACACTTCAACTCTAAATATTCAAAGCAAAAATGATTCACAGTAGAAGAAGGCTGACTTATTTTTTTCTTTTCATTCATTATGATGTATGTTTATGGGCAGAAAGTAGATGGTAAAAAAACCTGAAACTACAAGATAAAAGTGTTTCTATGAAATCATGTTTACAGTGTGTTTCTGTTTTTGTGTTTACAGACATGTTTCTGATGATGAGGCTTTACGATCCGTTGAAAAACACTCTTTCTACAACCTCTCCCGACTCACACACATGTAACATCCATGTTTACACAGATAGACACACAAATTATTCTTTATGATAATCCCAGTTTAAATACAAACCTGTATATGGGTGTGTGTGTGTGTGTGTGTGTGTTACAGACAGCTGACTGGAATCAAAGCACTGTCTCATATTCATCACGAGGCGTTTAAGGATCTGCCCAATTTAAAGTATCTGTAAGTTAAATCTGATTTTAATACGGAAGAGGGTTAGGGTCACTGGAAGAAAAATACGTCCAATTTTTTTTTTATTATAATTTTTTTCTGAGAAAAAAAATCCTCAGAAAAATTCAGAATTATAAAAAAAAAACAGACAAAATTTTGAAAACAAAAAAAAAAAAAAAAAAAAAAAAGACTTTTATTCTCTGAAAAAATTGTAATAATAAAAAAAATGTTTTTTTGTTTTTTTTTTTTGTTTTCCTAAGTGGCACTAAACCCCCTTCTGTATTTAAAGGATTTAAGTAGTTTATCCAACTTTTTAAAAGTGTAAAACTTTCTCAAACACAGCTGAATTTGTAATTCGTACAGATATAGTTGTTATAAATGAAGCAGTAATACACAAACTTGTTCATTACAGAGGGATCATCAACACAGGCCTCACCTCTTTTCCTGAGCTTCAGTACATTCAGTCCCTGCAGGAGGATTTCATTTTGTGGGTAAAATGTAAATACCTGCACCTATGTGAATCCAGCTCTTCAGATTAAAGTTTTTTCTGATTAAAGAAAAATATTTTCTGTCTGTCTCTCTGTCAGGGAGGTTGCAGAGAATCTCTTCATTCAGGTGATACCTGCCAACTGTTTCACTGGAATATCAGACAAACCTCTCATTCTGTGGGTCATATCAATTTTCATCTCCATGTTTCTTTAATGACCTGACCTTCTTTTATTATTGTTGTACTCTAACCACGGGATCAAGAGTTGATTGGGGGCAGATTTGCTGTGTTTTCAATGAATAACTGTTTTCTTGTTTTGCTTTTTTTAAGCATGCTGAACAGCAACGGTGTGAGAGAGATCCAGCCCTACGCCTTCAATGGGAGCAGCTTGGAGGAAGTGTGCGACATTTCAAATAACTTAGAACACATCCATGATTTGATTTGAAGCAACTTGACCTCATAGGCCAGCGGAATCACTTTTATTGAGATTTATCCACTCTGAGGTTTATTGTTTTATTTGTTTCACCCACAAAATCATCCACATTCATTTTCCATCTTTTAGGTATCTTCACAGGAACATGGATTTGAAACAGATCGATGAATTTGCATTTCATGGCGTCATTTATGGCCCAACTCACCTGTGAGTACCTGAAATGAAGATGAGGACTTAAATGAGCTGTGCTCCTCTGTCAGATATGTGAAAAAAAAAACATTTTTGTCAACCTTAAATCAGAATCTTTGACTATAACATACAATGTTTTTGGCCAGTTTTCTTACATTTAAAGCTTTGCTCTATCAGAATCCGAATCAGAACCACCTGTATTCACCAAGTATCTCAAAAAAAGAAGGAATTTAACTCTGCTTTTAACATTTAAATATTGAAATGTTAAAATAAATAAATAATAATAATAATAATAATAATAATAATAATAATAATAATAATAATAATAATAAATAATAATAATTTTTATTATCATAACAATATTGACATCAATAATAATACTTTTTATTATCATTACATCAATAATAATAATAATAATAATAATAATAATAATAATAATAATAATAATAATAATAATAATAATAATAATAATACATAATAATAATAAGAATAAAAAAATTATAGATAAATAGTTAGATAGATAAACACTTTATTTATCCTGAGGGAAAATCCAAGTTTTTTGTCTTTTTTAAAGTTTTTTAAATTTTTAGATAATAATAATGATAATAATAATAATAATAATAATAATAATAATAATAATAATAATAATAATAATAATAATAATAATAATAATGATAAATAAATAAATAAAGAGATAAATAAATAAGCAACCTTGTCCAGAGAAGAATAAAAAAATAAAAAATGTATTTTTATTTGAAAAGGAAAAAAATATGGTTGAAGTAAAAAAAAAAAACTAAAATATTTCTCTGGGAGATGAGGGGGCAAGTGGTTTCATTGAAGATAAAATGATGCTGGAATGACACCAGGTTTTTCAGAGAGCCAGAAGAGAAAAAAAATTAGAAGTGAGGAAGAAACAGGAAGAGCAGGAGGAGATGATTTCGCCCTGACTGAACACCAGGGGGCGTCAGATGCATGACAGCAGAAATAACTACTTACTATTGAGTGTTTGCTGCTGAATAACAGTACATCAGATATAGAAGAGAAAAACCTCAACCATATTAATTTCCTGTTATATCTGCCCAAATAATAATTCACTTTTGAATATTAATTCTGTTGTTCAAAAAAATCAGGAAGAGCTTCAGCTTTGTGTGTGAATGAATGTTTTCTCCTTTTTTCAGAGTCCTTTCAGAAACAAGAGTTTACTCTTTGTCTGTTTTTTTTTTTTTTTCAGAGACCTTTCAGAAACCAAAGTGAGCTCCCTGCCCTCAGTAGGTATGGAAACCATTGAATCGCTGCAGGTTAAAAACACTTGGACCCTGAAAGAGCTGCCCCCCCTTGGAGCCTTCGTCCACTTACAGAGCGCTGAATTAACCTTCCCGAGTCACTGCTGCGGCCTCACAATGCTGAACAGATGGAGAGGGTGCGTTCAAGAATTTCAAGTGTGCATAAATGTTTCACTGACCTTGTCCCTTCAGGTTTTTTTCTCCTTTAATTTCAAACTCAGACCAACAGAGCAGGGTTAAAGGCCTTCAATAGTTTGTTTAATGCTTATAGTTAAGCCCATTACAATAATAAAAGTAACTGTATGAACCAGATTTGAAAACAAATGTTTACAAAAGTCTTTGACAGATTAAACATGCACTGCGAAAACAAAAAAAGTTGCATTAACTTAAGATTTCAAGGCAACAGTCTGCACTGGATTTTGAGTTTTGAGGCCATCTAAAATTTTTACTTTTCAACAAACTGACACTTTTTTTTTTTTTTTTAGATAACTCAAGATCTGTGTAACCTAATGTTTTGAGTTCTACATACTAATAATTCTGAGATGTAAAAGTTAAGCCACCGTGTTATTTTTGTTTCGAAAATGTACCTTTCATACGTATGGAAACCTTAAATTTTGAGTCCTACACTTGCAAGCAGGGGCGGAAATATGGGTGGGCCCAAAGGCCCCAGGCCCACCCTAAACTTTTCTTAAAATTTGTATATTTTTAAATCAGTTTAAAAAAGGACAGTAAAATTTTGTCACTCGATGTGGTTTGTTAGCCTTAGATGCTCTGTCTTTTTTAAAATTAGCCATGGGTTTTAGCCTGCTGGGAAAAAAAAGTAAAACGTTATGAAACTTTCAGCTTCATGTGGGCAAGATCAGAATATTATTTTGGGAAAGACTGTAGATTTTTATCTATCTTATTTAACTGTGGTTAATGTCTTTGCTTTTAAAGCTTACAATGCAAAAATTAAAATTGAAAGTGAAAAGAGCAACCTGTTAAACCACACATAGTATATATATATATATATATATATATATATATATATATATATATATATATATATATATATATATATATATATATAGTCAGTCATTTTTATTACTTTTGATCAACACACTTTTGTAACTGAAACCCTGGCTCCATCCCTGCTTGCAAGGTAGCTAGCCAGGTTACATGAATCATAGGTAACTAGCTTATGTTCAAGGCTGTTAGCTTATTGGTAACAACCTTGCCTTATTAAACTAGCCAAGAAGTTAAAGCTACTTTAACGTGATACTCCGGGATGGAACAAGTTGGGTCCTATCACAAGGTTTAGGGCAGAAATTACCCCTACAGCAGTGATTTTGTGCAGCAGAGGCCCAGGGCGCTCGCACCAAACACCCCCTCCCTGCTCCTCAGCTGGTTTCCTCTGCACTCAGACGAGGCCAAAAACACAAAACACAAAAACACCTCTAAATAAGGCTTTAGTTCTCATCGTGTCTCTTCGTCCTGGCAGACTACGTGCGTTTGTTTATATCCGACACGCCGCGTGTGCGGACTGATACACTAAGCAGCGAGCACTTCGTAGCCAGCTGAGGCTCTGCAGCGAAGGTAGCGCCGTTTCACGACACAGACCGTTGATCAGTCAAAATAATAGTGACTTCCTGAGCCACATGGAAACCACTAAAAAGACGAATTGCTGGATGTCTCCCATTGTATGAACAGTGCATTTGGTGTACATAGTGGTCATGTGACCTGGACCTTGTTGGCCAAGAACCAATCCAGATCACTGTTTCTAGATAAACATTTATCAGCTGTTACTGAGCGAAGATCTCTTTGAATTTCTCTTTTCAGACCCCGTTCTCTCCTGTAACATAAATTTTAACATTTTCTGACATTCACACTTCTTCAGTTTAAATTTGTCGTCCTTGCTCTGAGTAACTGTTCTTATTTTCTTTGTTGAAGACACTCTGAGGCCCTGATCTGCAACCTGAGCCTGATGGATTTTGGAAAACAGGACTTGTCACCAGACGTCTCCTTGAAGACTCAGGGACAGAAAGTTTATGGACACCGGACGGACATCTTTGCCACGAGCACCAATCACAGTTGTGACAGCGGTTGTATCTCTCCATCAGACGACTCTCAGGGTGAAAGTTTCTTCAATGTGGAGTTGCCGATAGATTATCTCAGTGAAAGTTTTGATTTTGCTCCTTGTCGTAAGTCCCACACAGACGGACTCTCCTGCACCCCATTGCCTGACACCCTGAACCCGTGTGAGGACGTGATGAGTCAGGGTTTCCTGAGGGTGCTAGTCTGGGTCGTCAGTCTGTTGGCCATCTCGGCTAACTTTTTGGTGATGTTTATTCTGCTGACCAGCCGTCAGAAGCTGTCGGTGACTCGGTTCCTCGTGGCTAACCTGGCATTTGCAGACTTTTGTATGGGGATCTACTTACTCCTCCTCGCATCAGTAGACCTCTACACGCGCTCCCGTTACCACCAGTATGCTATCGCCTGGCAAACAGGTGGTGGTTGTAACTTAGCAGGGATGCTATCTGTGTTTGCTAGTGAGTTATCAGTGTTTACATTAACCTTGATCAGTCTTCAGCGCTGGCATGTCATCTTCTATTCAATGAAGCCTGAAAGGAAGATCCGTTTCCGACACGCGGCTGTGCTGATGCTGGTCGGCTGGGTCCTGTGTGGCGTCCTCGCTCTGCTGCCGGTGGCAGGCGTTAGCAGCTACCAGAGAGTGAGCATCTGTTTACCCATGGATGCTAGTACCACAGCCGCTTGGGCCTACGTGGTCTCTGTGCTCCTGGCTAACGTGGGCGCTTTCCTGGTGATGTTTCTCTGTTACCTGCATATCTACTGCATGGTGCACAACCCCCAGCACCTGTCCAGCAGGTCTGACACCAGCTTGGCCAAACGCATGGCCGTCCTGGTCTTCACCAACTTCCTGTGTCTGGTTCCAATCTGCTTCTACGGTTTGTCTGCAGCTCTCCACCAACCGCTGATTACTGTCACAGAATCAAAGGTGAGACTCACACTGAGCCGTTATGTTTATTTTTACCTGTATGAACATGACTTATCAACAGATCCATGTTCTCCTCCACAGGTTCTGCTGGTGCTCTGTTATCCTCTGAATTCCTGTGCACATCCTTTCTATTATGCCATCCTGACCAAGGCGTTTCATCGAGACGTCCTCATGTTGCTGAATCGGATGGGTTTCTACAAGTAGCTACTGTTACTTCCCACGTTTACATCAAGAAAAGATATTCTCTGCGGACTAGACTACACATCCCAAATTTAAAAAAAAATATCAAAGACTCTTGCTTGATAACAAAGCATGGAAGATGGATTTTCAAAGATACTTTTTAAAAAAAAAATATTTTGTATCATCTTGGGTTTGTCTGATAAGATGTTGTGGTCTTCTAATGCTTATAACAATTTTGAATAGTTTTCGAAATATATCTTAGAGATGCAATGCTATAACTTGTAGGGCTGGGAAAATATGCTATTTAATTTGATTCTATTACAATTTTTGGGGGTGCTAATTTGATTTAAATTGCGATTCTTCCATATTTACAATTTTTGCAGACCATGTAAAAAAATTCACTGATGCATCACGTGAGTCAGAGAGAAACATCTCACTCTCTGCTGGAGAAAAGTGGTAACTTTTTTTCCAATCCAGTTTATAAAAAAAGACTAAAATTAAAAAAAAAATGTGTAAAAAATAAAAATAAAAATATTTTTTGACAATGAATCCTGATTTGATAATGTCAAACAAAAATCCAGATATATTGATTTTCAATTTTTGTCCCACCCCTAATAACTTCCATCCTTAAGAACAAGGTGGAAGCAAAGTAATAACAAAGTAAGTAAGTGTATCAAACTTTATTTCTAAACACAGTCTTCTCTATTGCCTTTTCTATTACAGAAGTCGGTTTAAGTGTAGGCAGGTAGTGATTCCTAGAGGATTCACAAACACACTGTGAACAAAACCAAGCAAACAAAACAAAACAAAACAACATACAGAAAAACTAAACAATGCACTTCATACAACATGAGGACAAACGGTCTTACAATAGAACAAACACAGAACATTGTTCCGAACTAGCTGAACAGTATAGATAACAAAAAGAACACACAGAACAACAAGAACAAACCAAACAAAGAGAAGAAAACGTTTTTAAAGATATTTTAAAAAAGGATATTGATCTGATAGGATGGATTTGCCAAGACACATTCTTTAATAAGGCTAAGCCTCAATAAACTTCGCCCATTCATCCCAAGAGTCTTCTTTTTTTGTACAATACCCTTCAAGTAAAGAATATTGTTTAACTTGAATCTGTATATATTCAAGCATTCTACTCCAGATGCCTTAAAGATACATTTTTCTCCTACTGATAATATTGAAATAATAGTACAGGTGTTAGATTTTAATATCCTCTAACGTCAGAGAAGAGATCCAAACTCATTTTTAACCTCTTCCCTGATCAAACAACATGATAAGACCCCAAAAAAACTGCACTCATCTGACTGATTCCCCAAATTTTACCAAACCTCTTGTAGCAAAGAAATTATATATATCTTTTAATGATTGTACTGAAAGTTCAGTAAGAGACAACAACTGTTTTATAAAGTTACATCTCCCCTCTTGTTTTAAGCTGGTCTAAATGTCTCCTGGGGAACTTTTTTTTGTATGACTGATTGATTGATCGATTGGTTGAAAAATGTTTATTTTGGAAAAAGTAAAAGAAAATAAGCAAGAAAAAAATAGTCTAAAAAACAGAAGTTTGGAACATAAAAACATTGTAATTTTGCAAAAAATCTAAAATGAAAACAAAAAGAAATTGTTTAATCACCAGTTTAACTTCTTTTAGATTTTCAAAAAGGAGCAGAAGGAAGAAAAACATATCAATTTCTGCCCCTTCTACATTGTTTCTTGAGGTGTATGTACTGACAGGGGGGTCACCCATTAAAACAACAAAATAAATAAATAAATACAAAAATAAATAAATAAATAATAATAAAAAAAAATGTAAAAAACAAAACAAAAAAAAGGATTCGGCAGTTTTGTCTGCTTTGGTAGATTTTGAAGTGTTATAACTTATTGACTCTTTTGTAGAATTTAAGTATCCAATATAAAAAAAAATTGTATTCTGAAAAAATAATAATGAATCATTGATTTTAGTAGGGCTTTAATTTTAATATTGTTAAATATTGAATTATTAAGTTTTAAGAGTTGTTTGAGTGCTGTAGCTAACTTGTAGTTATTTTGGTTATTTGCATATAATGTAAGATTTTTGTTTTGTACTATGAATGATTTGATAGCAATAATAATCCTATTAAAAAGTAAAGATACTGAAAAAAAGGAGTAACGAGTGAAAAAATGCCAGGTATTATACCAACAACTAGCTCCAAACAGGTGTAAAGGGAGCTCATTATTGTTCATCTGCTTTTATTCAAGTATGTTGTAATTCACAATTTCACCACTTGATGTCACTGTTGCACCACAGAGAAGTTATCACCATACATGGGCCACATGCAGCCCTTTTTGAGCTCAACACTGAAATCATAGCATGAAATACCTATAGATAAAAACTCAATATTCCCCCCTTTTGTTGTCCAAATTAGTAAAGGTGCATTCTGAAAATTTTTACATTTACTTAACTATCTTCTTGATTATGCACAGTCCAGCTGTGCTTACACTGTTTCAACCAGTTTAACCCTGTTTTATACAGTCTGATGTGGATCTTTTCCTGACTCAAGCTGAAGTGTTGATTTATATTATGCTTATCTTAACTTCCACTTCATTGTATTCAAGTAATAGTGACATCAAAGTTAATTTCCCAAAATGTTGTACTATTCCTTTAAAAAGTTTGAAACATAAAGACCCTCCTTATATCAAAAGTTTTTATCATCTGTAGCTTTTCTCAGCTCAGCATTGCCCTTCAGGAGAGGCTGCATAAATGTATGAGGGATGAAACGAGAGGTAGTTTGCCCCGGCTGGATACAATGATGCATTACAAATATAAGTCTCTGATTTAGAGATAAATCCATTTCATTTGCTGAGACCTGGCAAAGCAATGAGGCATGGTCATGAGTTTATCTCGGGCAGAGTGTTTGTGCTCACTTCAGCTGCTGTAAATCAACAAGGAGGTTAGAAAAATCACAGCACAGCATCAGATAGCGTCCAGTCCTTGACTGTAACCTTCACTCTGAGTGTGTGTGTGTGTGTCTGTTTGTGTGTTTCTTTCTCTCCTATAAATACATGACAGGTTTGGAGGATCATTCACCCTCAGAGTTTTATAAGTTATAAAGTTTAGAAATGTATGGTCTGTAAATGGTGTATCTGTAGTGCTTTTCTTCATCTTTCTAACCAAACTTTTTTTACTTCTTGTTTCATTCACACTTTCACTGCACATTCACACTCTGATGAAAGAAGCTGCCACCAGCGAGTACGATTCACACACCATTGACCATGTCACCATGAGCAGTTTGGGGTTCACTATCTTGAATACAGACACTTTGGCGAGACTATGGGACGAAGGATTGAACCACCATGCTTCCATCACCGACACAGCCACCACTGTAGAATTCTGTAATGAGGTTTTAAGGATCATTTCCTAATGACGACAGATCAAACTCCCATTTTAAAACTGTTTAAATCAGAGATTACTAACTGGTATGGCTGTAGCCAGTGTATAAAGGCGCTCCATCCTACTTTTGGATCCCCACCTCATCAGTTCAGAAAATCCCTTGCCACCTTGTGGCCTGGAGTCTCCGCACACTGTTGTAAATTACTTTTAGCGACGCATGTGTTTGTTTTGAAATTAAATTGAAATCGGATTGGAACAAATTTTCTTTGTCCAAGCCTTTTTGCTGAATACAACATGATAAGGTAAGGTATTTATCAGTACAGTTATAGGGATATGGTTTGAAACGTGACATCAAGCAAATGTTGTAGCAGCTGGTTATATGTAGTGCTATTGGCAGCCCAGTGCTCTTACATATCTGTAGGCTAATGTGACAACAAGTAAGCACTGTCAGTTTGTACTGTAGTTTAGAAGCCGTCCTTATGTAGTGCTATCGGCTGCCTGGTGCTCTGAGACATCTCTGTAATGTGTAACGTTTTATTGATAGACTCTCAAGTTTGAGCAGACCACTGCAGAATAACTGCTGACTGTAACTTGGAATCAACATTAGCACAAACAGATTAGCCCTTTTAGCCTTTAGCTTGTGCTCTATCTCTCTCCTGTTTCTCTTTCTTCTGCTCTTCTGTCCGTTTTCTGTCTGACAGTTAGGCTCCAGTGTCCACCATCACTACAAAATTAATCACAGAAATGAATCCGGTCTGGGTCGACCCGATCAGGAAGCTAAGAAGTGGCATTTTAAAATAGGCTGTAACCAGCTATATTGGTGCTGATAATCTCATTTTAAAGTATGGATTATGATCAGGCATATATCTAGAAGGGAGACTTTTTCAACATTACTTTCAAACTCCTCACAGTCCCTTTAACTGTCAATAGTCTAAATGCAGTTTTTCGTATGTTGTTCATAAAATATTTAGTGTTCAGCCGAGGTTATGACCAAACACGACTCATTATACAGAGTTTCTGTCTGTTTGTAGTTTTCTGTCTCGTTTATTGTGACCCAGATCTTATCTTTGGCTTTGGCTTGGGAGGGTTTCTGGTTTATTGACATAAGTTTATGTCTCGTATTCGACGGTCTTAACATATCCATGGGTCCATGCAGTCATCAGCATCAAGTCATCTGTGTGCTCAAACCATTGACTGTATATAGAGTGGACAGTGTGGCTCTACCATTTACCATTGTACTGTCTTGAAGCCAAAATACCCCCGTCATAGGCGCAGACACTGAGGCAGTTGTGCAGCCAGAGTCTGTGCAGTAGAGACTGTGAGGGATTCTGGGAGAATCTGAGTGGAGCTGGGTGACAAAAATAATTTATATTTTCTTTCTTTTGAGAGTTTAATCACTTCTTGACTCTACCTCCAGACTTATTTTACAATCCCAGAAAAAAAAACACAGGAACAGCAGCTGTCAATCATCGTTAAACATGACGTAAAACCTCGTTTTTAACCTCGGACAACTAATGAAATGAAACTTTTCAGAAAAATGTGGACTTGAATCCAAGGCTGCCAAATGATATCTTCTAATCACCACAACAATCAGACATGTGAAACATTTCTACAAGGTGTATTCATTTTTTAAAGTTTGACCACAGCCCATCTGGAATGACTGGGGATATTGATTTTTTGACCTATACTGCAGCCAGCCACCAGGGGGAGCAGTTTTTGTGGCTCAAACCCCTCTCTCGTGTGTGTGTGTTGGATTTCTCCACCAAAAACATCTGTCTACTGACAATCTGTCCACCTGCTGATGTCTTAAATCCACTCACTGATTTCACACAAAGCTAAAAATCCTTAACTGTTCCCCAAAGTAAATTTTCTGGCTAAGAAATTGCAGTTTTTGGTGGTGAACCCCCGAAACAGTTTACAAACAGTAAATGGGGGTGGATTAATTAGTATTTTGGGGTGGCGGAAGAGGCAGGATGTAAATAAATCAGGGGTTGAAGATGTTTATGTTCACACTGGAAAATGAAAACAAAGCTTTGTCCATCAGCTCTGAAACACATTAATTCAGTTCGACACACACAAGCACACACTCTTACACACACACCTAGAGTTGAGGCTTATCTTCTAAAGGATGCCTCCGTTTTGAGACACAAATCCGTGCTGCACAGGAACAATAGAGGCATCAAAACCATCTTTAATCCTAACACACACTCTACATAACACACAGGCTGCTTCTAAATCCACACTGGTACGAGTCTGACGTCTAGATTCAATGCACAGGAAATCAGGTTTGGTCTGTAAATCACCTCTGCACTAATCTCACCGGAGCTCCGCTGATCTGTAGCTGATCATAAACTCCCTGCTGCAGGAGGAAGCGGGGATGCTCACACAAAGACTCTCTGTGGTTGACTGTAGCATATTTCTCTTCTTTAGGTTCCTAACAACACCTGACTTTTGAATGAAACATGAAAGACTTTCTCATTAAGCCTGCAGGCCGATGGTTCCCACGAGAAGTGAAACCAGAAATTTGACTGCGAGCTGGGTTTCTGTGTTTTAATGTTCAGAAATGCTGAAAGTGGAGTCAGACCAGTTTGGCTGGCACACAGATGGTGACTGCAGCACAGCGCTCTCTGCCCTTTGCAGGAATGTTACTGGATAGCTGGAACATAATCAGCTCCTGCGGATATTTTTTAGTATCCAACGGATGTGCTCAGAGAAGCATCTTTGCTCAAACAGCTTTCAAACTTACGACACAAGAAGTAGCAGGTTGTATTTTTATTAGATTGCTAAGAACACGTCAAGTCAAACATGATTTTATTCATTAACATACACAGAAATATCTACAGGTTTAGAAGATTATACCACTGACTGTATAAAAGCATTTTTATAAAACGAACAAAACAAAGTGCAAAAATTGCAGTTCCCTTAAGTGTCCACTTGAGGCAGACACCAAAAGTCAAAGTAAACCTATTAACAACCAATGTGAAGTTGCTCTTCTCTACACCTGGGGACCCTGAGTTGTGATAATAGTTGTTTGGGTGCAGTATTCAAAATAAAGACGCACTTTTGCAGCTACTAAGCTCTATTAAAAAAAGGCTCAGCACTGCATAAAAGAAAACCATCAGGAAGCTAAGGTCAAGTTTACACGACCGCGTTTCATCTGAAAACACTTAAACACAGTGAAAAGATGTAGTGGGCATGCTAAGCCTGTAGCTGGTGCTATAACTGTCTTGTCCAGAAGCTGCTTTTGGTAGATCTCCACTGAAGTAGAGTTGAGCTGATCATCTGGTGTATTGGTGAATGCGAAGAGCAGAAGTGGAGCAACAGATGGGGTGCATCCGAATAGTCCTTTTTTGATAAGGAACCTACCTAACTGAAGAAATGACCTGGAAGCATTTAAGCGTCGGCCATGATAAATGCTGTTCGAATTCTCCAAAAGTTAAGGAAAGGAGGGTCGTTGCTTCCTATAATATCTCCTTTAGCTTAGGAAACACCGGACCATCCTTTTCAAAAGGAAAGGAGACGAAAACGCCACATAATGCCTTGCTGCACGCGACGTGTATAAATGCGGCTCCTGCCGAAAGTTTACGAAAACTTACGATGGAGAAGGGACAGAAATAATGTGAGAGACTGTTGCTTTTCTAACATTTACCATCATGTGTCTGCCTGAATGTGTTTATTGTGTTCACGATGTATGAACATCAAAAAGATTTATAACCCGAAACGTTTGGTTGCAACTCCGAACTGAAACAATGAGTCACTAGCGATAGAAGTAATAACGTTTATTAAAATCAGTAAAAGAAGGACAAATGAGGACTTTTACAATACTCCAAATATAATAAATTCAAACAATGTTCGTAATGATATATGTGAATGAAACAGGGGGTGTAGTGTTTCTGACAGTCTGCTGTATTATCCAAGACAGTCCTCGTGTTATCAGGCTTCAGACTGTCAACATTTATAGATGCTCTCACGAACCTCACAGCTGTGAGCAGGAAACACACACTGCATGATCAAAGACAAAACACCGTCACAGGTAAACCCTCTGATCATGGATTGTTGATGTTAATCGGTGAAGACACGAAGAGGACAAATGCGCTCCTTGTAGTTCATTTTTTTTGTAGTTCATTTTTGAAACATTGTAGTTCGTCGTGGCTTACCTACGTCACAAGTAATTGTTGTCACATAAATATGACATCAAAGTGAAAGTGTAGTCGAATTCCTCTTTGGCCGCAGTTCTCCTTTCCTCTCATCTTTTCCCCTCCTTCCCTTGACCCTGTGACGTTTTTTATCGGGGTTAAGGTAAAGTGGATAGGAAAGGACTTAGGAAGGACTATTCGGATCCACCCATGGTCATTTTGTTGAAAGACAGTCAGCAGATTCAGCAGATTGAGCACCACATAGTAGTCAATGATGATCGCAACAATGATAGTGTGCGTGATGTCAGCGTTTTCACTGAAAATACCGGCTTACTGTTTACACGCCAACGGTGGCTGCAGCGTTTCAGAAAAAATTCCACTCTGGAAGCTGTTTCCAAAAGTTTGCGTTTTAGGTCAGCTGAAACTCTGTTTCTGTGTTAACGAGAGGCCAAAACGCAACAATTATTTAGCGTTTCACCCTAAATCCATATTCATGTAAATGGACCCTAAACAGCAGACCGTGAGCTAACACACAGCGAAAAAGTTAGCATAAATAGCTTTGAACATATAAAACAAAGTTACCAACCCCTCAAACTTCTTCAGATAGTGAAGAAGATTTTTCTGGCAGATATTGTGATTTCAATTCGATTCACGATTTTCTTCAAATCAAGCTTTGGGATATTCACATGTAGGGCTGAACGATTTTAGGAAAAGATCTAATTTTTCTGGCAGATATTGCAATTCACGATTATTTATCATCTATAGTGATGATAAATAATCTGTTTTCATCAACTTCTACTCCTAAACAGAGGCTTTGTGTTGTTGACCTGCTTACCAGCACTTTTAACATATAGATTGTCTACAAATTTGTAAAACAGAATGTGTATAATTCTTGACACGACAGATCCTGAGTCAGTCAGGAGCGCTGCAGACAAATTGCTGCTTTGGCGATCTCAAAATTGCATTGTCTAAAATTGCGATTTCGATCTGAAAACGATAAATTGTTCAGCCCTATAGTGAATATACAAATTAGTTAAACAAACTGCACACTAACTGTTCAGTCTTTAAGATTCCTAACTATGAACTAGATGCCGATAGGGGTGGGTAAAGTACTGATCAAAAATATTTCCCCACTCATTTCAATGTTGATCCAGCAAATTCTCTGAAGCAATTCACCTTCTGGCCAGTGGGGGGTGCTGTGCATACGAGTTGAGTTGTATGGATGGAGGCCGCACTTGACGTACCACATATGTTTACACTGACATGAAAATAAATATTGAAAAATTGTTTGCAGAAAATCTAATATTTGTATTTTTCTATTCCCCACTAAATTGACTAATCGTAGCAATTCAGTCGATATTGAATCAATATCGCATCAATGTTGAACCACCTTCTAAAGAATTAAAATTGATATTGAATTGTGAAGTTCTTAGCAATACACAGCCCCGGAGAACGATTTATGGTATGTACCTTTCAACTCACTGAACTGAAACATGAAAGACGCAATATTCTGTACAACCTGAGGAATAGACAGCACAACAGCGCCACCATCTGGCCTATTCAGGCAACTGCCTTACATTAACATGCCCATTTACAGAAGAAATAAACATGTTACTGTTTCTATATGAATTAATCAATGTTCGTTTTGGTGGGAAGTTTTACAAGTAATTTACCGGCACAGGTTTGAATGACTTGGTGGACGGAGGGTGAGAGGAAGAGGTCCTACTCTTAGCTGACCGCACTTTGAGTTTGTTTTTTCACACCAATCATTTTCCACTTCACAACTGTGCTTTGTTTATGTGGATGTAAAGTAAAAGCAAGAAACGAAAGGAAGCGTCTCTCTTCCTATCAGCGTGTTGGCGTCAGTTGGGGTTTGGAGCGTCGCCTTATGATGGTAAAAGTCTCACCAAAGACTCAAGTGTCGGTCTTGTGGATTTAAGTCATGTATGCCCACCACTTTCTACAAACAATACAATTCAATAAGCTGCAATCATTGTTTTAATTTTCTAACAGTAGAACAGATACTGTATGTGATGCAGAACGACAATAGGTCAGAGGTTATTCATTCATAGCAGTTCAAAAGCAAGATTTATTTAAACATGACAACCTGAATAACCAGGTCACTGCATCCAGTTTAGAGTTTGAACAGGCACTCTGATTCCTGTCATGTCATAAATCAACGTGATACAATATAACACCCTGCGGGGACTACTGTATGTGGTTGGGTGTGACAGTTTCTGGGAAGTAAAACAAAAGAGCAAAGTGAGAAGCAGAGCAGATAATTAGTGATCATTAAGCAGAGCTTACATGTTTCCCATGCTGTGTGAAAGAAAATAAATACCTGTCATCTGTCAGCATGATTGCTCAAAGTCGCTCCGACTGCTGACGCACCAACAAACGGCCTTCAGAGAAATCCACTGAGTCCAAAAGCACAAACAGCATCTGACGACTCAAATGAGAAACAATCGACAAACAACAAAAGCCTCCCACATGTTTCTGCTCTGTAGCTACAGAGACAAACAGAGAAAAGATACAGACGTGTTTGCTTTCAGGTGTTTGTTGAATCAAACCTGAAGGATGAAGCAGTACTGAAGGTTTGAATTAGAAGGCAAACTCAAAAAGGAAGGACGTTTCAGTTTGTTAGATTACTTCTTTGTTGATAAAATGCTTTTTGTCAATAAATCTTGGAGACCCTTTTTATTTACCTTTCAGATGGAGACACATAGGGAACATCACTATCCAGGTCAGTCAAAAGAGTTCATGCCAATCAAGGCATGGCACCATTTAAAGACTTTCCATTTGTATAAGATAAATTGCCAAGAAGCATTTTAACAACAAAGAAATAATCCTCGAAACAATATCGACCTGAGTTCCCCAAATAACTGAGATAAACTTTCCCACTTTTTGGGACCCGTCCATTGAGGTGCCAGACTTAACCTAGCTGAAGGTGGAGCTACAACACCGCAGACTGTTGATTGGTCTAAAGAATTGTCACTTCCGGTGTGACAGCAGCTGCTGTATTTCTCCTGGTGGCATGCAGTCTTCTCTGAAAAAAAGCTTGATTGTTCTTTGAATCAAATCGCAAAGAAGACGAATTGCTGAATGTCTTCCATCATTGCTGTTATGTAACTGATGCAGCTATCGGCATCCAGCTTACACGCCGCCTACCACAAGGGGGCAGGGTTGGCTGTGCAAACACAAACAGGATGAACCTAACGCTTTAAATACACCAGATACATCTGCAGTCCGACTCTGTTCAGTTGCGTCTTGATGGCTTTGATGTTCAAGATCAGACCGAGAAATTCCTATGCTGCCCACTACATTGATATGTCTCTCTTTATTCATGTAGGGCTGTAAAACCCCAAACCTGTTGACTCCTGGTCTGGCTCTGCTTGTTATATGTCCATTTATGTTGTAATCGAGATTAACAGGGACTGAATTTAACACGGTTGGTTTTATCTATAAGTCACTTGGTGTTTTTAGTTAGTTTCTGGTCACGGCTTCCTGTCTAACTCGATCTTCCCAACGCCAGGTTTATGTGTTACAGCTCCACATCCTGCAAAAATAGGGTGGCTGCGTTTTACCTGTGACAGATTGACTTCGATTGAAACCTATCTGATCTGTTGCTGTGACCGCTGACTGTATATACATGACTCCGCCATTTTGGCAAAATTCCCCCGTCACAGTGGCTGCCATTGAAGCAGTTGTGCAGCCAGAGACTGTGAGGGATTCTGGGAGAATCTGAGTGGAGCCCGGTGACAAAAACAACAATTATTTTTTTCTTTTGAGAGTCCAATCACTTCTTGACTCTACCTCCCGACATACTTTACAATCCCTGAAAATAATACACGAGAACGGCAGCTGTCAATCGCCGCCAAACGTGATGTAAAACCTCGTTTTTAACCTCTTATAACTAAAGAAAACAAACTTTTCAGAATAAAGAGGAATGAATACAAAGTAGCCCAATAATATCTTCAAATCACCACAACAATCGGACGTGTGAAACATTTCTACGAGGTGTATTAATTTTGTAAAGTTTGACCACAGCCCATCTGGAATGACTGGGGAAATTGATTTTTTGACCTATACTGCAGCCAGTCACCAGGGGGAGCAGTTTTTGTGGCGACCTCACTTCGAGCCAAGCAAGATGACGTCCATTTTTTTTTTACAGTCTATGGTGGAAACCGGCTTTTGTGCTAATTGGTATATTCAACTTCACTCCTGTGTAAGCTAACTTCTAACTTTAGCACAGCTTCTCTTGACGTCCCATCGTCCAGTGATGAGTTAAGAATGACTGATTTTAAATCTGGGCTTTGACTTCTACTCCCTGACTGTTATTTCATGATTATGCAGATTAGCCAGAGAGAAGCCAACGAAAACATGAACGGCCATGCCCACACAGTGTAAACAGCAGAATGAGTTGTTTTTGGACATGAAGGCTTATTCTAAATCTAATTTTAGGAGATATCTCATGAGACTTTCATCTTTGGTATTATAATTGTGATTTTTTCCAGAGATGTAGGAGATTTGAGGACTCCTTTCCTCCATCTGGTCTGAGTTTCCAGAAAGCCGAGGAAGGATCCCGATCCTGTGTGAAGGTTGTTCTTTGTGCAACTGTGCTGCAGTGCACCCTCCTTTATTTATCATGCTTGTCACTGTGGTTAGCTAATAAAATGGCTCGTGTTCAGTTCACACAAGGAGTGGATTTCAAAATGAGTGCCATGAAACCGCCTGAATTAAGCTCCACTGCAATAACATATATAAATCCTCCCAGCTGCTGCCTTTACAGCCTGAGGAGGCGTTTTTTTTTAAATGAAGTTTGTGATTACATAAAGCAAAGCTGAATGTTGGTTAAACTATTTTAACACATTTACGTGGAAAATGTGTTTAATATGAAACACAAGCCGTTTAATTGGATGGTGTAATGTGTTTTTTTTTTAACAGTCACGCACCCTGATCCAACGCTGACTTCATTATCTCCATTTCAGCTCAACGCGTGGATGGTGCAGTGAGGTAATTTGCTGCAATATGGCCTTTATTTGCTGCTGAGTTATTAAGAGAAGACCGTCAACCATCCCCAAAGAGACTGTCATATTAGTTTAAGATGGAGAAGCAAACACTGCAGAGCTGGAAGTGTCGGGTCAGCTCATGATGTCACCAGATCTGTCAGCGCTCTCTCGGGGTGACTCAGTAAATGAATCATCCGCTGAGCTTATTTCACACTTAAGATTCTCTGAAATTCTCATGAAATATGGATGGACGCAGTGATGTATTTTCCGCTCCAGCGCCTGTCAGCCTCTGTGTCGGGAGGGAGACTTGTAATATCCAGGGTCAGAGGTGGAGCTGGTTAAGGTACCGGCGGAGAGTGGGCTGTAATGGATTGTCATTCAAAAAGCGAGACGATGGAGGGAAGCGTGACCCCGGTGGATAAGAGGGCTCAGACGGAGAGACATGCAGGGAGCAGGATAACCTTTTCCACAGAGGAGTGAAGAAAGGTACTCGTTTCCAGTGACCTTCATGCTGAGCTGGGCTCAATTCATCTCTATTTATTTCTTTCTCTGTCAGTCTTTGAGGTATTTTGTTTCGGAGGTTTGGTTTGGCAGATGAGATTAATAGATCCGTGCTCTGGAGGAGCCTTTACACTCAAGGAGGGAAGGATTCAGAGACCTGAAGCTATTTCTGCTCTGAATACATCCCACTGCATGAAAGAAATTCAGTTTTCAAGCTATTCTGATGTCATAATAAGTCGACCTGATTGTCCAGTGTTGGGTATTTCCTCAGATTTAGGTTACATCCTCCTCTGGTGGACTTCAAAGTGAGGATACATGAAAGCAACGCTCTGATTAATAAAGGTCTAAAAAGGTTCACTTACCTTTGATTTGGTGTCTGCTTTTTAGGACTCTACATTTCAAACATCACAACCTTTAATACATGATAGATACCAAAAAGTAGCTTAACAGGTTTTCTGCGTCTACCACATTTAATTGAGCTTATAAGTGAATAAATATGAAATTAGTCAATGGATCTGGATATCTCTGGACATAAATAAATTTGCTAGGGAGAAATATCTCCAGCAGCGGGGAGGAGAATTCCAAAGTTGAAGAGCCATCACTGCTCTGTTTTTGGCTGTAATCAGTCACATAGTTCCATGCTCAAGCTTCCCATCTCTGAAGAAGACAAGACTAAGTGTCTAGAGTTCATTTATCAAGGAAATGTTCCAGCTACACTCAGTAAATCTGTGCATGTGTGTGCTAGTCACTTCACAGCTGACTGCTTTTCCAAATTTGGACAGTCCAACAGAGGGCTAGCCAATAGACTGGTCCTGAATCCAGGTGCATTACCAACCATCCACCAACAAACCTGAGACCCTGGAAATGTGAGTATTTTAAATGCTGTGTGCTGTGGAGCAGATGTAAGAGCTTTTCCTCAGTGTCCCCACTGTCTCTGTGTTAGCTTCAGGATGCTAACTTTAGCTGCAGTTAGCCTGTTGTTTCAGCCTGTAATGTTACAGTAAACAAGCTTCACTGTTTTCTAAACATTGTGCACTCGGAGCTCGTGGCGCCACTCTCAGTGACGTGGAAGAGCAGGGCAGTATCAGCGGTGGCTCATTTACATATGAAGGCCACGCCCACTAAATCAGAGCGTTCTGAACAGAGGGGCTATGAGAGCCTGGAAACAATGCTGCTGTGCTTGATTTATTGGCTTTTTGGACCAAAACATGTTACTAACATTTCATGAAGACATCAATGATCCATATTAAAATGCAGGAAAGGAGCAGAATATGGGACCTTTAAAACAAGTAAGAACAACACGTCATGTAGGGCTTTCATGTTGGACCATGAAACAATCACTAAGGGTTTGCCCTGAAACAGACTGAAAACATGTCGGTTTGTAAACAGCCTGTATGTAATGAACTTTGAGCCTGACTTTCATAAAACCAGTGTAACAGATTATCACTCCCAGGTTTTATAACTATGTTTTCGTCAGAATTATCATCCAGTTAAATTATTCACATAGTTTCATAACACAGATAAATACAATAGAGAAATTCACGACCAGACTTTTCTTCTGTTAATCTTGTTTTTACTTTTCCTTCACTAAGAGAACTAAAAACCTGAGAGGAGATTCTTTTGGTAAAAACACTTTTACTGCCAGGTTAATAACATTTCCTACAAGGCACATTTCAACTTTTATGAGTGTGGGATTTAAAAAGAGCTCCACTATTTCAATTTTCCCTCAAACTTTAGAAGTAATAAAAAGTCAATATCCAGTTTTTCTGAGACCCCATAAAACTGGGTTACATTAATAAGATTTAGAGTTAGCAATCAGATGTGCTCTGAATATAAATTCAAAGCATTAATATTGAGAACAGTTTTTTATGTGAAGGTGTTTGTTATACAAGTAAAACACAGAGACAAAGGTCTTTTATTGTGTTTATTCAATCAGAGTTATTCGCAGACAAAAACAGAAGTTATCAGCTGATGGCGTCATCACACAAAGACAAAAGGAAATCTAATGTCTCTCTTAATTTCCTTGCAGCTTTGGCGTCAGTGACCAAAACAAAAGTGAACGATGTGGGGGTGAAACTTTAGATCTTAGGGATCCATCCTTGTGAGGAAGCAGGATTTGACAGAGGAAGCAGTATCTTCCTCTTCGCCAACAGGTGGCGCAGTTAATAGAACAACAAGGGGCCCACACTTGGGTCCCTCATGAGTTCTTGACATTTCTTGAAGATTTGCTGAACTTCAGCTGAAGATAGAAGATTTGAAACAGAGTGGTGTTGTCATGTTAAATGTAGGGTTTGTTCTTCCTCCTTGGCTCAGTGCCAGCGGCAGCGCACACCCACAGCCTACGACCACAACTCCTTGAACACACTCACTAGCTCATCAACCACCTGCAGCATCGCATTTCTACATGGGAGAGACTCAAGAGCCGTGCTTCTGACTTGGCGTGTTAGCACAAGCTAATCACGGGTATTTGACACATACCTGGTTAGCAGAAAGCTAGCTCGTGCTGCTCTCTAAGTTCCTGAAAGTGAGTGACAATCGGATCAAGCTTCACCCTTGTTTAGAAAAAAGCTTTTTCTGTTTGACATTTTGTTTCACTTTGGTTGTGTTTTTCTTCCTCCGTGCTACATCCACTACCATAGCTGCTCTGATTGCTTCTTCCACTCGCTAATCAACACGCAAAGTCACATCTGCCCAGAAACATCCTGAAACAACCAAAACATCAACATACAGGCTGAGGAAGGGGTTTGAGGCAGACACAGACACGACACACCTGTATTAAGGCCTAGAAGCGACGATTGAGCAGAATTACTCCTGTAAAAGTTGAATTTTTTATTGTGAGTAAAATCCTACAGACTCAACCTTAAAAGTCAAAATTTACTGTCGCCATGACCTCACTTTCCCATGAAGACTCTTAGATTTTGGCACAAGACCAATATTTTAAAGTTATTCTGAACATATACCGTGCAAATATTTTCACCTAACCCTTACCCTTTGAAATATGACTCATTAGCCCCTCAGTTTTGAGGGGCTTACATTAGATTTAAAGCGTTTAAAGCTAATTATAACAAAAGCTTGAATTTCAATGAAGTCCATCTGGTCTCCATCTTCTCAAAAGTGGAGATTTTTTGGGGCCCTTGCAACCTTTGCATGATGTTATGAGGATATCAAGAGTCATCTTTAGACGATGAACTGAAGTAAAGTAAAGTAAATATTCAAGCTGCATTACATAAATAATTGTATGAATACACATATACAAAAATGTGTAAGGTATTATAATCTTTAGAGTCTGCTGATTTTACAAACAAGTAACTGAACATGTTTTCTGTAGAAACTCAATGAAAAAATGTGAAAAATTCTCTTTGGAGACTTTTTGTGTTTTTGTGCTGACCCTCTGAGCAGTTTTAGTTTTACATAGCTCAGAAAACTCTTATAGTTTTGTCTAGAGCTCAGACCTGGAGCTGATACCCACTCCCACACGTTCCATCTGAAACCACATTAATGCACCAGTCTGTGTTTTAAATATCTGATCTATAACACTCTGTCAATCAGCGCTCAGTTTCCGTTTCCTCCAGTCTCGAGAGACGAAGGCGGGCTGCAGTGTTACACTTCTGATTAAAGCTGCTGTTAACAAGGGTTTCCCCCTCCTGACCTCAGGGGTCACTGAGGAGTGTGTGTGTGTGTGTGGAACAGCTATGTATGAGTCTCTCCTCTTCCCTCTGTTGCTACGTGCTCGTATGCTGTTCCTATCCTCCATGTTGTGACCCTTTGAGTGCCAGGAAGTGTAATTCACGCCGGAGGCAGACAGTGTGTGTGTGTATAAATGTGTGTGAAGGAGAAATTGGTGGCTTATTGAGCCTGATTGATGGAGGGCCACACAGACTCTGACAGGGAGGAACAAGTAAAAAAAACCAACAGAACAACGTTTCTTGATAAATGTAATTAAAATACATATTTTCTTCTTCGTCATCATCATCCTCATCATTACTATTGCAGATTTTAAGACAAACTGTGTGAGATTTTGATTTATATTTCTCTCTTTGAATTAATGAATCTGCCCAAGAGGAGCATCGAATCAATAAAAGTCCACAGAAATACAGATCAGCTCTGCTGCTTCGCTCTCACAGCAAGTTAACGAGAAACCACCCACTTCACTTGATTTTGTTCACTTAGCAGGAATGTTTCTGATGAATGAGCACTGTGTCGAAAAAAGATGAAATAACAGAATTCAATAAGTGATGTGGTTCTCAGTCGATGCATCAAACATGTTTTATTTAATGCTGTATGCGCGTTTGATCAAATATAAACTTCAGACCCTTCATTAACACATTTCACGTCAGCACTTCAAAAATTAAATCTCATCAAGTGTTTTTATCTTATTTTCAGTAGAAAATGTCTTTTTAGACTTAAAGGTCCCATATTCTGCTCCTTTTCTGCAGTTTAATCTGGATCATTGATTTCTTCATGAAATGGTAGTAACATGTTTTGGTCCAAAAAGCCAATAAATCAAGAACAGCAGCATTGTTTCCAGGCTCTCATAGCCCCTCTGTTCAGAACGCTCTGATTTAGTGGGCGTGGCCTTCATATGTAAATGAGCCACCGCTGATACCGCCCCGCTCTTCCACGTCACTGAGAGCGGCGCCACGAGCTCCAAGAGCACAATGTTTAGAAAACAGTGAAGCTCGTTTACTGTAACATTACAGGCTAAAACAACAGGCTGACCGCAGCTAAAGTTAGCATCCTGAAGCTAACACAGAGACAGGGAGGACACTGAGGAAAAGCTCTTCCATCTGCTCCACAGCACACAGCATTTAAAATACTCACATTTCCAGGGTCCAAGGTTTGTTGGAGGATGGTTGGTAATGCACCTGGATTCAGGACCAGTCTATTGGCTAGCCCTCTGTTGGATTGTCCAAAGTTGGAAAAGCAGTCGGCAGTGAAGCGACTAGCACACACATGCACAGTTTTACTGAGTGTAGCTGGAACATTTCCTGATAAATGAACTCTAGACAATCAGACTTGTCTTCTTCTGAGATGGGAAGCTTGAGCATGGAACTATGTGGCTGTTTACAGCCAAAAACAGAGCAGTGATGGCTCCTCACCTTTGGAATTCTCCTCCCCGCTGCTGGAGAAAAGGGGAATTGCTGATGTTGGCAAATTCCCAAAATCCAAACAGCTTGTTTTAGGTCAGGATTTTACATTCACAAGCGCTACTAAGTACAGGTTTTGTCTTTAAATATCACATTTTGTGGGCTGGGAGGAAAGCCAAAGACCCACAAATTTCACTAAAAGACTTAATAAAGTGATTTTTGCATAATAATAATATGAGCCACATTCACCTGACTAGTCCAGGAAGATGTCTTGTTTCAAGTTATTCAAAGACAAAAATGAGGTCTGAATTGCTTGTAACAAGTAAAAATAAACAAAAACAAGCTACTGATGAAACAAGAGAAAAGTTACTTGTATTACATTTTTCCACCTTTAAGAAAACTTTCAAGCAATTTTTTCTTGTTCCATTGGCCTTTTTTTTTCTTGTTTCAAGCAATTCAGACCTCATTTTGTCCTTAAATAACTTGAAACAAGGTATTTTTTGAACTGATAGTTCAAAGTTTTGATAGTTTTTCTTAAATTTTGTGGGATTGTGTTTCTTTTGAATGACTTTTTGGATTCAGGAATTTTGACTTTAGTCAAATAAAACTTTTTTTTTTGTTTATCTGCAACTGGGTCCACCATCTCTTGTGTTTTATTCCAGACTGTGACATAAAGGGATTCTACATTTTCAGTGCACCTAATTCAATAACAATGAAATAATCTCAAATTCTCAACAGTTAGCATTAATCAAATCTGATCAGCCCACACCCACCAAGTCTCAAAAAAAGAAGAAGAGTGAGGCAAGATGAGGCTAATTTATTTTGATAGCATACAACGGCTCAAATAAAATAATGTGATGATAAAAATCAAGTGTAGAAGTTACAGTGTTGTGTTTTAAATTAAGTCTTACAGCGTGTAAAAACCAAATAACTCACTCCTGAAGGCGGTTTTTAGAAGTCATTGCTCTCTGGGCCGTGAACATTTAAGATATGGAAGTATATGGGATTGGAGGTTTTTATGTGCTGGGTCCCCTGTTTCTGTGTGGGCTGATATTTCACCATGAAATTTACCTCCCTATTTCCACCACCTTTATAGCAGCATGAAACACACTGCGTTATTTCACACTTTTTTTAAAACAAGTAATCTTGGGATATAGGAAAACCCATGAAGTAAATTTATGAACTAATCTTCTCTGCACTTTATGGCCCATGAGCACTTTCAGACCAAACTATTCTGGGGACTCCTTAAAAAGACTGCCCACGAGTTCAGGGGTGTGCTGCTCGCTGTAATGGCCTTTGTCCATTTGAATCCATAACTAAAAGTTACACTGTCAACACAAAACTTTACAAACAGCTTATATACGAAAGTTAGAACACATTTTTCATGATCTGGGAGATAACGCTCCTAATTAGAACAACAAGAAGCTAAATTATCAGGGTTCTCCAAATCTCCTTATACCTGTGAACAAGCTTCTTTGATCCAAAACCACAAGTGGGTAAAAGTGGATCCTCATCAAAAACTGTTTTTAGCTTTGAGTAATTTCTAGTCCAAGAAGTCCCTTATCTCTTGGTCCCCAAAACACCTTTTGTTCTATCCAGTTCCTGATTCAAAATGTGCCTTTGGCCTCACTGGTTCCTGGTCTACAAAGTTCCCTGTATTCATTTAGTCAAAAATAAGAATGGTCACCATTGTGCCTGGTGTGAAGTTGTCTCTTGTTTCAAGAAGTTCCTGGTCCGTAATCATCTCTAGTTTCAACCAGTTCCTTTTCCGTAAACTTTTAAAGATTTTTACTGGACTGAGTCGGTGTGACTGTTACCCCTTGTCCACCAAGCTGGTCCCAGGACTGGTGCTATAGCTGGTTCACAGTTGGTTCAAGTAAGAACTGGTTAAGAACCATTTGCTTTTCTACAAACACGTGCCGGCTTATCAACTTATCTTCTTCTTCTGTTGTTTTGCTTACCCCAAACTCGTCATTTTAAAAATGGCGCTCTTCTGTGTTTTTACTCTGCTTTGGTTGGTCAATAATCCCGCCCCCACCCCCTGACGTAATGTGAATCTTTCTGCTGGCCCAGCAAAGAGTTGTTGCTTGCCAAGCACTGGTTTTGAGAGCCAGCAGCCAGTGCTTAGTCTGTGGGAAACCAAAGAACTGGTGCTAAGTCTGGCTCTAGCGCCGAACCAGCCCTGGAACCAGCTTGGTGGAAAAGGGGTATGTGTGATACTGCCATACTTGCTCAGGCCTCATTTGAAAAAGAGATCTTTTGATCTCAACGGGTCTAACCTGGTTAAATAAAAGTTAAAAAAGCCTCTAAAAGTTCCTGGTCTGTTATCACCTTTAGCTTCAATCAGTTCCCTGTCAGGACATTCCCAATACTGCTTTTAGTCTCAGTTAGTTCTGGGTCCAAAATGCATCTAAAGCTGTGTTTCCACCAATCAGTCTGGTTCCGTTCAGTACGGTTTTGCACGGTTTGGCACAGATCCTGTTTGCGTTTCCACAGCAAACTGTGCCCTCTCGTGGAAGGGGGCGTGCAAGCCCAATGCCAAAGCTGCAGCAGTTAAACAATAGCGTGATGCCATAGCAGCATGACACAGTGTACCTCGCTAATAAATCCAACGAAGAAGAAAAACACAATCAAGTTTTGTTTCAGAGAAGTCTGTGTGCCACCAGGAGAAATGCAGCCACTGTCGGGGTTAGTGACGATTCTTTTGACCAATCAACGGTCTGCAGTGTTGTAGCTCAACCTTCTGAGAGCAGATCGGTTCAGTCTGGCACCCATGTGAAAGGGTCCCAAAAAGTGGGACGGCTCGTCTTGGTTATATGGGGATCTGTCCGGGGATAAGTTAGTCAGTGGAAACGCCACGAAATGCACACCGTACCAAGACGAACTGAACTGGTCTGCTCAGTGGAAACGTGGCTTACGGTTTCAGTCAGTTCCTAGTCTATAAGGAACCTTTGGTCCTAGTCAGACAATATTTTTTGGTTTCACTTTTTTCTAGAGTAGAAAGTTGTCTGGTTTCGATCAAATTTTTGTTAAGAACTCTGATCCTGTTCCTAAACCAAGAACCTTTCAGTCACCGCTAGTTCTTTGTTCAGGCGACTTCCACCAGCTCCTCTGAGGGGATACCAAAACATTCCCAGGTCAGTTGAGAGATATAACCTCCCCACCATGTCCTGGGTCTACCCCGGGGTCTTCGAGTTAGACCCAGCTTCAGTTTCAGCTTCAGTTTCAATCACATTAAAAATTGTAATGTGGAAATGCTCAGCAGTCATATGTGTCAATTGGTCTCAATCGGTTCCTGGTCAAAAACACCTTTACCTGAAACAATCTGTGGCCCAAGAACTTGTGAAGTCTGAACCAGTTCCAGTGATTACCTGGTCAATCTAATTCCCCACGATCTGCCAGAGTGAAGTGTGTCTTCGTGTCTCACTATAGCTGTTTGTAAATTTCCCAAAAAGGGGATCATTGAAGTGTATCTTCTTTTATAAATTCAATCAATCATTCAGTCAACCACGCTGTCTTTATTATCTTCTCTCAGGTTGAATCTTAAGTTTCTTGATAGTGTAGTAATTCTTCGCTTTCAACGGCAAAAACACTGCAGCACCTCACAAAAAATATCTTAATATTTATTCTTCAAACAAAACCCACACAGCTACTTGTTAAGACGTTAGATTGATGGCTCCTTTCAAGCTGAGGTAATTACGTTTTTTTTTTTTTTTTCCTCCAAACGCGCCTTTCACTAAGCATAAGCAGTGAAGGAATTCACTGATGTGTGTATAATTTGGTTCAAATCAAACAGCCTTTCATGATGCCTCTAACAGTGTTTGGGTTCACTGTGTGTGTCTGTGCACATTAAAATCCCGAGCCTCGCTGACTTGAGTGGAGTTAATAAAGTGACATTCTGTATGAATCTTACTTTAAAGACTTGGGTATCTTTTCTTGGAGAGAGCTGCCTCTTTTTCTCTGGCTCTGTCAGGCTCTCTTTGTACGTATGGGAGTAAATGAACGTATGGCGCTTTATGAGCCATCTGTGATGCAACTCTTTGTTAAGAACATGAAGGCTCGGTGCAGACTTCTCTTTTATTCTCGTGTCTAAAAGAAGCAAAACAACAGCCATCGACATTCTTACATCACGAACAAACAATCCCATCTGAATACCATTTCACACAAATTTTACACATGAGTGTTCACGGTTAGAGATAAAACTAGACTTAGCGTCTACAATACTTAAGATTTACAGTAATTAGGATAACTTTCTAGCTTTCAGTGAACTGTTCAAAGCTTTTTCTTTGCATTAAGGTCTGCTGCAGTATACCAGTGTTGATAATAACGATGAAGAGCAGACATAATAATGTGCAACTGATTGGTCCATAGTCGTATTGGTCTTCTGCACTAGTTTCAATCTAACATAAAAGAGACAAAAGAAGCAACAGAAGAAGAAGATCAGGCTATTTTCTAAATCGCCCATACTGCTGTGCTAGCAGTCCTACGGACGGGTACCAAATTCTGTACTTTTGTAGGTACTGACTGAATTCTGTCTGTGGCACAGCGTGGCTCCAAATCTCTAGCCAGACTCTTCTCCTCTGCTGTGGCCAAATGGTGGAATAAATTACCTAACTCTATACGATCCACAGAATCCCTTTCTACTTTAAGAGATGTCTGAAGACTCATCTGTTCAGGGAACACTTTAAGCACTTAAGATGACCTTTTCCTCTTTGTCCTCAGGGGGAGAATGAGTCAGAAGGTCTCAGACCCAGCTCTTAGTGAATTTTCAGCATTTATTACTGAAAGTTGTTGAAGGTTGAAATATATTGTTGCAGCAATTGATTGTGGTTAGTTGGCTAGATTATTCTACATTATTGAAAAAAACCCCAACGACAACAATAAAAAAACCCTGCACTTAATGGCAGCACCTGCAGCCAAATAACTTATAGCACACACACAAAAGTATGAAACATAATTGGCATGTACCGGGTATCGTTTCAAATGTGAAACGTACCCAACCCTAAGCAATTACCACTGATTTGGCAAAAATGTAGTTTCTGAAAAAGAGCAAACTGTGGTATGCCAAAAATTCCCAGATGTCCAAGTGATTTGGAAAAAAAGTCTCAGGATGTATCGAGCCAGTCTACCCCGCATACAATTTCCAAGAACTGGAATGAGTTAGGAATACAACTACAGAACTAAAACATCAATGTGTGATGGTCTGTGAGATAACATTGAAGTAATGGGGAAAAAAATGACAGTGAATTATGTCAAAGAAAGAGAAAGAAATCCCACCTTCTGGGATCAGATGAGTTTAGTGTGGCACTCCTACAGAAGAGTCCCAAAAAGGGGGACAGTTCATCATCGTTATTTGGGAATCTGTCTCGAGATTAGTCAGTGGAAAAGCTGTAAAATGCATGCCTCACCAAGACAAACCACTCTGAACTGCATGTAGGAAACAGGGCTAAACAGCTAGAGGTCTGACATTCTGGTGAGCTGTGCCTCTGATTGGTTGAACTTGTGTTAGAGAAAAATCCACTTACCAAACCCAATACAATGTGTGCAGCTTGAAAAAATTGCTAGGTACTAGGTACTTAGGTACCCAGACCCAGCCTCAAGTGGACAGTCAGGAACCTGCAGATTTTTGCACTCCTGCTTTGCCTCATATTCTTAAACCAGTGGTTGGAGTCAAGTCAACACGACATAAAGCTAAACAGACAAACAACTGAAGTACTTACTGTACATTCAAACGATATTTCTTGGCTGAGGAATTCTTTGGATTTCATTTAAAAAATATGTTTGGAGTCAAGAAGTCCGCGAGCATAGAATGAAACACATAAGAAAGGAGATAAGAGTTTTTGTTTTATCTGAAGTTGGTGTCACAAACCTTACAAGGATAAAACACAACACTGAATCATTAGAAATAAATGAGGACATGACAGTCAGTCGATCGTGTTCATTATTAATGCTCATGAAGCAGCGTGTTGCTCCACCTTTGTCATGCCCTTCTTTAATTTGACTGATAGCATTGATTTTTCCCCTTGAATTTCCTATTAACAATAGATGGACTGGAATGCATGTTGTCGATTTTATATGTGAAGAAAAAAGACAAAGTAGTTTTTTGTGTTTGGTTTAGTTAGTCACATCCCTTCTTGGCCTGATACGGTGGCCTACTGGAGTTTGATTTTTCCAGGAACTGATATGCATGTTTGCTTGTGTGTATTTGTATTTGTCCTTGAGTGTGGCCATAAACTGCCTCACCATGACTGTAATAGCCTATTGTGACCTTGCCGCCTCTTGGCAGCAGGTTGAGTAAGTGCTTCATTCTGAAAAGCAGCAGCAGCGGGTCCCTCAGTGTTACGCAAACTGTCCACCCAGTAGTCTAAATCACCTGGGTGTATAGGAAAAGCATTTAAGCAGTCTTTAATAATGATTAATGCACCTCCACTGCAATACAAAATAGGCCTCCAAACACCACCATCCATCACCGGTATGAAACCCCATCCTCTATATCGTTTAAATTACATTCATTAGCGAGGCCTGCTGCACGGTGGCTGTGGAGGGAGGTAGCCTGGGCAGAGGGGATTGTTCTTATATCAATCAGTTGTGTGATTGGAAAATGAAACAAAATAAATGAGAAAAAATGAGAGTGGGAGCTTGTTTTACTACAAATCCAATAAACTTTAAAAGAGAGTTGACGTCGAATCTTCTCCTCATCCAAGAATGGTGTTTTTTCCCGATCCTCATCTGACCCAAAAGGGACTGTCCCACTCTGTATTCTGAGTAATATCACCAGCTACTAATTAATCTGTCATTGTATCTTTTTAATCCGTCACTGACCCCATAAAATCCTGCCTCCACTAAATTCTGTATATACTTGAATTACTCTCTAAATGTGTTCCCAGCATGGTGGTAAAGCCGCTCCAAAAGACACAAACACAAACATTAATCCATCATTGGTGACTCACACATATACCTGTGGCTTTTTTCCCCCTGGCAGCAGTATATTCTGAGAATAAAACCAGTGTTTTTGTCAATATATGGTTAAAGGAGACACGCCGCCGACTTATTTGCAATCAATCTCTCACAACTGTTCACAACCACAGGCGCGCTGAAAGGAAAGAGGACCTGCACATGATTTTTTCATCTATCCACATGTGTTTTATTCATTAGATGTTCTGGCTCGGGATGAATACAGGAAATGTAACACCTGGTGTGAGATGCGGCTTTGTCCCTCAAATCAGAACCTGCTGTGATGTGCTGCTGGCTGCGATAAATATGCAGTGAAAACAGCTCTGAAGAAAACAAATGCCAGAATGATTTCTGTTTTGCTGTTCGTGAAATGATGGTGAAGGAAAGCCGGAGTAGAAAAGCAGAGACTTTAAATAATAATAAAATCTCATTAAACACAAATTAGACGTCATCAAGAACTTAAATTTGCTTTTAACCACAGGAATGACTTTGGAGCTGAGCGACAGTTAGCTTTGCGTAGCAGCGGGGCACGAGTAGTTGGACTTCAAATGTCAAGGAAAATAGCTGCTAAAACTTCTGCAGTTGACTTAATTTTAAAATGAGGTTTACTAGGTAACAAAGAGAAAAATAAAACCCAGAATTATAAGGTTTGGACAGAGATATACCACGACTCTTTCATATCCTGGCTAACAGCTGCTAGATCCAGGGACTTCCTGTTTGCTAACAAATAAAACAGCATGTACACTATCTCTGCTGAGAAGACTGAACTTTTTTTTTTTGCACATTACATAAATTCAGAGTATTTTGGTTTGCTTTCTTAGGAGCTCTGCAAACTAGCTGTTTCACTTTTTTCCCCCTGATGTTAGGATTAGCTAACGTTTTTTAAGCAAATGAATGGAAAGCAGATCTGTTCAACACTACTTTTCTTTGTTCAAAACAACTTTTTACAAGACACAAAGTGATGACGTAATGTATTTATTTGCAGTTGCACAGGGCTATTGTTTGAAACGTGACAACAAGCAAACTGTGTTTGGTTTGTACCGTAGTTTAGTAGTCGGCTATATTTAGCGCTACACACACTCTGGTGCTCTGTTGTTAGTAAATCCTTGTTATGTCCTGCCAGTCATCTACCAATCAGAGCTAACGTAACCTCACTCTTCATTTTATTGATAGACTCTAAAGTTTGAACAGACCACTGCAGAATAACTGCTGACTGTGGGTTGGAATCAACATTAGCACAAACAGTTTAGCTCTTTTAGCCTTTAGCCCGTGTTTTAGTGCTCTAACACTTTCCTGTTTAGCTGTCATTGCTCTTCTGTCCTTTTTCAGTCTGTCTAGGATTGGTGAGACTTTTTTCGAGGTCACTTAGGAAGTCCTCACAGAGACTTTTCTCTTATTGCTTAGGAGAGATATCAGTTGTCTTAACCCAAGAAGGATTTTAAAGAAAATCAAAAAAATATATAAACTAAAATTTGTCACTTCCTCCTGCAGATCGAGCAGTGAAAGTTCATGAATTCATCAAGGAAAGTACTTCTTTTGAATTGTTGTCAGAAAAATTTCTGGGTCTAAAGTAGAGGTTTGACAAAATATTGATATTCAACTCTTCGTATTAATATTTTAGTTGAGCTAAAAACTCATATTATTTATATTTAGACGGGTTGGAAGTACGATTAGTCTTCTGCACCTCCACTGCAGTGGATGGCACCAAAGAGCTACTCTGCTGTATGTTCCCCATAAACTGTTTAATAAATATAATCTCAAAGTTTATTCAAAATATCTTATTCCTAAACTTGATCAAGTGGGTTTGATGCCATAAACATCAATGTTTTCTCTCTATTCTTGGGTCAGTTTGTTTAAAATCATTTGAAGCTTAATTTTTACAATATAGTAGACTAATAAAAAAATAATGTTTTGTGAAAAGTTTGATTTTTCACTAGTAACATTGGTTACACTAAGTGACATTTATCAGTTTCCCCAACTGACCACGTCTTTCACCAGTAATTTTTTTTACAACATTAGTTTAATGTCACAGTAGTTTCAGTGTCAAACTTTACACACTTTATGTTTTCAAGTTAAGAGTATGCATGAAAAATGCCTTAATTATTTCAAACACAATAAAATAGAAAAGTTGTTTAATCAAATAGTTAACTGGGTAGAGTATCACAGTTTATAACAATATTGTGATATTTCATGATCCGTATCGTATCGTGAGGCTCTTGCCAATACTCATTCGTAGTCTAAAATGTTTTCCTCAGAGGGATCAATGTTCTTTATTTTTAAGAGGTTTTGTAAAATATCAAGACATATTTGCCTTTAATTCCCCTTATGCAGAAGTATGATAAGCTGTTTGGCATTGGCAGAGAAGATTTGGCAAAGAAACAGGATTTTCAACACTTTAAGATTTACTGAATATACGTAGTTACAACAAAGGAATAAATAATCATTTAGAAATTTTCTTACTTTTTGGGCTAACAACATGGGTGAAGTAGAGGCAGGGCGGATGTGACAGTTAGAACAAGCTTATGTTGGATTTTTGGCTATAGTTAGCGGTAGCAATGATCCTCTGTGCAGTAATTCAAAGGCTAGCTAGTCTCCCTAGTTTCTCAACAAATGGCCTGGGCTATCTAACTACTACTAATAAAGTAACCCGGTTAAAAGACAAAAAAAACCTTGACTGATTAAATTGATAGATTAATACAGAAATGTCCTTGTCTTAGCTTTGTTAGCATGGAATCAACAGTTAGCCTAAGTTTATCGTTTGAAATGTCCAGAGTTACCGTCATCCCGTTCAAAGACCATCCCTCACAGTTGTTACAGGAATCACTTTGAGCTGTTTCAACACTGCCCGGCTAAATATCTCACCCACGTTCTGAATTCTTTCACTCCATCCTGAGGCACCTGATGATGATCCAGCAAAGACAGAGATACAAACACTTCACACTTACAGAGCGCCTCAAAATACGGTAACCACAAAGCTGGCACTTTTCACAAACCTGCTGAGGGAGCCAGGAATATCTCCCCACAGCTTTTTGATGGTGTTGTTTCCCTCGTCTTTCATCTTCCCTCGTAAATCCCCCTCTGAATTCTTGAGAGGTGTTAGGGTAGGTTGCCGCAGCTGTGTGGCTGTTAGCCCTGGGTGGTTTTGACACCTATGTCAAACCTACAAACATTAGTGAGCGCACACAAACACAATGCGCTGCCTTCGCTTTCTTCCTCCTTCTCTTCCTGTACACACAAACACAAACCGGGAT
Source organism: Halichoeres trimaculatus (assembly GCF_033239565.1). NCBI lineage: Eukaryota > Metazoa > Chordata > Actinopteri > Labriformes > Labridae > Halichoeres > Halichoeres trimaculatus. Next base: position 5,588,949 of record NW_027437194.1, on the reverse strand, counting down.
GCCTCGGCACGGCGAGAGGAGTTTTATCTCCACAAAGACACTTGTAAGTACATGTGTATAAACACGCAGACTCACACAGACACACACTCTCACAGCGTGGGGCTCAGGAATGTCTCAGGCTTGTGGGGTTTGACACTTCTCGCCTACATTTTTCTTCAATCATTTACAGTCTGCCGTGCAGACGGAGAGTCACACAGGGCTTTCATGAAGCAAGTGGATGATTTTCCCAGAATAATCTGGAAGTTTTGTTCTTTAAACCAAAAACAGACAAATAAAAAAATGTGAGCTTATGTTTTATTTTCTAGTATTCATGAGGTTTCATATTCTGTTTGTATTTTAAATTATTTATTTTTGCCTAAAGCTTAGGTTTATCCTGCCTTTTATGAAAAACAAACAAACTTGTAAGCCGTCATGGCGTTGATTGTTGATTGTTAGGCATGCTGGATATAAGTATTTGTAAGCTGCTAGCTAGCGCCTTTGTGCTGTATCTTCTCTTGTAGCTGTTGTTGCTTGTCCTGTCAAAGCTGGGAAGAGCTGTTTTATGAATGACAGCCAGGAAAGTATTCAATAAAAAAAAAAAAAAAAAAGATAAATAAATAAATAGAAATTCAGGGCTTTCTAGGTAGGTACTTCTTTACCATCTTTTTTTAATTGTGTCCTATTAGTGTGGAGTCTCACTGGCACTGTCGTAATGACTTTTAGCGAGTTGTGTGTTTGTTTGGGAGTTAAAAGGAGATCAGATGGAAACAAACTTTTTTAGTTCAAGACAACTTTTAGCAGATACAACACGTCGAGATAAAGATATTTGATAAGGTACAGTTTGAAACATGACATCAAGCAAACATTGTAGCAGCCAGCTATATGTAGTGCTATCGGCAGCCCGGTGCCCTGATTTATCTGTAGGCTAATGTAACAACAAGTAAACACTGTCAGTTCGTACGTAGTTTAGTAGCCGTCCATATGTAGTGCTATCGGCAGCCTGGTGCTGTGAGATGTGTCTGTAATGTGTAACGTTTGCAAATCCTGGTTATGTCCAACCAGTCATCTACCAATCAGAGCTAACGTAACCTCACTCTTCATTTTCAGATTCAGACAACTTAACTAATCCCGGAAGGACAATTCAGTTTGCATTTACTTCTGCCTTGTTGAGTACATCATCTTAAACGGAACAAACAAATGCAAGCATACGCAGCCTAATGTAAACATCCGTGATCACGTTCACGTTCAACTTCACTTTCACCTGTCAGTGCCACAGTAGTACATACAGTGAATAGATAGTAAATAATAAATACAGTGACAAGATGCATAGTAACACTCCAAGTGAGCATAAACCACCGGGAGTTCAGTTTAGTGCTTAGCATTTAGCAGCCTGATAGCTAAAGAGATTAATGAATGTAGAGAGTATCTGTTTGTTTTCTTTGGGGGTGCATAAAAGCGCCTCCCAGAGGGCATAAGAGAAAAGCCTGATGCAAGCATGTGGCCAGATAGACTCACAAGTTTGAACAGACCACTGCAGAATAACTGCTGACTGTGGGTTGGCATGAACATTAGCACAAACAGTTTAGCCCTATTAGCCTTTAGCTTGTGCTCTATCTCTCTCCTCTTTATCTTTCTTCTGCTCTTCTGTCCTTTTTCTGTCTGACAGTTAGACTCCAGTGTCCACCATCACTACAAAATTAATCACAGAAATTGTCTCAGTAGAGAAAAACACAGATCTCTCTTCTCTTTTCTAAACTTTGTCCGCCGGCCTGGTGTTGGCATCAGGAAGCTAAGAAATCTAGACGGGGGACTCTTGCAAGATCACTTAGAAACTCCTCACAGTACCTTCAATGAAAAGAAATCAAGAGTTTGGCATCTAAAAGCTCTGACTCTGCCGAAACTCTTTTTTTAGAATCAGAATCAGAATCTGAATACTTTATTGATCCTGAGGGGAAATTTCATTTCAGTTACATCCCTTTCAAGACATATAAGAAAACAAACATGGGGGAACACAGAAATGGGATGAACCTTGGAGCTCGCCAGCTACCCAGCACACCTTTACAATAGATGTGAAAAAAAACAACATTGGGAGAAAAATGGGGTAAAAAGGTCAATTCCAGACTATTCCCAACAGGGGGTGTAGTTTGGGATCAAGAAAAAAAACACCTCAGCACATAAGCACATGATAACAACAAACTGTTGCAAACAACAAACGAAGACTTGTACAAATGTCACTGACCAGCCTTCTGGAAACGATTGTGGTTATGATGATTTCTGCAGCTGTTCATTGAAATAAAATCACTTATTCATTCATTCATTCATTTGCTTTCAAGTACTTCCAAAAATCTTGTTTGGAAGAACACGAGACCTAATTTTGAAATTTCTTGGAAATGTGGCAACATGGAGGTGACCATGGATCGACGAGCAGCAGAGAGCCTGAGGTTGGAGTTTAACTTGGACTGTGAGTTTTAGCTTTATGAGAGTAAAATTATTACCATTTTTGCTCAAATTTAAGTTAATTTGCTTGTATGTACAAGCTGCTGTTAGCCACAAGCTAATGATCATGTTGTGCAATTAGCTCATCTCAAGTTTTCGTAGAGCATCAAAACATTCTTCCTCCATGCTTCATAAGGAACACCACGACCATCGTTAAGCTCAATTAAGCCAAATTAGAAGCACAATGTTGACATTTATTTCTGAACAAGCTATTTATGTAAATCTGTCTGTAACACAATTTATGGTCCCTCCATTCAGAAGAATCTGTATTTATAATTCAGTTTCTTGAAGTTATTTTGTTGCATTTTGGGTCGAATGTTTTCATATTGAATGCTCTGAGTTTTAGCAAAAGAGAAAAAAAAGGGAAATACTGTTACTTGCTTGAGTCTTTAATAAAGTCTCCAAATGGAGCCAGCTCATTTTCAAAAACACAGTAATATAAACAGAACAGAGTTTCAGAAATGCTCCCTTGTGTTTGTTCAATTACTGTGACTCAGTTCAACGCGCTGTGCGGTCAGCCCAACTAGTAAGGCATTTTGTGCTTTCCCGCCAGGAAACCATAAAAAGTATTTTCATGTCCCGTTTAACGCAGCTCTGTGTCGCGGGGCCTGTTGCTGGAGCCTGTAAAAGGGAGCGGACGGGCTTCCCTGTCATTACCGCAGACGTGTTACGTGACGTTCCCCTGATGTAAACATAGGAGTGCCCGTGTCGGGGTGATGAAAACTCTCATCGCCTGACCACCAAGAAGGGCTGATGTTTTGGCTTCTGTTGCCATGACAACAAACATTTGTTTTGAGCTGCTGCTGCTGCTGCTGACCTCGTGTTTTTCTACATGTGAGTAAAAGTTATTCGTCTAAAGTAATCACATAAATATGGATCATCTGTGGAGGAATACATGATATGAATGTGTCATGCATCATATGATCGTTTCATGCTGTGCTCCATCGTCTCACTCACCTGTTCAGCTCCTCTGGCTCGTCAGCAAAACTGGAAGGAGACATTGATTAAGTCATAAAGCAGGGGAAGCATCATTGTGTTTGAATTGCAAATGCCAAGCTGCATTTTATAGCTCAATATCCTGCATACGAACGCAAGTCTCAATCTGTCTGCTCTCTGCGGCTGTACGTCTTACCCCCAACTACACAGGGGGAGAATTTACAAGGGGGAGGGTGTTGTTTCTAATGAGAGAGTAAATTATAGGGTGCTGGTAATAGGAAATGAACTTAATGCATGATCTAAATAAGGTTAAGGACCTATTCAGTTACTTCATCAATAACTGGTCTCGTGGCTTTTGCTGAACCATGTTTTTAGGAAGAGGTTCCCTGAACAAAAACAGATCAAAAGTCTTCTGCTGTTGTCAGACCATAATGCCCATGATAATATAAACGTCTATGCTATTAGCTGCAGTGGTGTGCGGTCAGGGGAGGCAGTGCCTCCCCTTGGCTAACAAAAAAAATATGTATATTTTTTCATAAAATTTTTTTTTTTCCAGTTGTTCGTCTATTTGTCATTATTAAAAAACAAAAAAAGAAAATGCTGATTTGTAAATAAGAGGGAGGCTAACAGAGGGGACAGACAGCGTTTCGCGCTGGCTTCATGCTTGTAATGTGCGTCGGAGGCAGAGACTCAGAGAGAGAGAGAGAGAGAGACTGTTTACTTGAAATGTTTTGCAGGTTCGCGCATGCGTACTAAGGTCTCACGCTGATTAACGTGGGCATCGATGAGGCACAGTGCTTCTGTGCCTCCGCAGGTTGTAATACCGCACCCGCTTTGAGGTCTCGCGATAGTTTGTTGGTGCAGACGTTTGATAGAGTATACTGGAGGTGCCTGGCCTGTGTTCTTGTGTTGTTGAGATACGGGTTAGTTTTGTTCGTGTTTTGCTCTTTCTCCTTTGATGTAAATCCTGTAGAAATGCAGGTGAACGTATGTTTCGGGTTTTAATTGGCATTTTGTCTCGTTAACTCCGGGACTTCAGTCTGTCTCTGAACCGTAGATGGGAAAGCTGATTAACATTTATTTACTTGGCTCGTTGCTGGTAACCGCTGTCTAGGAGTCCGAGCCAAAGCGAGGGAAAAGACTAAAGAAGCGGAAAACAGGTGCACCTTGTGCACAACCACACATTTATTGAGGAAACAAAGACCAAAATAATGTACTCCCGTCCCACACACACCGGCGTGCACTCAGACCGTCTCTCCTTCTGCTATGTCACACGCGCGCACACACAAACACACACACACACAGCACAGACTGTCACCGCGTTAAAGGGGCAGGGCTGGCCAGTAACAGTTTGTATTAGCAAATGTGAGCAGTGCACCGTATATATAACACACACATATAGAAATTTCAACTTTAGCTGCCTGCCTCCCTCATCATGGACCTCACCGCACGTTACTGATTAGCTGTCATCATATCCATAATGCGGTGGCTTTGTGTTTTTCTGTAGTCTTAGCGCTTCTTCTTGTGTTTTCACTTGTGTTTCATTTTGTTTTATAGTTGCTGTTTGTTTCAAAGGCTCCTCCAAAATGTGACCAATGTGGCTGACAAAGCCGCAAAGAATAGATTCTGTGAATCTTTCTTTGGCTCACATATCCCAAGATTCATTGTGCATGAACTCCTCAGATGATGGACAAAGCAGACCTCAAGAAAGAGTCCATTTTTATCCGGTTGTGAAGGATTTCCGGCAGAAACTATGTGATGGTATTTCTAAAAAATGAAGAATATTTTATTTTAATGTGGAAAAATGTGTTGTTTGGGCCTTTTTTTAAGTAATTCAAAGAGAAAAAAAATTTCTCCTTTGTAAATTTTCACAATGTGGACAATTCCATGTCAATGAATATATAATTCTCTGAGGAAAAAACAACTTTTTTTGGTTTGTTTTTTGGTTTTTTAATTTGCAGGAAATTTTAACAATATATTAAATTAATTCAGTACTAAAAAAAACAAATAAAACATAACAGCTTGCATTTTATACTTTTATTTAATCTAACATCCCATGTAGTGCTTGTTCAGATGTTAAAAATGTGCATTATTGCTTACCTCTTACATGTACATTGTGGTTCCCTACTCTATCAATAAAGAAAATAATGAAGTCACAAAAATTAAAATAGTAATTAAAAGACATACTGTTTTAAATGTGAGGCTTTGTTTTACATGTTTGAAAAGTAATGTAAGCCTGACAGGTGAGGGCGGCGCTGCATGACGTCAAGAGAGTGACAAACAGAAAATGCTCCATAGACCAGATCGTTCCAACTCAGTTTGGCCTCTGTGGTTTACGCAGGCTACGAAGGATGGGTCCTCTGAAGGCTGCAGACCCTGGTTTAGTTTCACTTGTTGTGTTTCCCTCCCTGTCTTGGCTGCACCTCATTTGTTTCACTTGTTTCACACCTGTGTGTTAATTACCCTTTGTGTATTTAGGCCATGTCCACACGTAGCTGGGTATTTTCAAACGTGAAACCTGTGCCGTCCAATCAGAACGAGTCCCTGTCATTCAGCTGTGACGTTTGAGAAGCAAAAACTCTGTTTCCTGGCGTCTACATGAAACCATGAAACTGGAATTTTTCATTATCAGTACCTTGTCAGTTCCTCTTGTCTTCCAGTTGTATCGATGTCCTGTCGTCCAGTGTTTTCTTGATTTCATTTATTAATCATTTTAGTGTAATCTGCACCTCGGTCCTCCCAACTTATTGTGTTTTCTGCTGAAAACTCAGACAAATCTGGACAACTACAAACACAAATGGGAGGGAAAAAGACCTTAACTCCTGGTAAAAGATAGAAACTACAGAGTGCAAGATGAATTTAAAAAGGCTAAAACAAAGCTGATAATCCAGAGAGTAACCTGCAAGATGAAAGTCTCTAACAAGCTCAAGAAGACTTGAAAAAGCAGCAGATCCTGTTGGACTAGAAGAAGGCCTCTCTCATGGACTCTCATTGAGGATCTAATTGATGAGCCTCTCCTCATTTATGTTGGGCTGTAAAACTTCAGACCCGGTGACTCCAGGCCTGGCTGCACTCATTGTTGGTGTGTTGTCATAATCACATTAATGGCCTTGACATGGTTTACTGTATTTTGAAAATCACTGGTTGTTGCAACGTGGTTTCTGTCCATCCCACTGGATCTGCTTCGTACAAAAAACAGTAGATTCTCTATCTAATCTTGAGGACTCTGATCTGCAGGATGTGAAGTCTGTGTTGACACACTGACATGAACAGAAACCTATCAGATCTGATGTGACAGTCCAGAGGAGCATCTGGTGTATTTCAGCAGTTATTAAGTGAGCGCTCTGAAGGATGGAGCCCACACAGCTGTAGCTGTAGCTTTGTACGTCAGACTGAGACAACCAGCTGTCATCTGGGAACACTGAAGCGGTGCTCAGGTACACGGCAAAGCTTTTTGTTTGGTGTTTCCATATCTGTGACAACATTTGAGCTCCAAACCCTGAAGTTAATGGGCATAGTTTGAACTTTATGTGGCAGCCTATGTACACCTGTTTCCAGCTTTATTAAAGCACAAATACAAAGTGCTGTCAGGCGATTAAGAAATTAATCTGATTAATTACAGGATTTGAAATTAATTAATCGAATTAATTACAATTTAATCTCATCTCTACTGAAAGTTGCCAAATAAAGAGATTTAATTCTAGGATATTAAAAAACTGTAGTGCATGACTAACCAAATGTAAACAGGAAGAGGAGAAGATTCGTAAATCCACATGTTTTTCAATTCAACTGCAACTGTTCATGCTCGTAAACTAGTGTGGGTGAGAGCGGTGCGCTCTTTGGACGAGAGCTCAGCACGGATATGAGGAGAAGATGTGAGATGACAGAGACATAGCGAGACGCTGCAAGTCAGAAAAGTTCAGGCAGCTCACGCTTGAACTGAGGATGTGTCGCCGTAGTTTGGAGAGAAAGAGCGGCACCATCGTGAGAAGAGACAACGGAGATCATGGAGAGGATCAAGGGTTGGATCGCCTGAGACAAAAGCGATCAAATAAGTATGTTTTCTCTGTTTTTTTTTTTTTTTGGATCAGAGACGTGAAAGAATAGAGTCCCCTCTTCTTAGGTCGTTTTGGTGTTAACATAGTTATAAAAAACAATACTGTTTGGGTCTTGAAAGATCGTTTAAGATGTGAATGAATCTAATTAAAGCGTTTAAATGACAGCCCTACAAATACGTGATCAAAGAAAAACTTAAAGAGCACAAACAAGAGCGCCGACAAAGTATAAACCCTCGTCTGTCAAAACAGTTGGATTAATCCCTAATCCTGTGAGCAGTGTTGTTGCTCGCAGAGAAAGAGATTTGACTGCTGGCGTGGTGACATTTCAGTGTGGGTGTTGAACTTCAAGAAATCCCGCACAGCGCCATGAAGTGTGGGCCGGACCTTGTTTCAGATTTACCCGTATTAATGCGGACAGGGCTTAAAGGTTGCTGCCATACAGTTGGAAAAACATAATCCACAGAGTGAGATAATCCCTCACAATAAACACGAGCTGTAATTGGGTTTTCTATTTCTGTTTTCTCCCACCGTACCTGATCTGTTTTCATGTCACTGCACGCAAACACGTTACGCTCTGTTTACTGTCAATCACCTGGGCGCACAGCGAGAGCAATGAAGAGTAATCCCTCAGAACACCTGACAAACAGACAATTACTAGTAATATGGAAACACATCATGAAATGTCTCATTATGAGTTCAGTTACTGCAACATCCTCATGACGCCTTAAAGAGTATGAGGTCCCATTAGTGCCAAAAATTTGTTGATGACTTTTAGGACCTACCATTTGTGTCAAAAATATGTTGTCATGCACTCTATGTCTATTGTCCGTATTTATCCCCAAGGGGAAATTCAGGAGGAGTCACTGCAGCAGCCAAGAAAATAAAAGTAAGAAAGTGTATAGAAAGTGCAAAAAGGTTAATAAGAAAATAGATGCTGACAGCTTGTCCATCATTGTCCAGTCAGCCAGCCTCCACCTCCACAGGGTCCAGGACTGAGCTTCTTCAGCAGTCTGTTCAGTCTCTGTCTCCTGGATCCTGTCTGCTCACAGCAGGTGAAGCTCTTCCAATGTGGGTTGGTGTTTGATGTTAGCTCTGTTAGCTATGTCTGTGAATAGCATGATGCTACTCTGCCTTCTGGTATTCCCTCTGTTGCTGGGTTAGCACAGCTAGCTCGTCCATCTTATTGGAGATAGATCTTACGTTTCCAATAACAGTGGATGGAAGGACAGGTAAGTCGTCACTTCTTAGCTCACACAAGAGAACCAGCACGTCGTCCTCACCTCCTTCTCCTCACCTTGTGGGGAAACATCAGGCCTTGCACCAGTTAGCATTGACATGCTACAGACTGCTAACAGCTGATCTCACATGTAAACAATGCGGCCATGGTTAGAAGTAGGATCTCCAGACAAACACGGGAGAAAAAGTAGTAAAAATATCACTGAAGACAAAACCAGTTTGGTGTCCACGACCAACAAATGAACCATACAAAGTAATGATCCACTCCAAATACAGAGATGACGAAAAAATTACAACAAACAGACAAGGAAGAGAGAACTGCTGCAACAGGCAGCCACAACCAACAGGGTGGTGCTTAGCAATATGCAATACAATACAATATGCAGGCAAACAATATAATACTACAAATGACTCTAGAGGTTATAGTATAATAATTGAAAAATAATAATCACGACGAGGTCAGCAGCGACGACAAATAACTTTGCAAAATAAAAACAATCCAAAGCTGAGAATGTAGAAGTCTATACTTTAATGAAATTATAATAAAAGTAATCTGAGTTTTGGATTGTTTTTATTTTGCAAAGTTATTGGTAGTCCTGACCAAAGACTGTATATAGAGTGGACAGTTTGGCTCCGCCATTTACCATTATATGGTTTTGAAGCCAAAATACCCCTGTCACAGGTGCAGCCATTGTAGCAGTTGAGCAGCCAGAGTCTGCGCAGTAGAGACTGTGAGGGATTCTGGGAGAATCTGAGTGGAGCTGGGTGACAAAAATGATAATTATTCTTTTTCTTTCAAGAGTCTTATCACTTCCTGACTCTACCTCCTGACATATTTTACAATCCCCCAAAAAATACACAAGAACGGCAGCTGTCAATCGTTGTTAAACGTTATGTAAAGCCTGTTTTTAACTTCGTATAACTAATGAAAAAAAGAGGACTGGAATCCAAGGCAGCTAAATGATATCTTCAAATCACCACAAAAATTGGACATAAGAAACATTTCTACCAGGTGTATTAATTTTTTAAAGTTTGACCACAGCCCATCTGGAATGACTGGGTAGATGGATTTTTTGACCTATACTGCAGCCAGCCACCAGGGGGGGGCAAGTTTTTGTGGAGACCTCACTTCAAGCCGAGCAACCTGGGTCCATTTTTTTTTTTTTTTTTACAGTCTATGGTCTTAAGACAGAAACTTAAAGATGACACTCGTGTCTTAAGATATGACATAGGATGCACCCAGACAGTTTTCTGAGTCTTGAAGACATTGCGTGTCGTAAGGCATCTTAAGACATGTTTCTTTTATCTTGAGACATTCACATCTTAAGATGTCTTAAGACATTGTATGTATGTCTCAAAGATATGGTCAACTTGTTTTGTTTCAACTGGAGGATCATGATGACAATACAATAATGTTCTATTTATATTTTACTGTAAAACTGTATTTTATGTTAATGGAGTGTTGAATTATAATTCAATGATAGTTTCTTATTTTTTATATTTAACTTGCATTATATTTTATTGCCTTGAGAGCCCTGAGTAATGGGATTGATAAAGGTAAAATAAACAATAACACAATACGCATCAAGAACAGTGCACATGACATGTTTTTGAATGGCGCTCCATCGAAGAGGCACAGACAAGCACAGAACTTTCCACTCGGGTGGGAACTAAGAGGGGAAAGGACAACAAAAATAAAGCTTCCCTTTCTGACCTCTCAGCCAACACAGGTCACTTGCTCGCAGCTGTTTATTGACGTGAGATTACTGGAGGAGAAACCAGAGCCAGTTTTTCCTCAAGATAATTTCGAAGCATCACGAACATCCCATATGGAACCAGTATGTGCCATGAGAAACAAACATTGGCTTTGTCTTCATCCCACAGTATCCGTAGACTTTAATCCCGTCCAGACACACAAGTGTTTGTGTTTTCTCTTCAAAGAGTTAAAAATGAGGAACATGCACCCTGAGGAGCTGGCAGAGTAGCCTGCGTGTATTTCTATTAGCTGCTGTTTTACTGTTTTGACTGACACTTCTCAAAAACTCTTTTTGGCCAAATGTTGTTGTGCCAATTAGAGTCTGTGTGAGTGTTTCCAAAGGATCAGTCAGAAAGCCCGTCCGTCTAACTTCCTAATCTCCCCTCCAAAAGCAGGGGATGGAAATGGAAGTGAGTTGAGGTCCTGTCATTTCCTACTTTCATGTTTCTGTAAATACGGTGCAGCTGAGGACGAATAAATTATCTCACCACACACATGTCCGACCACTTTCCTCCACGGTTTTCCCTCAGCATGCTGCACACATCTCCATTCACTGCTGTGAAAAGGATTGAAACAGCTGAAGTAGTTTATTAAAGGGAAATAGGACCGAGATTCAAAGATCTGGGCTGAAAAACACTTACCTCCTGTAGTTCAGCAGACTCCTCCAGTATTTCCAAAATGAAACGTTCAGCAGTACTGCCAAAAATTTAATAACGTTCAAAAGAAGAAGAAGGAACTCCCAGCAGCATTTTATTATTTGAACAAAGAGCTCTTTCTCCCTCAGGCAGTTTTCTTTGAAACTCCTCTTGGTGCTTTTTGTGAGTGTTTTAATCACTTTGTTCAGGAAATTGTTTTATTTTGGAATGACTCTGATTTCTGTTTTTGAACGATGGAGGTTCAGATTGAATTTATATCTCATCTCTTGATATTTGAGGATTTACATTCATGCTTTTGCAGTAAACTTTTTGTTAAATCATCAGATTGACAGATTGGTGACCATGCCCGCATTTTATGACTTTGCTTATTAGTCTCAATGACGGCTCTTGTTAGGGATGGTTACCAAGCAGTGGCGGCTGCTGGTCAGTCAAGGAGGGGAAGCTCATTTTTTCCAGCCTACATCATAAATTTGTTTATTCATTTAAACATAAATTCTACCATCCGTTCCTTTTCAAGAGAAAATTATTTGTGACCCTGTCGTACCAACCAGGTGTTTTTTTCCACGGATTTTACCAGTGTTCGCTCAACGTCGTTTTTAAGAAGAGTAAAAGTAAGCCTCAGGATCAGTCCAGAACAACTGAGAAGATGCTCCGGTGGAGGGTTATACTTCAAGATCGCTGACTGGCTCATTTCACCGTCAATCAAAAAGGGATTCAGCCTCAGACAGATCATCCAATCATCATGCAGAAGCCCAGCGTCCAGGCCAGCCCACTGCCTCATAGACCCCCAGAGACGCTGAGCGTCCGATGGGTGGGACAAAGCCCTGTGTTATCCGATGACCGTCCAGTTTCCACAGTGGAACAACCCACTCTACGCTTCCCCTCTGAAGTCAGAAGACGCTCAGCGTCCGACTGTGTTAAAGCGCTGAGACGCTGAATGAGAAGGAGGTGGAGCCAGTTACCTGTGATAGGAGCTGATTCTGAACTAAAGATGAAGGAATTCTAGCGCAGATTTTGTCAATGAAATGTACACACAGCAGAACATATCAACACTTTTTTGGGGGGACATTTTAGGGGAAGCTGAGCTTCCCTTGCTGTTTTAGAGCAAACGCCACTGTCTTATATGTACTGACCGAATTCTGTTAAAAGTATCGGGTACCATGAGCTTAAGTCAAAATCACTAAGACTTAAGCTGATGGGGGTTTTTTGGCAAAGCTTAACAATATTCCTCAGCCTGTTTTTGTTTGTGATGCAAAGGTTGCAAAATGGACTCAATAACAGAAGAGTAAAACATTTTAAGAAGCTTTTTGTAATTGCAATTTTTGGGATCTAATCAGTTCAGGCCCTATTTAACCCTAGAACACGATCGCTACAAACAGTAACACCATCACTAAGGTTGGATGTATTTTACCTGATAAGAAATACTTCACATCAAAGTATATATAAGTACAACAATACATAGCAAAGTGAAGTACTCTTCTTTAAATTTTCCATAAAAAAGTCTCATGAAATGGAAAAAAGTACCATGAGCAGGCCCAAAAACGAATTGAGCTTAAAAACTTTTTCTTTAGTTTACCCATCCCTTGGACATTTGAGCATGGTCCAATCAAGGTTGTAGGAAAAATGTAATGTTTTTCAATTAGAAATAATGGTAAAACTATACTAACTAACTAACTAATCTGTTGTGTTTTCCAGGATGTTTACCATGAGCATCTTCACTCATTGACTACTTCAAGATCACGTGAAAAGTCCTTAAAGAGCCTTTAACTGTCTGATCTGCTGTTAAGATTTAACTGTAAAGTCTGCTAAAGTGTGACCTGAATATAAGAATATGGCGACTATATCGCTATGACAACACAGAAAAGGAGCGTGATGATGACCGATTCCAACTTTTTGTTGTAGTTCTTTGTGGTCAGTCACGAACCACGCCACGTAATCTGGACCAAACAAACCAGAGCTCCAAATAAAATGTTCATGCTACATTTTTTTGTAAATGTTCTTCATTTATTTGGCAGCTGCCTCATCTTGATTCTTATCCATCTGTCTGGTCCGTCTTTTGAAGTCACACTATTTTTTTCTTCCAACTGTTCAGCTAAAAACTGTCTTCAGATTCATGTGGAGAAAACAAACCCTTGACCTTGGATTAAATACACCGCTTTTTATTTTAGGCTAGACTTCAAAGTCATGTTTTTCGACAAGTTTTGTACCTGCTGCTTTTTCTCTAGGTTCTGTATCACTCCTGTGACTATGCTTCTTCAGAGACAAGGTGTGTTTCTGAGCCGATAGAAGTAAAATCCAGATGGTATCTATCCCTAATGGATTATTCTGCTTCTTATGTTTTGCATAACTTTGGAAAAAGACTACTTTAAGTTTGTATTTTATTCTTCTTCACTCTGTCAGCAGTTAGGGTAAAATCTCAGTTAATGAATAATATCCAGACAATAAGGAAGTCAAGATATATGTTCTTACATGTTCTGGTAAAAATCACGCCTGGAGTGTGGAGTGTGTGTTGCTCTATGCCTCAGCTGTCTCTTTAAGGCTCCTCAAACCCCCTTCATTCTGATTGGTCAGCCTTCTGGAGGCTTGTAGGGGGCGGAGCTATTGGCATCACTGAAATTCCAAGTACACGTTCATGTCTCCTTTTAACTTTGATTTTGTAATTCTTGTTTTATACTTTACAGTTATGTTTATACATCTGAACGGACAGTTTTAGAATCAAATGTATAAAGTTTGTTAGAAATAAAGGGGAAAAAGAGGAGAATAGAGTCGAGAAGGGTTCAAATACAAATTGGATTTTGATTGTATACAAGCGAAGTGGATTTTTTTAATTGGAATTTTATTCTTTGTTAAATGCTTACACTTTCTCATTTTACCATATTATTTATCCAACTTTTATTATATATTGTTATATTATTTCTTTATTTATGTATTTACACATTTACTTATCTTACCCTCTTGTATTTTCCAGTATTTTATTTATTTATTTATTTATTTTAATTAATTATTTTGGTTTTATCTCTTGTGTTCCCTCATTTTAATTCAAACTGGCGTTTCCTCAGTCCTCTTATTCTGTTTTCTGTCAGAATTTCATTTTTATGTCTTTGTGTGTGTGTATATTTAATGTGGTTTGGGGAGGGGGGATTGCAGGGGTCTTGTGTTTTTATTTATTTATTTTTTGATTATGCAATTTTCTGCTTTTCATTCCAGTTCTTGTTATTTCATTTTATTCTATTTCATTTTATTTTTATTTTGTAAAGCACTTTTTATTACAAAGTCCTGTATGAAAAGTGCTATACAAATAAAGTTTGATTGACTGAAATATTTTGCATATAAGAGGAAACCCCAAAAAACCCCCACTCCACCACCACCACAAAAAAAGTTAAAATTAAAATAAATTCAATTAAATAATTAAAAATAAATAAAAAAATAAATATACAAATTAAATAAAAAATACATCAAAATAATAATAAAAAAAAAAATTAATTAACACAGAATGTGCCTTTTGTGTATTAACATAGCTGCAGGACCCTTTTTGTGGAGGCCACCATCTTGTACCCCCATGTTTCTAAGGAAGCACAGGACAGACAAACTAGTCACATTGGAGTTTTTATTTTAACCAAATAACAGTTTTAAATACACTGCTTCGAAGATGAAAAATAGGAAGAAGACAAGGAGGGGTTGTTGTGTGCAGAATAATTCAAATATAATGATGTTTTTTATTGGTAAATATTGACAAATGGAGAATCAAACTCATCAAGTACCACAAGCTCTTCTCGCCCTTAAAGACCACCTTCACTTTGCTAGCTGGAGTGGTGATGAGGGAGCATTCAAGTCTGAATCGAGTGTGGCTAAATGCTCCCATCAAATAACAAGAGTCCACTTCTGAGGGGGTCAGTCCTTCAACCGCCTGCATCTCTGCAATCATCCTTCTCTATAAGCTCTGATAAATTTCATCTGGATTTGGAGGAGTCTATGAGAAAGACATCTATACCCCAGTGAGTGGCCCCTGGGTTTTACTGGGGTCACTTGGCTGAACCTGAAGAGCCCTCTGGGCCAAATTGGATGGTTTGTTGTCTTTAAAGCCACAGCTGGGTGACCTTGGTTTGGATCCTGTTGGTTGGTACACCGACTAAATCTGCAGGTCATGATGCTAGCTAGAACGTGTAGTCAGAGGTCCAATTTCATGCTGGTGAAAATTAAATCTCTGGAGCAGAACGGCTCAGAGCAGCTGACAGACGAGACGAGACAGCGAGGAGAGTCTGCCCAAAAAAAGCTGGTTTTCATTCAGTGTGATGTGGAAGGAATGAGGAAGCGCCAGTGGGTATGACTGGTTCATTATTCATAATTAACAACACAACAGCCATTTATATGAATTTCACTTGACTCGTGGATTTTTAGACTCAGCTTTAGTGCTTGTAATGCAGATTTTAACTCCACTTGGCTGACAAAGCTTTGCTCTTTTGACCACTTCCAGGCTTCACAGCCCTGTTTTTACATATATTCAAATAAAGGAGCAGCTCAGCACAATAATGAGCGTCTCAGTGCACACAGGGATCTGCAGTTATTGGTGAGGGAGGAAAGAGGAAAGTGATTCACAAAATAATAACCACAGTGTGCAGTCTCCAGGCTCCCACTATCATTTTATTTACAGCAACCGTCTCTGTTCCCTTGTGAAAGCACTTTTACTGAGAGTAGCAAAGCACTATTTCATTTTTAATGGTTACCTTTGGGGTCAGGATTGAGTAGGCTTCACATAATCATTCGTGGGCATGTTTGTATTGTTTTTTTCTTCTGCCTGTGCGGGAAGTCTGAGTCAGTATTCATAATGTAGCAGCAGGCTCACTGAGATCATCTCCCTGTATGCAGCATCTAGTTAATTCCTTTTTGAGCAGTATCGATTGGTGAGAGCATAATGGTTGCATCCCCCGAATCAATGCTGACTCTGAAATGTACAAATGAGACACCGAGATCGTTGGAGAAACACTAATAAAACATGAAACTCACAAACCATTAAACCGTCACAAAGTAGATGGAGTGCATTATTCGTTTTTGCACACACTCTAAATATGGGGAGAATCCAATACGCAGTGTTTGCTCAAGGAAAGAAAAATGTGAGTTTGGAGATAAAATGAGGCACAGTGTTTGTCTTTAGTAGCCACAGCGTCGACAGGATGGACAGTTTTACTCTGCCTCAAAGTACAGAGTTGATAGCGGAGAGGGTGTGATGTGAAGTTTGGCTGTAGAGCAAAGAAGACCGCTGTCACTGCTCAATGCTTTTTGTTAACTATGTAAACACAACAAAGAGTCTGGAAGGAGATTATCGATTGTATGTCTGAGATGTTTAAAGTCAAGGTTCCTTTTTGTGCCAAACTTTGTACAGTGGGAATTTATCCAAAGGTTATACAAAGAAACAAACTAAAGAGTTGGACTTTGGACTGTTGCATGCCAGGAAAGCTATCGCAATGAAAATCAATGGATAAAAGACATATGAGAGTACGTCAGACTGGAAAGACTAACTTACCAAATTATAGAACCCCAAAAGACTCATAATTATATATATATATATATATATATATATATATATATATATATATATATATATATATATATATATATATATATATATATATATAAACAATTTGATAAATAACGAATTAATAATATGGCCATTAAACTGTGAAATACAGCAACGTTGTTACAAATTTTTTAATTTTTAATTATTATAATTAAATATTTTATAGTGATTTTTTAAAACAATTTAATACTTTTTAAAATATCGTTAAATTCATTTTCCAAGGTTTTATTAAAAAAAAAAAAAAAAAAAAAAAAACAAAAAAACAGGCAAAAATAAAATAAAAAAATAAAAACAAAACAAAACAAAAAATTTTTTACAAAGTCAATTTTTATGCTCTAATGTTCTTTCCTACAATGGCCTTTTTATTTCATAATGTTGTTTTTTATCAGAATGACAATGCCATGTTTCACAATTTAATGGCCATATCAAATATTTTTTCTGTTTTTTATTAAAATTGTGTATTCATTTAACTAATTATGAATCTTTTGGAGGTCCATACTGAATAACTTTATCTTATTTGTTCATTTTTGCCCTTTTGTCACATTTTCCTACTTTCATCTGCAGGTGTTTTGGATAAGAAAATGTCCAATAACATCTGCCCCATTATCCCTTAAATGAGTTGCACACCCAGTTGCATTTTTAGTGAATGAGTGAGATGCTGTGACAGATGCTGAGATGGTAAAATCAAACTGCAGATCTTTGCTCCAGTTTTGCACCAGATTGTGACTGACTGGAGCAGACACATCTTTACTCTGTGCAGCACAGAGCTGTCTTGTGTGCTCTCCTCCTGTTGGCACTAAATTCTGTTCATGTAGATGATGAACTGGCTGCCGGCCTTTTTCAGAGCATCTTGAACAATCTTTCAAGACCTAAGTAATATTGTTTTCTTTGACTATATAAACACCAAAACTACCTAAGAAGAGTGGACTCTCTTCTTTTATGACTCTATTCCTGTTTCTAATCCAAAAAAACCCCATACTTTTTTGATTCCGTTCACCTTGGCGCTCCATCCTTTGTTCCTCTCCATGATTTTCATCGTCTTTTCTCACGATGGCGCCGCTCTCTCTCTCTGAACTACCGCGACACATCCTCAGTTGGAGCGTTAGCTGCCTGAACTTTTCTGACTTGCAGCGTCTCTCTATGTCTCTGTCATCTCACATCTTCTCCTCATATCCATGCTGAGCTCTCATCCAAAGAGCACACTGCTCTTCTCACCCACTGTAGTTTACGAGCAGGATTTTGATTGACAATGATGGCAGCAAACACAAACATTTTAATATTGTCCAGTTAAAAAAAATGTGGATTTTCAAATCTTCTCTTCTTCTTGTTTTCATTTGATTAGTCATGCACTAGAATTTGTAATGTCCTTGAGCAGATATGAGATTAAAATGCGATTAATTCGATTAATTAATTACAGGTCCTGTAATTAATTCAATTTTTTTTTTAATCGCCTGACAGCACTAGTAAATATTTCCGTGCATTTTCCACAAGCTCAAAGCTGGCAGGTTGATATTTCACTCTCTTAGCGCCGGTTCATGTCTAGGGTGTTTTTATTTATCACGAGGCTCATTTATTACTCTAGAAAGGCGACTGTTTCTTTTACATATGGACGCATAATAGAGCAGACAAAATGCAATCAACACCTTTGACACAGAGACAATATTAGACCTGCATCACAGTTTGTGCAGCATTTAACCCTGTGTGCCCTCTGTCAGTTGGAATATGTCTGTTTAGCTCATTTGCATGCAGTCCCTGGATTTAACCACGTTTATGAAAAACTGAATGAAGCCAGTGTTTTATCAAATGGTGCATCTTTGCTGTTTTCATTAAGACATGTTTCTTTATGATCTTTTCACCATAAACCTGAAGCTACATTGACTGCCCTGGTGTTTGCTGTATCAGATAATAAACTTTTTTATAAACGAATTACAATATCATTAAACTGTAAATCCAGAAACCAACAGAATGACTTCTCAGAAACATCGCCCAGAGCGTCAGAAAGAAATGGGTGGTCAGAGGGTTTAGTCACGCAGCACAGAAGCTATCTGGGGTCTTTGTTTGCATTTCTCCCTCTGCGTTTGAAGTGCGTAATGTGCTTTTGGTCCAGGCCCAGAGTCTTGGTGGTAATTACCTTTTTGCTCTCTCTGACTCTCATAATTTCGTGCCCCGGGGGGGCCATTACTGAAGCTTCTACATCTAATTCTGCTGAATTAAAGAAAGGAGAAGCCGCAGAGGAATATGCTGGAAGCGCCACAGCTCAAACTTAATGTCGAGAGAAGAAAGAAATGAAATATTTACTTTTGATTGCCTCGGAGGAAGACAAATTATTTGTGTGCTCATTTCAAACGCATTTGCGAACTTAAATATACGAGCCCCATCTTAAACGTGGTAAAGTTTGCTTTAAAGTTTGCGTTAATACTTGAGAAAGGAATAAAATGGAGTTCACTTTCAGCTGTTTGTCCATTAGCTTAGCAAACTCTTTGTGTGGTCTAGAGACCAGTTTCGTTTCTCCTGCTTTCATTTCATGCATGGGTGTGATGTTAGTTACAGTTCAGATAATTACAGGAGAAACCATTATCGTTGAACAAGTCTTTAAAGCACATTAGTTTCTCAATAACACTCAAATCTAAGATGACATGCATGCACATAGCCCAGTGTGGCAGTCATACATAATTATTAAGCAATGAAAAGACTCAAATTTCCTCATAAATCCTCTTGTTTCCTCCACACTTCAGATTGGCAGCTACCTGAGGCGTGACAAGTGTTCAGGTAGAAACTTGATCAATGTGTCTGTAACACGGCGAAGCTGACTTCACTCAGTCAAGGCTAACTGCGCCCTCAAGTTTGCTTTGAAGTCGAACCAGTGTGAAAGAAACACTCAATCACACTCTGTGTTTACACTGCCTGAGCTGCACATTAGCCAAGCAGCAGCAGGTTGGCTTTAAAAGGAAGAACAAAGACCAACAGGAGTGAAAAGATGTGTTGCTTTTATGCAGGTGCAGCACGATTATGGTGCTAAGTAACCCTGACTGTGTAGCTTGATGAAATGAAACAACCCTGTTTGTCATCACAGCTTTGCAAAGAGAGCAGTTTCAGTACACAACTTAATTGCTGCCTTGATTATGTTCATTGACACAGTTTGATAGCAAATGAATCACATTTATGAACCAGAGTGAATTGGCAGAGTTGGTTGGGGTAGTTACTTGGCTTGATTCCTGTGTGATTTTTATCCAAAAGTGAAGTGTCTCTGCAAAACATAAATAAATAAACAAATAAAAAATCAACTTTAATAAATATTTGTCCAGTTGCTTGTCAGAATATCTCATTACTTGTAGAATGATAGGGCACAGACACAATACAGATGCATGCATTAAAATGTTATTTTGTCAACACTTGATTGTTTTTGAAGTTAAAAAGTTTATTTTTTATACGGTAAATAACAGTAGAAATGGTGGTTTATTACAATACCAGGCATTCCTCTTTGTCTAAAATAGGTAATATCTGCATTTTGTATTCATGTGTTGTTAAAAGAATGAAAATTTAAAGATGCTTTGGACTGCAGCGCCACCTTCTGGCCTGGAGTCTCACGCACACTGTTGTAAAAATGTGACTTCTAACCAGGCCTGTGTTTGTTTTGGAAAAAATTTTTTGTGTTTAGGTCAAATTTTTATGGGATACAACGTGAAGAGGTTAGCACAATTACATTGCGCTGAAGTGTGAAATGTGACAACAAGCAAATGTTTTGTACTGTACATCAGTAGCTACATGTAGCACTACTAGTAGCCAGGTGCTACAACACATCCGCAGGCTAACGTGACAATAAGCTAACTGTCTGTTCGTACAGTAGTTTAGTAGCCTGTGAGACATGTCTGTTATGTGTAACGTTAGTGAATCCTGGTCATGTCCTGCCAGTCATCTACCAATCAGAGCTAACATAACCTCACTCTTCATTTTATTGATTTTTTTTAAAATTGAAATCATTTTCAGCAGAGAATTTATCTTGTTATTATTTAAAACAATGAAAATTTGTAGATGCTGGGAGGAGGGTCTCTTTTAATTGCTCCCCCTCGCCACCTTCTGGCCTGGAGCCTCCGCACACTGTCGTAATGACCTCCAGCGAGGCGTGTTTGTTTTGTAATTAAATAGAGATCGGATGGAAACAAATTTTATTTGTTCAAGACAACTTTTTACTGGATACAACACGCAGAGGTAAGGTATTCATCAGTACAGTTACATAGCGATATGGTTTGAAACATGTCAACAAGCGAATGTTGTAGTAGCTGGCTATATGTAGTGCTATCGGCAGCCCAGTGCTCGAACGTATCTGTAGGCAAACGTGACAACAAGTAAGCACTGTCAGTTTGTATGTAGTTTAGTACCTGTCCATATGTAGCGCTGACAGCTCAGTGCTGTGAGACATGTCTGTAATGTGTAACGTTGGTAAATCCTGGTTATGTCCTGTCCTTTTTTTTTATTATTGAAATCATTTTCAACAGACAAAAACACAGATATCTCTTCTCACTACGAAACTTCATCAGGCAACGTGGTGTTGTCATAGAGACCTAGACGTGCTGTAAATCAATACGGTCCTGCTCTACCTGATTGGGAAGCTTAGAAGTAGCATTCTGAAATAACCTTTGTTGGTGCTGATTATCTCATTTTAAAGTGTGGATTACGATCAGGCAGATATGTAGAAGGGAGACTTTTTCTAGATCACTCCTTCATTGTGTGTAGTGAGTGGGATGTTACAGCATGTTGGCATAAATCTAAGGTAACCACCTGATCACTATACTTAATACTCACTCATAATCTCTTTTTACCCACCAACCAAACTTGACTCTAAATGTTGATCTAAAGATGAGTTCACTGACTCTTTCCACCCATCCGCTGTCAGAAGCTGAATCCTTTCCCCAGCAGTGTTGTTGAGCTGCTCCATAGGGATTCAGGTCGGATGGGTTATAATCCTCCCAACAAGCTCTGGGGGGCGTCTCAAGCCTTTCCCCGTTGGGCATGCCGGAAAACTCTAAAGTGAAGTATCCAAGGTTCCAGATATCTGAAGTACATTAACTGGCTGTTTTCCATGTAGATGAGTAAACGCTGTACTCTAAACTTCTTCCAGATGTCTGAACTCCTGACCTTATCTGTGAGGATGAGCTCAGCCATCTTTAAAGGAAACGTAATCTCAGATGCAAAGTTTGGCCTCCAAGTTCAGCTCTCCTATCATGTTTATTTTGTTGAAGGTTCTGCTTTTTTAACCTTCTAATTTTGTTTTATGTTGCTTTTTTCCCCCACATTTTTTATTTATTTATTTTATTTATCAATTTATTTTGTTTTATTTATTTATGTATTTATTGATCAATTTATTTTATTTTAATTTTTTTTAGTATTTATTTGTTTTAATTATTATTATTTTTTTTTTTACTTTATTCTGAGAATTGATTAATTGTTCCCAAAAAGTCTTGGGTTTTATTCACTCCAAACAGATAAAAGGCAAATTTTGCAGACACCCTTCATATTGTTAACCAGTGTAAAATGGCAAAAACATGATATTTACACACAGCAGATTCTCATTTCCTCTCCTTTGCATTACATGTAACACTCACCCTTTCACACCACATTAGTACACTTCAAAAACTGAAATCAAAGCAAGTTTTTGTCTCAATTTTAACTGAAAACAGTCTTATTCGACTTAACGAGCCACATTAATCGGTAAAGTTCAAAAAAACATCTAATTTCAAGACACTAAAAGAAAAAATGACCCATATATTGCTTGTAAAGATTTTTTTTCTTGAAAATAAGGATGTTTTAATACAAAATATCAACACTTAAAATTTCTTGCCCCATTTGCACATTTTCCTTTAATGATTTCCTTTAATTTTTCTGATCCTGACAATTTTACCACAGTGTCAACTGGCTGGGATGAATTGTGACGAAAGTCTTTCTCTGACACACTTGTTGTGGGTTTTAACCAATCGTAATTAAGTTCTTAACACAGCTGGGTGATAAAAGAAAAAACAAAACAAAACACAAAAAGTAATGGATGAGCTTGGTCTGCATTTTCACAGCAAAAGTCGTCATTAGTTGTTTTCTAAATGTTGAGTCACTTTAAGAATCTACATTATTTATAGCCTAAATGCATTTTTTCTTTCACAGCAGAGTTGTTATAAAAGTAAAGAGTGAATAAATATAAATACATGTATTGTTTTTCAGCGTGTCGGAGACTCCAGAAACTTCAAACATCACCTGAGTGACTGCATGCTGCATTACTCGCAGTGAGTCACTTTAAGAAGAGCTCCCAGGTCAGACAGAGGATGTGCTGCGTTTGTTGGGTAATGTTTTTTATGACATCACGCTGCCTTCAGGTCACTTTAAACCTCGGATAATCTCTGATATAACCCTAACGATGATGTCAGAGCATCACACTCCAGAAAGTACGACTGCTCAGGTCAACACTCGTGTTGAGACGCTCGCTGGGACATTCTTGGTCCATGACATGATGTTCGGATCTGTTAGTGGCATCATTTGTAATATTTACAAGACTTGGAGTGAGGAGAGATGTTTGTGCTGATGTGCACCTGCTTTTAGAACACACACCAGCAATTATGGAGCAGATAAGTGTGTGTTTTCATGATGTCAACTACTGTGGTATCACTGTTTGTCTTTTATTATTCAAGGTGGAACTCTACCTCAAGAAAGTGGTGCCTGCAGTCATAACAGGCAACGTAAGACCAAGATTAATCCCAAATGTTGATAACTTCACAGATCAAAGATTTTTCTTTCAGATGCTCTGTGGGTAAAATTAATTTACCTGTACACTCCTTCACTTTGTGTTCATGAACCTTGATGTGTTTGTGTTCATAGTACACACAGGTCGTGCTTGGACAAGCTCCTTTCAGCTGTGTTGCCTGTATCAGTTAAAAGCGCTGATTCCTCCGAAATTACTCTTTTATTTAAAATTGGCTGCAGAGATCAAGGTGTCAAATGAAGAAAGTAATTTCTCGTTAAAGTGTTTGAAAAGCATCTCTACAAACACAAATTAAACGACGG
Source organism: Halichoeres trimaculatus (assembly GCF_033239565.1). Lineage (NCBI taxonomy): Eukaryota > Metazoa > Chordata > Actinopteri > Labriformes > Labridae > Halichoeres > Halichoeres trimaculatus. Next base: position 5,565,210 of record NW_027437194.1, on the reverse strand, counting down.
CATTACATGGCACAGGTGGCACAGGGAGAAAACATCTTTCACATGTAATTCACTGCAGGGTTTTTTTTTTTTTTTTTTTTTTTGGCAGTTGTTAAATGTTCAGAAAGAGGGTTGTGTTCCTGGTCAAAGTGAATTTAAGAAAAGCTGAGTATTTGTGTTATATTTTAAATATGTGAAACTTTACAGAGCACACATGATCAAAAGGAAAATATTAGAGTTGATATTAAACATTTAAAGTGTTTGTGTGACTTTAGATTTCTTAAAGCTCCTGTGAGGATTTATTTTCTTAGCTTGTTATGAAACACAATGACACTATGGTGATGCTTTTATGACCTTCAAAAGAAATAGACCTTTGTTAGAAAGACTGACCTTTCTAATCTGTAATTTTTAATGTCAGCAACTCCAGATCAGGGGTAGGTGAAAGGCAAAGGGGAAAAAAATCCCCTGTATATTTTACAAATCCTACAGCAAACATGACTGGTTATTAACAACTTATCAATAAATAAATAAATAAATAAATAAATAAATAAATAAATAAATAAATAAAAATAAATGAATAAATAAAATAAAATAAATTAATTAAAATATATTAATAAATAAATACTTAAAGAAAGAAAGAAAGAATAAAAACTTTCACGTCGTAAACAATACTGGCAAAGTTGCAGGGGTTACCCATTGTCCAGAGGGGGCGCCAATATCAACAAAAGGTCCTATGGGAGCTTTAATGACACAAAGCAAGGAATCACCATCAAAGGATCTTTAATGACTTCTGCTGTTGCAGAAGTGCAGATTCCAAATGTCAAGTGTTTTAATTTTGGGATTTGAGATTTTCAGCTGCCTTTGGAATGAGTGCTAACTAGCCTATTGTAGCTTGCTAAGCTAAATTTGTAAGCTAACAATATGTAACAGCAGCATGATATCACCTTTGCATATAAAGGTACTGTGTGTTTGAAAGCATTTTGCAGAACAGACTTGTTAGAAAAAGTGTCTGTTACCAAGTTTGTTTCAATTAATAAACTTGTAGATCAATCAATCAATCAACCAAACTTTATTTATAAAGCACTTTTCATGCACAGTGGTGGCAACACAAGGTGCTTGACAAATTAAAACAAAACAAAACAAAACAAGGCAAACAACAACAAAAACCCGTCCACCTCTAACCCACCAACCCACACCCCTAGTGCACAAGTTGAAAACAGTTGATTAAAATTCTTGCAGATGACTTGAGGAACTGTGGAAACACTATCTGGAGATCTTCATGAGGAAACACTGAAAGTAAAGAAAAATGTTGAACACACAGTAAGAAAATAAAACGACCAGGCTAAAAGAAACAATTAAGGTAATAAAATATTAAAAGATCAAAGCAGTAAAAAAGAAATGATGTAGAACTAAAACTTTAAGTTACAACATTAAAAAGCTGAAAGTAATAGTGCAGTAAATAAGAAGATAAATGATTGGGTTAAGACACATAAAAAAAGATTTGGTATTTAAAGGGTTATATTGTGCTTCAAGGTGGCACCTCTGATTTGAGCTCATGGATGTTTTTGATGTTAAAGGTAGAGTCTGCAGGAAACTGGGCTTCTCCTCCTTGGCTCAGTGCCAGCGGCAGCACACACCCACAGCCTCCGACCATCCACAACTATGTGAACACACTCACTAGCCAAGTAACCACCTGTAGCATTGTGTTTCTACATGGGACAGACTCAGGAGCAGTGCACCTGACTTAGCATGTTAGCACAAGCTAATACTAGGGTTATTTGACACATATCTGGTTAGCAGAAAGCTAACTTATGTCGTTCTTCATCCTGTCGGAGTGAAAGTCGAGCCAAGCTTTACCCTCATTAAGTGAAAAGACTTAATCTGTTTGGAGTTTCATTTCACTTGGTTGTGTTTTCTTCCTCCGTGCTACGTCCGCTATTGTAGCTACTCGAAATAGCTTCTTCCACTCGATATCATCAACACACAAAGTCACTTGCGCGCTGGGAGCTCTGCAATTAGTTGATGTAGCCACTTCTACTCTCTGCCAAGAAACGTCCCGAAACAACCAAATCATCAACATCCAGGCAGAGGAGAGGGTTCACGGCTAACACAGACACTGTCACACATGTATAGAGGCCCATATGAAACAAATGAGCAGGATTATTCCTGTTGAAGTTGACATTTTAGTTCTTAGGAAACTCCTGCAGACCCTACCTGTTACACTTAACATTTCTATAATGAGTATAAAACACTATCAGATTATTTCTTTAACAACTTCTGTGCTGATTCATCCTAGAAAAGTAACATTCACCAAAGCACACAGTGTTGCTCTGCCATGAAGAGGCTCGCCACTAATAAATATGAAATGAGGCAGCAGTGATCTTGTCTGTTTACTTTGGGAATAACTGCGGCCTCATTTAGTCCAAAATGAACAGCCCTTGCAGGGATTGTCTAGTGGATATCAATCGAGACTTTAATGGTCTCTGGGAATCCTGCGTAGTGACAACTCTGACCGGTCTGACACCAGTATCCTCTGAAGGTCTAATTAGCCCAACCACTAAGTCCAAAGGATGATTGACTGGAGTGAAAAAGCAGTGGTGCAAAAAAATATTAGACATTTTGTGTTCTGGCAAGGGAGATGGAAGTAGCCCTGAGCAGATTTTGCACAAGATAAAAATGTTTTCTTACTCTAATGAATTATCCTTACTGTGCATGCTGTTTTTGTGCTTTACTATGCATGAATATCTTCAAATAACCTCTCATAATCCTCGCCATAGGCAGAGGCAGCATTTTAATGAGCAAATGTGTGTTTTCGGTTGTGTGTGTGTGTGTGTGTGTGTGTGTTTCAGGAGGTGAAGGGGAGTTGTCACTGAATTCCTTTGAGGCAAACAAGGAGGGGAATTCAGGAAAGGAAAAGAAAAGATGTAATCCCTGAAACACGCGAGTGGTTGACATAAACAAACACGCTGGGAGGATTTCAAAGGGACGGCTGCTCACCGGGAACCCTCTCATGTGCAGATGGGAGATAGAGGCAATGCAGAGCGGAGAGGTATGAACACATGCCGTCTACCCCCCCTCCCACACACACACACACACACACACACAGTGCCAGGGCCCCTTTCTCTTTCATGTGTTATCAGGCAAAGATTTGGTTGTTTGTTTACCGGCAATTTCCCCTGTCACCGTTTCAGCAGAGCATATTGAATAGTCGTTTCCACGCCAAGTCAGGAATGTAGCCATGTCACCGGGGAGTTTCCCCATGCTTTACTGATAAGCTCGATGAAGCTTGCCTTGTCTTGCATTTGGAAAACATCTGTTGAATTCTTTGGCCATAAAGCAACCTGTGCATGCTTCAGTCGGTGGAAGCTGACAGGCTGCAAGTATGCTGCGAAATGCCTGTGTACATGTCAGCACCAAAGTACAAAGGGATGGACAGGAACATGAGGGCAGCTGATGCAATGCATTATGCAATTAAATGATAGCCCCCGGCAAATATAAACAGTGTTCTAACATGTAAAGGGGAATTAAAGGAATCCAGGTGTAAAAGTACAGTACAACACAGGACGAGGGGCTGTTGTAAATGTTACTCATTTATGGTGAAACATTCATGTTTATGCACAGCAGGGACTTATTTAAGAGCTATATTTGCAACCTTTGTGGGAAAAATGTGTTTTACTGAAGTCAAACAATGTGAACTGAAAAGAAGAACATTTTGACTGTCGGTCTAATACTTGAAATACCCCTACCAGTAGCTGCGTTTACAAGAAGTCAGTAACCTTTTCAAATTTGGAATACTTGCAATAACCCGGTTGCGCACAGCCATATGAACACCAATAACCCTTTAGAAAAACCAGAATATGCTCATATTCCTGTTTTTCTGGGGGGGTTACTCCTTTTCTAACCTGAATATTTGATCATGTATACCCCTATCAGGATATCTCCATCCACAGGAACATTGATTTGTGTTCTGCACATGCTCTGTTTGCAAGGAATCTTGGTCTTATGAGTGCAGGAAGTCAGCCACACTGCTGCTGCTGTTGTTGCTATGGATACAGCAAGACGGAGCAGAGATGACGGGTATTGCGTTATGACAATCTCTGTGTGTCGAGATGTTGGCCAGGCTTTGCTGTTTTGGTAGGGATACCATGTGAAAAGGAATAACCATGTTTGCTCACACATGTAAACGGGTAATCCAGAATGTTCCAGAAACCTTAACCCGGGTACTGATTGCATGTAAATTTAGCCAGTGTGGCCACAGTTACCTTAAATAAGTAATCTGATTATTGATAATTTATTACTCCTTTAAAAAGTAAGTAAGTAACCATCCATCTATTTTCTGAACCGCTTATCCTGTTCAGGGTAGCAGGTGGCTGGAGCCTATCCCAGCCGTCATTGGGCGAGAGGTGGACGCCAGCCAATCACAGGGCTGACACAGAGACAGACAACCATTCACACACACTCACACCTATGGTGAATTTAGAGTGCTCAATTAATGTGGTGAGCATGTTTTTGGACAGAGTACCTGGCGGAAACCCACACATCCACAAGAACATGCAAACTACACAGAGAAAGGCCCACCGGCCGAGGTGGGGATTTGAACCGGTGACCTTTTTGCTGTGACCCCCCGTGCAGTGAAGTTAGTAACTTCACTGATTACTTGATTTTCACTTTAGACTAGAGGTTACTTGTTTTAGTCACATTCAGCAGCTGGGGACAACACCCCTCTGCACAAAAATGTTTATTTAATGAAGTTAATATGTTAACTGAGGTTCGGGAGCAGGGTCACGCCTCAACCACGCCTCTAATCACCTGACAAGTCTACATATACCTGGCTAACCCATCCGGCCTCGTCAATCTCAGATCTCTCAACCCACCCAACCCCTTTTCCCTTTTCTTCTTCACGACTCCTCTCATTTTTTATAATGCTATCTCCTACACCTTTTACTGTAGGAACAGTCCAGGGGTCCAATATCAGCTTGGGCGAAGAGACGCTGAGACGGAACCCCTACACTGAGTCTCCCTCTGCCCAGCGACCAGCAGACCCGCCGGACCAGCCTCAAGACAACATCCTCCATCCATCCTTGTCCCTTCCCTCAAACAGTCTTTCATTATTAACTCATTCATTAAAATCTTTAACTTCACATTGTTGTGGTGGGATCCCTGCTAGGGAAAAGATGCCAAGAGGAAGACAAGGTAAGGAATTTATCAGTACAGTTATGTAGCGCTGTTGTTTGAAGCGTGACAACAAGCAAATGTATGTCTGTACCGAACGTCAGTAGACGGTTATTTGTAGCGCGGCTGGCAGCCCAGTGCTACAAGGTATCTGTAGGCTGACATGACAACAAGCTAACTGTCAGTTCCGTTTAGTAGTCCAGTAGTTGTCCATATGTAGTGCTATCGGGAGCCCGGTGCTCTAAGACGTGTCTGTAATATGAAACGTTAGTGATTCCTGGTTATGTCCTACCAGTCATCTACCAATCAGAGCTAATGTAACCTCACTCTTCATTTCATTGATAGACTCTCAAGTTTGAACAGACCACTGCAGAATAACTGCTGACTGTGGGTTGGAATGAACATTAGCACAAACAGTTTAGCCCTTTTAGCCTTTAGCTCACGCTCTATCTCTCTCCTGTTCATCTTTCTTCTGCTCTTCTGTCCTTTTTCTGTCTGACAGTTAGGCTCCTGTGTCCACCATCACTACAAAATTAATCACAGAAATTGTTTGCAGAGGAAAAACACAGATCTCTCATCTCATCGGGAGGCTAAGAAGCAGCATTTAGATATAACTTGTAACCTGCAATTTTGGAGCTGATAATCTCATTGTAAAGTGTGGATTTTGATCAGGCATATATCCAGAAGGGAGACTTTTTCAAGATCACTTAGAAACTCCTCGCAGCCCCTTTAAGCTTTTCTAAACACCAACCTAAGACTGAAACAAACAAACGCTCAACAGCTGTCGGGACATGACCTCAGCTTGGTGAAGTTCCTGGGTTTTGTTACAGTTGACTGAAAGGAAAAGCCCATTATATTTACACAGCGAAGCGTGCAGGCGAGTGATGAGTGATTCAGTGAAGTTAGTGGACAGTTCATGGAGGAAAAGAAGAAAAACTTTGACTGCTCACGTAACTGCTGCTGTCAGTCCTTTTCTCGACCCGTACTGGTGCTGTTGGGTCTGCTGGAGGCTTTTCTCACAACCACAAAGGAGAGTCTGCAGCACATTGGAGCTGGAGAAAACAGCGCTGTCTGATTCAAGCCTCCTGCCAGCCTGAGACCCCCTGATGCTGGGATTTGGCCTGGAGCAGTCAAGGCTCTGCTCTCCCTATTGTACATTATTTACCGCGCACAGGAGAGGAGGATGTGGAGTCAAACTGGTGCTCCAAAGAACTCAAACACTAAGCTACCCAACAGTTCGGCTAACTTTTCATTCCTGCAGAACAATGTTGGCAGCATTTCGAGGAAATTTTCATGGCAGGACTGTCAGGCTGTCAAAAGCTATGAGGTTGAAACCCTTAAAAAAAGCCTTTTCTGCTTCTGACAGCTGCATTTCCCCTGCATATTGCTTCTTCCTTTTCATTTTGTCTGTTCTTGACTTACGGGCGTAAAATCATTTCCAAGTGCCTCAGTTATTAAACAACACAGGATGTGAAAACACACTCTCATTCAGGGACGTTTACTTGAGGGGCCTCAGAATTATTTAGCGAAAGTTTGAGGGCTTAAAAAGCAGCTGGAGTATTGGATGGATTCAGCAAGGTGCTGCAGTGAAGACCTCTAAGTCAGGGCTGCAGCAAAATACTGAAGATATTAAAAATCAGACACTCACTGTGTTGGCTTCCAGTATCCTCACATCTGCCTCACCATAAAAGAGAGTTGCAGTATCTTTTCTCTAGCTTATTCTGCTTGAAAAAGGTTTTTCTTTGCTTTCTGGTGTCTTTGACATCATCTAACCGCTGCATGACTCTTTCCTGTTGTCTGTTTTTTGTCCAGAAATAAAGGGAGTGTCCCCTCCTGTTTCCTTGAACTTTTCTAATCTACTGGCACTGATGATCTACAGCATTTCTCCGCTCTTCCCTCCTCAAGATTTCCATTCTGTCCTCCCAAACCACAATCGTTTATCTTTCTGTGCCTGTCGTCTGATGTCTCCCTTCCATAGTTCCTGGAAATTTCTAAATTTCTGTCCCTTCCTACTTTATGTATCACTGACAGACTCTTCTCTTATCCTGTGAACACAGATTTTCAATATGCCACCTGTGGTTGGAGTGTGAGCTTGCTAAGATGTGTGGCTTTTATTTGTTTCTTCAAAATACTAGTGAAATTGAAGCATCACAATTGATAGCTCAATAGCTACAGTTAACCAAATGCTAATGCTTTCTTTTTGGTTATCTAGAGAAATCCAGGCTGTATTGCCTTAAATTAATGTTGTACAATGTGATAGGAAAGGCGTACATCCCAAGCTAATAATACACAGCTAGCACAATACTGATAATATAAGAGGAGTTAAATGCAAATATTGGTTGTTGTGACTTAGCTTGTGGGTTTCTGTTTTATTTTTTTTCCATTTCTATACATTTTTTTAAATGGAGTGTAAGATCTTTCTATTTTTATAGGAAATGCAAATGTATTTACCAAAAAGCCAAGTGCTAATTTTAGCATTCTGGCAATACCAAGCTATCATAACCTCTCAGAAGGGACAGATGCAATAAGATTTTTCTTCTTTCTGCTCCTTTTCATTCATTTCAGATTTTTTTTCCTTCATATTTATATTGTATGTATATATCTTTTCATATAGCAGCATTAATGAAATAAAGATTAGCTATAAACAAAAATCAATTACTTTTTCTATTGGTAGTTTTAGCTAGCAAGCTAGCTGTAAAGTAGGCTTTGTTTCAGCGCTAACATTTCAAGCATTAGTTTTTGTATTTTACAGGCTTATGGCTTATTCTGCCATCTATAAATAGCTAGCTACAAATAGACCTAGCTTACGTTTTGAAGTGTTACCCAATATGGCAGGGCAGTCTGAGGTTAGCTTATGGCTACCGCTTATGGTTGGAAAATGAGAAGATGGTTCAGTGTTAAAATAAAAAATATCAACATTGCTTTGGGAACTAAATGAACTATTAAAAAAGGAATTAACAGAATTGTGGCCCAACATACAGTGCCTCCAAAGATCTCAGTAAAATAAATAAATAAATAAATAAATTTGAAAAAAAAAAAAATTAATAATCCTTGTTAGCAACTATGGGCTAACAGCTATTTCTTTTTGTACATTTAACCACAATTTACTGACTCAAACAACAACAACAACAAAATTCTGCCATTTTTACCTGTGCCTGGTCGTATTCCTACCATTTGCCTCTAGTATTTCTTAAAGCTGTTTTTTAACCACATTAAGGACCACAAAAAGGAGGAGCCCATACCCGCTCCCATGAACACATAACTTTCATTCTTCAAGATCTCCACTAGCTTCCTGTCCGTTACCGTATCAAGTTCAAAATCCTCCTTCTTACCTCCACAACCAGGCCTCATACTTAACTGACATGCTCCACCCCTACACCCCTTCCTGCACCCTCCGTTCCTCAGACGCAAACCTCCCAACCATCCCTAGGAGCAAGCACCGAACCTGGGGGGACAGAGCCTTCTCTGTCGCTGCCCCCTCCCTTTGGAGCTCACTTCCACAACACCTCTATGTCACTGCTGACCCCACCGCCTTCAAAACGAAACTCAAAACTCACCTATTTCGCAAAGCTTTTCCCTTAAACTAACAAACCCAGGTCCTTTTCATGGATCCTTTACTGTTTTTGTCTCGTCTCCTATGTCTATACATATATTTTACAGTTATTTCATTATTTTGTATAATTGTATCTGTTCTTAACTTGCTCCTTATCTTTGTTTACCTTGTAAAGCATCTTTGAGTTTTTAAAAGCACTCTATAAATACAATGTATTATTATTATAATTATTATTATTATCATTAAATTATAAGAAGAAGTTGAGCGTTGGTGTTCAGATTCTTGGGTTATTAATTTGGATAACTGTATAAAATGACTTAACAAGAAAGACAAAAGATGATATCTTTTTTAATAATAACAGATCAGTTTTTTACTGTGTTACAGAACACAATATGCAAGGTATCAGTTTTTAGCTGTTGTAAGTTAGCTAGAAAATAAGTTAACGTCAGGAATACCCTAGAGTCCCCAACTCTGCTTTGTTAAGTGCTCTCTCATCAGCATGCTGCAGTATGGACAGACAGCTGAGCTGGAATCAGTAGACCAAAGAGTTTCCTTTAATCCCACCCCAATGATCAGCCTCTCCTGGTTTGTTGTACTTTGAAAGTCTCTCAGTGTTTAAAGGTTGTTTCTGTGTACGACTTTCTGTCTGCCCGATCTGCTTCTTGTAAAGTGACTGGTCACAGCTCAGGCATCTGGCAAAATGAGAAAGCTTGCGTGTCTGCTGCCGTGTCCGACTTGCCGCTTCGGAGTAGATCCAGCGTGAGTTGACGCAATGACTTGATAATATAAACCTATCTTATCCGGCGCCGTGACAGAGCACAGCCAGACTGGAGACTCATCTGGTGTATTTTGGCTGTGACTGTTGTGACTAAGCTAATGAGTTTCAGAGTATGTTGTTTTATCTTGAAGTCTGGCTCCAGTGCCCTCTAAAACCAACACTTCCCCATCATCATCATCTTTTATACGGTAACAATTTGTCTGTTTTCATACATTTCTACCACATTTGAACCTGGAGAAAAGGTTGACATCATCTCTGACTCGGGCAAAATTCGCCAGAGTAAAGAGAGTAAAATTCGCTCTGTTTGGATTTGATAAATGGTTGCCCCTGGCTTTCTATTCAGAGTCAGATTGTTTACAAAGGGAACAGCTCATAATGGCAGCAGAGAAATCATTACACGATCAGGCCATTAATCTTCATTTCTGCCATTGTGTGGTTGAATTATCATGTTGTTGATATCATCGTGAAGAGGACACAAATGAATGGCGTAGTTATACTCCACAGATAAAAGATGCAATTAAAATGTCTCTTTAATTTAAATAAAACAAGACAGATATGGCACAAAAATACAGTGGAAATAAGTCGATCATCTGGCAGGCTGTAATTAACAGAAGAGGGATGGTCAGAACATAACGGTTATGAATGCTCTGCATTATGCTGCGGTTTCACATGATTGGATGTGTCTAATCTAATTGAATATATATTTATATTGCATGCATTACTTCTCTCTATTTGTACAGCTAATGGCTTCTGTGTGCCGTCTGTGGATCTTAAATCAAATCTCCAACAACCTCCAACATATTGAAAGCATATCCAGATGTCTCTACGTAATTGGCAAACTTACTTTTACAGTTACTGACATAAAGAATCAGCTTTTCTAACTTTTATTTCATTACGTTCACAAACTAGATAACAGATGCAGCTGGAAATAAAATGCAGCTTTTCTCTATAATTACAAAAAATATGCCTGTATACATGTGTGTCTGTGTTGTAAAGTCTGTAAATTCTGTATTTAGGTGTCCTGTCTTTTATGTTTGGTTTGCCCCCTGTCCTCACCCCTTTTCTTCAAATGCAAATATTGGTTGTTTTGACTTAGCTAGTGGGTTTCTTTCTTTCTTTCTTTCTTTCTTTCTTTCTTTCTTTCTTTCTTTCTTTCTTTCTTTCTTTCTTTTTTATTTCTATACATTTTTTTAAGTGTAGTGTAACATCTCTCCATGTTTTGAGGAAATGCAAATGTATTTACCAAAAAGCCAATTGCTAACTTTAGCATTCTGGCAATACCTAGTTATCATAACCTCTCTTCAAAGATTTTTTCTAAAACTATTTTAGCTAGCCAGCTAGCTAGCTGTAGAGTAAACAAGGGCTTGCTTTAGTGCTAATATTTCAAACCAAGTTTTGTATTTTGATGGCTAACGGCTTATTTTAGCATTTACAAATGACCTAGCTTGTGCTTTGAAGTTTTACCCAATAAGGTGGGAAAGTCTGAAATGACCCATTACCAGTTTATGCCAGTTAAAAAAGGGAAGTTGGTTCAGTGTTGACGTAAGCTACACTTACCGTTTTTTCCGCACCATAAGGCGCACCTAAAAGCCTTTAGTTTTCTCAAAAGCCGACAGTGCACCTTATAATCCGATGCGCCTTATATATGGATCGATATTGATTAATCATGGCTACTGTAGTCAGGGGGTGTCGTCGGAGTAACAGCGGTAAACAGTAAGAGCCTGTAAAGAGGAATTCTGCTAAGTGCTAACATTAGCTCACAGGCTGGCCCGAGCTTCTTCTCTTGTTTATTGTTAGAGCAATACAGCGCCCCCCAAAGGTCTGGCATTTGAACTGATCTCTGGAAACGGCTTTTGTGGATGGCAGAAACGGCTTCGTCTTTACAGCGCACTTTTTTTGAAAACAGCACAGAAAATAGTTGGATAGGAAAATGTGCAGCTCCGTGCGGATGTAGCCTGAGTTTGACTGACTTATTGACTGTTTTGTTGACATTCCCTTTAGCGCAGCTCCATCTAGTGGATGCATAACGCAACCCCAGCCACTACTACAGCTTCTATTCTATGCGCTTTATAATGCGGTGCGCCCTATATATGAAAACAGTTTTCAAATCGGCCATTCATTGTAGGTGCGCCCTATATTCCGAAGCGCCTTGTAGTGCGGAAAATACGGTACGTCAACACTTAAGGTGTTAAGCATTCGGTTCTGTTAGGTTAACTTGATAAGAAAACCTAACTTCACTTCAATGTACAGCAGTGCAAAGGGAAATGAACAAGTCTTCTCATTTTTTTTATTTCCGTTCTCCACATTTAGTTTAAAAAACATGTATTACAATAAAGACACTCAATAAATGTTATTCTGAGGTGTTTGAATTGATGGTCTGATAACACAATGCTGCTTAGAGACTTTTCTGCAGTTTTTCTACTACTAGGTCAAAATTAAATATTCTACAGCCAGCGCAGGATCCAGGAAGGACTGGGTCATACCTAAGCTAGAGTCTGATTGGTCACCCATGTTCGAGCTCATTCAGGCTGTGTTGCAACCAATCGACAACCTCCAATCTAAAAATATGAGACAATGGTGAAGTGCTAAAATCAGCTGTTTCTCAAGTGTTTGCTTGAGGTTGGCTCCAGATGTAGCGGAAGTCACAGACACACCAAGCCAAAAATGTTAAAAAAAAAAAAAAAAAAAGTTTTCGCAGCAGAAATGAACCTATTTACAGCCTGGCTTGAAAAAACATTTCGTGTCTGAATCGCTAATTTCACTTTTGGCACACACTGTACAGGGAGATTTTTTCTAACTCTGCAGTGTAGAGGAAATTAGGATAGCGAGTTCGCCCAATCAGAGGCACAGCTCAGCTCACATGACTGACAAGTGGCCTGCAGCTGTTAGCGTGGGGACTTAAAGCCTGCTCCACTTCCAATATGGCCACTTATAGCCAATCTGCTTCAAAAATCTATTTCAGAAACAGGCAGGTAAGCTCAGGCAGACTACATTCATTTATGATACAGTCTATAGTTGCAACATGCTGTTTGTACCTTCCTTTGAATCTTTATTTGAATTTCAATGACACCTTTTCTTTTGTTTGTATTTAAAATGTTATTTCTAGTAATGAGTAGATAACTGTTTTTTTTAATTCTGCCGTGTAAGTCGTTGCCTTAGTTGAACTGTTCCAATCTGCTCTGGCTCTTTCCCATTGAATAAATCAACCAAAGATGAACATGAGTGAACACTTAACTATAAAACCCAACAGTTCTTCTGCTTCTTTGTCTGAGGTGCATAAATGACTCACAGAAGGACACTGCTATGCACTGAAGCCCTGTTTTTCAGTGATGTGGTAGAGCTGATGTAGAAACTGAAATTGTGATGACACAAAGAGTTCATCGGGTATGTCTTTGATTTGTATTACTCTCTGTACAGTTTCCCCATGGAGTGAACTGGTTTCCTCTGATGTTTTCTTGACACCCTCCTCATCTATTTCTGCAGCCCTCTTGTTCTGTTTCTGCATCCTAAACTTAGCTGCAACATGTGAGCGCATCATCATATTAGACTTGTAGAGAGGAAATCTGCATTCACTGCTGCTCTCACGCTCCACGGGGTTCCTTTTGATTTTCCTCTTACGTGCTCATTTTAGCGCTGTAATCAAATTCATTGTAATCCACTGATAATTGCAACACTGATGACATTCAGCTCTGCCCTTCTATTCCCTTTTTTATACGCCCTGCTGGATGTGCTCAACGTGTTTCTCTGTTCGGCGTCCTCAGCTGGAAGTCTGCCCCTCCACCTCCAGCTCAAACCTGACAGGACCGAGCAGCAAATTCCTCCGAAGACAAGAATGTCTTCTGCTCTTTGTCACCATCATCATCTTTATTCACGTCTCCACAATGCCTCCTGTCAGGACCAACAAGAGTACGGCTGGAGGCCTTGACAACTGTCAGTGCAACCAAGCAACAAGGTTTGACGACACTGGCTGGATGAAAAATTCTGGTTCGTCTGGAGGAGTCATGAGGCAGGATTTGATCCAGGATTTTATGTCAAGCTGTCACAAGTTATGTTACTTCAAATATGAATATATATATGTGTGTGTGCTGAAGTTATTTAAAGCAGTAAGTTTCCTGTTTAACCCTCTATGGTACCTTGTAGCCTCTATGTAATATTCTCATTTTTGGCCTTTTACACTCACACAACACATCCCTGTTGTCATTAAACACTTTTAAAAAAGAGAAAAGACCTTAAGGAATCAAAAACAGTGTTTAAATTTGTCATGTAACCCCCTGGAGGTCACACAGAATCCCTTTTTTGCAGACTTTCTTACAAGGACCAACTCTGCCAATACTGTTTCTTTCTCATTTCTTTCATATTAAAAGACAAGTAAAGCTAAATCTTAAATAGTTTGATTTACTCTTTTTGCCAATTAATTTAAGGAAACATGTAAAAATGCAAATGTTGCCCTGAGGCAACACTGATAGTACTAGTTTGCTAGTTTTAGTAAAGTTCAGGCATATATTGTAGGCTCTGGTCTACATGAGTAAACTTTGTGAGCCTTCTCTACAGAGCACAGGATCATATCCTTTAAAAGTTTTTCCCTAAATGGAAAGTCTGTCTCCTGAAAACCACAGAAGTGAAGTCTTTTGTTAAATAGTTCATGTAAAGTTTGATAAAATATGTTTAGACTCATTGCCCCGTTTGTTTCAATGGGGTGTTCCTCAATGGTACAGTGTTGCCTGCAGACGTTTAGAAATGAAATCTTATAGAAAGATTTATTTATTTCTATTTATTCATTTTTATGCTTTTCATTGCAAACTCTGTGAACTGTTTAGGCCATCAAGCATTGTCTGTTTTTTTATTGTTTTTTTTTTTTTTTTTTTTTTTTTTTTAATGTGTTAAACAATTTTTTTTTCATTATTGACCATTATAGTATGGTATGGTTACAGTGATACCTTAAGGCAAAAAAAGGAGAAAAATAAGCATAAATAACTAAAAAAAAAAAAAAAAAAGTAAATATTTTTTCTTTTTGAAAATTTCTGTATATGATAATTATTTTATCTATTTAAGGCAAATAAGACAAAAAAAAAATTGTTGTTGAAAATTTGTTTTTATTATATTTATTCGATCTCTTATAAAACAAAAAAAAAATCTTAAAAAATCATTTAAAAAAATTCTTTATTTTATTTATTTGATCTATTAAGACAAAAAAACAAAAACAAAATAAAACAACAACAAAAACATTTTTTTTCTAAGTTGCATCACTATGCCTTTCATACAGGGTTAAAAATTACAGCAACAGAAACCAAGTATTCAAGAATACAAATAAAGAGCACCTTCTTGCAATTACAAAATCCAAAACGTTAAACTCAAATTCCTTCAATTAAAAAAAAAAAAAAAAAACTATTCAGTTTGAGATCAAGAGAATCAAGTGCAAACAATAAATTTCACAAACTGACCCTCTGTTGTTGTGTGGTATTGAACCGTTTGCTCAGTTTCCACTTGAAAAATTAATTTGGTATTTTAAAGTAAGACCAACTCTTTGACATTTCTTTAATAGACATCAATTCTCTTGCCCTTTCCTTAATGCCTGTTAGTTGTTTTCCTCGATGTTGTAAAGATAGCTCCGGCTTGGCATTTAAACTTTAAAGGTTATATTCTGATCAGCATCCCGTAAATCATTTTAACGGGTTGCTAAATATTTTTGTTCATTAGCTAGGTGAGTCCAGCTCTGGTATCTGACAGCTGATCCTTTCTGTTTTACAAAGCTGTTACTTATATTCTTTTGTGGATGATTTACTCATTTTTGTTTTGTTTTCCGCTGTTTCACCACAATGGTTGAGCCAGATTATTTTCAGAAATATAAGATTCTGTCATTTTCTTCCACAGTCAGGACCTGCATACACACAGGCAGAATGGAGAGAGGTAGTGGGGATGACATGCAGAAAGAAGCTGCTGGTGAGGATTCAGCCTCAGCATATGGGGCTCAGACTCTCCAGCTTGGCTAAAAAAGACAATCTTCCGATTGGATGCTGCCAACTTGGATATTTTTCTCTCCATATTTGGAATTTGAAGCCAAACAAGGGGCCCATGAACCAAACTAAATGCTCTACTTTGTGTCTGTTATCTGCAGGACTGGTACCAGTTTCTCAAATACAGAAGTGAGCTGTGAGGGTCAGATGGTTCCATGCAAAAGCTTGATACCTTCCTCAACATGTTACTCTAAGTCTACTTTTTAGCATTGTAGGCTTTATTAGAACAGACAGCTGAAGAGAGATGGGAAACATGGGGATAAGAGAGTTGGAAGTAGACACGCAACAAATGGTCATGGATTCAAACCAGCAACTGCTGTGACAAGAGCTGTAGCTTCTGTGTATAGGGCACATGCTTAAACCTGGGCCAACAGCGCGCCTATGTACAAATTTACGTGTGTATTCAAACAGTGATCTTGTGCAATGTGTTACTTTGTGTGGTTCATCTGTTGGTCAGGGACACCACTGGTTTTGTCTTCAGTGATTTTTTACTACTTTTTCTCCTGTGTTTGTCTGAAGATCCTACATCTAACCATGGCTGCATTGTTTACATGTGAAATCAGCTGTTAGCAGCCTATAGCATGTCAATGCTAACTGATGCAAGGCCAGATGTTTCCCCACAAGGTGAGGAGAAGGAGGTGAGGATGACGCACTGGTTCTCAGGTGTGAGGCAAGAAGTGACGACATCGACCTGTCCTTCCATCCATCGTTATTGGGAACATTAGATCTATCTCCAATAAGATGGATGAGCTAGCCATGCTAACACAGCAACAGAGGGAATACCAGAAGGCAGAGTAGCATCATGCTATTCACAGACAGGGCTAACGAAGCTAACACCAGACACCAACGCCACATTGGAAGAACTTGGAACTTATTTTCTTACGGACCCTTTTTGCACTTTTTATACAATTTCTTACTTTTTTTTCTTGATTGCTGCTGTGACTCCTCCTGAATTTCCCCTCGGGGAAAAATAAAGTACATTATATTATATTATATTATATTATATTATATATTACATTATATTATAAGGTCTGCAGGAACGTTTGTTACTTATTAGTAAACCCAACATTCAAACTGGGCACCTCCTCCTTGGCTCAGTGCCAGCAGCAGCGCACACCTACAATCCCCGACCGTGACTATGTGATCGCAACAAGCGAAAGTTGAGCTAAACTTCACTCTTGTTCAGTAAAAAGCTTTATCCGTTTGGCGTTTTGTTTCACTTTGGTTGTGTTTTTCCTTTTCAGTAAGCTTCTTCCATTCACTATCAACACACAGAGTTACTTGTGCACTGGGCGCTCTGTGATTGGCTGAAGTAAGTACACCTACTCAACCAAAGCATCGACATACAGGCAGAGCAGGGAGGTTGAGGCAGACAGACACTGACACACGTGGAAAGGGAATGATTGGGCAGGATTATTCCTGTAAAAGTTGACATTTTATTTTTTTAAGTAAATCCTGCTGACCCTACCTTTAATGCAGCTGGGTGACAGGACTTAATATAAAGTTTGGTGATTTCAGAATAAAATACATTAGAGAATCACTGCATATGAAACTTCTTCTAAATGTCCTCTGTTTTGTGTATCAGTAAGAACCAAAAACTTCCTGTGTATATTATGAGTGTGGATGTCTCATTGGTCCTTGAACACTGACCCAATGTCCTGAGTGTGAATTGGTTATTTCTCCAGGCTCTGACAGCTGGGGGGGCAGGCGTATCGCTCCCCGCCTGGGCAGACAGCTGCTCCTCTCTCCTCGTCCTGCCCTCTAACAGAGGAGCTTTGTGCTGCAGCCTCCTCTCCTGAATGTCAGCACTCATGTAACTACATCACCAGCTCTGTGCGTTTCTCTACACCTCCTCTGGCATATACGTTCACTCTGTATTTCTCTACACCTCCTCTTGCCTTTACGTACGTTCCCTCTTTCCCTTAAGACCAGTATGTTTATCTATAGCACATTTGCACCTCTCCTTTGTTTATGTTTCCCATCCTCTCTGCAGCACCGAAGTTTATAACCTTGCAGAAAGTCGAGTGAGAACTTTTGCTGTAAAGTAAACATACTGACACATTCCCATATCTGCAGATGAGTCATTATTCATCACCTTAGTTTATGGACTGAAATATTTATTTGGAAAAATAACCACCTACCTGAGGTGCAGAGAGAATATGTACAGAAAAACCTTCCATCTTCTACCCGAAGAGAAATCTTTGTACAATTTGAAAGAATGACAATTTGGTGTCCAGTTAAGCACTTTGAGCTTCTTGTATTTGACAGTTTTCTATACAAAGTGAGGAATGGTTTGAAAAATAACTTTCAATGAGAACAAGTTATTGCGATGAACAAAAGGTGTGTTTATGTCTGTGGTGGGAATGTAGTTTGTGGACCACTAAATAACCCCTATCGCTGCATTTTTCTGCGTCCTGAGAAATTAACAGAGAGCTCCTGGCGACTAACTGTCACTTACAGTTCTGTGCTGAATCCCACTTCAAAGACCCAGTGAGAGCACTTGTGGCATCGGCTTGGGTGTGATTCTCTAACCTCATTTTCAGGAATGCAGCCAGAGTGTATTTTCGTTATGAAGGAAAACTATCTTGTGGGCGAAAATAAGCACCGTGGACATGGTTGAACTTGTGCTCAAAAGCATGACGCCATGTCAGGTCCGGCCGTGGAATGCCTGAGGAATGCTAATGCAGGAGGCGCGTTCATGGGCCGAGTTGGGCTCCTTCATCCAGACGTGAAGGATGGGCCGCTCCTGTCAACTCGCCATCACGAGAAGAGGCTGCAGGGAGAATCAGTCACACTCTACTTCCAACATGACTGATCTCGGAGGTCAGAGGTCGGCACGGTAAAGGCTCCAAGTGGAATAAAGATGTGTCAGTGCAGGAGTGCTGGGAAGGTGTGGTGATTTATCTCTTGGTATAAATATGGAGCAGGATGGAGGAAAATAGAAATATCAATCAGGCATTATAGAAACAAATTAACGCCGTCACACTCAAGGTGTTTTTTCAATTATTGCAAAAGATCAATTTATCTGCATCTAAACCACTGATGAACACACTCATTCATATGTAATTGCCCTAATGGCAAACATGAAAGCAGATTGAGGGAAGATTTAACACGTCTCTTGGCACAATGTGTTTGATGTTGTTGTCAGACAGCTGTTAGATCGAGTTCTGAAATGAAAGGATGATTCAGTTTCTCGTCATATTTAATTTGATTTCACCAATAAACCAAAGTCTACTGCAATTCAGACCAACACCCAGTTTTGCTCCGCAGGTTGACATTAAAAGCTTATGCATCCAATTTCCCCATGCAGAAACCCAAGTGGTTATTATTGCCTGACACGTGCACATCATTGCATCACATGACTTTTGTTGCAGCAGTCATGGGAGCTGAAGGATTAGAAGTGTATTTCTCATACTGCTTTAGGTGCTTCTGACATCTTTGGTTTCTGCCATTACAGCGACCTGCTGTGATGATGTAATTAAAACTCATTTAGATCATTAATCCAACATTTCAGGGCAAATGTTCAAAAGACGGTCATAGGTGAAACAGACCAACCTACAAGCCTGCTTTCTTCCTATTGGCCCACATTACAGACTGATATGGCTCTCTCTCCTGACACATTTTACTATCTTTGATTGAAAAAAATACACAAAAACAGCAGCTGTGAATCGTCATTAAATGTAACATAAAGCCTTATTTTTGACCTCTTACAACTAATGAAAATGAAAATTTTCAGAAAATATAGGATTTAAATATTAGGCAGCCAAACAATATCTTCAATTCACAACAATAAGACATGAGAAACATTTCTACAAGGTGTATTAATTTTTCAAAGTTTGACCACAGCCCATCTGGAATGACTGGGGAGATGGATTTTTTTTTTTTTACCTATACTGCAGCCAGCCACCAGGGGGAGCAGTTTTTGTAGCGACATTTGAGCATGTTGGTATAAAATGTCACCATGTACGAAATAAACCCTTCTCTGTAAAAGATGTGGTGTGCAGGACTTCTCGTCAGAGGACGCGATTATGCTAGCAAACGGTACCGTGCTTAAGCCTGCTTTGACCCTAAGTCCAGGGCCTGTATGCACGTTCAATCATTAAACATGCGCAACTGCAAATAATCGGCCAGTTAACTAGTTACACAGTGAAAGTGACGCAGGTGCAGATCACATCAAAATTAAAGGGAACCTACTGGAAATTCTCAAACAAATTTGAATTGCATATGCCTACAACTCAAAAACAGCAATAAACCTGGCGAGCTTTAAAGGTGTGACTAAGATCAAGAAAAACATTTTTTAGAGGAAGAAATAGAGATTGTATTACCACAAGACACAAACAGCTGTTATCAGTGAGTCAATCTGGTAAACAAAGAGAAAGAAAGTTTGGTGATCTGTGATCCCTGCAACAGCTCTTCTCAACAATAATTTTTTAACAATAGTGTGAGAGAGCTGTGTCGGACCAAAACAACTCAACTTAAGCCAAAAAGTCTCTGAAATTGTTGTAGTGATCCCTGTCTTATTGTGCTGACTCTGATGAGGTCACGCTTCATGTAAACAGATGCTTCACGATGACTGCTGGGGGAACATGCTTGAATACGGCATGAGAATGGCCAGTGTGACTACACCTTTAGTAGTGAGTAGCTCATGAGTTGTACAAAGAATCTGTTGGTCTCAGTTTAACCGTTTATTGGTCACTTGCAAAAATCAGTGCTGGTCTCTTTCTGACAGAAGCTCACCTCCTTTCCAGATTTTACACTTATCTTCTGGGCCAAAAAACACGACGCCCCAGACAGACAGTTGGTCTTCTACACCACTGTCTGCTATTGGCCGAAAACCTTTGGGCTCCAACAAACATACGTCTTCAGAAACATAACATTAAACACAGTTTCTATACTTTATTCTGTGTCACCAAAAAGATTTACATCTCAATATGGCCACATAGCCTGGAGACGACCTGGCACTGCCTGGCATTAGCGCAGCACTGTCTCTGCATCAAGTTTTGACCATGACTTCATCAGAGCTGTCTTCTCTGGATCTCCTGCAGAATCATTTTCCCCTGTCAAGACGTCTTTTCTTAAAGCAGCTGAAATCAGTTGCCTGTTGCATTTTTAGTGCTTTCAGTCCAAGATTCTTTTTGAAGATTCTTCTCAGTGAAGTTCTTGAGATAGAATAGAAATAGAATAGAAAATACTTTATTTTTCCCTGAGGGGAAATTCAGGAGTCACAGCAGCATTTAAGAAAACAAAAGTAAGAAAGTGTATAGAAAGTGCAAAAAGGTCCATAAGAAAATAGATGACAACATCCCGTCCACCACTCTCCAGCCCAGCCAGCCTCCACCTTCACAGGGTCCAGGACTAAGCTTCTTCAGCAGTCTGTTCAGTCTCTGTCTCCTGGATCCTGTCTGCTCACAGCAGGTGAAGCTCTTCCAATGTGGCGCTGGCGTCTGATGTCAGCTCCGTCAACCACGTCCGTGAACAGCCCGATGCCGCTGGGTTGGCACAGCTAGCTTGTCCATCCGACCGGAGATAGATCCCACGTTCCCAACAACGATGGATGGAAGGACAGGTCCACGTCGTCACCTCCCAGCTCACATCCGAGAACCAGCACGTCGTCCTCACCTCCTCCTCCTCAGCTCGAGGGAAATCATCAAGCCTTACACTAGTTAGCATTGACATGCTACAGACTGCTAACAGCTAATTTCACATGTAAACAATGCAGCCATGGTTGCATGTAGGATCTCAAGACAAACACAGGAGAAAAGTAGTAAAAATATCGCTGAAGCCACAAAAAGTTTGGTGTCCATGACCGACAATGAACCAAACAAAGTGATGATCCACTCCAAATACAAAGATGACGAAAAAGAGACGAAAAAAATTACAAGAAATGGACAAAGACGAGAGAGCTGCTGCAACAGGCAGCCACTTGGGTAGCGCCTAGCAACGGAGAGATGTTCACTTCCTTTGCTGTTGCCTTCATGCTCCTGCGAGGATTCCTTTGGGTTCTCTTCCTCACCATCTCAACAACCCTTTTGGTTCAGACTGAATGTTTTCTTCCAGGGATTGGCTTGCTGATGGTATTGCCAGTCTCCTTGTATCGTTTCATGACGTTGTAGACAGTCTTACGACAAATATTCACCTTTTTCATGATTTGCATTGTTGTCAGTCCAGCCTCCTTCAAGGCCACAATCTGGTCGCCCATACCCTTCAATGCTGTACTAGACAATCATTGGGAGTAAACAAATGAACTCGGGTACATCAAAAGCCATGCCTTTTCACAGAAACTATCCAAAATTTCAAGTTTCTTGGACAAAAGCTAAGCAAACAAAATATAAAATATACGATGGGTAAATCTTTCTGGCCCATCCTGTAAGCTTGTTAGCACTTAGCTTAAATCAACACGATACTAAAGTACAGCCTCTTATTACCGTTAGCACAGCTGAAATGAAAACCCATTGATCCGGATTTAAAAAGTAGAAATCCTTCCTAACTGCTGCAGTTTGTAGGAAAACCACCATGTTATAAAACCACTTTGATTGCAGAGCTTCATTAAGCTAATTTTCTAACCAGAGGGGTGGCTAAGAGGAAGAGTGAGACATACCATGAATGGGATAAACTGAGCTCGTTTTTCATCTTAGACCATGAAAGTATATTAAAGCAGATTTTCTGTCATTGGCAAAGCTTTGGCTTGAACAATAACTGGCTCCATTGTAACGCTGTTGCTAGGTTTCATTTGAGTAGATGTTGGATTTTAAATACCCAGAAGCTTGGCTCACTACCTTTACAACGAGCTTCTCCTCCACATGTGACTGAACACAGTTAGTAATAGTAAAATAACACTGAGTTCACAGCTTTCTTTTGTTTCTGGCACTGTTATCTCCTTCTGTGATACAAACCCAAAACCTGTAATCTTCCTTCAGTGAAAAAAAACACATGTAGCATCATTTGCATGGCCCCTGCCCACACAAACAGCAGTGTGAAGGAAATGATTAGAGAAGAAAAAGCGCTCCGAACCTTGAAAGCTCTTGTGTGTCAGGTCGTGTCTTTAAAACCAGGATTCCTCTTCAGAGCAAATCTTCGCTGGAGGTCATGTGTCTTTCACGCAAGTGAAAGCACGTTTCCGTTGGTACACCTACACCCAACGCTTTGAAAGGAAAATTCCTCGGGTTTTCTAGCTGTGTGGGTTTGTGTGCGGTTATTGTTTTCCTGCGTGCCTTTGTGTATCAAAGTTTAGTGACAGTACAGACTGGTTGATCCAGCTTTTTCAGAGTCAGTGTCTTAATTTGAATGGAGGTTTTTCCATCTTTCAAGCTGACACAGATAAAACCAGATTATTCCTGCACTTGAATCTTCTGCACCTGCTTTAAAATGCAAAATATTCTGGCTGTGTGTTTGATTTCTGGTTGGTTAATTTTCCCTTTGCACTCTTTTACTCCGTACAGCTCTTCCTCTTTCACGAGAATTTGGAATGTAAACGATGGCCCTGAGGGTCAAAAGGAAAAGGTCGCGCATTTTCATGCAGCACTCGATATGCAAACTTCTATGCAAATATCCAGCTCACGCAGCCAGCAGGCATAAAACAAAGCTATTCCCCGATTAGGTTGTTGCTGCAGAGAGATAATCACTTTAATTTTTCAGAAAAGGTCTTCACACATCCCAAAAGCTGAGAAACGTGCCACCGACTGTGATTTTTGTTTTGGATTTGCCTCCCCAGATCTGTTTTCTGGCACTCCTGGTGAATGGAAAAAGCACAGTTGTTTGCTGTCACTCATATTTACGTGACGGCGTGAAGTCTTCCTGTGTTTTCCTGCTCAGTGAAAAATCTCAGGTGCAGGGAGGTATGTGGTGCTGTGTTTATCTTCCTGCAGACTAAATTGGGGTAATTACACATCTAAAGCCCACCGTCTAACAACATGCTCTTTGTCCTGCCAACAGGGAGCCTCGCTGGGGATGGGGTCATGGAGTGCGTCTTAATAGTCAGAGGATCAGGTTTAAACGTCAGCTATGGGATGCAACGAGGCACGGGGATGAGGGGGAAAGCGGAGTTTATCAGCTTTCATGGGAAGAGAAATCATTCAGTGAAGTAAAAGTTTGAGAAATTTCCCCAAAAGAAGTTTGCACGTCACAACTTTAAGGAAGGGTCTGCAGGAATTTTTGTCACTTGTCAGTAAAAACAATATCCAAACTAGGCTCCGCCTCCTTGGCTCAGTGCCAGCGGCAGCACACACCCACAGCCTCTGGCCGTAACTACGTGATCGCACTCACTAGCCCAGCAGCAACCACCAGTAGCATCACATTTCTTCAACTCACATCAGTCTTCGTCCCGTGCTGCTCTACAAGTTCCTGAAAGTAAGTGAAAGTCGAGCCAAGCTTTTGGTTGTATTCTTCCTTTTGGGTTACTTAACACACAAAGATACTTGCAACTTGGTGCTCTGTGATTAGCTGAGATAACCACACCCAATCTCCACCTAGAAACATCCCAAAGCAACCAAAACATCAAAATACAGGCAGAGGAGGGGGTTGAGCCAGACGCAGACACTGACACACATGTATAGGGGGTGATTGGGCAGATTATTGCCGTAAAACTTGACATTTTTAAGTAAATCCTGCAGACCTTTTAATGCAGCTGGGTAAAGGAACTTTATATAAAGGCTCCACCTCCTTGGGTCAGTGCCAGCTGCAGCACACCCACAGCTTCTGGCCACAACTACGTGAACCCACTTAGCAGCCCAGCAACCACCTGTAGCATTTCATTTCTTCGTGGGAGAGACTCAAGAGCCGAACATCTGACTTAGCATGCTAGCACAAGCTAATCACAGGTATATGACACATACCTGGTTAGCAGAAAGCTAACTCATGCCACTCTTTGTCCCGTTCTGCTCTCCAAGTTCCCGAAAGCGAGTGAAAGTCGAGCCAAGCTTCACCCTTGTTTAGTAAAAACTTTCTGTTTGGCGTTTCGTTTCACTTTGGTTGTGTCTTTCTTGCTCCATGCTACGCCTGCTATCCTAGCCGCTCAGGATAGCTTCTTCCTCTAGCTATTAACACACAAGTCAATTAAGTCACTTGGGCACGCTATGATTGGCTGATGTAACCATGTTTACTCCGCCAATAAATGTCTCAAAACAACAACAGCATACAGGCAGAGGCGGGGGTTTGAGGCAGACACAGACACTGACACACATGTACAGAGGCCCAGAAGTGAAGATTGAGCAGGATTATTCCTGTAAAAAACTGTACCTTTAAGAGCAATGGACACCAATTGGCAGCTTGCAGTCCAAATCTGGACCACCACAGCTTTCCATCTGGCTCCCAGAATATCATTTAAAAATGCAAAATAATCCCCATGATGACAGTTTTCTTTTTTTTTTTAAGTACATTAAAAAAAAAAAAAAAAAAGAGTGCAAAGCTCTAAGTCTTTGTTAACAGCATGTGATGCCGGAAAAAATAAAGTACTCTAAGAATAGTAAGAAACCATTTTCTTTGTGGTACAGTGTACTTCAGGAAGTGACTCACTTCTATGAAGAGTGAGCAGGAAATGAAGCTGGAGCAGTCACCAGGTTACTCATATGTTGTTCCTCTAACAACAGCCTGGACTCATGACACAGTCTGCACAGAGGAGAGAAAAGAAGACCTGATCTCTGAGGGATTTTAAAGGATATCTGTGTGAACAGCACACAGGTTTTTCCATCAGATGATAAGAACCTGCTGAGGGAAACACGCTGGTTTGTTGCCGTCTGACAGCGAGGGGATGAGGCGTGAACCTGACTTCATCTGACACAACTCCTCAGCCGTCAGCTGTGAGCTGATGCAGCTCTAAAGCACCTTCAGCATTCATCACATCTGTCCAAAGTCAAAGACACAGTGGAAGTGATGTTTTATACCAGCCGTCAGACGAAAAAGTTTGAAAGTTGGAGTGTGAATTCGACCCCAAAAAAAATGACAGACATGATTTTATTTGTTACCTCCACCAAGGAGGTTATGTTTTTGGGAGAGTTTGTCTGCAAACGTAACTCAAAAAGTAACAGATGAATCGTAATGAATTTTTTTGGAAATGTTCAAAATGGGATGAGGAAGAAGTGATTACATTTTGGAGGTGATCCTGATCACCGTCTAGATACAGGATTTTTTATTATTATTATTGTGAGATAGGGCTGTTTTCAGAAAACATCTCTATGGGACTTTAGACAGCAAAGGCCTACAGGAACCATTAATTTCTTAGAAAGAAGTTCCTGGAACAACTGATTCTGGGTTTTCAATAACTGACTCCAACTGAAACATCATGACTCAATGCAGCTTTTTCTTCCACAATAAAATAAATTATCACTAAAGAAGAGGAAAGTGTTTTCATATCCCATATATGTTTCTACAAGCCTTGTGACATGAATGACAGTGGTCACGGACAGGTAAACTAACAAGGAAAACTGCACCTTAGTACAAAAAAAAACAAAAAAAAAACAAGGCCTTTGGGGTCTAAAAGGTGGAGTGGAGGTTCCACGCTCCACAGCTACTACGCAATCTACTCAAAGAGCGGAAAAACTAATGGGGACAGGATAATCAGGCTTGGTGGGGACATAACTGTACGAAAAGAAAATTTTCTTAGAGCTCAACCCTCTCAAATCTCGAATAAATACCGTCTTTCCCTCATACACACACACACGCTCCAAAAATCACTCATTCCACAAACCAGGAGAAACCAACTGAAGGTGTTGGCTCTCTGGTGTCACACACTAACTGAGGGAAAGATCCTCCTTTTATAGACTCCCCAGGCTGATGAGCTCCAGCTGGGTGGAATGAGGACAGGTGAGCTGAGTGAGAGCTCGTTAGGAGAGCTGGAGGTCACAAACCTCCTCAATCTGCAACAGTATTCAGTAGCTATATCATGTAGCTCCTGAATACCAAAACGCTTGCTGTTCATAGCTTGTGTAGCAGATGTAGCTCCTGAAATTTAAAACCAACAATTTAAAACATGGCTTATATTAACATTAAGTAGCAAAGGATTGGATATCTAATATCATGAGAAATTTGTCATACCCCTTGGTTTCAAGTGTGGTCTCGGTTTTGTTACAGGAGGGCGGATCGATCCAAATATCGATAATATTGACACCAACGTTGGTAATGATGTAAAAAGATCGATACTATAGTTTACGTTTTTTGTCCTGCATGCACTGACTGCTGTTTTTTTTTTTTATAAAACTGGCGACCTGACTGTGTCTGTGTCACTCTTCCTCCTGATTTTTGATGATGCACCGTCACGTGGCTCAGCAATGCCAGGGAAACAAGCAAGCAGACTGTGAATCAAACAGTTTGTTTTAAAAAAATTTAAACATTTGATATGGTGTGATAAGTCTTTAAACTTCATTATTATTATTTTTTTGAATGAGTGCAATAATGGGTAAACTTGTAGTTTTTGTATTGTAGCCTTCAACTCTAATTAGCCTTTGGCTCGTCCTCTGTCTCTCTCCTGTTTATCTTTCTTCTGCTCTTCTGTCCTTTTTTCTGTCTGACAGTTAGGCTCCAGTGTCCACCATCACTACAAAATTAATCACAGGGATCATTTCCAACAGAGAAAAACACAGATCTCTGTGTTTTATCAATTCTCTCTACTAAACCTCGTCAGCCGGTGTGGTGTTGTCATAGAGGCCTAGACGTGCTGACTTTTTCAAGATCACTTTCTGCTCACAGCCCCTTTAAATATTAAAAAATACCCGTATCAGTATCAGCGATACTAGCCCTGTATTTACGTGGTATCGGATCAATACCGAAATTCCCACTCTTGCCCACCTCTAGGTTTTGTGTAGACGACAGGTTTCCCAGATACCCAGCTACGTGTGAAACAAGCGGCTACCTCAGGTCTTAGCATTTGAGACAATGTTGAAGTGCTAAAATCTGCTCTGTCTCAAGTGTCCGCTTGAAGCTGGCTCTGGAAGTACCAGAAGTTTCATACACAACCCCCCAAATTAACCTACTTACAGCCTGGTTCAAAAAACCCCTGTCTGAATAGTTAATTTTACTATTAGCACACACTGTATGGTGGGTGAATTTTTTTCTAATTTGGCTGTTCAGAGGATAGTAAGATCGCTAGCTTGCCGAATCAGAGGCACAGCTGAGGGTCACGTGACTCACGGGAGCCCTTTAGCTGTAGGCGAAGCCCTTGCCACTAACAATATGGCTGCGATAGCCGATCTGCTTCATTTTCCATTTCAGAAACAGACAGGTGATGTCGGGGAGACTATATCCATGTTTTATACTGTTGAATTGAAGTGAATTGATTTTTTTATTTCAGTCATGTCGACACACATATACAACATCACACATTGTCAATAGATGATCACATTGTACATGTCCGAAAGGGAAGACGGGAGAAGCAGAGCTTATCTAGTCCCGTCCCCGTTTACTCAATATTTAGTCTCCTCTTTTTCACATATTATCAGAGTAATATAAATTTTGATTCCATTTACAGAACTTTGGGGTAATTATTTATTGTCTTTTAGTGTCCATCTTTGACCTCCGGCTCTATTGATCTCATTGCTTGCTTGTAGCATCGCCTCTCTCGTTGCTGTAAACTCAGCTTTCATGCGTCTCAGCCTCCACATAATCCCGCCGAGGCCCAGTCCCTGTCTATGGTAAAGAATTGATAAGGGAATTGTTTAACACATAGGCTTACAATATTTATGCATTGAAACATTTCTCATCAACAGGAACCGGTTTTCAATCCCCATCCCTACTAAGCGAATAAAAATGTATATACAGTTTTACATACATGTGTGGACATGGCCAAAGAGAATACGTCAGCTTCTCACACCTGGTTCAAATCAGGCACACTCACCTGACCCTGCTCTGTGATCATCCCCTCACAGCTCAACACACCGTTTGGTACGGACTTCTTTATCGTCCTGATAAAGCAAACCAACTCTACTCCACTGACTGAAACTCCTGTTTGTTTGTTCGACCCATCATAAACCCTGACCTCAAACCCAGGCTGGGTTTCAGCTTTAGAATTACTACCATCTGAAGTTCGCACACTTTATGAGCGAAGCAGCGGTTCTTCTTGACACTTTGACACGCTTTGGGCCACTGACCAAGACGTGATAAGTCCCAGCTGTGCAGCCAAACACACTCCAACACTCTTCACTGATTCCTCGTGTTGCGAAATCTATCCTATGAACAGTATCACGGCTGTTTGCAGAGAGTACGTAGGTGTCAACAAAGCAGGACAGAAACCTAGCAGAGCATCAGATTTGCAGATGGAGACATGGCACAGGCTTGTGGGAATCTGCCTCCAATTTTGGTGATTTTCATGTTTTCACTTCAATGGAGGAATTACACGCTCCTCTGAGGCTGCAGAAACCTCCTCGCCACATGTGGCCGAATGAAACCCTTTGATAACCCACAGGGTAGATGAAAAAATGTGCTGGGTGGTTGCGTTAAAAAACAAGTCAGTTTTTCTCATTCCACAAAACTTTTGACATTTGGTGAGTGTGCGCTATTCCAGGCTCTCTGAAAGTTGATAAAGGACACATGTACAGCACTTTATCGTGATGTCTGAGCTGCTGAAACACATGTAGAGACACAGAGACAGAAGACAGGGCATGTGTTTCAGTCTGGAGAGTTTTCACTTTAAAAATTTATCAGAAATTGGATTAGCTCGGGGAGAGAAGTGTGTTTGTTTAAGGATTGCAGGCGTCGTGTTTCGCTGTCCTCCCAGCTGTCTGGGGCACGAGTTGTTATGAGAAGAAACAAAGTGGAGTTACGTCAGCTGTCCAAACTCGATACCATCACAGGACTCCCAGTGGAAACACGATGATGCAGCCGTAATCTGCTGCTGGTAAGTATTTCCAAGGTGTTGGGTTTTAGGGGCAGAGGGTGAAAATGATCTGAACGGCACGAAGGAGCTCATAAATCAGAGCAGCTAAGAATAAAAACAAACAAAATTAGAAGAAAAAAAAAAAACAGTCTGCTGAGTATTCATTACCCCTTCTCTTCAGAGCAGGTGGCTCTCACAATAAGACCTGCTGACTGAAGTACTTGTGTGAGATTAATAGTTGTGATACAGCTGTAATGAGAGACACAGAGAAAGACAGGGACGAAAGAAAAGAGGTCCTGACTCTGAGAGGGGAAACCCACCTGGCGGCCTGCCAGCTGGATGTCAGCGGCCCCTCGATTAGCAGCTATACATTACCTCAGCCTATCAAAACATTACGCACACTGATTGATGCTGACAGCCCGACCAGAGGGTGGTGGCTGTGCGGGCAAATGTGTCCATCTCTATTGAAGCCCTGCTGCTTCCAGATTTAATATGTACAGCCAAAAAAATGCAGCAAACAACTTGAGTGTGGTTTGTCAGACAGATGTTTATGAGAGGCGCTCTGAAATTCAAGGAAGAGGAATTAAGACATCAGGATGCTTCAGAGACGAGGATTTCTTTTTTTGTGGGAATGTGCAATTTGCAAACACGTTTCAGTCAGCTGCTGGACCAAGGAGTAAAGATTGGGGGAGTTTTTTAAAATTGTTTAAAGCAGGCGCTAAAGACTTGTGCAGTATAACCAATGGGCAACATCCAGTCAGTAAAAATGAAGCCTATGCGGAAGTGCTAGAAAGTTGCTGTTCGTTGAGAATCCACTTGATGCTGGCTGCAGAAAGATCAGAGGTCACATACACACACACTGTACGGTGAGTGAATTTTTTTCAATCTCTGTGGTTTAGAAGTTATTAAGGATTGTTTGATTTACCAATCAGAGGCATAGCTCAGGTCACATGACTAGCGGGCACCTTGAAGCTGCTCAAGGAAAAACTCACAGCCAACGTCATAGCGACCGTGGATTAGCTTCATTTTACGGTTTCAGGAACAGATGGATGACATTGTGGATGCTTCGTCCATGTTTTTTACAGTCTATGAGTACAACCAACAGAAAATAACAAATCCAGTGATATATCAGGCTGTAAAAGATTCATATCGCTAGGTGCAAATGGATCCAAACAAAACAAGAATTCTCTGGGTGTAATTTCATTGGTCTGTTATAGATGGTTACCAGGGCTGGAACGATTTGTAATTTGATCCTATTACGATTTTTGGGGCACGATTCGATTTAAATTACATTTCTCTTCGATATTTATAATTTTTGCATTTTTAGTTTGCTTTTTTAATACCAGACCATGGAAAAAAGTTACATGATGATGATCATCATGTCTAAAGGCTATTTCAGGAGTTGGAGAGATGCATTACACCCTCCGCTGGAGAAAAGTGGTAACTTTTTTCCAAACCAGTTTTCAAACAAAGACTGAAATGAAGACTTTGAATTTGATTTTTTTTTTTTTTTTTTTTTTTTTTTACAAAGAATCCCAATTTTGATATTGTCAAATAAAAAATCACGATATATCTAGGGATGCAAGATATTATCAGCACAATATTGGTATCGGCTGATAAAAGCTAAAAAACACGTTTATCGGTATCAGCAGATATGAAAATTTCTGCAGATATGCACAGCCGATAAGGTGCTATTCTGTTAGGATTATTATTATTTTCCATCTAAAAAATAAGCTCCTTAAATAAAATGTAGCACTTCATTTATTTGCACTGCAGAGCTCTGTGTCTGTCACCAGGTTGTTACTGTAGCTCTAAAATAATCAAATGTGACTTGGTTATGTTTAAAAATGCATTGTACATTTAAAACTCATGTGATCTAAAGAAATTATTTTTCTGTATTTCAATACTGAATGTCTTGAGTTTGAAAAAATAATACATTTCTTATTTATGGTAAAATCAAATGTTTTTTGTCTTGTTTTATGTGTGTTTTTTAAACAAATAAAACCATCACAATAAGAGTAACATTTAAATGCCAGTACAGGATAGACTTAGCTTTCTTTACAGTGAAAAAAACAAACAAACTTGTGGTTATTGATATCGGTATCGGCCAAAAATGGTTTCGATATATCAGCATATCGGATATCGGCAAAAATCCAATATCGTGCATCCCTAAAAAACAATTTATATTTTATTTTTGAACAAACTGATGTTTTTTAATAACATTAATACAAAAAAGTACTGAAAATTGGTACCATTGAGTACCAAATGCCAGGTACCTGGCTTGGTACCGTATCGTTTCAAATGTGAAAGGTACCCTTACTATAACAAACTGAAAAAAAAAAAATCCAATTATAAATTGGGCTGTGAAAGATTCATATTGCTGGGTGCACAGTACACAAACACTTACCTCAATACAGCAACTACTATTAAACATGGATCCAAACTAAACAAGAATTCTCTGGGTGTAATTTTATTGTTTGTTTGTTATGGATGGTAATTAGGGCTGGGACGATATGCTATTCTCACGATTTCATTCTAGTACAATTTTTGGGGTGCCAATTCGATTTAAATTGCAATTCTTCAATATTTACGTTTTTTTGTGATTTTTATTTTCCTTTTTTAACACCAGACCATATGAAAAAAGTTAAATGATGATGATAATGTCTACAGACTATATCAGGAGCCACATTTTTTCATAAAATGCACATCATGTGAGTCCGAGAGAAACATTTCACCCTCTGCTGGAGAAAAGTGGTAACTTTTATTCAAGCAGGCTTATAAACAACGACTGAAATGAAGAATTTAACCTTTTTTTTTTTAGTTTTTTTTTTTTTTTTTTTGACAAAGAATTCTGACTTTGATATTGTCAAAAAAAATAAATAAATAAATAACGATTAATTGATTTTAGATTTTTTCTCCCATCCTAACGGTTAGCATTAGGGGTAGTTAGCACGTGCAGCGGTCCGCTAGCACAGGGATGACCAATGGCCGTGCACGGCTGTTACTCAGCAAGTCTATTTTTGCCAGACTGCGCTGCAGAAACGCATCAATCTCTGCACAGCAGATCAAACCAAAACAGGAAAACTCACACAAAAACAACCAGAGTATCCAGTTATGTCAAAATAAAGCTCCATGTTCAGGCTCCTGACCAAGAAATCTAGTCCTTGTGTATCAAAACTACGTCACACGCACATGGCCAGAAGTCGTGAGTAGATCTGATCCATTGGAAATCTGACGTCTAAAAGGAGAAGGCATGGACTGAAGGTGCTGAAGTTTGGGGGGAACCAGGTGACTTTAAAATACTAATGGATTAGCATACAAGTACGTTGTCATGGATGGGACTCCTGCAGGAACATGTGGTTCTCCTGTGATCTCACGTATACAGTTGCTATGGGCACTACATGGTGCTCCAGAGACGCATCCAGTATGAATTGAAGCACGCCCAGAAACCTAGGTGCTTACGCTTTGTGTGTGTATAAGGGGTTAACCTGAAATTCAAATATTTAGAGGAGTTTCAAAGTCATCTTGGAAAAAGTGTCCCTTCTATATGCCTGATAGTAATCCACACTTTACAATGAGATTATCAGCGCCAATAAAGGTTATTTCGAAATGCTACTTGGTTGCTTCCAGATCGGGTCGAGCAGGAGCAGACTGATTTATGTCACGTCTAAGTCTCTATGACAACACCACCTACTTTTCCCCCACACCAAAGGACAACCACATTTTAATTT
The DNA here is from genome assembly GCF_033239565.1 of Halichoeres trimaculatus. NCBI lineage: Eukaryota > Metazoa > Chordata > Actinopteri > Labriformes > Labridae > Halichoeres > Halichoeres trimaculatus. The sequence goes on along the minus strand of NW_027437194.1, from coordinate 5,532,182 downwards.
CAGCCTTTTCTTGTGCCTCTTGAGCGAGCCAGGTCGGATACATCATTACACTGTTACTTTTAACGCAGTTATTCCCAACACTGTCCCAAAGCTTTCTGAAACTGTCACTGTCTTCCTGCTCCAGTATCAGTCATGAGTGCTAAGCATTATGTGTAAATAAAATTATCCAAAGTAAAAAAATAAAAAAAGCTGAATATCTTAATTTTTCCTACAGAAAACTTGTACTTAGAAAAGACACTGATGTTCAGTCTGAGGAAATAACCAACCTTGTCGCCTATAATCTCATTTTACCTGGTCGTTCATGACGAATGTTAACTCTTAAAGTGGGACTTTTAAAAATCAGATAACAGCTCCTCACATTGTCTTAATCACCACAGCTCCTCTGGCTGATTGGAGCAGAAGTCGTTTGGGGACTTTACAACAATGAGCTCTAATGACACATGACCGTCCTGTCCTGTAATAATCTCTATGGACGCCCTCCTTCCACCACCCTCGTAGTTACAGCCTTTCTTTCTCACTCACACATCCGTTTGAACTTGAAAGCTCCGTCGGCCAGATCAGTAAATAATTACAGGCAGCCAGGCAGGCAGCGGCGTAATTGAATGTCGAGCAGTTTGAGATATGGTGATGGACAGGTTCGCATTAACCAAATCCACTTCATTGCAGCTCTCCCCGAGGGCAAGTTATGTTCAAACACACTCTAATCCACCTACAGAGTGCTTCGACGCCCACGCCGACAAAAGGAACCCAGAGACTGACAGTATCATCCAGAAAGTTCTCAGAAAGAGACGCCTGTAGTGTGCAGTTGGACAATTTCTCTGCTGAAACTAGGTGGGGGTATCTGCATATGGTGTGAGAGTGTGTGTGTGCAGGCTGAAAAAAGGAAGTCCCCTCCATTAAACACAGACGCCACCTTCCGCTCCACTTCAGCGTGCGACTGTTTGATGAGATCTGCTCATCTGAACTCCCGACCTTGTTCTGGCAAACCCATTCCAACTGAGCGACCCCGCTCGAGGCTCGGCTCTTCAAGGAGAGCAGAGAGAGCGTGGAGGGATGCATTACACCGGCCGTGAAGGGCGTCTTATTTGCCGCTCAGCTGTAGATTAAACTCTGCAGCCTGTCATGTACAATGACTGTATTATAGGCTGGGCGGAGAGTTGATTAAAGTGAAATGTGGCCGGCTGAGAAGAAAGCGCAAGTTCAGTGAAGATCAAGAGGTAGGAGAGGATACAACGTGAACCCTGAAAAAGTGCTTTCACTCAGTCTGGAGGTGTTTAACATAAAGAAATCCAACTTTATTATACCTCTACTTTTTTATTATGTCTCATCTATTTGACTTTTTTTGTATTTTAGTCCTGTCTGTCTCTGTCTGATGGTTAGCCAAAGTCAATTTTCCACTTCGGTGGACAATAAAGAATTGTTAAATTCTAAAATGTCCTATTATATTTAATATCTTTCATATTTTATACACAGATGGAAATGAGCAGTTTCCTAAGAAAAAAATGTCAGTTTATTATTATTATTTATGACAGTTGCTAGGTGCTACACTGCACTACACTACACTCTCTCTTCTTGGTCTGTTTCTCGTAATTTTTTCACCTCTTTTTCCGTCATTTTTGCATTTGGAGTGGATCATTCCTATTTTTTCTCCTGTGTTTGTCTGGAGATCTTACATGTAACCATGGCTGCATTGTTTACATGTGAACTCAGCTGTTTGCAACCTTTGGCATGTCTATGCTAACTGGTGCGAGGCCAGATGTTTCCCACAAGGTGAAGAGGAGGAGGTGAAGACGACGTGCTGGTTCTCAGGTGTGAGCTAAAGAGTGACGACATGGACCTGTCCTTCCATCCATCGTTATTGGGAACGTAAGATCTATCTCCAATAAGATGGACAAGCTAGCTGTGCTAACCCAGCAACAGAGGGAATATCAGAGGGCAGAGTAGCATCATGTTATTCACAGACATGGCTAACAGAGCTAACACCAGACACCAACGCCACATTGGAAGAACTTCACCTGCTGTGAGCAGACAGGATCCAGGAGACAGAGACTGAACAGACTGCTGAAGAAGCTCAGTCCTGGACCCTGTGGAGGTGGAGGCTGGCTGACTGGACAATGATGGACAAGCTGTCATCATCTATTTTCTTATGGAGCTTTTTCTACACACTTTCTTACTTTTGTTTTCTTGATTGCTGCTCTGACACCTCCTGAATTTCTTTGGGAAAGTGTTTTCTATTCTATTCTATTTCAATAAAAAATTATAAAGTAAACAAATTATATACTGTTTATAATGTGGTAATGTTTTTATTATTCTAAACACATTATGTATAACAGTTTAGGCAACTGTGCTCTGCCTTGTTGGAAAGTCTTGTGATTATTCTAATTGTTTTGTGTGTTTTTAATAAATTCTTTATTGACCTGTTTTGTTTTAAAATCCATTTTAATGACAGCTAAAAACAGAGACATAGCATGAGTAGACGCCTTGACTGTGTAAAAACATGGACATTAATGAGACATAGTTTCCTTTTAGAGACGTTAAAAAGCACGGATATGGTCGTCACAACTTTGGAAATGCTGACCAAAGCTAAAACTAAAGCTAATGTTACAGATGGAGGAGGTTTGTGACCACCATGACTCCTAACGAGCTCTCACTCAGCTCACCTGTCCTCATTGCACCCAGCTGGAGCTCATCAGCCTGGGGCGTCTATAAAAGGAGGATCTTTCCCTCAGTTAGTGTGTGACACCAGAGAGCCAACACCTTCAGTTGGTTTCTCTTGGTTTGTGTGATGAGTGTTTGGGAGTGCGAGCGTGTGTGTTGGGGGAAAGCGGGTATTTACTAGAGATTTGACAGAGTTGACCTCAAAGACGATTTTCTTTTTCAGTGTCATCTCCCCACAAAGTGACTCCAACTTTGTTTAATTGAGAGTTTTAAGCAGGAGTGCTCCAGACAGGCAGGGGTGCTACATGGGACAACTTGACTTTTCTCTTTGTTTTTTTGCATGGCGTCATATTCGTATTTGGAGCAGGCTTTCTGTTTATGCAGCCCATTTTATTTATACAGATATATTCATGCATGTGTTGCTGTGTTTTCCCCGTATCATCTGCCCTTTCAGCTTGTTGCTCAGCGTGTAGCCTGTAGAGTCTGTCTGCAGGATAACTCGACACCCGCCTGTTGATCTCCACTGAAACTCAACTCCAGTTTGTGACAATGGTAATGTGATAGTGGCGAGTCGCTCATGTTTCCCTGTGGAGCACATTACAAGCTCCTGCATTTAACTGTTGAGCACACACAGAACACCAACATCATATAATCGCAGAGATCGGTCTCATTTAGCAAAAATATTTTCCTCTCCCAACTTAACTTTCTGACTCATAGTAGTAATCAGTAACTTGTCTTATTCTGTTTAAAAAGAGCCAGAGTGTAAAAACTTTACAAAAACCAGACAAAGTTTCAGTTCAGAGAAGAGGGAAGTTGAGCAAGCAGAGGATGTTTTTCCAGTGAGTGTTTATGTTGCTGCAGAAGTGTGTTTGTCTCTGTGTGTGTGTGTGAGTCAGTAGAGCAGATGCTGGTGCCTCAGTCTGCTCTCTGTGTGTCCTTTGGGACTTCTTGATGTTTATTTCATCAGTTCTTGTGTTGCAGAAGTGTCACCTCACACAGTTCTCAGGACCCAGCTGAAGGCCTGTATATGTGGCGTCTCCCTGCAGGGCAGGATTATTAGTATGTAAAGATTTAATGTGGACAGGTTCATTATTTTTAAAGTTGATTTTCTTCTTTTCACTAAATCAGTTACTCATCAAAACAGAAGGATTTAGTGTACACTTCAGGAACATTTAAGTAAAAAGAAACTAACTGTAGGACTCAGTGATCCTCTCCAGCAGAGAGGTTGAGGTGTCCACAGCTGTAAATGGCGTCCATGAGGTCGAACCATCTCCAGTTCTTCCTCTGCACATCACTCTGGCTGTTGTGGTCCTTTATTTTTTGGTACCCAGCACGGAGTTTCTTGCATTTCGAGCAGCACTGCTGTGGAGTCCTCGTGAACCCCTCAGCTGCCATTCGCTCGGACACAAGCCGGAACACCCGTCCAATCCTCCCTGCACAGCCTCTTCGCCCATGATGCAGAGGAAGGTCTGAACCTCGACTGTCCCCCATGGCACGTTGAGTCTTCCAGTCATTTTCCAAAAAAGGGATTTTTCCTTGCAAAGTTGTCCGAAGATTTAAATATGGCAGGGGTTTGTGTCGTTTGTTAGTGTTGAAGCTACGCCATTTGAGATCAGATCAGTTCAGTCTGGCACCCATACGAAAGAGTCCCAAAAAGTGGGACTGCTCTTCTTGGTTATTTGGGGATCTGTCCTGGGATAAGTCAGTGCAAACGCCACAAAATGCGTGCTTTACTGAACAGAACTGAACTGCTTGGTGGAAACGTGGCTAAATGTGCTTGTGCTTCAAGAGTAAGAATAAGACAGATCTGACCACAGCTTTTCCTACTAGAAATGATGCTTTCAGCACTTATTTGAATTTAATTATCAAATGTGTTTAAAATGAAATATTTGTAATGGTTGGATTTGAATCCATCCAACTCTTGATCACACCTGAGATTATTCCTTAAGACTAAAGAGGGGCTATAACTGTTTCTCAAATTAAAAACTTTTATAAAGTATTTGATGTGCCTCAACAGTTAGTTCCAAAAAGTAGTGCAAGATTTTTACAAGACTTTATAGGAATGAAGCATTTTGCTCTCCTAACAAGTTCACAACACTTTTAAGGAGCGGACCTCAAACACCATGGTCTGTTTATAGCTATGATTCAGCATAAGACTGGCCAATCAGAGTTAAGTTAGGAGACGTAAAGAGAAGGTAGCTAGAAAAACGTTTTTTTTGTTTTTTTTTTTTTTTTTAGCTGTAATTCATTTTTAGATACTATGGAGATACAAAAAAAACCTGCCTCCTAAAAAGCACAATAACCCGTCTTTAAAGTTGAGTCTGCAGGATTTTCCCACAGTCAAAAGGTCAACTTTTACAGGATTCATCCTACTTCGTCACTTGAGGTTTTAAACGTGTGTGCTGCCGCTAGGGATGTATTTTTGACCTTTTTACAAGTGAAATGATCTGAAATCAATACCCGGTACCTAGCAATCGGTATCACTACTCAATGTTACCAACTTTTGGTACTTTTGTGTCTGTTCATGTGGTAATAAATATTCATTTGTTTAATAATAAAATCCCAAAGTTTTTCAATTTAACATTTATTCTTTAATGTATAAACTTGCAATGCTGTGTTCATGTCCAGCATGGAAAACTACCTACTCTTCCATTCCCTCAGAGTCACAAGGTGCCATGTTTAGGAAACCTAGACACGGTGCCTTTTGATTTTTAAGTGAATCTGTACTACTGACAGAATTTGGTTGGTACCTATAGAAGTAACTAATTAAAAAAAATCCTGCAGAGCCTACCTTAAATGTTTGGTGCAATGATTACAGACATGAAGTACCACAGAAGTTTGCATCATCAAATGACTTCAGATAATAAAACAAACATGAAAGGACCATCACCTGGTGATTCATTTCAGTAATATCAATTATTGTTGCATGACTTATTCTATAAAATGATTATTTACTTTCTTGAGGTGGTGATTTTATGCAGCAGTTCCACATTTTTAACTGTAGTGTATTGATTTAGGACCTTTACTTTGTGTTACTGCTCCTTTCACAGGGTATCTGAGGACCTGAGCTCTTCTTCCACCACTGCTGTGAGAGTATTTTGTTTGGCAGCCGTGATGGAAAAAAAGCCTGCAGAGGCACTTTGATGAGCGTCCTTTGCTGAACGCTGAGCTTCTTTTCTTTTAATTGTTCCCACTGTGACTCATGTGGACAAAGGAAGAGTGAGGCTCTAAACAAACACACAAATGGAAGCTACATTCTTTACATAACTCCGTCATGTGAGCCTGAGTCACCACGATGTGAGCGCACACATTAAAAGCAGGAGTTAAACCCCTGCACACCTGTCTGAGGGATTATTACCAACAACTAAACTCACAAAAACTCACCAACACTCACACAACAAATATAGTTTATATTCTAAATGACATTATCAATAAATATCCATGAGACTGAATCATTTCAAACCTGCTGCTTAGGAAAGACACACCTGTTAGCTGTCTAAACATTTCACTGAAGGCTTTATCATTAAAAAGATTTCTATACCAGTCTGTATTAGTGTGTCTATGCCTTTTTTTTCCGATAGTAACCCAGATATTTTTAGAGAGTAGGCGATTTGATAGAAGAAACTCCACATTAATGAATCAACTTGTGGAAAGCTGAATGCCTGATATTGATATTGTACATGGTGCTGGTTCATAGTACAGTTAATCCTTCTTCCTCCTCATCTTTACAGGATTTTTACCTTTTTTTTTTTTACTTTCTCAGACAGACAAAGTTGGACTGTTTTCACTCGCTCTGTGAAAATCAATGGTGGTTTTTTCCTGCTGTGTCAGTCACTGCAGCATCACAAGCGAATGTTCAGATGTCGAGGTGTGGACCCCAAATAAAGGACTATACCAGAATTTTAAAATGGATTTCAAGGAGGAAAAAGATTTATTTGAACCAGTAATGTTATTTTTATTTGGTATTTTTCCCACGACACTTTTTGTTATGTATGCAAAACCAGCCAAAATGTGACTTAAAGGGGCTATGAGGAGTTTGGAAGTGATCCTGAAAAAGTCTCCCTTCTACATATATGCCTATAATCGTAATCCACACTTTAAAATGAGATTATCAGCACCAATATAGGTTATTTTGAAATACTACTTCATAGGGTTTTTGTAGCTTCCCAATCAGGTCGAGCAGGCACGTCTAAGGCCATGTCCACACGTAGCCGGGTATTTGGGAAACCGCATATATTTTTATACGTTGAGGCCTGTCATCCACATGAAACCGCAGCCTTACTATGTTTTCTGAAAACTCTGGCTAAAGTGAAGATTTTGGAAAACTCTGGTTTCGTGTGGACGCAGGTAAACAGAGTTTTTGGTTCTCAAACGTCACAGGTGAATGACAGGGGCTCATTTTGATTGGCTGGCATGGGTTTTACGTCAGGAAAACACTGCCCGTTACGGGTTTATGCGCTGACTCAGACACCTGACATTTAGAACAAATTTTAGTACGCAGTTTGAAGAGCTATATGCTAACCCTAATCATGTGAAAACCCTTTAAAACTGACTTTATATCAACTGCTCACAGCTTTTTTCTTTCAGGATAAGACAGAAGCCTTAATTGGACACATTTAGCTTGAATACACATTTTCATGAGGCTGTTTTTTTTTTAACCATGATACAGCAACACATGTCGTGTCTACATCAGCTGTAGCTACTAAACTAGCTTCATCTGTCATCTGCTTGTTAATCTGCTTTTCTGAAGCTTGCTTTTGCAAAAATTTAGGGGACAGAACATCCTTGAACAAAATGAAAACCTGCAGAGCTAACGCACAATAAGTTAGCTTGAATGGTTAACCCAGAGTTCAAGGAAATGCAGGCTGAGGTGAAATTTGGAGGAATGATGTTTGTAGAGACCTCAATGCTCATCCTTGGTCTGAAAAATGTGTTCAGAGATTAAAATGAACCCAATGTTATTCCCAAATGCTGAGGAGAAACCTTGAAAAATAAAAGAGAAAATTAAAGTGGATCATAAAAGTTTCATATGGTGATTTGAGACTTCATGTGATTCCATGTCACAATGAAGTTCGTGACAGTTTCTTTGCAGAGTTTAAACTTGTAACCGCCATGGGAAAGAAGCTGTTTGCCACTCTCTGAGTTCGACTTTTTCTACTTTTTGCACAGCCTGTCGGAGGGCAGCAGAGTGAATAACGAGTGTCCAGGGTGGGAGGGATCGTTTGTGATTCTCCCGGCTCTGCAGAGGCACTGAGAGTGGGAGACGTCCTCCAGGGAGGGCAGAGAGCACCCGATGATTTTCTCTGCAGTGTTTATCACCCTCTGCAGAGCTCTCCTGTCTGCTACCGTTTAGCTGGCATACTATGCCGTTATGAATTATGCTACAGCGGTCTCAAAGATCGATCGATAGAGCAGCAGCTTCTTCTCCAGGTCTCGAGAAGTGCAGCCGGATTTCTTAACAACCGTCTAAGTGTTGGCAAACCCAGACAGATCCTTTGAGATACAAGTTCCCAGGGGTTTAAAGGTGGTCTGTGCCTGTAGGTCGTTGTAGTGTCTACAGAAAACATCTTCTTACAGCACAACATCCAAATACAGAAGGAAAGGTCTTATGTTTAGTGTATTATTCTTTTTCTTACAGTAACAATCCTGGATGTTCGTGTTAAACATGAACCGGTTTTCAAACCATCCAAAGAAATTTCCAAATCTGTCGGTAAACTTCTCAAAATTGTCCGTTCTGAAGGTAGTTTAAGATCTTCGTAAGACTAACTGAAATGATTCATGAAACATCAGAGAGTAAGGGCCTCAAACACCAAAGTCTACCCATAGCTTTGGCCCAGGACAGGCCACCAGAGGGCCGGCCAATCAGAGGGAAGGGGGTTTGTGGAGCCGGGAGCCTTGAGGCTGAGAGAACGTGTGTTGCTTTTGTGCTTTTTAACACCCCGCGCTGCGTCCCTTGGTGTCCATTCCCAAACTGCAGGGGGCGGTGTATCACATACATACATCTACCAGAGTGCTAAACAAGAGTCGAAGAAGTTTGCCTTTGTTAACAACATGAAATATCTGTCCCAGGGATTTTTCCAGGTTCCTTTAACCGATTCCTCTTCTCTGCTGTGAGTGGCCGCAGTTACACACCGTAAATTATTTACCACTCGGTCATCCTGGTGATCTCTGTCTCACAGATGCCTGCAGCTCTGCATTTCAACCACTAGGAGATCCTGTTCCTCTGCTATCTTGTCCTGGCGTCTCTGTCCAGCAGGTTAGAAATTTTTGAATGAGTGTGGCACGAAAATCTTCTGCATGAAAAGGACCGCGCTAGGGGGCATAGGTAGGAAAATGACGTCGCTTGTCTGCACTTTGAAGAGACGGCAGTTCAAGCATTTCAGACTTAAGGTCTTTGCACACTGAGTCTGTTTTTTCTGATGCGTTTTTTTGGATCCATAATCCGTAAAAAGTCAGGCACAGACACCTTGCACACTGAATCCAATGCGTTTGTTTTAAGTAATAATTGCAAAAATCCACAGAACGAGAAAAGTGGAATCAAGCCATTGATTTTGAGCAGCGGCTATCAGTATGTTTGAGGTATGCGCTCTTGCACACACACAGACACACTGTCACACAAATATTCACAAGTCTTCATTTGTTATCTAAACATTGCCTGAAATCTACAGAGAGACTATGTCAGAAAATGTGAGAATGTGATGTTGCAAGTAGCCTACGGCGTCTCTGAATAGTTGAACTTCCCAGGAAAGGAGAGGGGTGAATGTGAATGAATGCAAAAAAATCAAACCTGTCGTGGAAAAATATAGTGACGGACGAAAGTTTCGGCGTGATTCACATAGCATGCCATCCTCCTGCTCCCACATTACCCAGACTCTCCCTATGGGACTGCTTTTTTTAATACGTCTGACTGTGTGTTACATTAACGCCCACTGAACTTTACATTGCACAGCTCCAGTTGCACCCTGTATCTTCTGTTTCTGATTATTATATTATTTTTATTTTTCTGTAAATATTCTTTATTTTATCAATATTTTTCTATACATTCTTGCATATTTATATTTTTTATCTATGAACCTTTTCTATATTGTATCTTGCATTTTCATCATTTTCTTGTTGATTGTTGCACCAACTCACCAAGACAAATTCCTTGTATGTGCAAATGGACTTGGCAACGAAACTTGATTCTGATTCTGACGTGGGATTGAATTTCTTTTGTATCATGGGTTAAGACTACAGGTTTTCTAAAACATCAGTAAAGCTACGATAGCGGTACAAGAGGGACAGTTTAAACTCTTAAAAAAGCGGATAATACCTTCCCTTTGATAAACCCCTCTTTGTAGTGGTCATCTTAAGTCTTGTTTCTACCGAGCTGTTCAGTTTAGTTTGTCTCAGCCCGGCTTGTGTTTTTCAGCGTTTTCACTGACTAATCCTAAGATCACAAGATGAACCGTCCCACTTTTTGGGACCCTTCCGTAGAAGTGCCAGACTAAACCAGTCTGATCCCAGAACGTGGAACTACAAAACTCTTCTTTGTTAGATTGATTAGCTGGTGCAGCTATTGGCATCCGGCTTGTATGCCACCTACCACAAGGGGGCAGGGTTGGCTATGGAAACGCTAACAGGATCAGGTTTAACTGATCCAACCCGTACCAAACTGTGCTGATCCAAACTGGACTGCTTGGTGGAAATGACCAAATTAAATTATGATAAAGGTTTTCCTGGACATGAGTTCCTCTTCCATCTTGTCCACTCTTTGTCTGCTTTAAAGCTCATATAGCTTCAGTCTTCATTTTCCTCATGTCTGACCTCCCCCTGTGAGGCCGGCATGCGTCTGTGTTTACCATGATGGAGAGGCATGCAGTCAGACATCTACAGATATCTGCTCCACTTTCAGCTTTTCACAATCAGGTCAGGAGGAGATAGCAGATCAGCGTTTACTGTACCTGAGGGACAGATAAGACCAAGTCACAGGAATTCAGGCGACTCTAATCGTAGGTTTCCTCTCTTTTACTCTGGAATGCGGATGAACTAACCAGAAGTGAGGAGATCTATGTTTATTTTAAGGGACCAAAAATGGAGCAGAAGAGAGGAGGAAGGCAGGAAATGGAGGAGGGATTAAACCTGACGGAGATGGATGAGGGAAGCCTGGATTTATCTCGGAGACTCTCACTCACGCGTCCTCCTGAATACAAAGATGGACGGAGAAGAAAGGAGGGGTTGAGAGAAAGATACACCTTCTTTAGAGAATTCCTGTCAGTTACTTTAAAACATTTCCATATTTTTTAAACCTCTATCAGCCCAGCTCTCTGCACATGCTCAGTTCACAGGCTGGACTTTGAGCTGGGAGATGAAAAGCATAAATACAGAGACATACCTTAGTCAATAAATCGATTCTCGCTCTGTGCCTGGGCAAGGACAGTCTTTCAATCAAATCTGCTAATGGAGCTTTAACTGTAGCTTGACTTAACTGTACATGTGAACACACTGAATGTGTCTTTGGCCTTGTGTCATTTCGATCTCACCTCTGTTAAGGTCTGATAGAAACAAGTCACAGGACAGATTTTTTTCTTCATACTGTCATTCATGTAGTGTTCACCACTTTGTGAGAGACTGAGTTCAGCATTTCTGGAACAGGACTGATTACTGACACCATATAGGTGGGATCTCTGGGCTCTCAGGCGGCACTCAATTAAAACTGGACCTATACCTGGATTAAAGTCAATCCAGAGCCATAATAGCTACTTTATCTTTCACAATGAAGATCATTAGAAAATCTAGCGACAAATAATCTAAACCATTTCAGATTAAAAAGGAGAGAGACAGAGCACGAGCTAAAGGCTAAAAGTATGGATGGCTACTAAACTACTGTATGGACTGACAGCTTGCTGGCTGACACGTTAGCCTACAGATACGTCGTAGCACTGGGCTGCTAGTAGCGCTACGTTTAGCTAGCAGTTTTATTTAAATTTATGAAAGTAAACATGTGATGTAGTAGTTTCTTCTTTGAAAAAAAATTGCAATAAAAAATTAAAAAATATTTTGAAATTTCAAAAACTTGCAAAACACTTGAAATTTCAAAAAATTTCCAAAAAAAATCCTGAAATCTCAAGATCTGCAAAATAAATAAATAAAAAAAAATGTGCAAAAAAAAAAAACAATTTAAAAAAATGTAATACATCTGCAAAAATTCCTTTTTTTTTAAATTTCCCAAATTTGCAAAAAAAAAAAAAACACCAAAAAAATAATAACAAAATGTTTCGCAAATATTTCAAATTATTTTTTAACTTTTAAAAATTTGCAATATTTTTTTAAAAATTGAAATTTACCATATCTGCAAAATTTAGATTTTTCTATATATATAATGATACTATAGCCAATAAATTGCTTATGTCTGGCCTATATCAAGCCTGCAAGTTCAGTACCTCTTGGTACAACATCTGTTCTTAGACTTTTCCACGGACTAATCCCGGCGAGCCGTCCCACTGTTCGCTGCCCTTCTATTGGGGTGCCAAGCTAAACATCTACAATATTGCAGACTGTTGATTGGTCCACATTCACTTACCGAGCGACAGCAGCTGTTGCTCCTATGGCATACAGGCTTCTTTGAAACAAAGTTTAATTTTTACGAAGAGCCATGTGGAAATCACTAAAAGACGAATTGCTCGATGTCTTCCATTGTTGTTTTTTGTTTATCATGTCGCATTTTTTTTCCTTTGTTGGATTCATTAGCGATGTACACTGTCGTACTGCTATGGCATCTCGCTATTATGTAACTGTGACATGGGGTCCCATGTTATACTTTTTTGGGGGGCCAGTGATCCCTTATACCTTATTATACCTTATTTTACTCATTAGTTTAAGTGACTTTAGGGATCATAACAACACTAAACTAGACTCGGGTCCTATTTAAACCATACTGTATTGGTCTACAAGCACCCAGAAACGAACCCACTGGACCTTTTCTTCCAACTTGTTTGAATGGAAGTTTTTTCTGTCCTGTTTATAACAGTGGAAGTGGAAGTGGGCAGAGACACCGAGGGAGTAAAATCTGTTGTATCTTCACACTTTCTATTTCACTATGAGTCCCACAACACCTACGCTGAGAAATCCACTTCAGCGTACACCTCTGCTCTGCACCTCCGAGAGGATTATGTTGGAGTTTGAATAGATTGAATCTCACCTAACAGGTCGTGTTTGAAGCCACAAAGCGTCCTCTGCACTGATAAAAAAGACCGTTGTTTTGAATGTTTCAATAAGAGCACACATCTCATCTCTTTTCTGATATATTTTGTGTTTTTTTGAACATGCCTCTGTTCCCTGTCTGTACCCTTCATATCTGAACGCCGTTCCCACCCACTGCTTTCAGCCGAGTTGACTCCCCATCATTAAGACTGTATTTTTGTTGAGTTTCTCCTCTTTCTGCAGCTCTGTGGGAGTATGAATCTCTGGTGGCGGTGCCTTATAGGTCCACTTTCCTCTCCTGAATGATATGAGGCCTGCCTCCAGCAGAGGCAGATAAGAGCTTAATGCATTACCCAGCACAGCAGCGCACGGAAACAGCCTCATAAATCACACCCTGGTTGTACTTGAGTGTTAACTGTGTGTTTGTGTGTACTAGAGGTGGGAGTGGGTGTGTTTGGAGGGGGGGTGGAAGTTTGGCGTAAGCATAGAAAACACACATTCATACGCTTGATGATATATCACAAACACATGTGACGCTGTTTGTTGATGTTGGAGTGATTTTTCCCCGACAGCTTTCTTAAGACGTGAAATCTAACTTCTTACATTAACGACCACGATGAAAGAAGGACCATCCATCATCAGAGATTTCAACTACAGGCAAACATTTCAGGGGTCAGCTGGCTCAGAAATCCATATGAGACAGAGGGAAACATTGCAGACAGGGCTGAATGTGTGGCCTGAATGGAAATGAGATAACTGACGCCAGAGGAGCTGACAAGCATCATCTCTGTCTGTTCCTAAAGATTTGTCAGGGAAAAGGTCACTCGGGTGCAGTAAACATGATGGCGATTTATAGTTCAGCCACATTCAGACTGACATTTCAGGACGTGAAGAAATGAAGCGGAGCTCCTTATCAGATAGAATGTAGCAAGCGAAGTAACGGTGAACACAATATCTCTGCTGTTTACCGCACAGTTAAAATCAAATTGTGAGGAAATTTACTTTGAACTGGTCGTGAAGTCTTGAATCAGGTCATGCCCCCTAATCACTGGGGGGTGCCAAATTAGGCCCTAAATCTGGCCCCTGTCGCAGTTTTGGCTCCGAGCCCCCTCGTCCATCAACAGCCACGGCTCAGAGCAGCAGGGCCAGACAGCTGGAGTCACAGTTACTGAATAAATGGTTTTCTGCCTGGATGAAGAGCTTCACCTCATTCTTGGAGAGTCGTTTCTGGAGCTGAGAGTTCTTCAGCCGGGACAAATCGGTGGTTAGATTAACCGCTGAAATCGACCAATGAAATGAGAGATGTTTAGGGAAGAAATTGCAGCTCACTGATTGGAATAGAGATAAAACCAGGTCACTTTGGTCTGAGCCTGCATGGGTCAATCATGCTGAGGGGATGAGAGATCTCAGAGGAACTCAGGAAGAAGGTAGGAGCAGCGCATTTGTCCCAGGCAGGGGTCTTTGAGAAGTCCAAAGTCAGAATTTTGGTTCCGTGAGTTGACACTATACATGTGTGTCAGTGTCTGTGTCTGCCCTGAACCCCCTCCTCAGCCTTTATGTTGATGTTTAGTGTCAAAAGGTTTCTAGGTGGGGAGTTGGCATGGTTACCTCAGCCAATCCAAGCGCACCCAATGTGACTTTGGGTGTTGATTAGCGTAGAAGTGGAAGAAGCTAATGAAATCTGCTACAACAGTTGACGTAGCAGGGAGCAAGAAAAACACAGTCAAAGTGAAACTCCAAACAGAAAAAGCTTTTTCCTAAAAGAGTGTGAAGCTTGGCTCGACTTTCAATTGCTTTTAGGAACTTGGAGAGCAGCACGGAACAAAGAGCGACATGAGCTAGCTTTCCCCAACCAGATCTGTCAAATACCTGTTATTAGCTTGTGCTAACATGTCAAGCCAGGTGCACGGCTCTCAAATCTCTTCCACCTAGAAAAGCAATGCTACAGGTGGTTGCCGGGCTAGTGAGTGTGTTCACATAGTCAGGGTTGGAGGCTAGCGGTGTGTGCTGCAGCTGGCACTGAGCCCAGGAGGAAAGGCCCAGTTTGAATGTTGTGTTCATTAACAAAGTACGAAAATTTCTGCAGACCCTTTAAATCTTTTAATTTATAGTTTATAATGAAATGAATGAAAAGAAGCAGAAAGAAGACAAGTATTGTTATATCTGGCCCTTCTCTCACAAAACATTAACTAAACACAAGATCAACAAAACAATAATACTATCGACTAGCTGCCTTTAAACCTAAGCCTTTCTTGGAGCAAGATGACAAGCAAAACGATCCACAAACATTAAACTGAGTTTCCACCAAAGGAAAAAACAACAGCAAAGAAAAAAATCAAAAGGCACACCTTTCCAATAGCTTGTAACCGCAAATTTCTGATGGCAGCAAGCCAATGCATTCAGGCATGTAGACATGGTAAGGACGATCTGCTGTAGTTCAAAGCGAGCATCAGAATGAGGAAGAAAGGTGATTTAAGTGACTTTGAACGTGTTGTCTGAGTATTTCAGAAACTGATGATCTACTGGGATTTTAACCCACAACCATCTCTAGGGTTTACAGAGAATGGTCCCAAAAAGAGAAAATATCCAGTGAGCAGCAGTTCTGTGGGACAAAATGCCTTGTTGATGCCAGAGGTCAGAGGAGAATGGACAGACTGGTTGGAGCTGATAGAAAGGCAACAGTAACTCAAATAACCACTGGTTACAACCGAGGTCTGCAGAAGAGCATCTCTGAACACACAACACGTCCAACCTTGAGGCAGATGGGCTACAGCAGCAGAAGACCACACCGGGTGACCCTCCTGTCAGCTAAGAACAGGAAACTGAGGCTACAATTCACACAGCAACACCAAAACTGGACAATAGAAGATTGGAAAAACGTTGCCTGGTCTGATGAGTCTGGATTTCTGCTCCACATTCAGATGGTAGGGTCAGAATTTGGTGTCAACAACATGAAAGCATGGATCCATCCTGCCTTGTATCAACGGTTCAGGCTGCTGCTGCTGGTGTAATGGTGTGGGGGATATTTTCTTGGCTCACTTTGGGCCCCTTAGTACCAACTGAGCATGGTTTAAAGTCCACAGAAAAAAAAAAAAAGGAAAAAAGAGAAAAAAAGAAAAACAAGGGGGGACAAAAGAAAAAAAAGAAAGAAAACAAGGAAAAGAAGGGGGAGAAAAAAGGGAAAAAAGGAAAAAGAAAGAAAAGGGAAAAAAGAGAGAAAGAAGAAAAAGAAAAAAGAGAAAAAGAGAAAAAGGGAAAAAAGGAAAAAAGAAAGAAAAAGGCGTAAAAAGAGAGAAAAAAGAGAAAAAAGGAAAAAGAAAAAAGAAAAAAGAGAAAAAGGGAATAATGAAAAAAAGAAAGAAAAATGAAAAAGGAAAAAGAATAAACAAGAAAAAAAAGAAGGAAAAAAAAGAAAAAAGGGAAAAAAATGAAAAAAAAAAAGAAAGAAAAAGGAAAAAAGAAAAAAGAAGAAAAAAAGAAGAAAAAAAAAGTCCACAGCCTACCTGAGTATTGTTGCTGACCATGTCCATCCCTTTATGAGCACAGTGTACCCATCTTCTGATGGCTACTTCCAGCAGGATAACGCTCCATGTCATAAAGCTGGAATCATCTCAGACTGGTTTCTTCAACATGACAATGAGTTCTCTGTACTCAAATGTCCTCCACAGTCCCCAGATCTCAATCCAATAGAGCACCTTTGGGATGTGGTGGAACAGGAGATTCTCATCATGGATGTTCAGCCGACAAATCTGCAGCAACTGTGTGATGCTATCATGTCAATATAGAGCAAACTCTCTGAGGAATGTTTCCAGGACCTTGTTGAATCTATGCCGCCAAGGATTAAGGCAGTTCTGAAGGCAAAAGCTAGGCAGAAGGTGTAAGAGGTCTAGACATTACAATTTCAAACACAAAAGGACCTGGTTTCTTCTTGAGGAAGCAGGAGATGGGGCGTCTCAACTAGTGAAGACAAAAACAATGAAATTACAATTACAGTATGTTAACAAATGTTGCACTAATGACTCTAAATTAATCATTCTGGGCTGCTTTAAATGTGTTACACCTACGCCCTTTGAATTAATGCTTCATTTAATCACCCTCCTTTACTTTAACTTTGTGCTTTCAGCTGATATAAAAGAGGACACCTGTTTTCAATTTAAACCTCTTTACATTTGACACAAAGAGCATCCAGACACAGTAGTGTTTACTAATGTTGTTTTTCTTCCCTTTCCTGTTTAAGTCTGCATGTTCATTTTTTCCATGACAACAAAAAGCCATCTGGAGAACTGCTCGCCGTTCCTTTAAAATAGGAAATTACAGTAAACAGTAGTTCAGTCTCCACAGTGTTACAGCCATTCATCATGGCTTATCCTGTCTAATAATTGCAGGTGTAAAATGTAATTATTATGATTGTCTTTCTGCGTTTACTTCCTCCTAAGTGCTTTGCTCCTTTTTGCATGCAGCTGTCTTCAGATGTTTTGTGAAATTTTGTCAAAAGTTGTAATTAACCCCGATGACCCTGAGTCTACTGTTGATTTCTGCACGCCTGCACCGGAGCAGCTCAAGAATGTGTTTCCTATAAGGAGCTGTATAAGTTAGACCACATTGTTTTGACGGATGAAATGGAGTGACTCAATCTACTTTCTCCATCTTTTCTCTGTTTTCTCTGGCGGTTGCTCTGCGGCTCGCGCCCTCCTGCCCCCGTCTCGTCCAATAAGAGTCAGCGGCCCCGCTGATCCTTTGCGGCAGACATCAGCGCTCATGATTGTTTTAGTTCCGCCGTGTCTGTCGAAATTCACCCTGCGCTGGAGTCCAGTGTGACCGGGCAGCCTCAGCACTTCATCATGTTGGATTAAGTCAAGTGTCTCCACCCTGGCCCCGCTCCAGCAGAGGTCAGGTTTTGGCGGCCGGCCTGTGAAAACACAACAGTCTCCCTCCTCCCTCAGTGACTGCGCCGAGGATGAGCACGGCGGGGAGACGAGGGTGTGTTTAACTAGCGTGTGGAGTTTTCAAAGATAAGTATCTCAGTAAGAGGCCCGCTCAACTCAAGTAGGATTTGCTAACCACTTTCATAATGTGTGTGTGTGTAACTTTGAGTGTGTGGGTTCATGAGGGTGTGTGTCCATGTGTGAATCATGATTTACCAGATTCTGTCATAACTATGTCAGTCTGGGTTAAATCCATCTGCAATCCCCTATCTCCAGCTCCACCCCATCCGGACTTTAAGGAGTGATCTCACCTCCAGATGGCTCGTTGTTCTCACAGAGTCTGACTCGTAAGTCAAGACTGAGACAGAAGTTTCCAGAAGGAGTGTGTTTACATGCATACCCCGAAAAAGTTATAATTCACAGGCCTCTGACTAATTTTGTGTTTGTATAAGTCCCTAGATTCCCTAATTTTGCAGAAAAGGATTAGGGCCACTAAAATAAAAAAAAAAGTCAATTTTTTTTATTTATTGTTTTTTTTGTTTGTTTTTTTTTTGAGGAAAAAAAGTCAGTTTAAAAAAAGAGTACGTCCAATTTTTTATGTATCTAATTTTCCCTTGAAAAAAATACGAATTCTGAGATTGAAGTCAGAATTTAAAATAAATACGTCCTATAATTCTTCACTTTTTTTTTCTGTAAAAAACAAAAAGCTGACTTTATTCAAAGTGACTTCAGTCAGAAATATGAGAATTAACTTGGATCTCTGATTTTGCTTCTCGGAAGAAAAAACAAAACAAAATAAAGTTGGACTTTATTTTCAGTGGCTCTTATCCTCTTCCTTAAAATTTACAATGTATGAATGATGCTCAGATGTTTATGTTGTTGGTGGTGTATTGGGCAAATTACTTCAATAAAAGTAATTAGTTACAGTTACTCTTCACTTTTCCAACAAAATTATTGAACAATTAACTGAAATACTCTTTCATAAATGTAATTTGTTACCAGGGAAATTCATTCTTGAGTTACTTTTTTCAAAAAAACCTTTAATTAAAAAAAAAAAAAAATGTTTTTGAGCAGGTTTTCAATCCATGTATCATTCATCAACTGTCAAGCTGGCCTCATTTAGGCTCTCTTGACATAGAAGCTATAAACTTCTAGGTTGAGATGATCGGAGAAAGAGAATAATAAACTCAAAATCAGCCAGTGGCCTGTCAATCAGCTTTCCTTGATTTGATCTATATTAATGAATGGGATATAGAAAAACTAACAGATTGTCATCGATTTTTCATTTCAAACAGTGAAAAAAAATAAAAACAAACCACTTTAAATGTTTTGTTTTTTGATTCATAATCGAATATCAACTGAGTGAATGATACAGGGATGTTTACATTAGCTTCTTACCTCTAACATCTATGACGTTGAAGTAATGCCTGTGTACTTCCATCCTGTAAACACCAGTTGTAAAGTGGACAGTGTGGCTCCAGGTAAGTGGAGCCAGGTGACAAAAATAATAATTATGCTTTTATTTCGAGAGTCTAATCTCTTCTTGGCTCTCCCTCCCGACATATTTTACAATCCCTGAAAAAAATACACCAGTACATCAGCTGTCAATCATTGTTAAACAAGACAGACAGCCTCTTTTTTAACCTCTTATAACTAATGAGAATGAAACTTCAGAAAAAAAAGAGGACTTGAATACAAGGCAGCAAAACGATATCTTCAAATCACCACAACAATCGGATGTGAAAAACATTTCTACCAGGTGTATTAATTTTTTTAAGTTAGACCACAGCCCATCTGGAATGACTGGGGAGATGGATTTTTTTTTACCTATACAGCAGCCAGCCACCAGGGGGAGCAGTTGTTGTTGCAACCTCACATAAAGCCGAGCAAAATAACGTCCGTTTCTGTTTTTGTTTTTTTTCACTCAAGCCTCATTCAAGCCTTAAAAAGCATCCACCCTCTCCATGTAGTTGGTTTGATCCAAAGACGCAGCATGAGATCCTCTCTGACTGCAGGTTACACAGACACACACAGGTAGCTGTGTGATATTTGTGGCTGAAAAGTTGACTTAAGCATCAGCTCTTTGTTAAAGATGTGTCAACATGAGTATACTCATCATTACTTGTGTGTCTGATGCTTTTCCCCACATTTTATTTGCAGCTCCTCTCTGTTCCTGGTGACTTTCTTGATTCCAGTATGGGCAATAGTTACATGAAGAGATTTAAACAGAATACAGGTTGGTGAGCAGGAGTTGACTCTATGGTGGGACTCTGAATAAAATGCTCTTTTTAAGTTGTAGAAATTGAACTTAGTGGTATTTTTTTTTAGCTTTGATGCTCGACTGAGTTGTCCTTCTTAAAGTGTCTGGCTCAAAAGTGACCTTCCTATGATTCAATATTAGCCATCATGAGTCAAGAAAGGAAAGAAAAAGCGTTTTCTGGGTCTGTTATATCAGATTTGCCCTCAGTGACACTTCAATCTGTGAGTTTTATCCAGTTTTGTTGTTCTTTGAAACAGCATCTGGCTCACTTTTTATTTTCAAAGAACCTTGACGTTGTTTGATCTTTTTATAGCATAGACATCAGATATCTGATTTTTCCCTCTTCTGCTTCACCTCCTGTAGCTCCTCATGAGAAGAAACACAACAAAGCCTCAGAGATGATCGCTATTTACCTCCAGAGAAGCATTCACTCAGAACACTTTTCTCATGGCCTTGTTTCCTGGTTTTATCGTGTTTTCATGCCTCTGCCTCTTTCAATGCCGATCACAGCGCGAGGGAAACAATCCATCCATTCAAAGCTGGAGGTAGAAAGTAAACACAGCTTGCAATCTGCTGCCTGGAATCCGTGTTTCTACAAGAGTAAACATTACGAGGAGGAGGGAGGCGTCACGCGTTTGGTGTGACAGGTAAACACGCACAGTTGCCTGGCAGGCTTGTGATAAGGGAGTTTATTATCTGTGAACATTTCAATCACAGGTGTGTCAGAGCTTTTCCACACAAACTGCGTG
This sequence comes from Halichoeres trimaculatus, assembly GCF_033239565.1. NCBI lineage: Eukaryota > Metazoa > Chordata > Actinopteri > Labriformes > Labridae > Halichoeres > Halichoeres trimaculatus. The sequence goes on along the minus strand of NW_027437194.1, from coordinate 5,511,408 downwards.
TTAATGAAAGAGTCAGCAAACAAAATCAGTGCTTCTTTCAAAAAAACTTACACAGTAGCATTTTTACTCAGCGTTCACCTGGGAACTCAATCACTGAAGCATTAAAAACACCAGATGACTACATCCAATGTTCTTACTGTAACAGAAATATAAGGTTCCTTAAATATTTTGTATCATTTCACTGTTTTAATGAGCAACCGCAAAGACAAAAATTAAACTTGAAAAACCTCCAAGATAGCGCTGTTAGCTACAGATTTTAGTAGCTAAGTGATTAGCCATCCTTTTTAGACTTCTACAGTATGACATAATAACACAAGGAAAACAAAACCAAACACAAGGAAACTCAAGACAGAAACAAAATATATCCAAAACACAGAAGCACTCAGAATAAACATAAAAAAACCCTACATATGAGATGAACCAACCAAAACTACAAGAAACATCTACAGACTAAATGAGAAACACAAGACAAGAAACATAACGAATAAACTCAAGATGCACAAGAAACTTGAAAGACAAACCAAACACCATGGTTTACACCAGGTACAAATGGCCAGTGTGGTCGCATCTTTAACCAAACTCTGTTAAAAGATGTGTCCACTTGTGTGTCTCCTGCTTTTCCCCATATTTTATTTGCAGCTCCTCTCTGTTTCTGGTAACTTCCTTGATTCCAGTTTGGTCGTGTCAGGGAAATTTTCCTGTTGCACTCAAAATAATTTTAAAGATTACAAAATAACAGTGTGATGAACCATTTCCTTTTATTCACATGCAGCATGGAGAGAAGACCTCTGCTAGGTGTTCTCTCCCAACAGAGAGGTTGTCTTGGCTTATATACAGTTTGAGCTGAGGTGATAAATATTCCACAGGACAGCTGCCTGCACCCTTGTCAATACACAACATTTGTTGATATTGAGAAAAAACACGTGTCCAAACTTCAGTGGGGGTTTACACTTCCTCAAACTGACCCCCTACGGTTAAAGCTATCCCCCGTCTGCCTTATTGCCCCCAATATAAATCCCTTGGTCATACACTCAGTCAGACTTTCACATGGGGTAAATATACTAGTCAGGTTTTAACATGTGTTCAATTCTCACAGTCGAAAGTTACATGAAGCGATTTTTACAGAATACAGGTTGGAGAGAGCTAGAGATGACCCTATGGTGGGCCTCTGAGTAAAATGCTCTGTTTTAAATTGTAGAAATTGAACCTAGTGGCACACAATTGGACTCGAGTCAAAGAGACTCGACTCGAGTCGGACTCAAGTCGCAAATTTGACGACTCTCAACTTGACTCAACTTAAGGGTAAAAAACTTGAGACTTGACTTGACTTGAAAGACCTTACAGGTACAAATGGCCAGTGTGGTCGCATCTTTAACCAAACTTTGACTGAAAAATGAGGAAAAGTGATGGAGTTGAGGTGGGCTTTGAATCTCTGAGGTAAGGGCTACAGTGAGGCCCTCTATCAGTTATGCCATCCTTGAAACAAATACAAATCTCATGATTAAGATGTCTTCAAATGTCATTCACATTGAAAACAAAAATCACACCAAAGCCCTGTGCACAGTCAGAGACATTAGACATATAATATAATTAAGTTTTGCATATGTAAAATTGTTGTTGAAGATGCTATGAGGAGGCTCTGTTTTGATTGCGTTCCCTCGCCACCTTGTGGCCCGGAGTCTCCACACACTGTCGTAAATTACTTTTAGCGAGGCGTGTGTTTGTTTCAAATTAAATGTGGATCAGATCCAAGAAATTTTCTTTGTTCAACACAACTTTTTACCGTATACAACGTGCTGAGGTAAGGTATTTATCAATACATTTACATAGGGCTATGGTTTAAAATGTGACATCAAGCAAGATGCTATATGTTAGCCCGGTGCTCTGACGTATCTGGAGGCTAATGTGACAACAAGTAAACACTGTCAGTTTGTAAATAGCTTAGTAGCTGTTTATATTTAGCACAGCTGGCAGCCTGGTGCTCTAAGACGTGTCTGTGATGTGTGACGTTAGTGAATCCTGGTTATGTCCTGCCAGTCATCTACCAATCAGAGCTAACGTAAACTCATTCTTCATTTTATTGATAGAGTCTCAAGAGTTTCAAAAAAACAACAGATATCTGTGTTTCATCTCTTCTTACTACTAAACTTCAGCTGGTATGGTGTTGTCATAGAGACCTAGTAGATCAGTCTGTTCCTGGACTCAAACTGGAAGCTAAGAAGTAGCAGTTTAAAATAACCTGTAACTGTATTGGTGCTGATAATTTCATTTTAAATGTGGATTATGATCAGGCAGATATCTAGAAGGGAGACTTTTTCAAGATCAATTTAAAACTCCTCACAGCGCCTTTAAAAAGAAAAAAATGTCATTAATCTTAGTGTCTATGGAGCGTCTTTTCTACAAATAAAGTTAGTTTTTATTTTAGTAACAAACCAAGTACCAGGTAGCAATAAACTAACAAGTATTTTCAGGAACTTCTTCAAACTGTAACAGCAATATCAGACTCCAGATGCACTCTGAGCTTCCTACTCCTGGCGGGATGATAGAGAATAACCGTGGAGTGAAAATGGTCAGAAGAAGGGTCTTGTGCAAACACTCCCAACAGTCACACACACATACACACACACACACACACATAAAGAAAGATGTCTATTATCTCCTGCATCCATTAAGTGGTTTAAGCTCTGCACACTTGTCACGCAGTCAATTTCTAATGAATTCTCCGGGTGAAAAATGGAGGTAATAAAAAGGAAGTAGATGAGAAGCGGACACTGTGCTGAGGCGTAATGAAAGAAGGGACATGTATAATGTATATTCCCCCAGCTGTTGCCAAAGTCTCCTCTCTGTATCATTTTTATGGCATGATTCCTCTTGCATCCAACCGCTCCACTAAAGGAGAATTCACCTCAGCGACACTCCAGCTGGCGTGATACAGGGATATCACAGAAGTTCACTGCATCGTCTTCTGTCTCTCACCTTAGATTTTTATCTCTGCTCACACTCATCCTCTTTGTTCACACCTTCCCCCTCTCCACAACTTCTCATCTCTTTTGCTATTTTTGATTCAGCTTAGGATATCCATTCATATATTTCTTCTCACATGGCTTTAACAGAGGAAGGAAGAGTGTTAGGAAAGCAAAGACACGTCGTCTTTTTTTGGCTAGCTGACCTCTTCTTAATGACAGAGCAGTGTGTGAAAATAATCATATCCTCTAATGGGGCTTGGCTACACATGTTGGAGGCTACAGTTTTAAATGAAATAAATTCACTGACCACCGCTTGTGTTAGGAATTAGTGGGACCTATTCACAGATGTCTGAGTTACACCTTTAAACACCTCAAGCTGTGTGTGTCAACTGTGAAAATCTCTCTAATAGAGTGTGAGTGAGGAAGATAAGAAGCTGGCAGCTTCACTTTTTGCTGCACACATGATCAGGAGCTTAAAGCCAACAGCATGCTGCTCTCGCTTGCTCATGATCAGTGACAGAATAGGCAACTATTTGCTACTTTTATTCAACAAATTGGTATTTTTTTCCCCAACATATTGATAGGGATAGGTGCAGAATTAGGTACTTTTATAGATATTAATCAAATTCCATCTGTAATACCAAGTGCTGATTCATGTAAAACAAAAGGCACCATGTTTAGGTTGTTGTGACTGTGAGAGGGTGGAAGAGTTGGTGATTTTCCATGCTGGACATGAACGCAGCATTGCAAGTTTATAAACTGAAGAGTAAATGTGATAAATTGAAAAAAACAGAGATTTTATCATTAAGCAAATTAATATTTTTCACAACATAAATGCAAAAAAAATAAATACCAAAAATGGGAACTGTTAAGTACTAATACCTATTGCGAGGTACCGGGTATTGGCCCCATACCATTTCAAATGTGAAAAGCGCCCATCCCTACAAATTCGTAAGTTATCCTTTTATTTAGGAGTAGACTCAGAAAAGATGAAACACAAATTTCCCTTTTTATATCCAGCAAAAGGCAACTTTCTCAATTGAAAAAAAACAAAAAAACACAGAAAACAAGTATAACACTACATTACGTCAGCAGTTAAGACAATGTTAGATAACATAAGACTACAACGCCCCATTAGGGGCAAAGCTCAGGTTTCTGATGGACTGGCACCCTCTTGTTGCTAGTGTCGAGTCTTAAAGCACGCCACATTTCTGATATGCTGTCAACGATGTGCTTTAATACACTATAATAGAAACAGATAGGTGACATCACAGATACTATGTCCATATATCATACAGTGCAGGGTTTGAGCCTCAGACTGATGTAATAATAGTTATGATATTACATTTTATAACAAAGTGCATTTGGTATAACCCTTAGTATGTGTAGGATATGAATCAATAGTAGGCATTAGTACTAGATGCAAATTTGTAACAGGCATCAAGGGGTATAGAAAAATGATGATGGTTTAGAACAGGGGTGGCCAACCTGTGGCTCGATAACCACATGTAGCTCTTTGCCTTTCAGTGTGCAGCTCTTCGATCCATTCATTCATACATCTATATCTATTTATCTATAATATATATATATATATATATATATATATATATATATATATATATATATATATATATATATATATATATATATATATATATTTCTATCTCTTTCTCTCTCTCTCTCTCTCTCTCTCTCTCTCTCTCTCTCTCTCTCTCTATATATATATATATATATATATATATATATATATATATATATATATATATATATATATATAATAGATAGAAACATACACTGTTATGAGTAGTGTTGTGCCAATCAATCCAAAAATTAATATATAGATGCCAATGTAGGGATCAGTCTTGATCAATACTTGGGTGAATACATTGGTACTTAAGTTTCAGTTTCTGTTCTCTACATGTGCTCTTCTCAATTGCTCATATCCTCATAGCTTCCTAGATATCTAGCTAGCTAGATAGATAGATAGATAGATAGATAGATAGATAGATAGATAGATAGATAGATAGATAGATAGATAGATACTTAGATAAATGGTACTTTGTGGCTTCTGCAGTACGAACAGAAAATTTTCTTTGACACAGCTCCAAATACAAATCTAAGCACACTTACAAACACAATAAATCTCGCTTTGAAAATTGGAAATGTACTGATTTTCATTTTATATCATCATCAGGAAGTGTGGTTTTAAGACCACCAGTGTAAAGTGGCTCTTTGTAGTACAATAGTAATTTTTGTGGCCCTTAGTCTCTGACTGGTTGGCCACTCCTGATTTAGAACTCCTGATTATAAAAGTTATAGTAAAATTATTTGATATAAACAGCGGTTGCAGCTCTCAGCTGGATGTTTATTTCAGTCAAACTTTGCAGGTCCAACAGCACCAGTGTTGGTAAACTAGGTGTTATTTGCCATTTGGCTCATTCGGCTTATTTGAATAGAAATATTTACAGATTATGGAGCATTAAACCATCTGAGTATACTTTGTTAATAACACTGTCGTTTTTGGCTCTTATGCATCGGTTTTGGGAGTTTACATGCAGTTATTAACCCTTTTGAAAAACTGATATATGCTCATATTTTAAGAACCCAAAGTCACCCCTGAGTTGCTCCTTGTCTAACCTGAATATTTGGTCATGTATACGCCTAACAGTATATTCCCATCTAAAGGAACATTAATATGCGTTCTGTGCATGTTTTGTTTGCAAGGAATCTTGTTCTTTTGAGTACAGGAAGTCCGTTGTGCTGCTGTTGTTGTAGTTGTTGCTGCTCTTGCTATGGATACAGGAAGAAGGAGTGGAAATGACGTTTACTGCATTGTGATATTCTCGGTGTGTCGAGATGTTGTCCTTTGCTTTCCTGTTTTGATCGGGATACCATGTAAACAGGAATAACCCTGGATGTAAACATAGCCAGTGACTCAGTCCAAGAATGTCTCCTCTTTTTGTCGAACATTTGCTTCTTTACTGTAAGAGAAGAAACGAAGAGTGATGCTGTTAAACATGAAGTTACTGAGCTATAATTAAACCCTCACTGAATTTAAAATGACCAGTTATGAAGGTTGAGACGCTAACTGGTATTTAATTTTCATCTTTTTCATTTAAATGCATGTGTAGATTCATTACTCTAAACAAAGACCTCATTTCTAATTTCCTCTGGGACTTCCTTCATGTTTGAGGATGAAATTAAGAATTTTATTTATCATGCTAATTCATTATCCTTCCTTTGTCATCGCTTCTCTTTTTTTCTTCTCTCTCAAGATATCTTCTTTCATCGCCGAATCCAGCGCGTTGACTGATTTATTCATGTGCATAGTGACAGAAGCAGGGATGTATTCCTGTGAGGTTTGGAAATTACAAGGTCTCCTCGTTTCCTCTTCTCATTCTCTATCTGGAGAAGGTGTTAATAAAGTGACATAACGCTTTTCTATACGAGCCCCGAGCCTCCTTTTGTAGCCAATAAACAGGTTGTGACTGATGAAGTCTTTATGAGACCCGTACCATCGAGACCCACTCTGATTTACAGACTCATATCTGATTTAATGATTATCTCACAACAGATAGCACATTTGCAGTGTTGTATTTACACCTTTTATTGGTATCTAGAATTTAGTAAAGACACTCGATTGACAGGGATCTGGTTTTGAACAGGATGTACCCTCACATCTGATTATAAAACTGTGGCTTCCACTCTTGAGAAAATCGTAGAGGGCAATAAAATGTTTAGCATCCTCTAAGCTTTGTCTGGAGTGGAGTTTAAGCCTCCAAGGTTAGACCTCGGTGATTTGCTGTCAGGGAGATTTGGTTGATTTATTAAGTGTCACCAGTAGTCCTCAGGCCCTCCAATCAAGCCCCAAGCGCTGCAGAGAGACGGTAAATCAACTGACTTCCATGTCCTCGGACAAAAGAGGAAGAAGCAGGAGGTTGAGTTGCAGTGTCTACTGTATGTGCAGTGAAATAACCAGGTGGAGTTCACCAGAAAAACATCTATGCATGTGCATTTGTAGCAGCAGCAGAAGCATTGCCAATCTTCCCCAACTCTGTACCCCACAAATCTGCAATCTGTTTTCAGCTGTCTTATCAATGGAGGTTAAAATGCTCATGGAAGTTACTCTAAAGGTAGGGTCTTGCAGGAATTTTGGACACTTGTTAGTAAACACAAAAAACACAAATTGAAACTGGGCTCCTCCTCCTGGGCTCAGTGCCAGTGGCAGCACACCCAAAGCCTGACCACAGTCACTAGCCTGGCAACCACCTGTCGCATCCCGTACATGGGAAAGACTTGAGAGCTGTCTCACCCCAAAATGCAAAAACAAAGAGAGAAAAAAAACTGCATTTACATGGAAACGCTGCAGTAAGCATGCCAGGCCTGTAGGTGGCGCTATAACTGTCTTGTCAAGAAGCAGATTTTAGTAGATCTCCATGGTAGTATAGTTGGGCCAATCATCTGGTGTATTGGTGAATGCTAAGAGCAGAAGTGGAGCAACAGATGAACATGAAAACACTGTCTTGCTGTTTCCACGGTAACTGTGGCTGCAGCTTTCCAAAAACAAAAATCGACTCTGGAGGACGTTTTCAAAATGTTGCTTTAGAGGTCATCTAAAACATAAACAGTGTAAGCCTGAGGCCAAAATGCAACAATGTTTTCGCGCTTTTCGGCCACTAAGCGTGTTGGCACAAGCTAATCATGGGTTATTTCACACATGCCTGGCTAGCAGGAAGCTAACTTGTGTCGCTCTCTGAGTTCCTGAAAGCCAGTGAACATCGAGCCAAGCGTCCCCCTCATTTACGAAAAAGCTTTATCTGTTTGGAGTTTTGTTTCACTTTGGTTGCGTTTTTTTCTCTGTGCTACGTCTGCTATCATAGCTCGCTTTCATCAACACGCAAAGTCACTTGCGCACTGGGCATTGACTGATTGGCTTAGGTAACCACGTCTACTCTCCACCCAGAAACGTCCAGGAACAACCAAAACATCAACATACAGGCAGAGGAGAGGGTTCCAGGCAGACACAGACACTGACACACATGTACAGAGGCCTGTGGGAGATGATTGAGCAGGATTATTCCCGTAAGAATTGACATTCTACGTTTTAGAAAAATCTCCAGACTCTACCTTAATATTGAGTTTCATAGGCTGTATTCATTTCCTTGCAATGAAGAACTATGTGGGGGAAAATCTGGATTTTACAAGGCTCAACATTTCTGGTGAATTTACATTTCTGACTAAAAATGAGGTGCTTCAACCACTGTAATTTGATCAATCAATCAGCACATTATTCCCCTTTCATGGCAGGCCTCAGTTCCTTGAACATCAATCTTTGTGGCTTCAAGTTCAAGGTCCTTCTGGTGAAAATGCAGAACTGTTCCTTAGAGCAATTTACCCTCTTGATTTTAAGATTACCTGACAGTTTGAAAATAAGTAAACCAACAAAAGTACCTCTAAGACAAACTGTCAGCAAACTGTCTCATAATATGATTTTGTGAGCTTAGCATTAGAGAAATAACAGTTCAATCATGATTCCTCCACCCTTAATGTCTGCTTATATTCAGATTTTGCTTTGTACATTGTCAAGGGTCTCATTCTCTGACTTTCATTTTTCAGCAACAAAACTCCAGGCTACTGTCTTAATTTCGAGTAAGGTTTAAATCATAGACAGATATGAAAAAAAAATCATGATTTTTATTCATACTTGCTTGAATGCAGAAAGATATCCACTTACTACTGATTTTATTTCCTAAACTGTTTCTTCCTCTCCCACCAGCGAGAAGCCAGACACAGAATGAACGTCTGACAACAACAGCTTGGCTCAAATGTTCTGTAGTAGTAAATTTTCCAAGTCAAGAATGAATCCCTCTCTTTATTGTGGGGGAGTTTTGGCCAAAATGATGAATTACCAATGCTTAATTATACTGTGTTATCTCAGATGGGCTCCACAGAATGAGCACAAAATGGAACTTAATTACGAGCCAAGACACAATTATTTACTCTCTTTCTTTTTCGCTCATAAGAAACGCACTCTGTAAATGTGAAGATTAATTGTTTAATTAGAAATTAACTTTTCTCGGTTCTTCTGTTCATGCTTTTAAAGTCCTGTTGGCTCAGGGAAAAAGGGCTTTCACTGTTAGAATGCAGCTTTTTCCTTGACGAAGGAACAAAAAGTTTAGTTATCTGGTTTTAATTCCTTAAAGGTAGAGTCTAAAGGATCTCCCTTAAAAAATAGAACGTCAACTATCAATCCTTGTTGTTGTTTTCATTTCAATTTTTTGACATTTTTGCAAATTTAAGAAAAAGAATTCCACATTTTTTGAAGATTTAGCAAATTTTTGATTTTTTTTTTTTTTTTTGCAATTTTTTGAAGTTTTGACAATTTTGGGAAATTAAGCAAAATTTTGAAATTACATTATTCATGTTTTTTTTTTTTCCAAATTTATGATATTTCAGCTTTTTTTTTTTTTTGCACATTTTTTAACTTAATTTTTTTATTTTGCAAATTTGTGATTTTTTTTTAAATTTCCAACTTATTGAAATGTCATAAAATTTTGCGAATTTATAAAATATTTGACATTACAAATTTCTTTTTTACCCTAAATTTGCAAATTTATTAAAAATGAAAAACTAAGAAATTGCATGTACAAATTTATACATAAACACATAAACTTCTCGTTTAGGTAATTATTCACCTGATTATACACTTTTTTGTCTTAATGTGAAGATAAAGTAGATTTTGCGGCTCAAAGGAGAATAAAACTGTAATTTTACTCCCTCCTAAAACCCTAATCCCATTGATGTGTTTATAGTAGACGGAGGCTCCTGCTGTGTGATGTGTTGCAGATTTTCAGAGTGTGAGAGTGGCCCTAATAAACACTGGAAAAAAAGAGGAACTTGCTAACTACAGAGAGACAATATTGGCTTTCCTTCATTATGCATTGTTGATAATTAAACAGGAGAGCTGATGAAGTTTGGAGGAGTGCAAAAGCAGCGGTTTGGGCATAATAATGTATTGTTTGAAACACAATGGTTTTATTAGCAGTGATTGACTGTGACCTTGATTTTGAGCTGAATAACACAGATGGATATACATAGAAAACTAAGCTGATTTGAGATCAAAGGTTAAAGGTTGAAAGTTAGCAAATTTTCCTGAATCCTCAGAAAAAAAAAGTACAAAACATGAACTAAATGCTTTCACAGATACTCTCCCCAGCTACACAGTGCCTGGCAGAATCACAGGGATCTGCCTGATAAGGTTTTTCCTGTCACGTATTTGTCAGGCAGGCAGGCAGGCAGTTGGAGAGCGGATGAGCAGGATGGACGATTTGAGTTCCAACTGGGAAGATTTTCTCTTCTCTGCAAGAAACATCACAGCCAGCTCAGTGCAGGACGCCAGATAAAAAAAAATCCAATACTCATTATTATCAGGTCATAGCTGCAGCCTACTTTAAGGTATGAGGAGAAGCAGTTTGTCATGTCTCCTCTCCGTCTCACACTAATGCATCGTGTGTCCACTTCCTGAGGCTATGACTTGAGACTTGTGGCACCCTCACATGGAGAAGTATGTGACCTCATTCCTGAGCTGCCATGATTAGTTGAGGCAGCTTCACTTCATTTGCTTCAACGCTTTCAGTCATGTTTTCACCCATGTCAGGGATCAACACCCTCAAGCCTGACCAACAAACATCTCATCTCTGACTTTCACCCTCTCGTCCTTTGGTTGAGAGAAAGTGAAGCCTCAGCCCTGGTTTATTGACATGTGACAACACCAGTAGATGTATAAACAGGTATATGTGATGATTGCATTAAATTGTTTTATACAATCTTAATTGTGTCATAAAAATGTGATTATTTCAGGTTTTGAGCTTTTATAGATCTCATACCAGTCCGTCAAAGAAACTTGAAATAAACCTAGCCCACTAATAGTGAGACATTTCCCATTATTGGGTTTGAATTTGCTGTTTATACAAAGCTAACTTATTGATTAAGTCACAGTAGAAGTGACATTTTGGATATTCAGTTTAATTTACCTTTAAATTGTATCCATTGTGACCTCAAATGTTGGCTGCCGTTATTTAGCACTGTTATTTTTTGCACTCTTCACCAAAAGGTGTTTAGCATCTTCAAGACTGAGTGTTTTCATAGCGCTAGCTAATGCTACAGGTATCAGTTCCGATAATGGTTATCACAAATATTTCAGTTGCTTTATAAGTTTGTCTTTTTGTGGCGAGCCAGCAACTGTGAAGTGAAAATGGAAACCATGAAACCCAGGAGTATAAGACACATTTCAAGGTGAAAACTATTCATTTTGACCCATTAACTACTGGGAGACAACAGCTAACATATGACTGTTTACAATTCTACAGTTTCTACACAGCCACAATTTAGTTTTGTTTTCTCCTTGGTGTCTTCTGTTTGTATGTCCAAGAAAATTTTTTGTATGCAGTTTTTTGTTCTGCCAGTAGGTGGTGTTTTTAATGGATTTAAGAATCCTGAGTTAATGAGCCAGGTGTGTGGAATGGGAGGGATACAGTTTTCAACCATGGTTTGTTGTAACGGCAGTGATCGTTTTGCTTATTTGTTTTATTGTGGATTCGTTTTTTCCTTTTTTTTGGTGAATAACAAACAGGTCACTGCATCCAAAGCTCTAAAAACAATGGTATTGTTTTTTTCTTGTTTTTATTTCCATTACTACTTAAACGTGCATCTGAAAAGTTCTTCCCTTCACACTAAAAAAATGTAGTCTTATTGGAAAACTCTACAATACGCTTTTGTCCATATTTACGTACTTAAGAAGTGCCTTTTTTATGTTGAATAATGTAGCTATAGCTAACCACAATTAATCACTGCAACAATATAGTTCAACATTCAACAACATTCAATAATCAGTGCTAAATCTTCACTAAGAGCTGGGTCTTAAACCTTCTGACTCATTCTACCCCTGAGGACAAAGAGGAGGAGGCTCAGATTAAGTGTTTAAGTGTTCCCGAACAGATGAGTCTTCAGACATCGTTTAAAGTAGAAAGGGACTCTGTGGATCGCATAGTTAGGTAATTCATTCCACCATTTGGGAACAACAGAGGAGAAGAGTCTGGCTAGAGATTTGGAGCCGTGCTGGGCTGGGAGCACCAGGGGTCTTTCACAAGCAGAGCGTAGTGGGCCAGAAGGAGTGTAGACCTGGATGAGGGACCCCAGGTAGGCAGGAGCTGTTCTTTTCAATGTTTTGTAAGCCAAAGTTTACTACGACGATTCATTCGTCAACAGAGCTGTCATCCCTTTGTTTGACATTAAAGTTTTGAGATAAATAAACACTTGCATATGACATAGAATGATAACAACTAACTTCTTCATCAGCAACATGGAGGAGCAGGAGGAGGAGCAGGCTTAAGACCTATACTGTCACAGGTCACAAGGGGGAGCCCCCCTGAAAAATTTGGCTTCAATTTTTGCAGCTGTTGTGCTGTTCAGGGTTTTCTACAGTCTGTGTCCCGACCTTTTGGTTTTCTTTTCGCTTCAGGGTTGTTTAACAATGTGTATGTTCTCTGTTCCACCACAGGAACATAAAAGTTTTATTTTATAGACTATTTTGTTGTTTTTTCCTCATTGTTTCCATTAGCAAGCTGACAGCCCAGCCCAGTGACACATCAACACTTGCAGGTGGAAAGCAGGGTTTTCAATAAACAATACATTATTAATTCTCAGGATGTGATCTGCCAAGATTCAACTCTTCTGACAGGCTCCTGAAGTATAAGAAAAAACAAAAAAACCTTATCTGACCCTTGATGAGCCCCTGTCTCTATTTTTACTGCTCTCACATTAGTTTGATCAATAATACTGACACACACAAACACCAGGGAGTCATCCATCAGCTCTGCAGCAGCTCACAGATAGAAAAGAGGACATCAAATATTAACACCCACGACTCCTCGGTGCACACAACAGAACTTTGACACAAAGGGTGCGGTGAATTATTGAAACTCTGCAGCACCTATAGGTTCAGATCCACTGACACAGAGTCACACCTGTGGATGTGGAGGTAAGGTAAGCTGAGCTTCAGTCTCACACAGTGTTCATGTGACAGACAATCTGTCAAAGACGCAGAAGTTCAGATGATGAGCAACAGTCTTGAAACTACAAGAGATTATGAGATAGGGCTCTTGTAAAAAGAGCCAACAGATAAATGAGCCACATTAATTTAACGAATTTGGCTTTTGTCTTCTTCTTCTTTTTTTTTTTAATTTTCACACATTTTATGAGTTTAATCTCAGAAAAAGACACTTTTCTTCCTCCTGTTCTGTTTTTTGGCCGTACCACAAAGTAATGTGAAAAAAAGTTTCTTCTAAGCAAAATAAAGATGGTGTCGTTAATTATTTTAGGTTAGTAAAACTTTTTAATTGTGGTTTAAGTAACTTTTATTCTCATTCTCCTTGGTTGTATTCCAGCAATTAGCTCTTACGTGGACTCAAAGCAACAATGCTAAAACACCTTTAGAGTATACATGTTTCTTTAACAGTGACATTGACATTACATTACATTTATTTAACATTGCAAAAACAACTACTGCAGGTATTGTTGGTCAAAGTTGAGCCAGAAAGCTAGACCTAATCTGAAAACTAAAGATGTTCCAAAGCGACAAATATAACAGTAACTTAAGCAGAAATGAAAAACTCGACTTTCTGACTAATCTACGGTAGAAAACAAAACAAACTAAACAAAAGAAGAAAGTCAAAACTGAGCCTAATTTTTTGAATACCATGAGAAACAAGTGCGTATTTGTACTCAGAAGTCGGGATTTACGAGTTCCGAGTGGGAAATTTCAACTCTAGTGCCCCCTAAGGTTGGAATTTCCTACAAGGAAGTTGGTGGATCCACACTACACCCGATTTTTAAAATAAAAGATGGCTGTCCCAGGTGTAAACAATATTTCTGAGTAGTGTTTGTCACACTGAATCAACCGTACATGTTGTATTGTTCAATGTTTATATATACAAATATTGCTGTAGTGTTATTTACAGTTTTCATGTGGTATTCACAAACTACGACACAAGGCATGCTAAAAATGGCGGTAACGCTTTATATTAAGGTCCTGTAATAAGCATTAATAAGACCTTTGTAAGTACTTATAAGATGCTTATTAATATTATTTGTTTATAAGACCATATAACTGCTTAATAAGTGTTTAATAAGGTCATTGTAATAGTTAATACAAGACAACTTAATCTATAAGGTATATGGAACCTAAACCTAACCCTCTTTGTTTTTTGTCTCCTGCTTTTGTCTCTCATGAGCCCTGCCCCAGCCCTTCCCCTACACCTAACCATTCAGGGCCCCATGTCTAAACCTAGCCTGTGGGGCCTCACGCCTAACCCTTACAATGACCTTATTAATCACTTATTAAGCAGTTATATAGTCCTATAAACAAATAATAATGTGAATAAGCATCTTATAAGTATTTACAAAGGTCTTATTAATGCTTATTACAGAACCTTAATATGGAACGATACCAAAATGGCTAACAACGGCTAATGACCTGGTAGATTGACACCAGATATGTCATTGTATTTTTGACTTTGCATGGTTTTATCTAGGAGATTACGCCATTCCCACTTCCCTCTTCCCAGTTCTGATGTAAATGTAACGCAACCATCAGTTTCCAGATAAACAATGTCAGTTGTGTTTGGCTAACATTAGCAGAGCTAACAGTACCAGTTTACTGTGACTGTATTTGTTACGCAATGCTCCAATTGAGTTTAAAACTTTTTCTACATTTTCTTAACCAAAATACGCCAAACCTTACCGCACTAAGAGATTCCTCCTTTCATCTGTAATTGTTTGCAAAAGGTTGTAGTCATCATAAGCTACTCTTCCTGCTGGGGTTGGCTGGCTACTACAGCACTAGCATTACATTCACCCTGAGTTCTAAGCCAGTATTGTTGAAATAATAATGACTAGTGAAACCAGTGACTCTGGCTCTGAGGGTGTCAACAAGTTAATTGCTGCTATGGAAATAGAAAATTTATCATCAGCTCTAATGGGGCTCTCTTTGCTTTTCAAACCAGCCCCAAGTGGAGACATGAGGAACTGCAGTTTGAAACAGTGGCTTCATTTTTTCAACACTGGTAGTAACTAACCCTAATATTGAGACCAATAGTCAGTTGTTGATATCATATTTTTGTTTCCAGTCAAACCACTTTACTTTAATGAAAGCTCACTTTACCGACCAAACTCAATTAATCGAATCATTTTATTGGAACCTTGTGAGAAGAACTGGGCTGCATGGAAAACCAACTTCAAAATCAGGGTCCATACCTATGGATAGGGTTTTACACAGTGTCAGATTTCACCTCAGGCCTCTTCTTTTCACAAGTATGAAGATGATTAACAAAGATAATGAAAAACAATGGGCCTCAATAAGCTCTCACCAAGTTCCACCCATTCACAGACACAGAAGCAGGAAATGAAAAGAGAAACAGGAGCGAGGCATTCTCAACAACACCCAGAAGATTGTATTTTTCACACCTTGAATGCTTCTCATCTGCCTCCTCTCCAGGCTTTTTCTCTAAACTGCAAAATCTCCTCCAGCTTACCACACCACTGTGTTTTCCCCCTTCTCCCTCCATTTCACCAAATGGGCGCCCGGCAGGGAGTTAACAAGTGGATGACAGTCTGTCCCAGCAGGGGACGCCGGCAGCAACAAAGCCAAGCGGGTGAAGAGGTTACGAGGAGGGGGTGTATCATTGAGAGAGGAGGTGAGAGAACTCAAAACAACCAACCTCTACCAATTAAGAGGCAGCAGGTGCCAAGGGCCGCCACAGATGAGGTCACTTCTCTAATAACAGCATGAACTCAGAGGTTCAGTCACTCTTGAAGTGGCAGACAGTCCTCTGGGATTTATCTGATTCTTTATGGGGTTGTTTTGCAAAACAAAGCAGCAGATCCCAAACTTTTCAGGCTGCGCACCCCCTTTTACCTCCAGACTTAGCTGATGCATCCCCAAAGCTCGAAACATAAAAAAAGGAAAGCGTAGCCGATATAGTCACATATGCAGTATCAAGTTTAATAGAATACGCTGCTGTTAACACAGAGCAGAATGTACAGTAATGGGTCTAATGATCCCTCAACATCAACAACAGCAAGTAATGATATAACAACAACAATAATAATATTTGACAGTGTATGAGTGAGTTTTCTGTGTTCTGTGTTAAACATTTTCAGTTTGCTCTGTCTCATCATCATCACTCTCTTCCTCCTGCTTGATTTCTTCAGCCTGCTAGATTGCACATCTCTCAGTTTCGGTTTCTTCCGTGGCCAATGTATCCTGTCCTCTTTCATTTCTGACAGGTTTTTACAACCAACAGACTCCCCATTTTCAACCAGTTATGCAGCTTGGCATATTATTGTCATTGCTATCACAACAAGTTGGCATGTAGCTAGGAGAAAGCTAAGTTCAATTTGGGTATGATTTTTTAAATTAAAATGTTTACAATATGTTTTTTAATTACAAAAATACAATTTTCTGTGAATGAATTTATATATTTAAACTGTTAACCCCCATTAAAAGTGTCTATATTATTTATCTATTGAGTTATTTATGTATTAATTTATTGATTGATACAATATGAATAAATACTGGTGCTCATAGAAGTGTGCCTACCACACTTTGGGAATCCCTGTCTTATAGTCTTACAGTTGTTGGGTAGACGCAAACAGACACTACAATATTTTTTATTTGTTTTTAAGATGAATCAGCACCAGTTCACTCTCTTTACATGTTACGTCATTGAAATGATTGCAAAGCTTCACTCATCAGTCAGACTCAACATGTAATACCAACTTGTTCTACTTGCATTTTGCAGTTTGTGTCATTCAATAAATGTGATTGAATTTTGTATAAAACAACATTAAAGAGAGGCCAAAACATTTGGAGCTCCCCCTGGTGGGTGGCTGCATTTTCCATATTAACAGATGGGGCAAAGGTCAACTTTTAGGAAGTAGACACAGGTCAGTTCATTTATTTTGAGGGTGTGGTTACACTGGCAATCCGTACCATGCTTAAACACGCTTCAACTCTGAACTCCAGTTCATTTGGCACGGTTCATTTTATGTACGAGCACAAGCACACGGACATGAGGTATGATCCAGCCACAACCTCCAGTCTAAGAATATGAGACAATGCAGAAGTGCTAAAATATGCTTTTTTCCAGTGTCCACTTGAGGCTGGCTCTGGAAGTACCGGGAGTCACAAACACACCAAGACATAAAAAGTTTTTTTTTAAAAGCAGAAATTAAGCCAGTTTCAAAATACGCCTCCTGTCTGAGTTGTTAATTTCATTATCAGCACACACTGTACAGGTGGTGAATTTTTTTTAACTTGGATATTAAGATCATAAGTTCCCCAATCAGAGTCAAAGCTCAGGGTCATGTGACCGACAGCTGTACACAAAGCCCTTGCCACTACCAATATGGCCGCTATAGCCGATGTGCTTCATTTACCGTTTCAGAAACAGATGGGTGACTTTGGGAGAGTACGTCCATGTTTTATACAGTCTATGGGTATGATCCATGACATTTGATTGCTGTGACTGCTCCTCTCCACTATCATTTTGAACAATAGCGGGGTGTCAGAGGGCTGTGTCGGACCAAAACGACTTACCATATGTCTCTTAAGTAGCAGTGCTCTCTGTGTCTCATTGTGCTGACTCTGATGAGATTGTGCTTCGTGTAAACAGACGCGTCATGATGACGTAGGTGGGCCATGCATTTGCTATAAGTCTGGTTCATGTTGGAGTAGTGTGACCATGGGCTGTACTCTCCAGCAGGGGATGGGGGCAATTGTACTTGAGGTACTGCATGGTTCCAATGCTGCTTTTATGCCCTTGTGTTCATTTTTATGTGAAGTTTATCTTTACTTGCAGTTAGATGTTTAATGGTGCATGACACTATGATGGATGGCTGTGTTAAAAAATGCAGCATCAGATTAGCAAAGTAGAAAAGAGCAACGTCAACGAGCTTTAACACAAGAGTCAACCTGAGGGGTTATAGCCATTTTACTTAAAGGTTGAATGTGTTTCTTTGTCAGTGAAAGAGCTTAATCCTGACAAAGATTGTGAAGAAGGCAGAAATTATTGAATAATTATTGTGTTATGTGTTTACCTCATCTTTAAACCTGTCCTCTTGATGAACAATGTAGCTCACAGCTGCACTAAACCCCCCTAAGAGGAAGTCAGTCTCACCTTGGCCTTGTTAGCGCTGTTTTTAGCTTCACACCTGGAAAATTCACGTCTAATCTTATACGTGACAAATTCCATTGTAGTGAATTTCCTCAGGAGCTGATTTGTGAATTAGGAAAAATACGCTTTTGTTGAAACGCCTTCACTTTTGTGAAAACACTCTAACACCTTGTGAAAAATCAGCATCTGTGTCAAGTTCACGTCACGTTTTCTCACCTGGTGAGTTTTATGAATGAGCCATATGGTTGAGGGCTGGGGGAGTGTGTGATTGTGTGTGTGTGTGTGTGTTTTTTTTTCACCTAGGCTAATCAGACGTGTCATGGCGGAGTGTGTGTTAGGCATCATGCGGTGTGTCTGTTCTGCGTGTGATTAATCAGGGGAGGTAGGGCATGTTTGGGTGCCTTTGGAGGACAGCCCCCGCAGGCCCGTTCCCAAAACATATGTGAGTGATTATGACAGATGGGGCCCTGGCCAGGGGCTGGGGGAGGGTGCTGTAGGGCTGTAATGTCAGGTTGTATAGCGGCTGCTTCAGAAGTGTCTCTTAATGTTTTTTAACTGATGTATTGGTGTGACTAATTCTGCTCTGGGAGGCTGTTTTTCTGACAATACATCAGCTCTTACAGCCTATTTCTCTCCAGCCGCCCCCGTCTTTTCTGACTCAGTGCTTTATGGTCTTATACATCTGGGCATGTAAGCGACTGGGGGCTATGTTTTTCCAATGATATCATTGCATGCAGCCATAATCCCACTTAATACAGACTTTTTTTTTTTAAACCATCAACCATCTGGTTGTTATCTGGACTGAAATCACCATCGTTTTAAATCAGTAATAGATGCACCAAAAGCTTCCTTATTCATTGCATGTTTAATTCCCAGTGTTTAAATAGACATTGCAAATGTGTGATTAATACAAGAGCTGAGACGAAGCCTACAGTTAACAGCTACAAGCCTTCAAGCCTCATATAAACTCAGGGACATGAGGTTTTTTGTTGTTTTTATTCCTCGTACCTGAAATAACTGAATCCCCTTGAACAGCTGCCATTTTTATAATGCTGATGTTACACTGATAACATCCCACAATATAAAAACAGTGTATTTACTAAGTAAATTGAGGTCTACATTTCAAATATTTCAGTAATGAATCTCTAAATCCACTTTCTGTCTTTTAAAATATTAAACAGACAATTGTGTTCAATGCTGAAGTAAACAACACAGACAGGGACAACAAAACAACAAAGTATTAAAGGTTTAGTTCTTAAGTAGTAAGAAGCTTATAAGGTGTACTTACAGGAAACAAGCTTTGGACCCAAAGACATGAGCACATAAGTTTATATTTATTTTAGAATTTCAGTGTCATAATATACTGAAACTCTAAGCTTATGTCCCTGATTATGTACAACAAATTTTTAAAAAACTTAGTTGAATTATTACAAAGTGAAAAGTTTATGAACCTGAAAGGCTTTTGGTAAATTAAGCTGAATGTCAACCCCCGTTTCATGTTGGTATAAAAATAAAATGTCAGCTTTTACAGGAATAATCCTGCTCAATCATCTCCCACAAGCCTCAATACATGTGTGTCAGTGTCTGTGTCTGCCTGGAACCCTCTCCTCTGCCTGTTTGTTGATGTTTTGGTTGTTTCTGGACGTTTTTGGGTGGAGAGTAAGTGTGGTTACATAAAGCCAATCAGCGCGTGTTAATTTGCAAGTGGAAGAAGTGATCCAATAGTGGACATAGCACAGAGAAAGAAAAACACAACCAACCTAAAAAAAAAAAAAAAAAAAGGCAAACAGATGAAGCTTTTTCAGATATGAGGGTGAAGCTTGGCTCAGCTTTCACTCGCTTTCACAAACTTGGAGAGCAGCATGGGACAAAGTGTGTCACGAGTTAGCTTTCTGCTGAGCAGGTATGTGGCAAATAACCCAGTGGTTAGCTAATGCTAACATGCTAATACAGGTGCGCAGCTCTTGAGTCCCTCCCAAGTAGAATCATGATGCTACAGGTGGTTGCTTGGCTAGTAAGTGTGTTCATGTAGTCATGGTCAGAAGCTGTGGGTGTGTGCTGCAGCTGGCACTGAGCCAAGGAGGAGGAGCCCAGTTTGATTGTTGTGTTTACTGACAAGTTACAAATATTCCTGCAGATCTTACCTTTAATATAGTAGTCTGCGTATTTCAGGTCAAATTAAAGTCATAAAAGGGGCTGAAGTAAACTTTTGGCATTCTTTCTTAAGTTAGTGTTTTACTTTTGTTGCATGTTTTGCACAATAAACTATTTTACATACTACTACTGCTTGATGAATCACTTTGTCTCCATTCCAAAGGAAAATAAAGCTTAAAATGAAATGCATAATGTACTAAAACTTGAATGTCTGACACTAAAAAAAATTCTTCAAACCTTTAATTTAGTTCAGGCATGAAGTAAATAAATTAAAAAGCAGCGATATACAGTAAGACTGTCACAATCTCAGAAATACCTCACAGATTTTTAGTCACACCCACGTCAATGATGAGCTTCTCCTGGTTCATGTTGGTCCGTAAAACCTCAAACCTGTTGACTGCTGGCTTAGTTGCACTCATTATGTTGGCTTGCTGTTGTCATTAATGTAAATATGATGTGGTTTTGAAAGTCAACGTGGTGAGCCGGACCCAGTGACTTGGGTAGAAACCAGTGGCAATTGCTCCAAGACTGCAAGGGAAGCTCAGCTTCCCCTAAAATGTCCCCAAAAAAGTGGTGATATGTACTTCTGTGTGTACATTTCACTGACAAAATCTGAGCTAGAATTGCTTCCTCTTTAGTTCAGAATCAGCTCCTATCACAGGTAACTGGCTCCACCTCCTTCTCATTCATCCCCGCAGCGTCTCAGCGCTTTAACACAGTCGGACGCTGAGCGTCTTTTGACTTCAGCGGGGAAGCGTAGAGTGGGTTGTTCCACTGTGGAAACTGGACGGTCATTGGATAAACACTGGGCTTTGTCCCGCCCATCGGACGCTCAGCGTCTCTGGGGGTCTATGAGGCAGTGGGCTGGCCTGGACGCTGGGCTTCTGCATGATGATTGGATGATCTGTCTGAGGCTGAATCCCTTTTTGATTGACAGTGAAATGAGCCAGTCAGCGATCTGGAAGTATAATCCTCCGCCAGAGCATCTTCTCAGTTGTTCCGGCCTGATCCGGAGGTTTTATTGATCCCCAGCAAGTTTATCTTTTTTTAAAAATGATGAGTGTTGAGAGAACACTGGTAAAATCCCTGGAAAAAACACCTGGTTGGTACGACAGGGTCACGGATCATTTTCTTGAAAAGGAACGAAGAGTAGAATTTACGTTTAAATAGATAAACATATTTATGATGTAGGCTGGAAAAAAATGAGCTTCCTCTCCTTGACTGACCAGCAGCCGCCACTGGTAGAAACCTATCTGGTGTGTAACGGAGCAGAGACAGACTGGAGATTCACCCAGCCTTTTTTTGGTCGTGACCCATCTTAACTTTTGGTTCGCCAGTTATGACACAGAAGTAGAGTTGAGGCTATGAGCCTCCTTGCTAACAGCTACAGCGTTCAGGCTCATCAGTCAAGCCAGTCATGTCCTTCATCATGCAAATTCTATATCCTTGATATCTTGGTAAAGAGATGTTGTGAGCAAATTATTTCTTATGCAAGGCTGTGAACATGTTTTGTTCTTGTTTTAAGATGAGTTATTTTAAAGTTGGTGAGACTTCCAGGGTTTTTAAAGCCAGTCTTTAATGGACACAGGAACTGAATTTGTAACACTTCAACATTAGCTTCATTTTCTTCAGTGACACATGCTTCAATATGTTTCATTTTGATTTTTTCCCCCATCACAAACCAGATGTTAAAACTGAGCAAATCACATGACTCTGGTCTGGTTTCCATAAGATGAAAATATAGTTATGCCTTCACCTTATTTGTACTATACCAACTCAATAGTGTTAATGAACACATTGATCTTATTCTGCTGTGCTATTGATTATGTGTTTCTCTTATCAGATGGAGCATTACACCACCAGCAGCATCTTCCCTTTTGCTGTCACTTTGATGTATTGGAGGTTACCGCGCTGCAATTTCATCTCAAGATACAATTTGGTACTTTCTTTAATATGTTATTTTGCCTCCATGCGTCTGCTTCTGGAGCTTTCCACGCTGTCTACTCCGTCTTTCGTGACTGATGATTGATTTGTTTCATTTATTTTACATCCCCATGTAACTGCAGCAGAAATTAGTCATAGTTTCTAGACCAAACAAGGCCAATAAACAATAAATGACAATAAGCTGCCCTGCCCACAGTGCTGCAGTGTGACTCATTTCTTTCTCCTCAGTAGACTTACCGGTAATGAGTAAACAAGGCGTTTGTTACCGAGTCTTTGTCTTCAAAGGTTTCACAGCAGAGTGATGCAAAACCAACAGACAAACCAGCGGTGCTTATTGTTATTCACCATAAAGTTTTATTTCTGGGGAATTGGAGCATTTTTTTTCTGTATTCAAATGTGGTGAGAATGGTTTCACAGCTCAGGGAAATGCAGTGGAAATCTCATTACAGACTACACATGCTGGGAAAAAAAATGTTGGCTCCGGGGCAAATTAAAGCCCTTCTCCTGAATCGCAATAGGCTTGTTAGGAGTTTAGCATGGAAATGTAGCACAGGAGGGGGCGGTGGGGGAGAATGGTGGATTGAATCTGCCAGGTAACCGCTCTGCAGCTACCTGACAGCTCTAACAAGCCGGGTTAAACTGCACCCTGTGGTCTTCTGTGACCTCTCAGCGGCGCTTGATTTGCATGGGATGTGACTGCTGGAATTTCCACCTTTAAACGGCGCGGTAGCCCCGAGCATGCTGGCAGGTGTGTGTGCATGTCTAAGTACTGCTCAGCACATAAACATTGATATTTGGGTCAATTCACATTCCAGCGTCGGGTATAACATTCCTGTGATACGCCTACCATGTTCTGCCAAATAATGTGAATGGGATGGATTTTCAAATGATTCACCAGATGTTTCAGGATGCTCTGGGGTGCTAACAAGGTCTGTGAAGAAGAAGTGGAGTGCAGTTTTTTTGGAGGACAGTCTGAGAGCTCAGAAAATAACAGTCATTCCAGGATACATCAAAACAACAAGTATAAAAGGATCAAGGATGAAATAATCTGACCTTGGTACACTCTCTAAAAAGATTCACAAGAATATTCAGGAAAAACAAACGCTGCGGTGAGAGTTTTGTCACAAAAACAAAGTAAATGGACAGCAAAGTTGTTTTTGAATGGTTGGTAAGTGGTCTATCTGCGGTTTAGCCCGTTTCCACCAAGCGGTTCAGTTTGGTTCCTCTCAGTATGGCACACATTTTTGGGCGTTTCCACTGACTAATCCCGGGACAGATCCCCAAATAACCAAGATGGACCTTCCTACTTTTTGGGACCCTTCCGCTGAGGTGCCAGACTGCACCAATCCAATCCCAGAAGGTGGGGTTACAACACTGCAGACCATTGATTGGTGGAAATAATTGTCACTTCCTGTGCAACATTGGCTCTTATCAAGTGTTTTTGTCTTATTTCCAGCAGAAAAAGTCTCAGACTCAGAAAAATGTCTTGTTTCAAGTTATTTAAAGACAAAAATGAGGTCTGAATTTCTTGTAGCAAGTAAAACAAATCTGCCAATGGAACTAGAGAAAAGTTACTTGTTTCAAGACATAGTTATATTTTTAACCAAATTTTCAAGCTAATTTTTCTGTTTCATTGGCAGATTTTTTTTTTTACCTTGTTACAAGAAACTCAGGCCTCGTTTTGTCTTTAACAACTTTAAGCAAGACATTTTTCTAAACTGACTAGTGGAACTTGGCTCATTTCAGGTATAACAAGACCATCTGTACTCAATATAAGACAAAAACTCTTGATACGATTTTTTTTTTTTACGTGTCTTCTTCCTTCTGCACTGCAAAAACAGCCCTACTTAAAATAAGCACAATATCCTCAAATTTTCCACAATTTCCTTGTTTTGAGCAAAAAATCTGCCAATAGGGTAAGAAAATTTTGCTTGGCTAGAATTCTTAAAACTAGCTTATAGATCTAGATGGAACCTGTCTTGAAACTAGATAAAATGTCCTTGAATTTGTGAAAAGCTTGCTTATTACAAGCATAAAAAAGTTATTTTTTAGAAAGTTCACTTAAATTTCGTGTTGTGCTTTTTGATTTAGCTTGTTTCAAAAATGTTTTTACTTAATTTGAGATTTAACATGTTTTTTATTTAGTAAAAAAGTCATGGAATAAGATAGATTTTCTTAGAATAAGACATTGTCTCTCTGATCTAGCTGGTTGAAAGAAATTATCCTCCAACTCCAAGAAATACAATAAGCAAAACTAATTTAGAATAAGACGTAATTTCTTAAAAATTTTTCTGTGTCTTACCTCAGTCCCCAGTCCATAACACCCAGGAAGAGACCATTTTCTTGACTGCACGTCCAGTACCAATTATTTTGAGAGACTTCCAACCAAAGCCACTAGCTTAGCTTAGCTGGAGTGTACGGGTACACTCCAGCCGGCCTCTGGGTACAGTTATATTAGATAACTGTTGACGTTCAGATGGATTCAACTTATATTTGAGTGATTTCTTAAACTGAGAAATTGTGTAACTGATCTTAATCCTAAAATAAGTAAAATAATCTTGTTTTTCTGTTGGGACTTCATTCAAACCTCTGTTGTGGCTTGTTACCAGCAATACTTGCTTAATTTTAGCTGAACTTTCTTATGAAGATTTTTTTTTACATATATTTTACTTTCTTTTTTAGAAATCCTTTTTTGCGGTGTGTGAAACAAAGCTGGATTGTGCTTTTTAACGAAGAGCTGTGTGGAAATTGCAAAGAAGACAAATTACTTGATGTCTTCCATTGTTGCTCTTTGTTTACCGTGGATTTATTAGCGCTATTGAGTAACTGACTGTCATGGTTTGGGTTTTTGGTTTTTGGTTTCTGGGTTTCTGGGTTTTCTTGTGTTTTTGCCCTTGTGTTTCTTTGTATTCTGCTCTTGTTCTGTGTCACCTGTGTTAGTCTTGTGGAATGTCTGTGTCTCTTGTTGTCTTTAGTTCGTGGTTCTTGTCATGTGTTTATCTTTTTGTGATCATTTCTAGTGTTTTGGTGTCTTTTATGTATTTAGTAGCTTTCTTGAGTTTCTCTGTTTGGTTTGGTTCTCCTTGTGTTTCCCTCCTTGTTGATTGCTCCTCATGTGTTTCACCTGTGTCTTGTTTCACACCTGTGCCAATCACTCCCTGTCTATATAGTCTCTGTGTTCAGTGTGTTTCGTGTGGGTTCATTGTTGCTGTTTGCTGTCGCCTGTTCGCTGTGTCTTCATGCCTCCTGTGTCTCCCGTGCCTCTTGTGAGTTTCCTAGTGTTTTTGGTTTTGTTTCTTTTGTTGGAGTTTTTGTGTTTGGTTTGAGTTTTTGAGTTCAGTTAAAATAAAGTTTAATTTTAATCTGCATTTGGGTCCTCCACCTTTTTGTTTTTTTCCCTCCAGACTTCTCATGACACTGACGCAGCTATTGGCATCCGGCTTACACACCGCCTGCCACAGGAGGGCACAATTGGCTGTGGGAACGCAAACAGGATCAGACTTTACCGATACAACTCGTACCAAACTGTACTGATCTAAACAGGACTGCTTGGTGTAAACGGGGCTTTAGTCATTGGTTTGAGTTGATTTTGGCGCCCCCTGTTTTCTAAGTAGTATCTTTTCAACAGGGTGTTATCCGATACAATACATCTCATCCGCTTTTGAGTGTTTGCTTGACACTGGCGATTAGCAAATGCCACATAAAACTATGGAGAAAGGATGACTCAGTTTGCTTTTGGGTATAGAGTATGCAGTATTATTTGCAGTCATTTCCAATACACCCAAAAAAGACTGAAGCTGAGCTTTCTTTGTTGATGTGAAGTCTGTAAGTGGTCTTACAAGGAATGCAATCTCTAGCGTCTCTGGTGAGCAGGAGCAGCCTGTATCTTAAAGCTGGGGGAGCGAATCTCTGCTGGAGTCAGCAAGTTATTGTGCTCCTCTGCTCTTTCCTAACCACAAGTGAAGCAGCTATTCGTAACAGGTAAGTACGTCTTTCAAGAAACACAATCGCAAACAGCCATGATAGCATGAATGGATCAGTGGTGTGCACAGACTTAGTGAAGAGCAGAAGAGAAAAGGGCTGAGTTCTGCATGTTATAGAGGAAATTGTAGACAGGTTTAGGGCACTTTGGCACATGTTTCTGCCTCCCAGGTAGACAGTTTATCATAGTTTAAAAATCCAAAGGAGGAATTAAGCGTGTTTTGCCAACCTGGAGGGCACTGAAGCACACATTTCAGCCCACAAAAGGGCACTTTAGGTACGTGCTTTGTGTAAAAATTGCACTTTCCTCAGGGTTAAGAAAATAGGATATTGGAGTGATGCAGATAAAAAAAACAAAATTTTGTGGAGTTCTGCTTTTCATATGGACATTTAAGTCATTTTTTTACAAAGGCTAATTGGTCTGAGTGGTTTGATTACCATTAGTTTGTGAATGTTTATCTCACAATAGCAAATTCTGTGGGTTTTATTCTGATTAAAACCACAGACAAAGGTCTAAACATTAGCTCAACATCATTTATTGAGAGGCTGATGAAGTGATAGACGTTCCTATTATCATTAGAAGAATGATTATTAGTTTTACAGCCCTGCCCATCAAAGTGACAGACAGCAACAAACTCTGATGATAAATGTCAAATGTTAAATAACCAAAGCTTAGCAGAGAGTTTCCCAGCCAGATTACAAGCAGAAAGTTGAGAAAAAGCCTAAAGTTGAAGCTAATTCTGCAGATTATAATCTCTATTGAATAAAAAAAAAAGTAGAGAAAGTTTTTAAACTTGAGTTAGCTGTCTGTGTTTGTGATTTCTCTCAAAAACAAAGATTTTGACTTAAAGGAAGGGTTTGCAATTTTTATTAATGTTAGAAAACAAACCATTCAAACTGGGCCCCTCCTCCTTGGCTCAGTGCCAGCAGCAGCCCACACCCACAGCCTCTGACCATGACATGAACATACTCATGAGCCCAGGAACCACTTGTTGCATCGCGTTTCTATGTGGGAGCAATTCAAGCACTGTGCACCTGACTTAGCATGTTAGCACAAGCTAATCACAGATATTTGACGCCTACCTGGTTAGCAGAAAGCTAACTCCTCATCCCGTGCTGCTCTCCAAGTGTCCGAAAGCGAGTGAAAGTCGAGCCAAGCTTCACACTCGTTGAGGAAAAAGCTGCATTTGTTTCATGTTTTATTTCACTTTGGTTGTTTGTTTGTTTTTTTTCATGCTGCGTACACTGTTGTAGCTAGCCAGGATAGCTTCTTCCACACGCTAATCAACACGCAAAGACACCTGCACACTGGGTTCACTGTGATTAGCTGATGTAACAACCCTAACTGTCTGTCTAGAAACACCCCTATACAACCAAAACATCAACATCCAGGCTGAGGAGAGGGTTTGAGGCAGACACAGACACTGACACACATTTTGAGGTAAAATCCTGCAGACTCTACTTTTAAGAGACAGTTCTGCAGAGAAATGCAGAGCCTTTTTGTATCCTGATTTCAAAGCTGAACTTCTTTCTTCAGGAATAAAAGTGAGTGAGAGCCAAAGATAAGCTGAGGGAGAAGGAAATAATGAAGAGGCAGGCGAATGCTCCAGTGGATTTGATACTTTTGTGGGATGTTTTTATGATAAAGATGCAGAGCATGGAGCATGGAGTGAGTAAAATGAGGTTTTTGCATTTCTTTTTTATTCTTTGTACCATATGGGGTCTGAATGTTGCATCAAATCAAGAGCTTTGTGTAATTTATTGAGTCTCTACTGGATGCTGCGCAGTTTTTAATGTATGCGTGAATAAAGTTACAAAGTAGCCAAGATGATAATAAGTCTCTTATCTGAAGCCATTCTGAGCCACACAGAAACACACCTAGTGATTTCCAGTACAATTAACATTCCAGTGTCACAACACGGCGCTCTACTGTATCACACCGCAAACACAACCTGCCGATAAAACCCACAGGAATGTCAGCCTGCAGGCTTTGACTCCAGGTTGTTTAATGACACTGGAAAATGGTTCAATTCTCTTTGGAAAGAGAGAGAGGGAAGAAAAAAAAAAGCTCATTACACGCCCGGCCTCAGGGATGGAAAAGTGAGTATTGAACGGCAACCTTGAATGATGGCAGAGGTTGTGAACCTGCTCCATCACAAATGGAGCCGTGCTGGGACAGAGCCATCCGCGCTTGAACCAGAGCCAAAGTGTAGACTCTGTCAGGAGGTCAGCATCAATTAGAGCAGGGTAATGGACATGAGAGGAGAGGAGGGGGGGATATAATGTCTCAAACGTAGGTGGGAAAGGAATCTTTGGTGATTGTTGAAACATTCAAGTGAGAGGAAAGGAAAAAAAAAATCAGCCCTGTGATTTATTTCATCTACAACTCAGCTCATGTAGAAGTTAAAGGGGACATATCATGCTGACTCCTGATTTAATACTTACATATAATATAATAAATTTGAAAACAAGACCTTTCACCCCCTGATTTTCAAAAAATGAGATATCATATTTTTTCTGATATCCTAGAACAAGATTTGATGCCTCTGAAAATAGGTCATTGCGAGTTTGCCGTGAGATTTCAACCGTCATGACGACACGAGGATCCTTTCTTTTTATTGGAGTAATCTGATAAAGCAGCTCCTCCTCTGTGATGTCAGTTAGTCACACAACCGCCACCGAGGGATACACCCACCAAGAGCCGACTGACTGAGTGCTGGATGCAGGGACTCTGCTCTGCTGAGCAGCTTGGCTTTACATGGTGAATTAGCAGTTAAAACACTGTAGTTTTAGCAGACGTGGTAATACTTGTGAGACTGTGATATTTGCATGCTTGTTCTGACATGCACTGTGAATCTGGACCACAATAATGCTGCGGTAATAACATAGTGACGAACTGACGGTAGAGGCGATCTTTAGACTACACTTTCAGCATGATGGATAAAACAGACAGAGAAAAGTGAAGGAGCAGGATGGAGCCCTGTTATAGAAATAGTTTATTGATGAAGTCTGCCTATATTTCCACGTATAAACTATACATGTTACAGTACCGGTTCGACTCACCACACTGAAGCGTCCTGAGATGATCGGTGTCGAGGTGGATTTTCTTCCTCCTGAGCTGCAGAACCGTCCGGGTCTGACTCGGGGTCCAATACAAAAGGACGTATCCTACACTCTGCCATCTTATTAGTGCTATCAATGCCTTACGGTGAAGTTTTGGCAAACAGCAAACTCGCTCGGTCTGCTCCATTCAATGTGGCGATTTTGTAAATACTGCCATGCTGCAAAAACCGCCCCCTGGCTCTACCCCCTCCACCCCTTTGATAGAACTGACCAATCAGAGCACAAAGGGCTGTGACGTTGCAAGGTTACTGGAGGTCATTCTTGAAACGGAGCGTTTCAACGAGATCTTCAGAATGGTCTAAAATGAGGATATTGAGAACGCTATTGTGGGGCAATGAATGCCTCTGTGTCAGGAAGGATAAGAATCCAGTCCAGCTGGTCAACACGTGGGAGGATGTTCCCATGCATGTAAAAATTCTGAAGTACATTTGTAAAGTTCAATGTTAAAGTTGAGAAGTTTTCTGTTTTGTCCAGCATGGCTGAGACTTCCCAGTAAAGGTCGTATCCAGATGGCGGGCATGTAGTCAGATAAAGTCCATAGCTCCCAGTCTGTGGGAGTGGGTGGTGCGCCGTGTTTTGGGAGGAAAAACTGTTCCAGCCGATTAGTCATGAGGGAGGAGTGGGCTCGTGTTGGAGCTCCCTGCGTGTGATCTGATAGATGGTGGATTTCTGCTGCCGCTGATCTCACCCAAGAGTCAGGAAGAGTTGAAAGTTGAAGGGAGGGTCAGCGTCTGTTGGGATGTAAATGTGGATGGAGGCAGAGAGAAGCACGGGGGGTTAAAGGGTTTTGGTTCAAAAATTGGGAGTGAAATAAAAAGCTGGTCGGCTTAAGTCCAGCTCTGTATGTGAAACTGAAAAACTAAATCAGTGAAACTGTGATAGCAGGAAGTCACGAAGAGTTTTGCAACACAATAGCTCAAGCTGGCTGAGAACAAAGGTTGAAGGAACCATGGTTTTTTAGTCCATGTGAAAAAAACAAAAAAAAATAGACTCCCCCCTTAAATCATTCTTTTTAACTGTAAAATTGCTCTTATATGCAAAGTTTTTACTATATAAATCAATCACTAAATTAAAGATCTTCATTGTACATGTCAATTTTTTTAGGCAAAGGGAAAACTTAACTGCTAAATTTGCAACTCGAAATCAAAAACCTCAGTATTGCTAGCTCTTGCCCTGCAAAAAACGGAAATCTTATCAAGTAACTTTTTTTCTGTTCCATTTGAAGATTGTTTTTTACTTGTTACAAGCGATTCAGACCTAATTTCTGTCTTTAAATAACTTGAAATGAGACATTTTTCTGGACTGGTCAGGTGAATGTGGCTTATAATAAGTCTAGAAAGACATTTTTGCTGAATCTAGGACAAAAACATTTGATAAGACTTCAGTTTTTTTGCAGTATGACCCAGTAAACAAACTGTATCATTCCGGGAGGATATGAGAGTTGTAGTAGTTAGTGGTAAACATTAGGGATGGATTTGATAACAGGTTCCTGGATTAGAAATGGTTCAATCCATCACAATTATTAGCCTTTATGCTTAATGATTCTCCTCTTAATTCTTTATATAGACCCAACATCGACGTCACGTGATGGTCAACACATCAATCACGCTCTTCAAACAGCAGCAGAAATTCCAAGACAATGGGGAAAAGATGAAAGTGATCAAAAGCTTGGCTCCACGATACCAAAAAGGACACTAGCAACACTAGCAACTAGGTGCAACACCACCAACTTGTAATAACACGTGTCGATGCATTGGCATTTAATACCAAGAGAGTTATTTCATATGTTGACACAGAAAACCTGTAACACTACTTGTTGTACACAGAAAGTTCACATGAGGAACTGAAAAAGAATTGAAATGATAAGCAGAAACTATAACTGGTGTTGGTATCAATAAAATCTTACCAATTAAAAATTAAGAGAGATTCCAATTAAATTAAAATCTGGTCTGGTTTGAGAGAACTGCAATAAGAAAAGAGAGAATAAGCCTATTTTTGAATTTGTTTGTCAAGTGTTTCTTTACCCATAGCCAGTCTATTTTAGGGGATTTTGTCCTGTGTGTTGGCAATAAAATCTGAACCTTTAGCCAAATATTCAGATAACAGATTGTAGAACAATATGTGTGTTCCTAAGATTTTATATCCAATTGGAAATGTCCTTGTTTCTAAACCTGATATCTTTCAATGACTTCGAATTGGAACACTGTCATTTCTTTAGTTTTGGAGGTTATATTAGTTTTTCTGACATTTAACTTCAAAGGTAGGGTCTGCAGGATTTAACAAACAAAATAAAAAGTCAACTTTTACAGGAGTAATCCTGCTCAATCATCTCAAACATCCCTCAAGACACGTGTGTCAGTGTCTCTGTCTGACTCGAACCCCCTCCTCAGCCTGTATGATAATGTTTTAGTTGTGTTGGGACATTTCTGGGTGGATAGTAAGCGTGGTTACCTCAGCCAATCAGAGCGCACCCAGTGACTTTGCGTGTTGATTAGCAAGTGGAAGAAGCTATCCTGAGCGGCTACGATAGCTGACGCTTTCAGGCACTTGGAGAGAAGCATGAGAAGACGAGTGATGGGAGTCGGCTTTTTACCAACCAGGTATGTGTCAGATGCCCATGATTAGCTTGCTAGAAATGTTATGTTACAAGCAGTTGCTGGGCTGGCAAATGTGTTCACGTAGCTTCGGTCAGAGGCTGTGGGTGTGGGCTGCTGCTGGCACTGAGCCAAGGAGGAGGAGCCCAGTTTACATTTGTGTTTACTACCAAAAAACGAAAAATCCTGCCGTCTCTACCTCTGAGCTAGCTTATCTTTACACCGTCCATCATCTCCAGACATGCTCTTTCTCTCTGTGACACTGACATGATATCATGCACCATACATTTTGGTGTTATACTGACCTGAAATAACATGCCAGGAGTAACTTGATGATCTGTTGAACAGAAGACGCTCTCACTCCACTGACCTCCCTATCATTCCTCAAACAGGCTTACACATATCAACAGCAGAACTCAGGGAGGACAGAGAGAAATGATGCAGAGAGGTGGAAAGATGAGCTCAGTTGTGGGGAAAAAAGCGCGATACAAAGACTCTCTTTCAAGCACATTAACCCTGTTAAGCTACAGTATATCATGCTAAATCCCCCCTCAGCTCTTTTGCCTATTAGCCATTAGCATTGAGCTCCTTGTGCGTTATCACACTCCAACACACTCTGACCAAGGTTATATCTCTACATGTTTATGGCACTCTGCTTTACAGCAATTTGAACATGCAAGATTAAACAGAGTCCACTTTTCACCTTGGGGGCCATATGACAGTAGTCAGAAGGTAACACCCGAAGGTGCTGCATGTGTGAGATAACAGGCGTAAAACACTCTTATCAATTTGAGCTGCAATGGCTGCTGATTCAGCCTGAGCGTGCTCAGATATGCAGCTCTATGGATGGTCCGGTGTGTTTTTATTCTAATTTTTGTCAATCATTTAAAAATCTCTGACTGTGCAACAGAATTTATGAGAGGCTCTTTGAGTGATTGCTTATATCTTAAAGTTAGATTAATCCTCACTACACTCAGTGCTAAAGACATAAATATTGACTACACGTCTCCACCTCCTCCTGCTTTACAGTGATGCAGATATACACCTTACATCTTGAACGTTTGGAGTCGGAGCCCGGACAGTGAGGTTTGGCTCAGAGCCATGACATTGACCACCAGCTCCTTCTGTCCAGGGTTTATTTATGCTCTGCCTCTCATTACACATGCAGGTACAGAGACCTCTGTTCTTTTGTGTCGAGTAGTTCAGGCCACATCAGATGAACACGACTAAGAGGAGTACTTTGGAACACGGTGAAACTGAATGACCCAGTTTGCTTCATTAAAATTACATAAACACTGTTACAGTATGTGTTGGTGTATTAAGAGACTCACAAACCACCACTATCAACCTATATTTTACCATAGTTGGCTGCCATCAATTATATTAGCATATATATATATATGTATATATATATATGTATATATATATATATGTATATATATATATATATATATATATATATATATATATATATATATATATATATATATATATATATATATATATATATATATATATATATATATATATATATATATATATTCCTAACTGAGGAGCCGTTTACATGACAACAGTTTTAGGGCAAAACGGAAAAGTTTTGTTGCGTTTCAGCAAACTGAAAACGCAAACTTTTGAAAACGGCCTCCAGAGTGAGATTTTTCTGAAACACTGCCGACACCGTTGCCGTGTAAACAGTAAGCTTGTCACTCTTCGCTTTGCACGAGCGCATACCACAGGACAACGGTACCGTTGTTGCGAACTACCGTGTTGTGCTTGTGCTGCTCAATCTGCTGACTGTTTTCATACAAAATGAGCATCTGTTTCTCCACTTCTGCACTTTGCATTCACCAATACACCAGATGATCGGCCCAACTCTACTTCGGTGGAGATCTACCAAAAGCCACTTCTGGACAAGACAGTTATGGCACCATATGCAGGCCTGGCATGCTTACTACAGCGTTTTCAGTCCCTCAGCGTTTCTGTGTAAACGCCGATTTTTTCACAGCGTTTTCGCTGCGTTTTAGCGTTTTTGGATGAAATGTCATGTAAACAGAGCCTGACTTAGTACTGGTTCTTTGTCTTTTCACAGGCAAAGAACTGGCTCCAGGTGTTAAAAATTGGTGCTTAGCAAGTACCAACCCTCTGCTGGGCCGTAGCTAAGCATTGACTATGAGGAGGGCCTAAGAATTAGCTTGGAAAAACAGTCATTGTTAAAAAGGAAAGTTTTTAAAAAGGGTGATTCGTCTGATATTTTGTTAGTTTTCTCATTCATTATTTGAAATGGAGGCAAAATTAAAGCATTAATGTCTTTCCTCTCTTATACATCAGGTATATCTTATTATTTTATTTAACAGACTAAATTGCCATATGTTTTTGTCATTCTTCAAAGGAAAAGCTGCTGACTGAGTCGTCTGTTGTTTGTTGGCATTCATAACTTGAACTGGAGGAGAAATTGAAGCAGCAATGCATTGTCTCTCATAGATCAGGTCTGTAACTTATTATTTAATTTAATAGACTAAACAGCCTCATGAGCGGTTACGTATGCGGTGATGTGCTGACGTTTCACAGTGACGCAATGACATAGTCCTGACTTGGCTCTTTGCCGATGGAAAACCAAACCGGTTCTTAGAAAGAACGCGGATGCATTGTTGAACATCTATCTCATAGTGGAAAAACATGTATGTAGCTGCTTTTGTTTTAACTTGTCAGAAAAATGAACACTTGCGCTTAAATTAGCACGATAGCAACTGAAGATAAAGAAGAAAACATGTCTAACAAAATCCTTGAACATTTTGGTTTTACAGTTTTAGTCCCATCAGTCAACATGGGGGAGGCAGGTTTGATTAACTATGCTGCAGTCAGCCACAAACTTGCATGAACTTACTGCAGCAGTGAACTAGCTCGGAACAGATTGTATAAACAGCGAGACTTAGCTAGCCTGGCTTTGTAAAAGGCTAACAAAACTAGCACACCACCTCTGCTACGTCAAACTCTCATGTAACTGTCCATTGGCTTGAAAAAAAAAAAAAAAAAAAACAAAAACAAGAGAACCCGAAGTTGTGGGTTTTGAGGTTCAACCTGACTGAATTCTTCAGATTTTGATTCATTTTGACTTCTGAAGCAAAAGGTATTTGTAGCTACCATGCTTCAAACATGTCTGTAAGAACTTTTAAGCCCACAATCCTCATGTTTCACAAATGACAGTAAGAAATATCAATTGAAGGCTGATAACTTCGTGTTTTTCATCAGTAAACCATAATTTTAATATTTACTTTTTTTTAAATAGTGAAGGATTTTTGGCACTAGTGAGCTAATGCTGCAGCAGCTCAGCTAACAGACCCAAAATTGTTATTAGGAGTTTGTGATTTGCACATGAAACTTCTGGGGTTTTTTGTTAGCAGTTTTGTGTTAAAAAAAACTGATGTTTTTAGAAAACCTATCTGGCTATTTTGGCACCTAATATTAATCTTAGAGTCTCTAGACGTCAAAAGAGTTCCAGCGATCAAAAAGTGATGCGGTCGTATGAACATAAGCTAGCATCTACGCTAGCAGCCACCTCTGGCATCCTTTGCCTGGAGGAGTTTTAGAAAATTTCCATCTGTTTTTAAAAAAGGAAAAAAAAAACAGAAAGAAATGGCGGAAAAAAGGGAAAAAAGGAAAAATAAAGGGGGAAAAAAAGGGTAAAAAAGGAAAAAAAGGGAAAAAAAGAGAAAAGAAAGAAAAGCAAGAAAAAAGAAAAAAGGAAAAAAAGGAAAAAAAAGAAAAAAAGAAAAAAAAGGAGGAAAAAAAAGAAAGAAAATTACCATCTGTTTTTTTTTCTTTCAATCTTATAATCTGATTTTTATTTATTTAATTTCTTCAGAGGAGAAAATCATCTTTGCAGACAGATACCTCAGTTATGCTAAAAGAACACGCTTGGAGTTAGCTTCCCTTCCTCTCAATATTGTTCCCGATGCTTCCTCCTTCTCTCTGGCAGCCGTTTGTGTAATCTGTCATTTTTCCTCATGATCTGACCGACCAGCTCACAAATCCATCGTAGGAACAGTGCCAGCGACTTTATAATTGACAATGTCCGGGGTTTTATTCTATTCTGTGTATCCCCCAAAATAGGCTGTCTCCTCCTTTTCCCTCTACATGAAGCATAAACAGATTTGCAGGCTTATATAGGGAACACACAGAGCCCTGCCTACAGAGAGCGGTGCCAGCACCCACTGCTGTCTGCCTCCCTGCAGATTCTGCGGCTAAATACTCCCGCTAATCTCCAATTAAAATGGTGATAATAGGTGTTTGCTCAACTCAGTGCCCACCGCTGCACCCCTGCTCTGTCCTCCCTCCCTGCAAACTCCAATCAAATCTGTCAAGGGGGCTCAAAGTCACACACACACACACACCCACACACACACATCAGACTCTTCCTAAGTACCCCAAAGGATTGACCTAGATTGAGCCCACTTCACAAACTAATTTCTGCAAACACAAAGGAGGATTAACAGAGATTAAGATGACAAGGTCTGAAGATTGAGAAGTAGCAGGCATAGGCCAATTATAATTACTGTCCTGGTAATAAGTGAACCAGTCACTGGAGGGATTGTGTTGGATCTGCTCTGCCGAGACCTTTGCCACTGGCTGCTGCTCAGAGTGTACACATGAAACAGTCTTTGCAGAGTTTCCATTAGCTTTGTTTTGAAGCAAACAGAGAAAAAACACCACCACAGTGAATGTCATGAATTAAATGGTACAAAATGGAAAAGGGATTTATGGGGTTGCTTTGATTTCTATGCTCTGTTGTGGGATCAAGACGCTCTATGTGAAAATGTGACGTAAATTTGTCACTTTTTCTACAAAGTGTCGTAAAATGTGCTGAATAAACCCGCCAGTCACGTGAGTGTGACCGCTGGGCGTACTCCCAAGCAGGGGAATGGCGTTGTGAGGGGGCAAACCGTGCTTGAGTTTTCATATGTTAAGGCCCCTCATCTACACAAAACTGCAGTTTTACGTCACTGAAATGATGTTTCCTGAAAACTTGGAAAACTCTGGTTTCATATAGATGCTGGGAAAGGTAGTTTTTGGTTCTTAAACATCACAGCTGAATGACGGGGGTCATTCTGATTGGCTGGCATTGGGTTTAAGTCTGAAAAACACAGACAAATATGGGTTTGGCATGCTTCTTGCTGCACTTATTAGGGGATTTACCCGGTGTGTGTGAACTTAAGTATTTCCAAAAATGAATGCGGGGAAGATATTTGTTTTTGAAAATACCTGGCAACATGTGTACAAGGCCTTAAAGTGATACTCTGGGATGGAACAAGTTGGGTCCTATCACAAGGTTTAGGGCAGAAATTACCCCTACAGCAGTGTTTTTGTGCAGCAGAAACCCATGGCACTCGCACCAAACACCCCCTCCCTGCTCCTCTGCCGGTTTCCTCTGCACTCAGACGGGGCCATATTTTACTTGACCAAAAACACAAATAAACGGACTCCCACTGAAAAAATCTGATATCTGTCTGCATTCACGCTTTATTTAGAGAATTTTTAGCGCGTTCCATCCTGGAGTATCACTTTAAACCCCTTTGCACACCAGACGCATATTATTCATGCAAATATTTTATGAGTAATTTAATTTTTCTGAACCTACTGTTTTTCAATGCAAGCTTTCACACCAGCAACATTATTTTGCTGAGTGAAATTGTGGCTTTTATTTTTTCGGGCCAAGGTCAATTCTTCAAAAGTTTTGCTTGCAACAAGTACAATCTGATGGAGCAAAACACTTGTTGTTGACAAATCACATACCAGATCATTCAACATAGTGGACCGTTGTGTTCGTGTCCCAGCATCCGGTTCTGTAAAACAAAAGACATAAAAACTACAAAGACGATGGTAATAAAGACAATGCTTGAAGGAGAATAGCTGTAGAGATTGAAAATGATGCCTCCAAATTTTTCACAATTTTGTACCTAAATGCATCCATGTGACTGTGAGGGAGTGGAAGAGTAGGAGATTTTCCACGCTGGACATGAACACAGCATTGCAAGGTTTTATATTGAAGTATACATATGTTAAACAAAAAAAAATGGAGATTTTATTATTAGACAAAATTGTATTTTTACAAAAAAAGTATGGAAAATTGGTCCCGTTGAGTACCTGTACCAATTGCCAGGTACTGGGTATCAGTACTTTATAGTTTCAAATGTGAAAGGTACCCATCCCTTGCCTTTAGGCACTCATAGCTGCTGGTGAGTGTGGCATGAATCATGCCAGCCAATCAGAATGAGCCTCTGTCATTCATCGCTCATGTTCGAGAACCATGACGTCAGCACGAAACCATAAAACTAGAGCTTTCCAAAAACTTTACTTTGGGTGTAGTTTTCAAAAACCTGTTTTGAGTGACGTAAAACTGCAGTTTCCTGAGGAGGACAGTCAGGATGGGTACCTTTCACATTTGAAATGATACGGTACGGATGCCCAGTACCTTGCAATCGGTATCGGTATTCAATGGTACCATTCTTTGGTACTTTTGTGTGTTAATGGGTAAAAAATATTGATATGTTCCATGATAAATGTATTTTTTTCAATTTAACATATTTATTTTTCAGTAT
This sequence comes from Halichoeres trimaculatus, assembly GCF_033239565.1. NCBI lineage: Eukaryota > Metazoa > Chordata > Actinopteri > Labriformes > Labridae > Halichoeres > Halichoeres trimaculatus. The sequence continues at coordinate 5,472,817 of NW_027437194.1, read as the reverse complement.
ATAGCCTTGTAATGTGTTCATGTCCAGCATGGAAAATCGCCCACTCTTCCACTCCCTCACAGTCACAAGAATGCATTTAGGTACCAAAACATGGTACCTTTTGATTTTACATGAAATGTTTGTATAATTCGGTCAATACCTTTAGAAGTATCTAATTCAGTACCCATCACTATAGGTATAAATGTATAAAAATATATGGTTTACCAAATACCTGACTGTATGGGCATGGTCGTAATGACAACCTATAAGATTTGTGGGAGCTTGCATTCTTGCTGCTTGCCATAAGTAATGCAAGTTAACTAAAAAAAAAAAAAGAAATAATGTGCTTGCCTGGATTCTTTTTTAGATTTTTCTCTCATAGTTGAAGTGTACCTATGATAGAAATTACAGACTTCTTCATGTGGTGTATCAAATACTCATTTTCCTCTGTATGTGTTGTTCTTTCCTTATTTACAGTGATTTATAACTACAGAAGGAGACTGGATCAAAGTTTCTGTCAAGAATTAAGTTTGTGTATCCAACAAAACTGCTCGCGTAACATAATTACTCTGTTTGCTCTCTGCTTGCTTTATTGTTGTTTTCAGAAAACACACAGGTTGCTCTTAAAGAGAAGCTAACAGAGCTTAAGGAGCATTATATTCTAAACTTTTCCATGTGTGGATCCACTTTGATGGGATACACATCTGCTCTTTTTCACAGTGTATTTAAAGAATAAGTCAGGACTGCATTCTTTGGATGTTTTCAGGATTGTGTTAAAGGAAAATTCAATCATCTGAGGATCGTTCAGATGGTTTCGAATGCTTGAATACACTGTGTGTCCAACATAACGTTCATGTTGCTGCTTTCCTGTTTTTGCATAAGCTCTCGCTCTGTCTGCTTTCCTCAGTCTTGATGGAGAAAATGAGAGAAAAACGCTTGTAAACACAGCCAGCGTTTGATGTGGTCACTGAAGCCATCAGTAAATCGGCGAGATGAAGCTGCTCTTTTCTCGCCACTTGTGACGCAGATCTTTGGGCGTTCTGAAAAGTTTTCACAGCACTACAGGGGGGCCGCGTGTCAGAGCGACTGCGGCTAACTGAGTGTGTCGGTGGGAGTTTGGAAGTGTGTTTAAGCTCATGTGCGGTTTTCTGTGTTTGTATGCGTGTGTGTGTGTGTGTGCGTGTGTGGTCCAGAACAAAAGCAGACACTCATCAGTGGAGTTGGCGTGTGGAGCAGGAAGGAGAGGCCGGCTTTCATCCTCACTCAGGCTTGCTGAGGGTCTAATGGGGACCACATCTGGAGTCAAGTGAGGAATCCTTTTGTGTGATTAATGCTAAAAGTTTCAGGGTGCCCCGCTGTCAGAGCTATGACGCCTGAGATCCAGCTCCACAGTCCCCATCAGGGGGTCTGTAGAGGCCGCTGAAATCTCTTAACAACCGTCCGCGGGGGTAAGGCAAGCCGAGGATAAAAACAGTGGAAATCCTAACCAGCTGTCTGACGTCCGGCTAATTACAACCCCCCTCACCTCTCCCACTGACGCCTGTCCCGGCCTCACCTTTGCTCTGTTTTCACACCCGGCGTTTAGCGAAGGAGGCTGTCTTAATGCATAAAAGGGAACTTCAAACCACGCTCTGTCTTCAAGAGCTTATAAAAATGCCTGAGAAATTGGAGCTCCGCACAAGCCCTCGTGCTCATTCATTAGCCGGAGCGAGGCTTCCTCACAGGCCCCCAGGAAACGGGATTTACATCACTTCAGCGACTTTTTTATTGTTTTCTCCATTTTTTTTTCCCCTGCCCAGTAAGCCCAGTGTTTTGGTTTGCAGATTAAGGTCATAGCCTGGAGTTGTTTGTGCAGACATGCCTGTCACAATGAGAGCCGAGCTGACCTTTAGCTGACAGGTAGTTTCAGGGGATCTGGGAGGGTCACCTCACGGAGTATGATTGGTAATAAAGAGATGGGATCATCTGTTGCCTTTGGAAAATCTCTGTTTTCTTTCTGCGCAGCAAAAATGATCAAAGAAGCCAAAAAAAAAAAAAAAGAAGGAGCACTTTCTAATCTCATTAAACTAACAAAATTATCTCTCAACCTTATTTGCTTTTGCTTACCCTTTAAAAAAACACTTAACTTTCAAAGATCAGACCTTTGGTGGTTTTAATTCAAGGCCAAAACATGAAGAAGTTTCCAATGAAGAAAAACAAATTTTGGAGGAAAAAAGGAAAATGAAAAATGACTCATCCAGCATTACTTTTTTTTTTTTTTTTTTACCTCCTCAATGAATCATCCCACGACCCCAGGATTATACCGGTGACCTTTCAGAGCGGCTTGACCCTGAGGTCAGGACTCAATGGACTAAACTACCAAACTCTGGGTTAAGTATTTAAACCGAGCTACAAATTGTCGAGCTTTTTACCTTTTCTTCCAACTTATGCTCCATGCTTAGTTTCAGACGTTATGTGAGAAGTATGTATGTATTTTTTAAGTTATTTTATGGGCTTTTCATGCCTTTAATGATAGAGGACAGGACAGAAGATAGAGTAGGAAAAGGGGACAAGAGTGGGGAGCGACATGCGGGAAACAGGCCACAGGCTGGACTCAATCCTGGGCCACCCGCTCGAGGACAAACCTCATTGGGCGCCACCTATCCTGCTAGGCCATCTGCACCCATGTGAGACAATATTTAAGTTTATCTGATGAGTCTGATTCTTAAACTGTGATTCCAAAATGGTTAAGGGGGAGGAGAAATAGTGTATAGATTGGATCCTATGATAAGGTAATGTATGGATAATTTTCTTTTAAACATATATCTGAGAACACTGAATTAGAAAGAAGACCCTAAAAACACAACACCTTAAAAACAAATTTAGGAACGAGGCTCAAATAAAAAAAACTTTAAAAAAAAAACAACCTGGATAGAAAAAAAAATGTATTAGAAGAAAAAAAAATTAAACTACCACATTACCGAAAGAAAAAAAGAATTGCCCCCTGCTGGGGAAAGAATCTGAACATTTATTAACATTTGAACATTTATTTGGCACGGCAAGCGGTCACACTACTCCAGTATGAATCAGACTTTACCTACACCCCCTCCCAGGGTCCCTGGGTTAGATATGTAAATATAATGTAAACAAAGGCAAACTTCTTCTACTCTCGTTAAGTACTCTGGTAGACATACATTTGTGATACACTGCCCCCTGCAGTTTGGGAATGGACGCGAATGGACCTCATTTTTGTCTTTAGATAACTTGAACAAGACATTTTTCTGGACTGACCACTTGAATGTGGCCCATATCAAGTAGATTTCAGTTTTTTGGAGTGCAAAAAACTTTAAAATAAGAAAAAAATCTTCATTTTGTTTCCTTGGATGGAGGGTTACTGTGTTCAGCAATGTTCAGTTTCTATGCAGATGTGTAGCTCTGTCTAGTATCATCTGTAACCACCCTGCCAGCTACCTGTATGATGGCTGAGTTCACTCTGCAGAGACAACTGCAAAAAACTAAATTTTATCAAGGGTTTTTGTCTTATTTGAGTAAAAATTGTCTTATTATAAGTCCATTGGCAGACTTTTTCTACTTTTTACAAGCAATTCAGACCTTTTGTATTTAAATAACTTAAAATAAGACATTTTTCTGGACTGGTCAGGTGAATGTGACTCATATCATGTCTAAAAAGACATTTTCTACTGAAAAAAAAAGACAAAAACACGATGAGATTTGAGTTTTTCCAGTATGTTGTGAAGTATAGAAGCAATTTCCCCCTGAGGGATCAATAAAGTATTTCAGATCCTGCTTCTGATTAGACAAACCCACTGCCTGTGACTAAATCACAGTGATTTACTCTGTCCTTTAGACTGGTTATTTATTGTCTTAGATTGAAGAGTCTTTTTCAATCAAACCAGGGTTTCACATGGTTGATTTTCTTTTTTCATTGCTCTGTTTTCTTTGAGTACATGATTATGGCCTAATGAGGGAGACAAGCATCAGAAAGTGGCAGCACTGGAGTGGTTCGCCTCGCTGTGTGTCCAGCATGGTTTAATAAGTGTCATTTTTTAGATAATGAAAAATCAAAACATAGAATTTCTTTTACATTTTATTAGGGCATTTTCCTCCTTTGAGTTTGAAGGAAGCAGACAACTCCTTTGGTGACAAATAACGGTATTGGCGCACCAAATTTTACAGCTAGTCCATATGATGCTAACAATGTTTACAAGTGATAAATGGGTGAAGAACAACCTAAACAAAGGGAGAAGCCAAGTAGCTCAATTCAAATACTTTTTTTTCTTTCATAAATGTCCAGATTGCTGATTCTTACAATAAATATTCTGAAAGCATACATATTGTCAGGATGATATAGGTCAACCCTGACGTATACCATCATACCAGCTCTCTCCCACTGTTTGAAAAGGGCAGCTGACAGGAATGAGAGCGGTTGCATTGCGCCACCTCTCCCGTGAATTTCGTCATAATTAGAAGCTTGAAGCTAATTGATTGTTTTGGCTTCCCGTCCACGTCAGGAGAGAATAATGTCTACTGTTTAACAGACCACTCGAGGTATGCTGCTTTAAAGTGAAATGAGCTCACCCCCATCATCCCACCTTTACTGTCGAGCCCTCTTAATCCTCCTTCTTTCCTCACCCAACCTCAAACCGCACCCAAGTGAAAATCCTTATAACAGCAGAAATTGCAGGGCAAATGCCTTTGAGCTGCGCTGATTAAAAGACCCAACAGCCCAATTTCAAAGAGAACATAAATAATGTTACGAGCACGAGGCCTGCTGTGACTCACCCCAAACTGTTATTACATCTACCTTATGAAGCCGTGCAGCGTTTCATCTCTCTGTGGTTTGAAGCAATGTGATAAGCCTGAGATCGCTAAGTGCCTTTAAAAGCGCCACTAAGCAGTTAAAAAGTATGTACTAATGACCCCCAAAGACATCTTATCAACATGAAACGGCCTGATAAAGCTGTGGGATATCCAAAGGGTGAGATGTTGTTTTGATCTACGGACTCATAAATCTGCAGCTGTCAGAAAAAAAAAGGAGGAGGTTTTGAGGACATAGAGAACATGCAGAAAAAAAATGTTTAATGCACAAACCTTGGGGCTAATCGGCAGATACAACTAGCATTAGCCATTTAGATGTGTTTGCTAACCCCTCACTTCCCTAAACTAACTAAACTAAAATGTAAATATTACACTAGGTGAGGATTTTCAGACACTAGGGATTGGTATTGATAAGATTTTATTGACACCAGTGTCCTTATCTATTCTGCTAATCGATACAGTTCTTTATCAATTCCCTTATCAATTCCTCCTGGGAATTTTCTCTGTACAAAAAGTAGCTTCACAGGTTTCTGTGTCAACAATTATTGAGTTTACAAGTAAATAAACATGACATTAGCCACTGAATCGGGGTATTTCTGGACATAAGAGAATAAAATAAGAAAAATCACGTCACGTGACACTTTTTTCGTCCCTGTCTCGTTATCTCTGCATTTAGATCATTACTTTGTTTAGTTCAATTGTTGGTCATAGACACCAAACTGGTTTTGTCTTCAGTGATATTTTGACTATTTTTGCTCCTGTGTTTGTCTGGAGATCCTACATGTAACCATGGCCGCATTGTTTACATGTGAAATCAGCTGTAAGCAGCCTATAGCATGTCAATGCTAACTGGTGCAAGGCCAGATGTTTCCCCAGAAGGTGAGGAGAAGGAGGTAAAGACGACGTGCTGGTTCTCAGATGTAAGCTAAGTAGTGACGACATGGACTTGTCCTTCCATTCATTGTTATTGGGAACATAAGATCTATCTCCAATAAGATAGACGAGCTAGCCGTGCTAACCCAGCAACAGAGGGAATACCATAGGGCAGAGTAGCATCATGCTATTCACAGACATAGCTAACAGAGCTAACACCAGACAAACTTCACCTACTGTGAGCAGACAGGATCCAGGAGACAGCGACTGAACAGACTGCTGAAAAAGCTCAGTCCTGGACCCTGTGGTGGTGGAGGCTGGCTGACTGGACAATGATGGACAAGCTGTCATCATCTTTTTTCTTATGGACCTTTTTGCACTTTCTGTCTTTTGTTTTCTTGATTGCTGCTGTGACTCCTCCTGAGTTTCCCCTTGGGAATAAAGTATTTTCTATTCTATTCTTATTGACTGGAGTAGGTCTTCTAGTGTCTGGAAGTGGTTATAGCAATTGTTTGAGTAGTTTGGAACCTTACCATAGTTATGAAGCCAGCCATTAGCTTTCATGCAACTTTTCTTTCATTTGCCTGTGAGATTTAATGTGATGTGTTTCTGTGATGAAAGCTGAAATTCTATTGTAAAACTGTAGTTATATCTATGTATGCTTACCACTAGCATATCAATGCAATTTCCCAGATACATTAGCATCAAGCCAGTGCCATTTTGCCTACATGCTTTGTTTTTTAATTTATTTTTTAAATCCATAAAGGGCTTACACAAGTTGAGATTCTGTCATAAAACTGAAGTTACATTGATGTTTGCTAACCACTACCATATTAATGTAATTTCCCATATACATGAGCATCAAGCTAGCGCTATTTTTTTTTCTTTTTCTTCTCTTTTTTTTTTGTTTACCATGCTGATTGAGTAGTTTAAAAAATTGCCATAGTTTTGAAGCCAGCTATTAACTTTTCTTTCATTTACCTCTGAGTATTTTTGAAATTTTGAATTTTAAGTATTGTTTACACAGAGTAAATGTGAAATTCTGATACAGAACTGAAGAAGTATTGATGTATGCTAACCCTAGCATGTTAGTGCAATTTACCGTATACGTTAGCATCAAGCTAGTGCTATTTTGTCTACATGCTTTGTTTTTGTTAAATCCATAAAGGGCTTACACATAGTCAAAATTCTATTGTAAAACTTAAGTTATCATATTGATCTATTCTAACCACTAGCATATTAATGCAATTTCCTATTTATATTAGCTTCAAGCTAGTGCTGTTTTTTCTTTCTTTCTTTTTTCTTCTTCTTCTTTTTTTTTTTTTTTTTGTAAATAGGGAGATGTATACTATGATGAATGGTTTGAATAGGAATCTTGTGCAATGTACATTTCTTTGTGTGTTCAGTTCTTTGGTAAAAGTTCAAGCTGAAAATCTTAAATCAGAATTTTCATGGGAAACTGTTATCTAACCGCTAAGCTAAAGCTGTTGTGTCAATATAAGGTTGGGCAGCTCTAGGATAATGTAAAGAATCCATAAGGGAATTGTTGAGCATATAGGCTAAGGATGTCAATGGATTCACTGCTCAGACAACAGTTAGCATTTTGTTTCTAACTTTGAATCCTTGTTAGCATCATATTTTTAGCACATATTGTAAATTAAAGAAGTATCAGCCTTCCTATTACAGATGTGCTTATTATTACGAACTTTCCCTCTCACTTTGAGTTTGTTGCCCTAAAAGTTAGCATCCTAAACCAATCAAAAGGAACCCAGCCAAGGTCAGTCACGTATTTGTTGCTCCCTAGCGCTCCATTAATTACACCGCTTTCCTAATGCCCTGATCGGATGGGAAATCACTTCAGGTAATGTTCGGGCAGTAAATTAGCTTTTGGCTCCGAAAGAAACCCAATCAGCTCAGTATCTTTCCCGGGATGGTTACAAACTTTAAGGACAGGGGTCAGTGGGATTATCCAGGGAAGAGGCCAAAGTAATGACACAAGGGAGAGACAAAAGCAGGGGCAAAAATAATGAATAGAAGAAGAAGAAGAAGAGAGGAGCCATTGTGCCCAGCCAACCTCTTCAGAGTTAATTACCTCCCATCCATTTTCAACAAGCATTCTCATGATAACGTGGGGGAGGGGTGTGTGTTTGAAGGAGAAACGGGACTAATGAGGTCATACACAACAAATAAAATCTCAAAATCCATAAGGGCTTACATAAAAAGTGTATCAGAAACACAGGGCATTAAATTTGACCTTTAAAAAGCCAGGAAATGTTTTTTTTTAGCCCAACTCATCTCTTTACTGTACTTTTAGTCCAAAGAATGCTCCAATAAAAAAATGAGTGGGTTCAGTTCTAATGTAATTTTTAAATGTATTCACTAAATGTATGAAATGTTGGTTAAAGTTTAATTGATTTAATTAATGAACAATATTGTTTTGCCTCTTTTCTTATGAGATTTTTATTTACATTATGTATTTAGGACCCAATTGCAGCATTAATGATATAATTATTGATTAATTTGGTGTTATCATTCTGTATGTGTGCCCATGGAAGGCTAGCTGCTTCTTTGGGAAGTTGCTAAAAGGGTCCAAAGATAAATAAATAACACCAGCAGATGCTTTTGTTTTCTGCATATGTTATCTCCTGAGCCTGCCATGTGGAACAGATAAGCAGAGTCAGCTGTAGGGCTTTAACAAGCACAGGTTCGCTTTGCTAAATCAGGCATTTCAAAGCACAGCATGTTGAAATTTACCCAAGCTAAATGCAGAACATCCAACATTCAAAAAGTTTAACAGCTAAGAATAGTTCAGTTTTGAGAGAAAGGCGTAAGATTTCTGCTCTGTGGGCTTAACTTTTCTTTAGACCTTTGCTTTAAATTTCTGTGTACATCTGACAGCGACACACCGGCCCCTGACACAGTCCCCTTGCCTGCGGCACATTTGGTCCTCAGCTGGCTGCTTGAATGCTGATGTAACTCAGAGGTCAGAGTGTGCACAGCTCGGTCGACAGCTCTCTCGTTTAGAAAAAATAGCCCTGACATGATCAGAGTATCTGAGCGTACGTTTGTATGTGTGAGAGAGTGTGTGTGTGTGTTTGGAGTAGTTTGAACCAGCTGCACCCTGCGGTATCAGTATTGTTTTTGTGAGTGGGTACCTCTGGCTTGCTGGTGAAATCCTCAGAAATCCACAGGGAAATAATCTGTTTGGATCTAATTTTTACGCAACAATGTTAAAAATATCTAAAGAATGTGTAATATATTGCTGTTGCCCCAGAGTATATAATTAAAACTTTTTCAATGTGTGTCAACAAATCTAATGAAAAGATCAAGGTTAAGATAAGTCTCAGAGGGCAAGTACTAGCTCTGTCCTTTTTCAAGTAAAGTAGTTCTCATTATTCTGAATAGATAATGAATTGATAATCTCATTTTGAGGCATTGTTACTGTAATATGTTTGTAAAAACCTTCAAGGTCTACTTTTCTAAAGATAAAATTGTTTTATTCTTTATCTTTTCATAGATTGACGTCTACAGTAGAAGCTGGTAGCTTGGAGCTCATTGGTGCCAGAGGCAAAGAAGCAGAAATCATGAAACACAACACTTTTTGTTTATATTCATGAGATTTTTTTAGCAGTAAGAAAATGAAGAAGAATACAACAGTTATAAATTATTTAATCTGTGGAGTCGCATTGAAATTGTTCTTGTTTTCATATCAGTGTGAGGAATTTCACTGATACACATGTTCTTGTTTTAATATTATTATGGGGACTATGACTCATGCTCTCTGGTTTTCATGATTAAGGGGACTCTCACTCATTTTTTTCTGGTTTAAGAACTTTTTGAGTTTTTTTTTCTTTATTTTAGAACATATAATGAAACTTCCTGGTTTTTATATTAATTAAGGAACTTTAACTTACATAGTGTATAGTTTATGAGTTTTGGACTCCAAGTGAAATGCTCTAGTTTGCTTTTTGTTGAGATGACTTTCTTCCTTAAAAACATTGCCCACTCTGAGTGCGTCCCGAAATATATTGTTTGTCAAATTTTATATACTACGGTGGCCAGTAGGTGTCAGACGATTTGCAAAAGCAGCAACCACAACACAACGGAAGTTAAGGGGACAGTTTTTCTAACTGACACGGAAAAGTTGTGAAGTTGTGAAGAAAGTAAATAATTGTTTTCTTTTTCACCTTCAGCTATGATAAATATAGCTTTAATGCTTGATACATTAAGCTAAATATAAGGTGATGTATTTTTCTATTAAATGAAAAAATACAAGTACTATGAGGGATAATATAAAGTGGGTCCCCTACAAAGCTTTTATTTATCATACATGGTCTGTGTATGTTTTGGTAATTGGATTTTCCATTCAAAAAACAATATGAAAAAAAAACACAAAACCAGTAGTTATTTGATTTTTTTTAAAAAAAATTCATAGATAAAAATTGAAAAACAGTTTAATTTTTCAACTTCTGTTTCGAAGATACCAGAAGACATAACAAGGCTTCTTTTTGTTTGTTTGTTTGTTTTTTGTTTGTTTTTACTGTTTTGTTTCTAATGTCTACTGAGATTTTATTTTCTGTTTTCAGAAATAGAAAATGAAAATCAACCGGTTTTTCAATTTTCATTTCTAAATTTGAAAACTAAAATCAACTAACCACTCATTTTTGTGTGTTTTGATATAATTTTCTAAACACAAAATTCAATTACCAAAACATACACGAACTATAGATGAAGTTAAAAACAATAATCATTTACTTCCTTTTGCAACTTTAGCTTCTGTTGTGTTGTAGCTTTTACAAACCTCTAATGATACTTAATGTTTTTTTTAATGAGTTGAGTGACTGTTAGCTGACACATAAGAACTTGTTTTAATACTGTTGTGGGGACTGAGAAAGGCCTCTGGTCTCTTTATTGTGGGGACCTAAAATGTAAGGACTCATCCTTACACACTCTGTCTAGTTTTAACATAATTGTAGGACACTATCTGGTTAATCTGATACACGATTTCTCATCTGAAAATATCTGTCTGAATATGTATTTGTGTGTACATGTGTGTGTGTTTGCGCATGAGTGAAACAGGGCTCATGCCTGAGTTGCCTAGCAACGACCACACATGCAGACTGCCCACACAAAATCCTAGACTTCAGTCTCTTCAGCCAAGCTCTGCATAAGCTAACAGGACCCAAAGGATTCACAGTGTTGAAGGGTTGAGCCATCAGCGGTATGTTCTTGTGAGGGGGAGGGGCGGGGGTGGCAGGGGATAAGACCTACTTCCTGGCGGACAGGAAATTCAACTTCCTGTCGTGATTAGCAGGACTGTTGGAACACACAGAGGCACTGATGGGGGCCTCTGGGCACCCATGTTTCACCTCTAATGTCAACCCTGTTTTCAAGAAAGTGCTCACAAAAGACCAGTTTGCAATTCTGGAAAATGAAGATAAGCTTTAAAGAGCTCATTAAAATGTCCCAGCACAGATTGTGACAGTAAAATCTTTTTCTCAACCTTCTCACTTAAACTATCAACCCTGGTCCATGGGTGTATTTTGTTTGTGCATGCATAAGGGTCAGGATCCAGTAAAACTGGTGTTTCTCAACCTCAGGAGTCACGTCAGGGTGAAGAATGTAAACAGAGCTGGACTCCTTGGAGCTGGAGGAATGCGGCGAGTGGCAGCGAGCTCTGCAGTCACTCACTAATGAGATGTTTGACTTGTTACAAACCAGGGAACATCAAACTCAACTGACCAGCCGGCAGCTTCACAATGCATTGCAGTGATGAAAAGTGTGAGAGGGGGGTGTAGGAAGTAAAAGGGGGAGGAAGGTCTTGAAGGGAGAGGAGGGAGAGGTGCTTTTTAAGATTTCATGTTCTCCTCCAGCCCCTACAGTTTGCAGATAAAGGTTGCTGTTGCCAAGGTGACTTGACAGAGAAAAGGGAAGTATCTGACTGTGTTTCTGCCTGTTCTTGTGCAGGGAGCTTAAAGAGCCAGAGGCATAGATGAGATGATTTCAGTCCCTCCTCCACAGAACAAAAGCTGTACGCATGATATCCTGCCTTAAATACCTCAGGACACTTGGGCTGTTGTTCTCCCTCCAGAGCAGCCTAAATATGTGAAACATGCAATAATGAGAAAGAGAAAAAGAAATCACAGGGACCTGTTCCAGTCAAGAGGGAAAAACTCTTATGTTTATTAGCCATGAATTTCACATTGTGAAAAAAATCACATGTACAAAAGAATGCCATAAAAATAGAAATTAAACTCTTACATGACAGTAAAATGAAACTGATGCACACTGACAGTTTTTTCCTGTCTAATTTACAACATGAGGCAAAGTACAGCGCTTCGACGAGAGCTGGATTTTCCAGATAAAACACAGGATAAAAGGAGGAGGGCAGGAGCAGGAGTGGGGAAATGCCACTCAGCAATTAGGTGCAACTTGAAGGGGGCATTCATTACTCGCTGTTGCTGGGGAAACTTGGAACCTATGGGAGACGCTCGGATCTGATTGGTTGCGCCTATAGCTCTGTGTTCAGCGGTCTGAGGAGGTCAACATTATGGAGCCACAAGGGTCTTTATGGAAGCTTTGGAAATGGCCAATAAAAGGATGAACTCCTGGGTGGCTTAAGGGGCTGAGCAGGAATTTACTGTGTGACCTTTTTTTTTCTCTTTCTACAAACTGATCCCCACAGATTTGATTGGATTTTTGACGCCACAAGGGAGGACATTTGAAAAATATATACAAATCCCACCAAAACATTACCTTTTACATTGAAATTCAATGATTCCATTAATATTCAAATGCAAAACATCAATGTTTAGGTCACATAGACAGACAGACAGAAACACTGATCAGAGTGAACAAATATACACATGTTTTAAGACATTCTCTCTTTTTGGTCTTTAGGAACTTGCAATGTTTTTTCTGTTTTCTTCTATGTGCATTATTGAGACAAATGTGAAAAGCACTGCGGTGTCTGCCCTTATCGATGCACAGCTAACTGGATTCAGCTCTTCCTCATTACGATGGCGAAGAAGACAAGGAGGGGGTTAACTCTTTAAGAAGCCAAGTTAGCGCATGTGACAGTCTGTGCAGCTGTCTCAAGGACAGCTGCACAGACTGTCGCATTCTTCAATGTGTCAGGGTCGCTGTGTAACACCTCTGATAAACACTGGGTCACCACCTGCATCATTCCAGCAGCCTTTTCTGTTTTATAGCTCATATCTTCAAGTTGTGTTGATCCAAACAAGAAAATTTAACCTAGAACTACCAAAGCAGTCATTTCATTATCTTTTATTTTGCTGTGACAACTTTGAAAACTGCCCTTTAATTGTTTAAAATCTGTCCTAAAAGTATTTAAGTATTTGATTTTTCACCATGGGTTAATATTGTCATGTTGCTTTTTTAAATTATCTGTGATTTTTTTGTTGAATTTCATTGCAGAGTTTGTTTCACTCAAGCAGCAACCTCCAGTCTAAGAATATGAGACAATGCTGAAGTGCTAAAATCTGCCGTTTCTCGAGTGTCTACTTGAGGCTGGCTCCAGAAGTAGAAGAAATCACATACACACCAACCCAAAAAGCTGTTTTCACAGCAGAAATTAACCTTTTTACAGCCTTGTTCAAAAAACGTCTCCTGCTTGTGTTGCTAATTTTACTATTAGCACACACTGTAACCCAGCAGTCAGGGGATATTAAGATCGCGAGCTCGCCCAATCAGAGGCACCGCTCAGTTCATGTGACTGGTGCCCTGTAGCTGTACTCAAAGCCCTTGCCACCACCAATATGGCCTCGGTAGCTGATCTGCTTCAAAAATCTGTTACAGAAACAGATGGGTGACGTCGGAGAGACTTTGTACATTATGTCCTAGTAATGTAGGCTGTTAATGTCTAAAAAACGGTTTTGCAACCACAGTGGTAGTATTCAAAACACAAACTCAACCTAACTTTTAGTAAAGTGAGAAAGAAGTGGAGCCAATTTACAGTCTAGTTCACAAAACTTCTTAGGCCTGAAACCCTAATTTCCCCATCCGCACACACTGTATAGGAGTGAATTTTTTCAAACTTGCTGTTCAGAGGATATTGAGCTAGCGAGCTCCCCCAATCAGAGTCACATGATTGACAGGCGCCCTATAGCTGTACTGAAACCTCTTGCCATTTCCAATATGGCTGCGATAGCTGATCTGCTTCAAAAATTTGTTACAGAAACAGATGGGTGACGTCAAGGAGACTACGTACATTAACAATACAGTCTATGGTTTTGTCCCCGCAATGCAGGCTGTTAATGTCTAAAAAGGGTTTTGAAACCACAGTGGTAGTATTCAAAACACAACTCAACCTAACTTTTTGCAAAGTCAGAAAGAAGTGAAGCCAAGGATATATTTACAGCCTGGTTCACAAAACTTCTTGGGTCTGATACCCTAATTTCCTCATCGGCACACACTGTACAAGGGATTTTTTTCTAACGCGGCAGTTTAAAAGATATTAGGGATGTTGGATTGTCCAATCAGACACACAGCTCAGCTCATGTGACTGACAGGCACCCTGTAGCTGTTAGAAAGGAAAATCAAAGTCTTTGTCATATCAAAATATGTCCATGTTTTATACACTCTATGGCTTCAATTTGTCTGGAAAACAGCTTTAACTGCTCAGTCAACTCAACCACATCACTTATTTTACAAATCTATTCATAATTCTGAGCCCTAAGCTAATATTGTGTAAAAATGAAGAAATAAGCTAATTTTTTTTTAGCTCAACACTGTCAACATTTTTAATTCAGCTTGTCAGATGGGCAGTTTAACATGGGTGTTAATGGGAATTCCTTGGATTTTGGAGTTAGCCTCTAGTGGACACTTTCGGAACTGCAGTTTTTTGGCACTTCAACACTGAGTGGTGCTTCTTTAAATACTTCTCACATGGCTCAAAAAATATGCTTGATAGTCTAAAATGTCCACAAATCTTATACTTGTGCAGTTTAGTGACTGAGTGTTCATAATACAGTTTTTTTAAATACTTTCTGAGACTGATGATTATCTGTCTAAATATTCAAGATACATTTTATGTCAGATTTGATGTATACAACAGACATTTGTATTTAAATACTGTTTCAAAAAAGTCAAATGACCACCATGGCTTTCTAAAAACTACAGACTTTCGATAGTTTGAGTGTTAACACAGGTTTAGACTTTAACCCCGATCAGTCTTCTCATTCGTGGCTTCTTAACATCAGTAACCCGAGCCAGCCTTCCCCTCTCCTCCACACTCTGACATAAATGAAAATCCTTGGAGAGGATTTTGAAAAAGAACAAACTCCACCTGGAAAAGACTGAACTGTGCAAAATGCAGCCCAACTGAGTTCAAAACAAAAAAAAACGCAACACCTGACCATGCATGACATAACCCAGACATACATTCACATCAGAATGCAGGCAGAGAAGAAATAAATAGGATTAAACATATTAACATAACAGAGTTATCACTGTCATATAAATTAAGACTACACTGCAGCAAGTTTTTAAAAAAGAAACTGATTAATTCTCAGTTTAGGATTAAGGTGACAATATTTCTGTGAGCACAGAGAAAAGTTCATGCCAGTTTCACTGAATCACTATGAGTGGACATGCTCTAAAAACGATTCAGCTATGACTCAGCAAGCGAGCCTAGGCTTTTATCAGAATAACAGAAGCACAGCCAGTCCATTACAGCGTTAAGCATACAGCTGACTGTGACGGCGCTGAATCCTGACACTGAATACCGCCAATGTGTGCAAGTGGGTCGGTTAACCGGCACTCAGCGGGCGTTAATGCGTAGCCGCAAAACAGCAAACATGTAAGGTCGTGACCCCGAGGCACTCAGCTGGTGTTGGTCATCAACACCTCGAGGCTCGCAGTGACAGCAAGAGAGGAACACTCAAAGGTTTGTTCTCGAAGCACGTCTTTGAAGGAAGGAAAAAAGATACAAAAGGGTGAATTAAAAGAGCTTATTAGAGGAAAGAAGGGGGAGTTTAGCTCCTTCATTGTGCCTTTCATAAATCAGCGAAACTCGAGAGTCGCTGTCTTTTCACAAGCACATCTATCATTGCATTCTCCCTCCTTCTATCTAAATAGAACATCCATCATGCTATACATTGCAGTCTCCATGAAAAGAGTATTTTTTCTTCCTATTCCAGGAGTACATCAATACACACCCAAGCCTATCATGACTAAATGGGAAAATTGCGTGATGCGTTCGCAGTCTTCATATTGCAGCATGAAAGCTTGATGTGCCACACGTATGCACAGTTGGGAGACCGAGCCTCTTACAACAAGCAGCCGTTTGTTTGGTTTGTTTGTTTACACGAGCGGCAGAACTGTACGCCCCCTTCTCCGAGACGAGACGTGACATCATTCCTGTAAAAGTGTCCAGCTGTACGTGCTTCTGCATCTTCCTCTTTGCAACATCGAGATGAATGCGGGTGTCTGTACATCACTGCCCCAGCGTCTCTTTTAGAGAAGGATGATGTATGCTTCTTCACAGTCGGAGTCCAGTAGATGATGCAAAACAGGGAAATCTGAGGAAGAGAAAGGAACGAGTCATTAGATGAGCTCATTAGATGCATTTTAAAACCCTGAAAGAAAAAACATTTAACTGTTGAAAGGTGATTTAAAGCACAAAGGAAAACAGGACTTTCTTGTAATTTGATATCCTGCAACGATTTCAATCTCAAAAAACAGCAGCCTTCATTGAAGTTAGCTGACACATCTCTGACAAACTAAACAAGCATTTAAGACTCAAATCAAAGTCCAAATGTCTTATTCCACATTGTGAAACTGTTGTTGTAACTACTCTGTATCTCCTACTGGGCTCATTGATTCAGTGAATCCACCTACTCTGTTTCCTCAGTCAAGCTTCTTTTCTCAACCTCAGCCTACGACATTTTCACACACGAATTTCACTTTGACCTTTCGATTTAAAAAGCTTCACTTATTTCATTCTTGGAAATATAACTATAGGCTTGCTCCATTGCTTTTGCTCCCTCTATGTCTCTAGCAGAAGCTAAAGCTAGCAGGGAGGCAGCTAGCTTGGCTCTGGCTAAAGGTAAGCTAATCAACCTAAATGTCTTCATCTCTGAACACAATATTTTCATGTAAAAGCTATAAAAACTTGGATTTTTTGAGAAGCTGTGTGAAGATTTTTCTCAGACTAAACTGTTTGCTAGTAGTAGCTTCATATTAAGGTGCAGCAAAAACAACGTCCTTATTTTATTATTTATCAAATTATAGGTCAATTGTATGTCCTACTGAACAACCAAAGAGTTGAAAAGTCATATTTGAATAGATTCTTTTCCTGTAGCTTAGTTTAAGCTTAACTAACCATTAGCTTGTGGTAACTCCAAGTTTAGCTAACAGATACGTCCTTACTCACTAGCACGTCAGCAAAACAATAACTTAAAGTGTAAGAATAGCTTATTTTTATTAACTGAGGGCTATATCTTGTTTTTTCTGGACAAAATTAGCATTATTCTTGAGTTTAGGTTAAGTTAGCCAGTAGCTAGTTGTAGCTTAAAGCCCTGCCTCCACCAAGTAGTCCGGTTTAGATCAGTATGGTTTGGTACAGGTTGGCTGGGTTAAGCCCTATCTTGTTTGTTTTTCTACAGCCAACCGTGCCCCCTCATGGTAAGTGGCTTGTAAGCTGGATGTAGCTGCGTCAGTTATGTATTAGCGTGATGCCATAGCAGCGCAACACAGTGTACCCCTCTATTAAATCTAATGAAGAAGAAAAATGTGACCAAGTAAACAAAGAGCAAATATGGAAATGCCACAAAATACGTGCGGTGCTGAGACAAATCAAACTGAACCGCTTGGGGCTTAAAAGAAGCTAAAGCTAGCAGCTGCCTACTCGGCATAAAAGCAGCTAGCTTCATCAAGAGGTAAGCTAATCTACACGAATGTCTTTATCTCTTAACACAATATTTTCACCTTAAAGCTATAAAAAAAAGTGTGGAGATGTCACAGTTGGATTTTTTGAGAAGCTTTGTCAAAGATTTCTCGTTGACATCGATAGATGTTTCTTACAGTTTGGGCATAACTGTTTGCTAGCAGTAGCTATGTCATTTTAGATGTAGCCTACTAAAAAGCACATCTTAATTTTGATATTTATCAAAATATAGGTTAAATTTATGCCATATTAAAGAGACATAAAGCTAAAATGTTGTGTTTGATTTTTAAAGGGAGCTAAGCAAATTCTTTAATCCCAAAGTTTAAGCTAAACTAACCGTTAGCTGGTGGTAACGCCAAGTTTAGCTAACAGATATGTCCTAACACACTAACATGTCGGCAAAATAATAACTTAAAGTTTAAAGATTTCTTATTCTTATTTAACTGGGGGGTTTATCAAGTTTTTCTGGACATTATTAGCAATACCCTTGAGTTTAGGCTAAGTTAGCTGGTAGCTGGGTGTAGCTTACATGTACAGACTCCTACTCTCTTCCTTCGTGAACAGATTTCCCTCATCTCTGCAAATCAAAACAAACAATGAATTTTGCTTAGTCAGCTGCGTTGCTAATGCTAATAATAAAACATAATAGTGTCTGTGTTTAAAACACCTCTGGAAAGAGAGGAGTAAGCCATGAATTCTGTCAGTTTATTTCAACCCTTTAAGCTTTTACAAGGAGGAAAAATCTAAAAGAAGAATCTCTGAGAAGATGCCCCATGAGGAAACTGTGAAAACTTATTTTTTCACATAGCTGCAAACTCCTTCTGCGAGGTCTTTAACGCTTCTTTCCCTT
Organism: Halichoeres trimaculatus; assembly: GCF_033239565.1. Lineage (NCBI taxonomy): Eukaryota > Metazoa > Chordata > Actinopteri > Labriformes > Labridae > Halichoeres > Halichoeres trimaculatus. Next base: position 5,454,389 of record NW_027437194.1, on the reverse strand, counting down.
TTCATTCCTAAACAGTCTGCTTTCTTCTCCATTCCTCCACATTTTTCACCATTTTCCTTGAGAAAACTGTCACTTTCAATGACAGGCAGGCATTCAGAAGATGAATTCTGTATTAAATCAGTGGCAGGATTATTTCCCTCGCTGAGCACTGTGCTGCACTGGCTTAGAGAGAGTTAAAACCTTCTGTCTGGTCTCTTCCTTTCAGAGATGAGTCACTGAAAAGAAAGGAATAATGAGTCTTGAAACATTTTTCATCCTGTGGAGAAGGGGGACATCACAGTGAAGCTGCTCTGAGCTGCTTCCTGGCATAATCAAATGGGAGCTTGTGTAGTTCTGGACAGCTGGGGAGTCACTCTAATTCCCTCCTTTTCTTTCTCAGGAGCCAAGGGGCCTCGAGCCATTTCATGAAATACACCGAGATGGAAAGGACTGCCTTCATGGGTATGTGAAAGGGCATCAGCGTGGGACGCAGAGATTGTTCGATGTGATGTGATCGTGAGCCGGCAGCATGAGGAAAGCTCAGGTTTGCCAACTGACTAACCATGCTCCACATACGTCTGGGCAGTTCATCGTCAGAGCAGGAGAGCAGGGTTTGAATGAGGCCAGGACGAAATGATGGAGGCAGAAGAGACGGTCCAGTTCAGCAGTAAATTTCCAGAGCAGGACCACCGCTCTGATGGATGATGTGTGTCTGACTGAGCAGAGGAGGGAGCGCAGACACTCTCTAGCCCTACGCCTCGCCCTCCCTGCTTCCTCCTGCTGCCACTTCTCTCAGCCACCTCTGCTTGTAACTGATGATGAATGGTTTCCGACACGGCGTGAGTCGCTCGGCTGCCTCCCTCTCACCCAGTGTAAAGACCATAACCTCATCAAAGCAAGGCGACTGAGAGTGGATTAGCCTCGCCGGGGTGTTGTAGCCTGCTGGTGTGTGGCTTGTCTAATAGGTGGACCTCCTTTTGCCTGCTTAGAGGGATTTCCCCCACAGGAGCAATAAAAGTATCCTATTCTCTTTCAATTACCCTCTGTGTCCTTCGGCCCATCCCCACAGTCACATAACTCACTTAACTAACGCAAACCTCTATCAGGTCCTCTCCTTCCTCCACAGAGACTTCCCTTTTCCAGCCAGGGGACTATGTCCATTTAGTCACTTTTTCTATTATCCTTAAACCAAAAAGACTCCCATTATAGGACTTAAAAATATCTTTGTTGTGATCAGAATATATGCTCACTGAAATTTGATGCCAGCTCCACATTTTAAGAGTTTAGACAAAGACAGAACTAGAAAAGCACTCAGAGAGCGCAGACCTCCACCACCAACATTTTAGTCCTACTTTAATGTTATACTCCCTTTCAGCAATTTGGTGTTAGTTGCAGGTTTGTACAATAATTCTTTTCCTGACAGTGTTGAAAATTATGATGACCCAGTACATATTTCATATTCCAGATCTTAGTATCCAGAATATTACCAGGATCTGGATCGTACTTGGTACTTTTTGATTTGCAAAGCCATCTGACCATTTATTGTGGAGTTATATACACGTATGGTGAAAACAGCCCTATTTCACAATGATGAAGAATCCTTTAAAAAAGTCCTGGACCTAGACAGTGATCTGGATCACCTCCGAGATTTAATCACTTTTCCCTTATCCTGTTTTGAACATTTCCTGAAAATTTCATCAAGATCTGTTGGTAACGTTTTGAGTTATGTTGTTCTCAGACAAACAGACAAACTCTCACTAATACTCAAAAAGTTGTTATGCCCCCAAAGGAGAGAAGTAACATGACTAGGTATAAAAGAGGCACACCAGAGAGGCTGAGTCTCTCAAAAGTAAGGATAGAAAAGGGTTTAACGCTATTATGTTACCTCAAAATTATGTTCCCCACAGTGAAATTGCAAAGAATCTGGAGATTTATCCAATTATAGTTCAAATTTTCATTTAAGATTCAGAGAACCTGGAGAAATCTTTGTACAAGTGGGGTCATCTTAAACCAACAGATACCATCACTGCCTTAAATAAACATGGTTCACTGCAAAAAAAAAAGAAATATTATCAAGTGTTTTTGTCTTATTTTCAGTGGAAAATGTCTTTTTAGACATATGATATGAGCCACATTCACCTGACCAGTCCAGAAAAATGTCTTATTTTAAGTTATTTAAAGACAAAAACGAGGTCTGAATTGCTTGTAACAAGTAAAAAAAAAATTATCTGCCAATGGAACAAGAGAAAAGTTACGTGTATTGAGACATTACTCTAGTTTCAAACACATTTTTAAGGAGATTTTTCTCTCATCTTAACTTCATAACTTAAAATAAGACATTTTTCTGGACTAATCAGGTGAATGTGGCTCAAATACTTAAAATAAATCAAAAACACTTGATTAGATTTCAGTTTTTTGCAGTGTTCTGTAGTGGAACTCAACGCATTGGCTCAGAACCATCTCCAAAAAACAGTTTGCCTCTGCTACCACAAATAAAAGATAAACCTACGAAGAAGACATCAAATGTAAACACGGTCAAGCTAGTTGGAAACCACAGACGCTGAGTCCTCTGTGCTAACAAGGAAATGATAACATCTGTGAATAGCAGAAGAGTCTGGATGCTAAACTGACAAACCTCCAGTCTTGGCTTATCATTTGATAAAAAAAACAAACACAACTTGTGACACCTGTTGAGAAGCAGGAATCTGATATCAGGTAAGAAAAGGACAACATTTCACTTTCAGGTTCCCAGGAATTGGTCTCCTGGGTTCACAAATGTTTACACTGTGTTGTTAAAGAAAGCTGAGATGAGGTGATTCACTCCAAAGGTAAGCATGCCCTCCTTCAACTTTCTTGAAATGTGTTACTGGATTTTTACTAATATAAAATATTTTAAAAAAAAATTTAAAAAGCTATAAAAATATTTGCAGTGCATTAACTGGACGTTTTATAAGTTTTGTGAAATATTTACATTTAGATTCTCTTTGTTAAAATTGTGAATTAATCTAAAGGTAATATCTATGATATACAAATGTACAGAAAATTAATCCATAGGTGTGCCTCTAAGACATGAAATCATCATCTGGGCTCTCCCAAATTGTTTAAAGGTATAGTAATCTTAGTGTATGTAAACTTCTGGCTCTCAAGAAAGTCGTAAAAAAATGTCTAAAAAATTATCTTTCTCATTTTTCTAGTATTTAGCAAATATAAATAATTTTGATATTTTTAATTGACCAAAAACAGGAAGTGTTTTATCTGATTTAATATTAGGTGGTGAGAAAAAAAAATGTGCCTTTTTATATAGGGTATGTAAACTTCTGGTTTCAACTGTAGCTTCATTTAGTTTAAAGAAAAGTGCTTCTTTGCCAGGTTTGATGGATCCTGGCCATAGAAATTTCACAGAAGTGATTTTTTTTTTCATAAACAAGTACCCAAACCAAGAGATCTTGTTTCAAGAAATCTGCACTGATCTGAGTAACAAACAAATACAGAGAAACACAACAGAATGCAACTGAAAAACATTTACAGGTGGCTGTCTGACACTTTAAAGCAAACTCCATCGATCGACCGTTTCCCTCCCACCACACCGTCTGAAGAGCTATACCAACACTGTATGTGCAGGTCTGAAAAAATCAATAACAATCCAGCACAGACAGATTTTTTTTTTTACCACAGTTTCTCTGTCAGACAGAAAAACAAGCATCAGATTTCAAACTTACCTCATGAAAAGGGTGTAGAGCTTTTCGGGGCTCAAGCAGGCAGGTGTTTCCAGGTGCTGACAAACGCGGTGGGAATGAGCGAGTACGGCACGGTAGTGATGCTGTTCCAAGCATCCAGTGTGGGGTCATAGCAGTCCAGAGTTTTACACCGCTGCGTGCCAAAGTACCCACCCACTACGTACAGTTTATTCCCCGACGCAACAGCCTGGCAGCTCATACGCTTGGCTGTCACATCTCCAACTTTAGTCCACTGGTAGGTCTCACTGCTGAACTTGTAGGCCGAGCACGCAGAGAACTCAGTATCTCCACCTATGACAAAGATTTGGTTTCCCAGAACAGCAGCGGCGGTGTAGCGCCAAGGTTGCGGACAAGAAGCGGGTACACTCCATCGGTTCTCTTGTGGATCGTAGCACTGCACCTTAGGCAGCTTGTCGTGAGTTACGCTTGTTCCACCAAAGGCGAAGAGCTTGAGTTTGACGCTGACGACCGCTGCGTTACTCACACCCTCTCTCAAAGGAGCAACCATGGTCCACTTGTTGGCCACTGGGTCGAACTGCTCCACCTGTTTGAGCGACACTGATGGGGACGCTGGGAGGCAGCCAGTTGCTGCAGTATGACCCCCAACCACGTAGAGGCAGTGTTTCAGCTCAGCAGAACCATGACCGAACCTTGCGATCAGCATGGGTGCTGCCTTGGACCACTCCTCGTGGACTGTGTCGTAGACCCAGACGTCTTTTGACACGCCGTTCTCAGAGCCTCTACCACCAGTGATGTACACTTTACAGCCGATTGCACAGGCGCTGAACTCCTTCCTGGGGCTGGGGATGTCAGCTTTGGGGATAATCTCTTTGGCTTTCTGGTCCACCAAGTACAGTTTGTCGCACATGAAGGTCTGCCCACCCAGAAGAAAGAGGGCATGGCTGGTTTTTCTTGGTCTGGCACATGGGCTGTTCACAACGCCATCATTTTGCAAGATCTTCAGTTTACACCTGATAGCTTCATCCACCAGCTCCTTGCTCTTGGCCTGGGCGTTGATCAGCTCTTCTGTGGATACGTTTTCCATCAGAAAGATGGCCGGAAGCAGAGCGAGACGAACAGTCCTCAGGAGCTCTGGGAGGTGGCTGTGCCTCTTTTCCAAATCATAGTTGATCCAGTTCAGAGCAGCTTCATAAACCAGTCTCTCATCTTCTGTCTCTAGCTCCTCATGCGACAAAAGCTGTACCACCATATCTTTGGGCAGTTGGAGGAAGTCCTCAGTCTTGCAGATAGCGGGGAAGTTGCTGAGACACATGCCCCAGGACAGCTCTGACAGCTTGGTGCACTGGTGGGCATCGGACAGCAGCAGCATGCCAAGGCAGTTTGACGGGTGGAGGTTCTTCTCCAGGAATTCAGCACAGGCGTCTCGGATGTCCTGAAACTCGAGCATATCCCCAGCCTCTAATAGTGACTCAGCATTTTCCTCATTGATGACAACACGTGACGAGTACGCATAATCCAGCAGGAGCTCTAAAACCTCTGGGTGAATGGAGTCTCGGAAGTCCACCTCACTGGCCTGGCTCTCCCTGAGCCCGCCGCTGAACATGGCCTCGAAGTATCGGCTGCAGGCGGCCAGGACCGCACGGTGGCAGGGGAAGGAGCGGCTGCCGGCGTGGAGCAGGACGTCTGTGAAAAGCCGTTGCTGCCGCAGCGAGTTGAGGTGCATGAGGACGCTGTCTGCGTAAGAGGACTTGTGGAACAGGTAGATGTTCATCGAGCCAGTGCTGGCTCGTGATTTTCGGTTCTCATGGACACACACGGACATTTTCATTGAATCCTGAAAAAGAAAGAGAAAATCTTCATTCAATGGATTTCATATTTAAAGTCTGTGTTTAGTAAACGGCCGCTGTGAGTCACTGTGTGGGTTGTTCATAACAGAAACAGAATTCTTGTTGAATCTCTGTCATTAAACTCAATCATTTCAAAAAAATTCACCAGAGTTTGCTTTCATTATAAAACTGATTCAACCACTGAAGGACAGACCTTGATACTCTGGCCCAGAGCAAACACGGTCTCTCCAACAGCCCCAGTCTCTTTCAAGACCCATGAAAGAATCTCTGATAGTTTTGAAATTCAATCAAAGAATGCCTTTGCTGAGCCAGGATGACACCCAAGGGGAAGGTCCTCTGTCGAAAGAATGACTCAGAGCAATTACATCTGCTAGTTGAGGAACATTTTAAGACTCTCTTGGTGGTAGTTGAGGGTTTAGCAACAAAATAATGAGTTTCCTGTAAAGAAGGAGCAAGCTCTCAGTAACGACGTGCGAGTTTGTTTGAAGTCAGGAAGAGAAACTGGATAGCTGAGCGTTTATATTCTATTTGAAGATCTCTAGCCTCCTCCTCTGCCATCAATCTATCCATATCTTAAGTAGAAAATTGATGTTTTCCCTTCAAGGTTTAGTTTATGCAAAGTATGTGCATGTCCCTCTTGATAAACAAAAGTAGCAGGGTGTATTTTTTTAAATATACATTAGAGACATACAAAAGAGTAGCTACAGTGTATTAATCAGAGATGAAAAGCTATCTTTCTCTTTGAATCCAGAAAATACTTGAAAAAAAGAAGAAGGCCTCATTATCCTCATTAAACTGTACCCACAGCAGTAACCACCGTGTGCTCACGCTGTGATACTGATGCTGAAATCTTCTATTCTGCGCCCCATCCATAATGTGATGAACGACGTGCATTTCTCTGAGAGTACTGCAATCCTCCCTGAGAGATACAGAGACATTTAGCAAGAGATGCAGTGATTACAACTTGCAAAACAGCATACTTCTGAGAGTTAGGAAGGTCAAGTAGATAACACTTGTCTTCCACGCTGAGACTTGGAGGCTTTTCCATTTCAATCCCGAGCACCGCTAATCCTCTTCTTTTTAGAGATACCACAATTTACATGTAAGAGCCTCTTCGCAAGGCTCTTTAAGAAGAGAGGGAAGAAAGAGACAGCAGGAGTCTTTTAAGCCTCTGAGAAATGCACAGAATTTACTCCACTCCCCCTTCAGAAAGTCACAGCTCCCATCTTCGCTGTCCTTGTCTTGTCCTCGCTCTGAGCTAGCTTTCATTCCAGCCAATTTCCAGATATGTCAAGTGCCTCATGTGCTCCGTTTCCAGGGGTTTGAGTCCTCATCTAACCTCGTAAATACTCACCCGTCAGTTTCTTTGGGTGGATGTACAGACATTTAAAGCCCTGTTTTAAGAATCTCCAAATTATTCGAGCAATAATCACCATATCCACATGAAATCTGCTATTTCACTGAGTTGGTTTCAGTATTGTTGTGATTTTCTCATTCATTTTGAAAGCTGAACTCATTATTCTGTCAATTTAATCCAGTGCTGATGTCCTATTCAGTTCAAATAGGCATAAAAACACTGTGACAGTGCCACATTCGATAGGTATATATGTGTGTGTGTAAAAAATTAAGGCGACATCTAAATGAGGCATTTGTTTTCTGACATTTTGTGGTTAAATGGTAAAATGTTTCAACTTTAATTAAGGTTAAGATGGGAAAAAGTATACAGTTTCAACCTAGGAAAAGTTAATTAAGAATTTGGGGTAGCAGTAGGGATGGGTGACGAATTAATACTTTTATAGGTACCAATCGAATTCTGTCAAAAGTACCGGGTACCAATTCACTTAAAATCTAAAGGTACCATATTTTGGTACCTTTCACATTTGAAACGATATGGTACCAATGCCTGGTACCTGGGAATTGGTACCGGTACTCAACAGGACCAATTTTTGGTACTTTTTTGAATTTATGTGATCAAAAATATCAATTTGTTAAATATAAAAATTATACTTATTTTCAATTTAACAAATTCATTCTTCAATATATAACCTTGTAATGCCGTGTTCATGTCCAGCATGGAAAATTTCCTATTCAGTAAGTCCCACACAGTCACAAGGATGCATTAAGGTACCTAAACATGGTACCTTTTGGTTTTACATAAATCAAGACTCGGTACTTCTAACAGAATTCGGTTGGTAACTATAAAAGTACCTAATTTGGCACCCATTCCTATACCTAAATGCATCCTTTTGACTGTAAGGGACTGGAAGAGTAGGGGATTTTCCATGCTGGACATGAACATAGCATCGCAAGCTTATATATTAAAGAATAAATATGTTAAGTTGAAAAAATTTGAAATTTCATTGTTAAAAAAATAAATATTTTTTACCACAAAAACACAAAAAAGTACTGAAAATTGGTACCGTTAAGTACCGTATCGTTTCAAATGTGAAAGGTCTAAGTAGCTGAGAAGAGGAGGTTCAGGAGATGCCCCACAAGAAAGTCTGTCGTGTCAGAAATATTCTGCTGAGATATTGTCACAGACATTAAAGTAAAAATAAAATGTGTTCTTTCTAAATGAGATTTAATGTTCAGGAAAGACTAAACTTAGACTTTGACTTCCTGTATTGTCATTGCACAAATTACACAGCAGTGCATTAGGAATAAAATGTTGTTGCTTCCTGATAAAATATAAAACATATGAAAATAAAAATTGACAGTAAATGAAATGAAAAACACAAATACTATTGACATAAGTACTTCCATGGAATATAGCAAAAATAGCAGCAGCCGAACAAAGTAGCAGCAGTGAGTTAGAGTTAAAAGTTAAATATTAAATATAGGGGTGCTATATTTAAATTATAGGGGTATATAGAAGGAAATATGGCAGATATGATAAATCTAAAAGAAAGAAGTGTCTGTGCCATTGTAAGAATGGGTGGATAAGAGGCAGGATGAGGCAGCTTAAAGTACTGTTTGGTAAAGTACTGGTTTTCCATTTAGCTAAAACAAGGGAGATCAGCACCTTTTTTGTGGATTACTTTTGTGTTTTTTGTCCTTTCTGGACGCAGGACTTGAGGACAATGGAGCCCGGTCATGGGGAGGAACTTTAAAGCCACAGGTACAATTAAAAAGAGGAAAGACGTAAGTAACGGAGGACATTCTTGATTGTTTTTCACTTGGGGAAAATGTTTGGTTTAAAGGAGGATTTAGTGAAAATTAAACTTTCTGTGTGTCGCTTAAAGGTGCTGAGTGCTTTTAAGGCTTTGAGCTACACTTCTGACTACTTACAACATTTGATTTCGTAAAGGATAGCTAAAAATTAGTTTGAACAAGATTTATTTTTATTTTATGTTTTTTTGTTACTGAAGATGGTGTACAAATTGTGGTGGCATTTGAAAAAGAAAAACCTGGAAGTGTTTTCAACAAGAGAACATATTTGCATTCAGAGTACGTCAAACTCTAGCTAATATCTTCCTCCTGTGAAGCCTCAGAGCTCAAAAACCAGTAACAGAGCATATTTGTGTTTTGAGTAACTGAATGTTCGGATCCCACGTTTTACTTTAATAGCTGTACAAAGCTGAAAGTATTGAAAAAGATTTTTTGTAATCCATTACTTCAACACAAATAGAGTTCAAATGCTCCCAGGGGTCATAAATAATTTCAGCTGCAGAGGATGGTTTCCATTTCCTTTAAATTACATCATCTGCTCCAAAATCCTCCAAATGCTGTCTCATGAAAAGATAATCAGGTATGAACTCTGCGCTGCGAAATGAAAGGCCAATAGGGCTTTGTGGTAGACTGCTCCCCTCCAGCGTTTCTGTGGCTTCAGAAGAAATGCATTGTTCCTCATTCAAACTTTCAGGGGATGATGAAATCCCAGCTCCTCTGTGACTACCAAACCCGAAGATCGTCTGTTTTGGTGTAAATATGGTTTACAACATCTGCGCCGTCTTTTTCGCAACAACTGGATCTGCATTGGAACCAGATTTGTGCCACTAAATCATTTCTTAAAAGAATAAACGGCGTGTGAAAAAGTTTACAGGAAGGAAAATGTTGACTAGTTATTGTCGTAAATGTTGTTTTATAACAAAGTGCTGCGTCTACAGATGCATAACTCATTGAATTACAAAACCAACATCAATGTTGGTTCAGCAGGAGTTGTTGCATTCCAGTGCTGACAAAAACTGGCAAAGCTGTCACCTCCTGGCCTCTGGCTGAGTTACAACAAACATCCTTTACCTGCACGTGTCACCTCCTACACACACACACATACACACACAACTAGTGCTGCAGCTGCTCTAATTGAAATTTGTAAAACCCTTAATTTGAAGAAGAGGTCCTAATAAATTAAACCTAATTAATTGGAAAGGTTTTGCATGCACTGATAATTAGCATGTTGATGGAAATAACCCCGTGTAGTCCTAATCTGAAGCAAATGCTGAGAGGCAGATTAACACTCTGATTAGTCCAGCAGGAAACAGGTTAAATAATTTAAAACAGATGTGATTACTTCAGAAGAGGATGTATAATGATTGATTTGGGCTGTTTTAATGCCAGTATCAGGGATGCATTATTTAGTGTTGGCCTGTACAGAACTTACTGTTTAAATCATCTTAATGAATCATATTCCAAACTGGCATAAAGTCTAAAATTCACATAGTTCAAGGCTCTTAGACAAAATATAATAAAGGCAAAGCTGTAGTTCATCTGTTCTTTTGCATAAAAAGGATATTAAGGAAAGGCTTTGAGCCATGCTAATGCTGACATTAGCTTATCTCATTCTGATAGCTCAGCTGTTTCAGCTTAAGTCCAGTGGCAATCAGCCGTCAAAAAGTTATGTTAGCAGTCGCCTAGAAGAAGGAGAGCAGGTTTTGGCTGCTTCCAGGAAAAGGGAAGGGAATCGGAAACTGGTTCCTGTTGAGAATCGATAAGAAATGTTTCAATCCATTGATACCGTTAACCTTTGTGCTTGATTCCTTTATCAATTCCCTTATCCAATCAGGATTTTCAGCTTGAAGTTTCACTGAAGAACTGACTTCATAAAGAAATGTACATTACTCTCTCTCAGGACATTCATATTCAGCACATTCGAAATGGTATAAATCACCTTATAACCAAAATAACAAAATAGCGCAAGCTAGATGCTAACGTATATGGGAAACTGCATTGATATGCTAGCAGTTAGCATACATCAGTATAACTTCAGCTTCAGGATAGACAGAAGAAACAAATCACATCAACTCTTTGTAAAAAATACTAAGAAATTCAAATGTCAGAAGCTAACAGGCTAATGAAAGGCTCATGCCTGACTTCATAACTCCGGAAAGGTTCCAAACAACTTAAACCATTGCTATAACCACTTTGAGACACTAGATGGCCTACTTGAATTATTAATATATTACAACACAGCACATCAACATCACATTGTGTGCAATTTTCACCTGTTTCTGTATAATTATGCCCAGAAATATCCAGACTCAGGGACCAATTACGTTTTATTCACTTACAGTATAAACTAAATTAAATTTTGTTGACACAGAAAACCTGTACAGCTACTTTTTGTACCAAGAAAATTCACAACAGGAATTGATAAGGGAATCGATAAAGTATCAGATGGATAAGCAGAATCGACAAGGGCATCGGTATTGACAAAATCGTATCAATTCCCATTCCTATTTAGGAATAAAGAAGAGAAGCTGAGGTGAATTAACATGTGATGTTAGCAAACAAGAACAGTGTGATGCTAATAAAGTGAGAATGGCTATCCAGGGTTAGCATAATGTAAAGTAACACTGATTAGTATTCCCCAATTTAAGTCTCTATTTATTTTTCTTTACACAAGTGATAGTTAAATACAGGAAAAAACTGCTGAAGACAGGATTTCTTCACTGTCTGGCAAACACCAGATACCAGGAACTACTCTCAGCCAAGCTAATGCTAGTTTAGCTTTTTGTGCTAAGGGATGAATTCTTCAGTAAAGAAGCAGGAACATATAACTTATACAGAGCTAGAAGCAAAATGACTTCCTTTACGGTACATTAGCAACAAGTACAACATAGTTTAACGTTAAGTGATGTTTGCGAATAGGGCCGGACGATTTTGGAAAACAATCTAAATGCGATTTTTTGTGATCGAGATTTAGCATGTGGCTTTGTTTGGGAGGGACATTTATCGTCTACATTATTCACTAAACAGAAGCACTAAGTCATTCTACAGTATGACCAACATGACAAAGGATACTGTCAACATATAAAGCTTTTTTTTCAGCAATTTTTAGTTGAAAAGAAAAAGGAACACTGGGAAATTTTACTGACCACCAGTTGCCAGTAAGAGTTACAAAATATACAGAAAAAAGTGAACATAGGGTATCATGGAAAAAGATTAGGGCCACTAGAAAAAAACAGAAAACAAGGTCCAAATTTCAGAATTCTGACTTAAGTCTTAAATTTCTTACTTTTTTCTCTTAAAAAATAGTAAAAAAAAAAAAAGAAAAACTTTTTTTAATTTTTTATTTCATCTTTTTTCAGTGGCCCTAACCCTCTTCTGTAGGGTATAGCTCAGCAAGCCACAGTCATTCTTTTGCGGATCTCTGTAGCTCACAGGTTTTTGCTAGAAAAAAAAAAACAGTAGATTTATTTTTGCATGTTTTGAGGAAGAACAAATACAAGTGACTGTATTTCCTCCAGGTTTGTGTATATAAAACTGTTTTTTTTAATTGCAGCCTTTGTGATTTGAACATTGCGTTATATCATATTGTGATGTCAGTTTCAATTCGATTAATGGTTCAGCCCTAATAGCGAACAATAAAAGTGCAATGCTAACTGTAGAAAAAAAAAGTCAAACTTACAGTTAGCAGTGATTCCTTTGAGTATTTCAGGCAAAAATGTTAAAAATATATAAAGTTATTTTTAGGGCTGCAACTATTACTCGAGTAACTCGAGTACCTCGAGTACAAAAAATGATCGAGGCAAATTCTTTACCTCGAGGCTTCGTTTAATTAACATCACATGGCGATGAGAGCTATCAGGTGCGCGCGCGTTTGTGTATGTATGTGTGCGTGAGAGAGAGATGGTGTGAGAAAAGGAGAGAGAGAAAGAGAGATGAGGTGTGTGTGTGTCACCGGACTGTTGTGATTGACGGACAGAGAGGGAAAGAGAGAGAGGAGGTGTGTGTGTGTATGTGTACGTGTGTCACCCGGACTGTCTTAATTGACGGACATATCACAGCGATGCCGGACTTAAACAATGGCGGAAGGTGGACGAAAAAGACCGAAAACGTCTGGTGTGTGGGACCACTTCACACTTCGAAGTGCCGAAAATATCGTTCAGTGTGTATACTGCAAAGCCGAACTTGCATACCATCACACCACGTCGGCGATACTGCAGCACCTTAAACGCAAACACCCTCACTACACCACTCCAAGTGGAGGAGGTTCTACCGGGTAACTTACCTAAAATTGCTAACCCTAGCGCCTGCACATTATATAGCAGAGTCCTGCGCTGGGTCGGGTACCCGCTGAAACAGCTGATTTGCGGGTGGTTTTTTAAAAACTTTTATTTTTCGGGGTTCGGATCTGGGTGGAAAAAATAACATGCGGGTCGGGTCGCGGGTTTTATTTTCGTTGACACATCAAAATTAATATAAAATAATAATAAATACAATAAAATAAAAACGTAAGGTGTAAGCTGGTTGTAGGGCTGTGACCATATAGCCACGCGATCCAGTTCTTATAATACATCCATGGTTGAGACATGATCACGGCTCGTACCTGCTGAGCGTCGCTTAAGTCTGGACAGAAAGTAAGTCTACTATTACACATGTAAAGGTCCTTTTAAGAGATTAAAAGTTTAAAAGCATTAAACGTTAAAAAACGAGTGATTTTACAGTTATATGTGAGAAGATCACAGACGGTTGATGATGGAGCTGAAGTCAGGCTTTTATTGGAAGAGTTGCTTCATTCAGGTGCGTTGTTTACTCACTGGCATCTAAACTATGGCGATATACCGTTCAATTTTCAGACAATATGACCCAAAATGAATACTTAAAATAATGTTAAGGGTCGGGCTGCGGGTCGTGTTTCCACGGATCGGTCGGGTTGCGGTACTAATCAGGCTGATGCGCGAGTTTGCGGTGCGGGTTTGTACGTCCCCGGGTCGGGGCGGGCGGGTCGGATCTTGAAAATTGGACCCGCGCAGGAGTCTGTTGTATAGTACGAAGCATGACAAGTTTTACTCACTCACGTAAATACAGCTGTAACCACTTCTCACAGTTTATGTGTTAAACTCAAGACCAGGGGGCACGAGGGACAATTATATCTGGCCCACGCGATAGTTTTATATTGTTTTTTTGTTTTGGTTTTGTTGTTTGTTTTTACTAATGGTCTAGCCCTATGAAGTGCTGATAACACACAAAATACAGATCCCACAATGCAGTGGAACAGCTGCCTTTCTGAACAAGAGACAAATGGAAAACAAAAGCACAATTTTATATAATATTTTCAGTTTTTTTTTGTTTTTTTTTTCATGTTCATATTTTCAACTTTTTATTTTGACAGGAGACATTTTTAGGGAGAGCAAAAGCTTTTTAAGTTATCCATAGTTATTCATATTTTTCTTTTTTTCTATAATGATAGTATTTGTGTCCATTTATTCATATTTATTAACAAAACATTTTAGATTTAATGTGTTCAATCTACTTTTCTTTTTCTGCCCTTGACCTAAAGTGTGTGTTTTGAGTTTTGGACCCATGTGCAATTGAGTTTGACACCCCTGCCTTACAGGGTGCGCTTTTGTAGGGGAGGAGCAGCACTTTGCAGCCCCCCTCTCTCATATCACATATCTTAACTATGTTTTGATGTAGTGTTGTGATTTTTTCTTTTTCTACAGGGACTTGAGAGTTAATCTCTCTCTCTTCCTAGCCTTCCTTAAACATGTTGGAAAAATTCATACTAATACACTACATTCTTATGCCTTGTGTTTTAGGCTGCTTTGGATTGCAGAATTATATTACTGTTTTGTAAAGCAGTATTGAATTGGCTTTGATTTTAGGCCAGAACTGGTTAAAACTTTTAAAGTTGTTCATTAAAAAAAACTTTTCTGAGGAAAAAACAGTATTTGGTTGCTCATTTTAAAAGCCTTAACATGTTTTATTCTATATAATTGATTAATTTGTTTAAAAAACAAAATAGTATAACTCGTTAGAGTACTCGAGTACTCGAAGAAATAATCTACAGAGTACTCGATTCCAAAAATACTCGATAGTTGCAGCTCTAGTTATTTTATCCTCTTTTTCTTTGATGCTATTTGTCAGGAGCAGAGCATCACGAGAGGCTGTGAGCTGAGCTGAACATTTAATATGCCTGTTCATGTATAATTAAGTGTGTTGGTGATTGGGAATTCTTTGCAGTAATTTGTAATGCAGGCAGCTGTTGGTTCAATGCATTTCATAATTAGAGTCTCATTAATATTAATCATTTTTATTGCTCTGGAAAAGAGGAGACGTTTTTTAAAAGCTAACACTCAAGTATGGACATTTGAGTTGGTATGTGGATGGCAAATTTACCATCAAATCATCTGTACGGGAATAAGTAAAGATTTAATTAGCTCATTCTAACAGTCTGAATCAAGATTATTTATTTATTTAATGAAACAACTACTTCCTTAGATGGTTGTACTCAGACAAAAACACACACACACTCGCAGTGAATGCAGCAGAGCTCAGCAGAGAAGAGAAGTGAACTGGATACTTACATAATTTGCATTCTAAAGGATTTAGACTGGATTACCCACCTGGCCTGCAGGTCCTGAAATCCCTGCCTTCATATATTTGTAATTTAAATGAGAGCACGTTTATTGTTACTAATGAGCCTGAACCCAGCATCTGAGCGGTGGAGGTAGGAGGATGTTTGTTCAGACATTGGTTTCAGTAAATGTTTTCCTTTCTTCTAGTTTGAGAAGTACTTCAGACAGTGTTAGAAACATGTATCTCTAACCACATGTAAACATCTTTAAGTGAAGAAATCTGATTAAAACAACCTGTAGGACCACTCCAAATCACATTATTACTCCAGCCTGGTTGTTCGCAGTAAACATCCTGAGGGGAACAAGTTGCCGTGAAATTCCTGACAACTGTCTGGCAGACATAACGTCTCGTATTTCAAAACTTTCCTTACTCGAGAGAGAACTGCTTAGAGCTGGAACAATCAATTTGTTGATGTGTGATATGTACGGATGTTAGGCTTATCTGACGTACGGCTACGACGATTTTATCAGCCTGTTCCTGGAAGTTTGGTTTCTTTGGATTCTGGACTGTTGAAGAGACAGAACAAGCGGTTTTAAGATGCTAACCTGACATGTACTGGTACTATATGAACGAAATACCAACACAATTGATCCAGGATGAGCCAATTAATCCAAACTAAGTAAAACTGATGAAGACAGGGAATTCATTTGTAAAGCAATAAAAAGGGAAAAAAACCTGAAAGATGAATCCATTGTATCAGTTGGGGCTGGGACGATATGCTATTCTTGCGATTTGATTCTGTAACAATTTTTTGGGTGCTGATTGGATTCAAATTGCGATTCTTCAATATTAACGATTTTTAGTTTGCTTTTTTAACACCAGACAATGTGAAAAAGTTAAATGATAATGATGATAATGTCTACAGACTATATCAGGAGCCATATTTTCCATAAAATGCACATCACGTGAGTACGAGAGAAACATTTCGCCCTCTGTTGGAGAAAAGTGGTATTTTTCCCAATCCAGTTTACAAAAAAGCCTGAAATGAAGAATTTGAATTTGAAAAAATAAAAAAGACCTTTAGACAAGAGCTTCCAATTTTGATATTGTCACACAACAAATCCCAATATATCGATTTTTTCTCCCGTCCCTACAAATGTTGTCGGATTTATTTCACTACAACAGGGGTTCCTGTTTTTCTCAGCCTTTTGACCCCCAAAAGACAGACAAAAACAAACAAAAAAAAATGAAAAAAAGGCTCAAGAAATTCAAGTTAGCTCATCAGTAGACAATCAGACTCCCTAAAAGCACAAATTGCTGTATTTCTGAATTAATCATGCCACTGATACTGTTGTTTTCCTGGTTTAGAGGCCGTTTACACAACAACGGTTTTCAGCCAACCTACAATGCAAACTTTTGAAAACGGCCTCCAGAGTGGGATTTTTCTGAAACGCTGCCGACACCGTTGCCGTGTAAACAGTGAACCGGCGTTTTCAGTGGAAACACTGACGTCACACTCCGCTTAGCGCTTCTTGCATACAACAGGACAACAGTACCGTTGTTACGATCGTCAGGAACTACCGTGTTGTGCTTGTGCTGCTCAATCTGCTGAATCTGTTGACTGTTTTTCAACAAAATGTGCATCTGTTGCTCCACTCCTACACTTAACATTCCCCAATACACCAGATGATTGGCTCAACTCTACTTCAGTGGTGTAAA
The DNA here is from genome assembly GCF_033239565.1 of Halichoeres trimaculatus. NCBI lineage: Eukaryota > Metazoa > Chordata > Actinopteri > Labriformes > Labridae > Halichoeres > Halichoeres trimaculatus. The sequence goes on along the minus strand of NW_027437194.1, from coordinate 5,437,405 downwards.
CGCAGACTTTTCGGATGAAACATTGTCATGTAAACAGGGCCTTAGTCACTTTCAAGGGGCTCACAGCAACACAGTATTTTGGTAAGCATGGTCAGAAATTGAATTATCCACTTTTTTAAGGATACACCAATACCGATTCTGGTGTCGGTACCCCTCAAAGCTTCCGATCCAGGCAACCAGCTCTATGACATTCGTTTTTACTGGTGCTCTTGGCATAATGTGATGCACTTTCTCTGTTTGTTGCTGCATTTCCAGTCTATAGGGTATAAAAGTTTACAATTAAATATTAATATCTGTACATTCTAAAGCTCAGTTTTGCTGTTAAACATTCAGATATTTCATAGTTTAAAAAAATATTAGCTTCAGTAATTCTATATATTCACTTTTTGCCTTTTACCCAAAACATCACCAGTCTGATCCCATAGTAAAACATACAGGTTATTATTTAACACAGGTATCAGAGCCAAAAAAGTTGGATCATTGCATCTCCACTTATTTTGTTTGTGTTTTTTACAATAATGGGTAAAATATGTGATTATAAATAGTTTTTGAGCTTGGAAGGCATTTCAGGACACATGTACTAGTGTTTCATGACCCCCCCAGGGGGTCCCAACCCCCGCTTTGGGAACCACTGCACAACAACTCACACATGGCGCAGTCAGACCATGAAGCTTTACATCCACGTTTGATCAACGATTAGACTCTGCTACGTGTCTGCCTCCAAACTGCTTCCTCCCCTGATGACTACAAAGGTTAGCTCCTCATCCAGAAACTAAACTTGTTTTGAGTCTTTTCTTTATCATTTATCATTATCATCATAAAAACTTTTTTTTTTTTTTCCTGAGCCATATCTCCCAGCCTGATTAAAAAGTTGAGACAAGTTTGAGAACTTCAGCCACAAACACTCAACCAGTTGGTGCTGACTCACTGTCTCATTACTGCTCTCAAAGACAACAACAGAAATGATTTTGCCAGATGTATTTGAGTAAATAAACTCTGTCACAGTGATTTGTATATTATTTACATATCAGGAATGAGGGAGGGGAAACGCGGGAACGGGGAGTCTGCATCTGACAGAACTTCCTTTTTATTTTATGAAGCAAAAACATCTGACACATCTGTCCCCAGGAACATGCGATGAGAAATGTCTGTTAAAGATTTTACAGATTAAATCGTTTTTCAATCAATCCCAAGGGTGAAAACAAGAGCTGTACTCCAAAAAAAGAGTTGTCAACTTTGTCCCTTTACTGAAAACAGACTAGAAAGCACACACACTCACTCACTCTGCTCTTTATCTGAGGGCCTGGGCTGCCTCTCAGTCTGTTTAAAATCATTGCCAGGTGTTCGGAGACTCATGCAGGAAGAGGGATGGGAGGGAGCGACTTCAAAAGTAAACACCACCAACATTTCTGTGAGCCTCTTCTGTACATCTGCTGCTCGGAGAGAGAAATATTCAGCAAGATGCAAACGAGGAGAGGAGCCAGAAAGAGGAGGGTATTGATCTGTGTGTGTGTGTGAATGTGTTTGAATCTCTAATTTATGCTCTCAACTCAGCTTTCCACACACACATCTGTGTTACAAGACACTAAAAAGCTACTGCCAGCCAATTAACATCACCTAGAGGAGCATGGCACACCTGATGTAGCCATTCAAATATGTTCAACATCTCCAGTATGCAGGAGGATACAGGAAACAGCGCACAAAGGACAGAGGAGATCTGGTAGTGGTGAAAGGAAGGAGGAAACAAGACAAACTGAATGGAGATTTTAAAGAATTGAGCTTATAGCTGTAGGGAATCATCCAAATGTGCTTTCAATGGTTGAGTTTCCCATCATCAGGTGTTGAGAAAAGCTATCAGCAGTTGTCTCCAGCAAACATGTTTCAGTGAGAGGTTTTCCACGTGTATTTCAGAGCTGAACTCACCTCTTTGGGTGAAAGCAGGAATTCAATAGCGCCCGCAGTATCCCTCGAACATGCCACTTCTGGAAGAGCCACGATGCAAGCCTGTGCCCGGGGAGTGCGAACAACTCCGCGCGTATTCCTGAAAAAGCCGGTTGAGACTCGGGTAGGGAAAAGCAGGGGACGTGTTGCACGCACCCCGGTAACGAAGCTACACTCAGTTTCTCTGCAGAAATCTCCGGAAGTTGGTGGATATCTGAGAGGATAGACGGGGCGTAAAAAGAGAAGGATGTGCGCTGTGATGTTGCTCGTGCGCCGCGGCTCTGCTCCTCAGTGACAGCCCTCCTCCTGCGCCTCCAGTACTCCTCTCAGTGGAGGCCGTGGGTGTGTTTACAGGGAGGGGGCGGACCGTCACCGTGCAGGAAATAGAGAGAGAATCTTCCCACACAACCTCGCTGGTTTAGATTTTTTTTTTTTTTTAATGGTTAAATTTAAAATTCCACTCTGAGTGCAAACATCCGGTCAAATTATGCAATTTTTGACCTTTAGGGTCATCGATCAGGGCGAAGACAAATAAGGAATAACAGGCTAAACTGAAGCTTTATTTCACTGGAGAATTAAAGCAAGAAGATTTCATATCTCAAACTCCAGTAAAAGTTCAAGCACAAAAAAAATGAATAGATTATAAATGGTGATAGTTTTATAAAACTATCTGAGATTCAGTGTTATCAGATGCTTTTCTGAGGGCCCCAAAATACTAATAAAGCAATATATCTTGACACTTTTACCTGTGATAAAATATCGATATTTTAGCTCTTTGTATCAATATTTTTGTTAAAATAAAAAAATTCAAATGTTAGGTGATTTGGAAGTACATTTCTTCTTCTGCACCTCCACTGCAGTAGATGGCGCCCAAAGAGCTACTCCGCTGTATGTTTCTCCCTAAACTGTTTAATAATATATAAGTAATACTTTAAAAGCATACTCAAAATATTTTATTCCTAAACTAAACACCAGTTGTGTCTCTGTTCTTGGGTCGATTAGTTTACAATCATTTTAAGTTTAATTTTTTACAGTGTATTAGACCGATAAAATAATAATCATCGTCATGTTTTGCGCAATATTAGATTTTTTATGAGTAACATTGGCAACACCAAGTGACATTCATCAGTTTCACCAACTCACCATGTCTTTCACCCAATATTTTTTGCAACATTAGTTTAATGTCACAGTAGTCTTAGTGACAAACTTGACACGCTTTATGTTTTATTTATTCATTATTTCAAACACAATAAAATAAAGAGTTGTTTTTAATCAAATTGTTAACTGTGTAGACTATCACAAGTATTGTGATATTGTTGTATCCTGATCTAAGTATTGTAACAAGTACTGTATCGTGAGATTCTTGCCAATACTCACCAAGGAACACTGTGTACAATACAAGCACTGTGGAATGATAAATGACGTATAAACACCTTTCAAGCTCTGCCACACAAGTTTATATTAGTTTTTAGACATATCCATAACTGGCCACTCTATAAGGAACACATGTTTAACTGCTCATTCACAAAAATATCTAATCAGCCAATCACATGGCAGCAACTCAATGACTTGAGGTATGAAGACATGGTCAAGAAGTTCAAAACAAAGGGTCTCTGTGACTTTAAACCTGCCATGGTGGTTGTTGGTGCCTTGTTGATTTTTCGCCACAAAGAATTAAAGCAGCTCTGAAGGCAAAACATGGGTCCATAATATAATATAATATTTTATAATATAATATAATATTTTATAATATAATATAATATAATATAATATAATATAATATAATATAATATAATATTTTATAATATAATATAATATAATATAATATAATATAATATAATATAATATAATATAGTATAATATAATATAATATAATATAATATTTTATAATATAATATAGTATGACATAATAAAAATATTTTTATTATTGTTATTGTTATTATTATTACTATCGTTATCATTATTATTATTTATTTTATTTTTGTTATTATTATTATCATTATTATTATTATTTATCAAATAAATTATTTGCTTTTTAAGTGATATAAGTTCTATTAGTAATGTACTTTTTTGTACTGACAAAATGATGATAATGATGATGATTGTTATTGTTATTGTAACTGTTGCTGTTTGTTGATATGAGTTGTAGTGGTAGGAGTAATATTCTATATCATTTGTTTACTAGCCATCATTATTGTTATTGCTGTTATTTCTATTGCTATTAACAATAATATCACTTATATCAGTACCACTATCAATATTATTATTATCAAAAGCATTACAAAAATTCTGTTTTCACTGGTATTGTTATTTTTCTTGTTATTTACTTGTCTATTTGCTTTCTCTTGTTATCTCTACCATATTGTTTACATTATTGCCACAACTATCACTGCCACCATCACTTCACAACCCTTTCATCTATCTATGTCACTGTCTTGTATTGTTGCACAATAAATAAATGTGTTTTTTAAGAAATAGGGATGGGGGGGTCAAATTCTCACTGAAAGTGGCTTGTCATTGTATACTGGTATTATGAGTGTTATGAGTACAATAATCTTTGATTGTACTGACACTTTCAGCTCCTATGTGACAGGAAATGTTATGAATTTATGAAACAGAATGAATTCAATATTGATGCCTCCTTATGAGAAACAATGAGCCTCACTATTTCTATCATATTGTTTTTTTTATTGCCTGTAACCATAGCCGCGAGCTAGTCAGACAAGCACAGTGGAAGAACAGGCTCTTATTATATTTCCCACTGTGACTATTTCACAGAACAGGGTCTGTAGAGAGATAAAAGCACAGCCTCATTTTGTCCACAGGGGGCGACGTTGAGTGGTACAAAATTGTGGTGATGCAATTTTACTTGAGACAAAAATCAGAACAGACCTTTCCAGACATTTGTGCTTTTATTTGTACCAAATGCATCCATTGAGATATTATGAAGGTAAGAGTTGTACATTGATTTGCATATTCAGAGAAACAGCTTATAGGTGGGTGTATTGCAGATGTTTGCCTGGGGCCTAAAATCTGAATCTGAATCAGAAATGCTTTAATTATCCAAGGGGGAAATCCAGTCACTACATCTACTCTTCTGTATAATAACCTAGGAATGTTGGGATATTGATTTAAAAAGAAATAAGACTAAATAAATAAACATAACAACAAATAATGAGTATATAAATTGTGCCCCAGGCAGGAATATCTTCCTGTGTCGTTGTCTGGAGCATCTTGGAGATTAATCCTGCTCTGAGTGTGCTTCCATGTTTATCCAGCACTTTCCGTCTCTGCAAGGGAATCAGAAGTTAAAAGCCCGCCTCGGCTCCACCTCTTCGCCTGTGTCTTGGTTGATCAAAAGTTAGGCTGAGTCAGCATTTCCAAGATGTTATCCGCCATCATCTGGCTTCAAAGTGTCCCTCTAGAGACCAAAGGATGAGGCCACAAGGACTAAATCAATGTTTATGGCTGATCTCAGTTTGGTGAGTAATCACAGATCATCATGACTGCAATGATCGTCTTGTTCTGTGGTTAAATGTAAGACATCACCCACTACTGAAAAATAAAGAAGAAAAAAAAACACTTCAGGCTTAGCTTGGTAAAACGTCTGCTTATTATCTCATGCAATTAAAATAATCAGTGAAAGAAGGACAGGAACAATGAGTCAGTGTTCCTACCTATGTCAGCGGTTAAAGCTATTACAGCATGTCCAAATATTAAAGTAAGCAGGCTATTAGGCCTTACTTATTGTATCCAGTTAACATGTCTGGTATGTCTGGTATGGTTTTTAGATTAAGACATAATGTACCACAGGAGCTGCTCCGTCACTGCCATTGTTTCATGTAAACCTCCAGAGCCTGAAGAAAAGAAAATGTATCCTTTGTACCCAGCTCTAATGAGTCATACTTATAAAAAACATACACAAAACAACTCCATATATGATCGGCCATACCGTCTGCCTGAGTCATAGTAAACACGGACACAATGTCAGCCCTATAGGGTTATACAGACACTGTGGTTTTTGGTCGGGGTAGCTGGAACGGGAAGTCCAATTTTAACCAGGGTCACTGTGAGTGAGTCACATCAGAGCAGCTTGTTTTCTGGTTTTCAGGCTGTGACTAAAGTCTTTAATGGACCCTGGAGGACATCATTTCATTATTTTGTTTGTTTTTATGTGCACTGTACTCGTGTTGTGGTGGTTTGAGCGGTGACACATCAACATCCAGTTTCTTTTCCCATCAACTGTTTGTACTGAGGAGGAAATTGCACTATAACTATGATTACAGCATATTAAAAACAACAGAGCACACTGTTCCTGAGAGAGTGTTTACTTAAAAAAAATAAATAAAAAAATGAAACAAAAAAGAAAAGCAGTTCATTAAGGTAGCGTGTGGTTTCATAGATATGATAAGAGAGACATCTAGTGGACAAAAGCTCTTCTTTGGTATCAACATAAAAAGTTGCACTGATCCTATAGTAAATTCAGTAAGTGTATTTGTAAAAATGATAAAATAAAACAAAATAAATAACAAGAAAATAATAATAATTATTATTATTATTTGATTATAGAAAAAAAAATAATAATAATAATAATAATAATAATAATAATAATAATAATTATTATTATTATTATTATTATTATTATTATTATTATTATTATTATTGTGGCCCTGAAGGTACTTCTTAAAACAACTACACTGGCTGTTAATGCGACAGCTTTTTAAGTAACAACAACCTGAAATCAAAAACATATGAGCCATAATATTTATATTTTTCAGTTTGGAGAGAATTTTAAAGTCTATAATTCAGATTTTTCTCATCTTAAAATATTAAAAGTTAACTGAAATGTAAAAAAAATAAAAATAAAATAAAATAAAATAAAAATAAGACTCTTCATCCAGCTCATCAAGTATCATACTTTAGATTTTATCCTCATTGCAATTATTATGGGGCAAATTATTATACATCAGAGTGTTTTTTAGTTGTCAATTCTTGAATCAAAGTTTTGTCTCTATTCTAGAGAGATACAGTCCACAAAGTTTATGGTAAAATAGTTGGAATAAATTAAATAAAGACCCTTAAACACTGGACATGCAGCTAACTAAAACAAAATAAAGGGCAAGATATACAAGATATAACAAGATATATGGATCTTTAACTGACCATCTGGTTTTATTTTGATATTGCTGCAACTGTTCTGCATGTTCCTTCCTTTTTGTGTTCCTTAAACATACTTCAAGCTCGATAAGTATAAGTAAGTCAGTATCAATTAATAGATCGAAATATAATCAAATAAAATGAAATTTAATCGCACAATGGACTGTGTAAAAGAGTGTGAAAGGGGCACAACTGAATTCATCATGGTGTGTGAACTGAGACACATATCTTAAAGGCATTTGGTCATCTTAGACAGTTCCACATTGTGTTCATTTTTTTTTATGATCCTGTTTGTTTGACTATTGCATTCTTCCTCATTTTAAAGAGAGTGGTTATGATCATGTGATGCAAAACAACCTCTAGTTCTCAAATGAGGCAAGTAAATTTATGAAGCACATTTCTGCAGCAAGGCAAATCAAAGTGCTCTACAGAGATACAAATCAGCAAAACATATTGAAAGAAAACAATCAAAAGTCAGCTAAAAAGAAAAACAGAATACAACAAACTAAAATACACTAAAAGTAAGAAGGCAAAAAAATATATGTAAATATAAAAAAGGTCAACTTAAGACTGTTGATCCCAGTGAGGCTTAAATAAACAATTTACTCATATCTGCACTGCTAGAAAAGAATGGTGAACTTTGTTAAAGGTATACTGGGTAAATCTATACAAAATGCTAAAACTATGAAAACAGACAAGAAATTATACCGGGTCATACACTGACCCAGCCTGACCTCTACAAGTGGTGAGCCGCCCACACAGTCAAAAAGTGGAAGTTGCATGTTCATTTCACTGTCATGGGCCGAAAATGCAATTCCCTATTCCTAAGAGTTTATTCTCAAAGAGTGTGTCTGATTGCATGATTTTCTTGGTAGTATATTGGTTTATGTGTTGATGCATATTGTGAAAAGAAGGTGGTACTGCAGAAGTTGAGGAACTTTTTGTTTGTGGGGATTTGGTTCCCCCCTGTGGACGAAGCAGTACCTCTGACGCTTTACCTTTTTGTTTGTACATGTGAAGTATGTAGAAAAAAGAATCTGTCTTCTGTATTTTAGCAACTGTGTCCCTTGTTAAGAATCTTTGACTTTTTAAATGTAAAAAAAATCTGCTTCTGTTTTAAGATATGTCTGATACAAACCCCAACCATCTTTCAGTCAGATGTCTAATTATGCAAAACTTGTTATCTTAATATCCTCTCAACTACTGACCCCCATTTCTAATATGGCTTTGGCCTACAGTTTGCTTCAAAACTCTGAATCAGAAACAGATGGATGATGTCACAGAGACTATGTCCATTTATTGTACTGGCCACGGCCCAACTTATATACCTGCCATATCTTGCCTTTCTACCTTGTAGGAAAATACATAACAAGTCAGGATATTAAAACTGATAGAAATTATTGGAATTATATATTTAATTTTGTTGCACACCCTGTAGACAAATATTTATTGTTACTTCATATTTACCCTTTTTCCTCACTTTTCATGATGCTTCCCCTTACTGCACATCTTAGACAAGTCAGACTATACTTTTTTAACCAGTCAGTTACATGTTTATTTTTACTGTTTTTTTATTTATTTATTTATTATTGTTTATTATTATTATTATTATTATTATTATTATTATTATTATTATTATTATCATCATCATCATTATTATCATTATTTTTATTATTATTATTATTTATTTTATTTTATTTTTATTTATTTATTTATTTTTTTTACATTTTTTCGTTTAATATTTTTATGTAGTTTCAGCTGTTTCTGTTGTTACCTTCAAGCAGACCCTCAAAGAACTGCAGTTTTTAGCGCTTCCGCATCATAGACTGTATGATTGATTTCATATTTGATTATTTATGTTAAATTATATGTTAATCATTTATATTTTTAAAACTTTATATTTTAAAATGTTTTTTTTCCGCATAGACAGTACAGTGGCTTGTTACTTTCCCTTTAAATCTTTTCACGAAGCTGACTTCCGCATTCGAAGCCCCGCCCACTTCCCCTGAACATAACACTGTGCTCGCTTCAGGTCTTGTGACTGTTCTGACTTCAATCAGCATGACCAGCTCTCTGAAGTTCACCGTCCTCCTGCTGACCCTCGTTTCTTGTCGGGGGCTGCAGTTTAACTTCATCGATGATTATGAGGAGGAGTCCGAGACCGTTTCCCAGGTCTCAAGATACGGCTCTCTGTGGCCTCTGCCGCAAAAAGTGCAGACATCAGAGGTTTCATTCAAGTTAACGAGCGCCACCTTCAAAATAGTGGACGCCAAAGAGTCATCAGCCGGTCCGAGCTGCAGCCTCTTGAAGGATGCGTACAGAAGGTAACCAGCTTTACTCATTATTCTGAGTTTCTCCTGAGTTAGGCATGATGGGGGAAATGTGCCCCGTGCTGCATTCAGGGACCTGGCATTGCATGGTAACTATTGCCCTCCTCTGTATGTTGTTTTACAGGTATTATGAGTACATGTTTGGAGGAGCGAAAAGACAAATGCTTCGCAAAAGCAGGAGAACAGGCTCATCTGAGGTGTCAGAGCTGCAGGTGTGGATCACATCACCTGATTCTGAATGTGATGAATACCCCAGTGTGACTTCTGACGAGTCATGTGAGTCCTCTTCTCTTCCTGTCATATTTTAGGGAGATTTTTTTATTTGATAGAAGAAAGCTACACACTCTTATGTAATTGACATTACTGGAAATTACTTTCTGTGAAGTAGTTGTGCTTAAAAGTTAAGTAGTATGCATTAAATAGGCATACTCCATAGCAACAGTCTGTTATTTCTTAACAGCACATCATAACTGTGTCAATTACCCTGAGTTTGCACGCTGATTTCCTGGGTATAATTCTGTTTATGATGGGGTTGTTTTGGTTGTGTAAAGATATGCCAAGATAAGCCCTAACCTGGTTTTCAGCAACTTGGATTAGCGACCTGAATCACTCCAAAACAAACCAGGATACTGGTGCATTAGACCTTATGAAGGTGTCTGGAAATCAAAGTATTATTATAATCACATTTACAGTCAAATGAGTTGAATTTTTTTTTTTTTTCATATCTTAATTTTTTTTTTTTTTTTTTTTTTGCATTTTTTTTTTTTTTTTGCATTTTTCAAGATTTAAAGATAAGGTAAGTCAAAGCAGAGAAAATAAATAAACTGATAAGTAATAGAGAAAAATAAAAGAAAAACATAATATATCAAAACCTAATAGAAAATAAAAACAAAATAATAAAGCATGAAAATTATAATAATAAAATTGACTAAGATAATATTAATAATATATGACAATGTATTTAATTAAATTCGTAAATATATTCTTTGGTGTGCTGCATATACTTCTTATGTCAATTAATAATGACTATTGCTAACAGAGTCCAAGGGCCTTAATTCATGTTTTTGAGGAGAAACGTTCTTAAAAATTGTGAAAATAACCAAAGATCCTAGGCAAATTGAACATTTCTTAAAATAGAAGAAATTAAATAATTAGACCATATGTGTTACTTTGAACCAGTGAATTTTTTGGAGCTTTGCTAATTGTGTATCGCTCCTATTTCTGCCATCTTTTCTCAAAAACATAGAGCTGGTTTCTGATTTTCATTGTAATGTTTTCTATTTCATAAATTTAATTTACGAGGTCCTTCCATTCTATAACATCATATCTTTATCATATACTTCCTCCACCTCATATGTTTTTTGTCTTTTCATGATGTGGGCTGACCTCTTAGTGAGATCACCCTTTTAAAAGAGGTTTTGATCTCAATGTTTTTTTTGTAATCTGGTTCAATAAAAAATTAAATAAATATCCTGAATAAGATCAAAACCAGGATAATGCACTGGTTGCTAATTATTTTTAACAACTACCTTTTATTTGCAGAAGTGCTCATTCTGTTTGACATTTAACCACTTTGAGTCTGTTCCGGGAACGTGATTAAGCACTCAGCCTCGTGGTTAATGACTTTTTGTTATGACTGTTATTAAGTATTAGGCCACACCAGACATAACACTCAGTGAAGATATTCAGGCCAACACAGGTTTATGAAAGTTTATATGCACAAGTGAATCACGTTGTTGCTTACTTAAGGAAACAGACTACTGAAGAAGATTTGGGTTACTGAGTTTTTTAACAATTCTGAATGACTTTTTTTTTTTTTTTTTTTGCTAACTCTCACGTTAAGTCAGAAACCTGTCCTTTTTTTGCTCATAACGCTGAGTTTACTGGTGATAATTTCTGAGAAACAAAGTCTGAATTCTGACTTTAAAGTGAGGATTACGACTTTTTCCACACAATTCTCAGATTTAAGTCAAAATTCAAAAGAAAAAAGTTCTAACTCTGAACATTAGGTCAGACTTCTTATTGTGTTTCTTTAAAGTCTGAGAGTAAAGTCAGGAGAAATGTTTCCCTTTTTTTTTTTGACGTCTGATTCAAAAATGAAAGTTCTTAAATTTTTTTTTTTTTTTTTAAGTGTCTGAAATCTCAGAATTTCCAGGTCAAAGTCAGAATACTGAAAGAAGGAAAGTCAAAACTCAATTTTTGTTTTTTTTTTACTTGCCTTATTCCCAAAATATTAACATTCCTGTCTCAGCTAGATGTTTATTCTTGTAGATGTCTGCTGCCTTTGCTCTCACTCACAGCACTGTCTGCAGCACGTTACATCTTATCAGTTAGACAAAATCCACCCAAAAAGACATATTTAAAAAGAAAGCTACATCATGCTCATAATTCTTGCATAACATTATTTACATTTTCTATAATTTTCAAAATAATGATCTGAATAGTCTTTCTAATGACTTAACTATACGTAGAACTTGAGACCTCTTGTATTCAGGCCTCCATTGGTTTAATTTGTCTTTGGTTATACCAGCAAGTTTTTTTTTTTTTTTTAAACTTTTACTTTAATTTAAGACTTTAAATAGCTGAATAATATGGAGCATCAACCCATTTAAACTCTACAAAAAGCTAGAAGCAGACTTTCCACGAAATGATTTTCCACTGGAATAAGAGTTTAACAGGATGATACTGTAGCTACCAGGATTAACACGGTCACGGCCGGACTAAGAGTCCAAAGAGCCCCCCTGAGTGCTTAAGACTTTTACTTTAACACCGTAATCACCGCCTGCTGAGCTTTAACGCCTAACAGTACGTAACAGTTCACATGTGATAAACAACCGTCTGTGTCCACAGATGAACTGTCCGTGGATCAGCCCATCGCCGTCCTGAAGGCGCCTAAAGTGTGGGGGGCCCTGCATGGTAAGATATTTTTGGCTCCAAAAGCAAATGAACAATGAGTCAAGCAATGAGTCAGAAGATATCAACCCTCTGAGCCAGGGGGGGATGTCTCTTTGAGTGCAAGTTGCCAAGTTTTGCTGATAATCTAAATTTATTTCAGGTCTGGAAACGTTCAGTCAGTTGGTGTACGAAGATGAATATGGAGCTGTAAGTGAAGAGCAATTAAGTGATTTAATGTACAATGAGTTTAAAAAATGAATATTTAAAAGACTTTTCTTGTTTTGTTAGAAATAATAATTTGATTTCTTCATTTCATTTGTAATTACATGTTCTCATTCATTTTGATTTTTTCCATCTTTACAGAAAAGCATCAACGCAACTCAGATCAGTGACTTTCCCAGGTTCGCCCACAGAGGCATCTTACTGGACACCTCTCGGCACTACCTCCCCATCAAAGTCATCCTGGCCAACCTGGTGCGTTTATTACTCCTTCTTACAACTTTATTTGTTTCCTTATTATTCCATTTACGTTCATCTGTTACAGTTTTGTTGTTGATTCTTTCAGGAAACAATGGCGATGAACAAAATAAATGTTTTCCACTGGCACATCGTGGACGACCAGTCCTTCCCGTACCTGAGCCGGACGTTTCCACAGCTCAGCCAGCAGGTCGGTTAACAGTTTAAAGTTTAACATTTTGTATTTGTCAAAAGCTAACAACAGAGCGTGCATGTTTTTCCTTTCTGTCAACAGGGAGCGTATCACCCATACACTCATGTTTATACACCTGCTGACGTGAAGATGGTGATCGAGTTTGCCCGTCTGAGAGGCATTCGTGTTATTCCAGAGTTCGACACTCCGGGACATACTCAGTCTTGGGGAAAAGGTGAAACTTTTCGAGTAGCCACCGTTTCTGTCTCAACTAAAGGTGATAAAACATGAAAAACAAGGTCTGAGACTTCTCCCCTGATCCCCTTTCTCAGGACAGAAGGATTTGCTCACGCCCTGTTACTCCGGCTCCACACCCTCTGGCAGCTTTGGACCAGTCAACCCCATCCTGAACACCACCTATGAGTTCATGAGCCAGTTCTTCAAGGAGATCAGTACAGTCTTCCCTGATGCCTACGTTCACCTGGGAGGAGACGAGGTGGACTTCAGTTGTTGGTGAGACTGAGTCCACCATATCGAATGTATTTTAGGCATTAAAAATCAGACAGAAGTTGACGTTAGCTGTGGTTTCTGCTCTACAGGAAGTCCAACCCGGACATTCAGAAGTTCATGGCTCAGCAAGGATTTGGACAAGACTACAGAAAACTGGAGTCTTTCTACATCCAGAGGTATGATACTTCTGTTTCACAACGACAGGCCCTTATCAGTAATAAATTTAACAATTAAAAGTTCTTTTTGAGACATGCATGATTTTTCCTTTTTACAGACTCTTAAATATTGTCACCTCGACAAAGAAAGGCTACATGATCTGGCAGGAGGTCTTTGACAACGGCGTTAAGGTAAATAAGAGAAAGCATGTTTTTCTTTCTAATACTGAAGTAATTTACATTTTAAAGCAAAGACTGTAGAGCTTTTGTTTGTTAACTACTACCCAGACGCTAATGTGTAAAGCCAGCGTTAGCTTAACCTAAATTCTATCATTGTTTTGATTGCTTGTGTTTTTCTTAATTTTGTGTTTTTAAAAGAATAGCTTTGACATTTTGGAAAGCATACATATTTCTGTTCCTCTTGATCTTTAAGGAAAAAATTGACATAGGTACCATGTTTGAGTGCTAGAAATTAAGTTAGAACACATGCAGCCAGTTAGCTTAGCCTGCCTAAGTTTTGTAATCAGGAAAATGGATAGCCTAGCTCCTTTTAAAAGTGACAAAAATGTGCCTACCAACCTCCAAACAGTCTTGAAGGAAAAAGAATAGTCTTGTTTTTATCCAAGCAATATAGGGTAGTCACAGCTGCAAGTTAGCTAACCGGCTCAGTTAGCTATTTTGGCTAACTAGGGGGCTGTTTACACGACAACAGTTTTAGGGTGAAACGCAAAAGCTTTGTTGCATTTCAGCCCAAAAGCGGCTTCTGGATAAGACAGTTATAGCACCTCCTACAGGCCTGGCATGCTTACTACAGCGTTTTCAGTCACTCAGTGTTTCTGTGTAAACGCAGATTTTTTTCACTGCGTTTTAGCATTCTCAGTTGAAACATTGTCGTGTAACTGGGGCCTAGCTGTGTATTTTCAATACTGGCAAAACTCAGCTTAAAGTTTTTTGAAATGATGAATTTGAATAAAGATTTTTATATAAATTAAAAAAAAAAACAAGAAAAGATATACAATGCAGAATGGATTTATGTAGGGTCGTGCTATAGCTAGCACTAGCTGTTTCTAGTCCGTAGACTAAGCCATGCAAAGCTAGCAGCTGCTGTTGTAGCATGATGCAAGCATAAAAACACAATTGTTTTACTTACTTATCAAAGTGTAAGCTCCAAACTTGATCAACATTCTTTCCAAAATGTCAAACTATCTTAACCAAAACAAACAACTTGTGAAGTATGAAACTTTAGCCCACTAGCATGGTCTGTAACTATTCCAGCTAAATCCAGACACAGTAGTGCATGTGTGGATGGAAAACGGAGTTAATGAAGAGCTGAGCAGGGTGACGGCACAAGGGTACACCACCATCCTCAACGCCCCATGGTACCTAGATTACATTAGCTACGCACAGGACTGGCAGAAGTACTACAAGGTTGAGCCTCTCAGCTTCAACGGTCAGTTGTCACAAAAAATGGAGTCTGAATCAATCATTTAGTTTTGTGGAGGGAAACTTTGATTTGGGATTTGTTGATCTGGCTGATAAAGAAAATTCTAGATTTTGTTCAACAGGCTTAGAAAACTGCACAGTTGCGACGAGAAGCGAGTTAGAGGTAGAAAATGTGGGCAGTGCTGTTGATGGATTTTACATGATGTTCCATGAGTGAGGGTCTGTTTTTTTCTGAACAGGGTTTAAACTATGTTGATGGTCATTTTTACAGACCTAGGCCCAAATGCTGAAAGAGAGAGAAAGTCCAAAAAGGTCCATAAGAAAATAAATGCTGACAGCTTGTTCATCATTGTCCAGTCAGCCAGCCTCCACCTCCACAGGGTCCAGGACTGAGCTTCTTCAGCAGTCTGTTCAGTCTCTGTCTCCTGGATCCTGTCTGCTCACAGCAGATGAAGCTCTTCCAATGTGGCGTTGGTGTCTGGTGTTTGCTCTGTTAGCCATGTCTGTGAATAGCATGATGCTACTCTGCCTTCTGGTATTCCCTCTGTTGCTGGGTTAGCACGGCTAGCTTGTCCACCTTATTGGAGATAGAGCTAATGTTCCCAAATACGATGGTTAGAAGGACAGGTCCATGTCATCACTTCTTAGCTCACACCTGAGAACCAGCACGTCGCCCTCCCCTCCTTCTCCTCACCTTGTGGGGAAACATCCGGCCTTGCACCAGTTAGCATTGACATGCTACAGGCTGCTAACAGCTGAGTTCACATGTAAACAATGCAGCTATGGTTACATGTAGGATCTCCAGACAAACACAGGAGCAAAAGGAGTAAAAATATCACTGAAGACAAAACCAGTTTGGTGTCCATGACCAACAAATGAACCTTACTAAGTAATGATCCACTCCAAATACAAAGATGACGAAAAAAATTACAAGAAACGGACAAAGAAGAGAGAGCTGCTGCAAAAGGCAGCCATAGCCAACAGGGTGGCACCTACCATTTATGCTGTTTAAGATCACCAAACTTTCTCTTTCTCTTTGTCCGCCTGATGGACTCACTGATAACAGCTGTTTGTTTATTCTTGTAACAAAATCTCCATTTCTTCTGCTAAAAAATGTTTTCTTGATCTTCACTCAGTCACACTGTTACCACTCGCCAGGTTTATAGCTGTTTATGAGGGGTAGACATGCACAGTTTGACTTTGTTTGATGGGGTTTTCCAGGAGGTTCCCCTGAATTATGACGTAATCTGCACCTGGCCAATTATTTGCAGTTTTACTAACAATAGTTTTTCTTGCTCGTCCTTGCTCAGTATTTCCTAGCTGCTATCTTAGATCAGCAGTTGAACTTCCTAGACCTGTTTGGAGAAAAGTTTGTGTGACTTTTCTTTCATTTCTGAATATCTCCTTGACACATTGTGCTGCAGAATCTCTGTCCTGTCGCTGGTTGTAAGAAGAAAAACAACCAGGGGTCGTAGAAAACATCACTGTGAATCTTCTGGACTTCCATGTTCGCTCTGCTGAAATTAATATGTTTATGTGTGTGTGCTGTGTAGCTCAAGCCAGACACAATAATCCACGTTTGGAAAGGAAACCAGCAGCAATACAAGAGTGAGATGGCAAATGTTACAGCAGTAGGGTACCAGACCCTGCTGTCCACTCCCTGGTACCTGAACCGTATCTCCTACGGCCAGGACTGGCAGGGCCATTACAAGGCCGACCCACAGGATTTCGATGGTTTGTGTCTGCATGTGTCTGCCCTTTTTTCTGCCAGCCATTTTCAGTTTGCGCAATTTTTTTCTTCTTTAGTCTAACATTTGCTTTGCCTTCATCACATGATTTCATTTCGGTTGCTTGTCTAGCAGATTTTATTGTTTGTTTTTCAACTTTGGACGCAGACTTGAATGCCAAGATGTCACTGCTGTGCAAATTTGTTTAAGCCTGTTGAATAAATGAAGGAATTTATCTTAATTTGTGGCTTTAAGAGGGAAAAAAATAATGATATAATTGTTTTTCATTTATTTCTCCATCTATCTTGAGTTTAAGTTTCTCAATACTCTCTGGATTTCATTTAATATCACATCTTGAAACAGGAACTGAAGCACAAAAGAAGCTTGTGGTTGGTGGAGAAGCCTGTTTGTGGGGAGAGTATGTAGACGGCACCAACCTGACGCCCAGACTCTGGTACGACTCGTGTTATTCCCCATCAATAAACTCATATAAAAATGATGTTTTGAACCTTGACACCCATGTGACTGCTGCTGAAATGCATGATTTGCTTGTTTCATTGCTCTCAGGCCTCGTGCGAGCGCTGTGGCAGAGCGGCTGTGGAGCGCCAAGGAGGTGACGGACATCAATGACGCTTTCAACAGACTGTCTCTGCACCGCTGTCGCATGGTGGAGTGAGTATCCCACCTCTCTTATCCCACCTTTTTATCATCAAACAGGCATAGATATTCACTTTCTAAACTCAATCCTAGGCGTGGGATCCCAGCTGAGCCGCTGTTTTCCAGCTACTGCCCCCACGAGTACAAAGGCATCTGAAAACAGCTCACTACGAGCACACAAAAAGGGAAATGGGAGCGAATCCAGACGCAATCAACTCTTAGAATACAAGGAAATCCAACGCTAAGCTGCCTTCACTGTGTCACTGTGCTGTGCTGGTAATCTGAGTCCCATAAACCGTATCAAACCTGCAGATCTCCATAACTCCTGATCACATCTGAAGTTGTCGTTTTACATGCACTCTTTGTTTTTTATCAATGTTGGTATGATTGTGAATAAAATTGTACAATTTTAAATATCTGTTGTTCCTTCCTTTTAAAACAAAGCAGAGAAATAATCCTCCAGAAATTTATTTTGTAGCTTGCTCTGAATTCGATACATTACTTCCTTTTGTGTCCATACTATAAAGAGCAGTTTTAGAAGTCCATTGGCCCAGTTTTCCCAGTGTTGGACTGGAAGATCAAAGCAGACCAGACATCCGTTTAATGAGGGTTCTCTGGTCCTGGGGGTTCATGGCCTCATACGTGTCCAGCTCCAAAGAGAAAGTAGCATTACCAGATGTCAGTGTTCGTAAATCAGTGGAATAACCCTTTAAAGAGAAACAGACATTAACACCAAGGAGTAGTAAGTGCTAAACAAAGCTGCACACATTTTTAGAGTGAACGCCGTCTCACCATCATTTCCGCCAGTGGCACAGTCGCCAGCAGCACCTTGTTGTCATGGCGACTCTGGATGTCTCTGACGGTTCCTCGCCTTTGGGCCAAGTCCCCCAGCACGGAGCTTAACTGCTCTTCTCCGACAGTCACCTCCAGGGACATCACAGGCTCCAGGACCTGACCTCCTGCGAGTTTCAGGGCCTGTGTCCACAGAAACAGAAGTGTTGGTTGATTTGTTGATAACTTACAAACCTGCAGTTTGGTGTCGAGACACAGGAAGCTGCTACCTTGAGCATGCAGCGCGAGACACAAGCAGACACCATGGCGTGAGACGTTCCTGGCTCCATGGTGACGCTCTGGATGAGTGTAGATACACCCAACAGAGGATAACCCAACAATGGACCTGAAGGGAGAAGGATGTATGAAGAACAGTTAGCACTTCATTGGGTTCAGGTCCTTCTTGACGCAAAGTAAACATTTCGTCTTCTTAACCGTGAAAGCTTGTTATAAGTCGTAGCTATAGCAAGAGAGCCTGTTGTAAAAAAAGATCATAAAGTAGGGTATCCTTGCCAACAAAGTATCCTGAAAAATGCCCATGATATGCCCTTTTTTTTGCTAGCCAAAATTAGCATCCACACATTTTAAGCTTAATTTATGGGACTTTTTTTATGCTACTTTCAGAGAAGACAGGGCAGAGGATATAGCAGGAAACATGGAATTAGCAGCCAAATCATCCCAATACTTTTTAGTTCTAATAACTGTGACAGTGAATTGCTAATGCACCATGCTAGCTCAGCTGACACTAGTGTTAGCTTGGAGCTAAGTGTTTGTAACCCTTAATTATGTCATATTGATGTGTCTTGCATGATGTTACCTTGTAGATATGAGCTGTTTACTCCATTCTCTGCCGCCTCTTTAACTTCTGGAGACAGCTGTTCCCCCAGTTCCTCCGTGAAAGCGATCTTACGCGACCCAGAAAAAGTGTCCACAGGTTGGACAGTCAGCCCCACGGTAACGACGTGTCTTCTGTCCCCGACAGTACGATCCAGCGTATCTGTATCAAAAGGGAAACAATTCGAGAGAGTGGGTGATTAGAAATTAATCTGCCTTCATGTGTAGCTGACGCCAACGAACCTGTTGTTGAGACTTCCTGGAGGATGGTTTCCCTGTAGGCCACCTGCAGCGGTCCAAGGTAAGTCTCGATGCCGTATTCTCTTCTGATCCGATCGTGAATGATCTCGATGTGCAGCTCCCCCATCCCACATAAAACAGTCTAGACAGGAAAGGACAGAGCGACACAAATAAAGCTGAGTCACTGAGGAAGGTGACCTGACTGAAGAAAGTCCCGACTAATCCAATGATGGGATTACCTGACCAGAATCAGGGTCGACTCTCACTTTGAGGCTGGGGTCTTCTCTCTGGAGGCAGTTGAGGGCATTGTCGAGATCTTTTAGGAAGAGAAAAACAGCAGGAGTGTTAAAAAAGTTGCAGATGCATGTGAAATAAAGTAATCACTGTGACTGACCAGCCTGTTTGGCCATGGTTGGAGGCTCTATGGTGCAGAAGAAGACAGGATCAGGGACCTCCACCCCTGAGAGGATCACACTGACTTGGTCTTTGTGTTTCTTCCCTGCCTTTCCGTCATTCTGGGCTCGACGTGCTGCAGCTGCTGCAGATGATTTTGATGAAACTATGGTGTCTCCTGTGACAGTCTGGAGTCAAAATGGGAGGAAATCAAAACTCTCCAAGGGGAAAATCTTAAAACGACAACCTGGGGAAATGATGTTTTACCTGCTTCAGTCCGACAGTCAGAGCAATGTTTCCGGCCGTCATTGAAGGGATTTCTACATGTTGATCTGCAAATGGCACCAGCAGCCTGCTTATTCGCTCACTACAGAAAAACATGAGGAAAACAAACCTCATACTCATAATTCTGGAGGATACTTCTTGGTGTGAAAGGTCCGTCCTGTTAATACTTGCACGCTATTCCTGTTTATGTTGTGGACTGCACTCTGAGGCTTCAAGGTGCCAGAGTAAATCCTCAGAAACACCAAGGGGCCACGCTGCTTGTCATGGAGGACTTTAAAGGCCAGAGCACACAAGTCATCCTTATACCAGCGTCTGGAAGTGAATGATGAAGCAAAGACACAGATTACGGCCTGAAAAGCAATGAACATGAAACAGAGGCTATGAAGGACTAGCCTTTAGAACTGCCTTAATCCTTGGTGGCATAGATTCGACAAGATACTAGAAATATTCCTCAGAGTTTCCTCCATATTGACATGATAGCATCACACAGTTGCTACAGATTTGTGGGCTGAACATCCATGATGAGAATCTCCCGTTCCACCACATCCCAAAGGTGCTCTATTGGATTGAGATCTGGGGACTGTGGAGGACATTTGAGTACAGGGAACTCATTGTCATGTTGAAGAAAGCAGTCTGAGATGATTCCAGCTTTATGACATGGAGCGTTATCCTGCTGGAAGTAGCCATCAGAAGATGGGTACACTGTGCTCATAAAGGGATGGACATGGTCAGCAACAATACTCAGGTAGGCTGTGTTTTTTTTTCTTTTTTCTTCTTTTTCTTTTTTTCCCTTTTTCCCTTTTTTCTGTTTTTTTTTCCCCTTTTTTCTCTTATTTCTTTTCCTTTTTTTTCTTTTGTCCCCCCTTGTTTTTCTTTTTTCCTTTCTTTTTTTCTTTTTCCTTTTTCTCTTTTTTTCTTTTTCTTCTTTTTTCCCTTTTTTTCTTTCTTTTTCTTTTTTCTTTCTTTTTTTATTTTGTCCCCCCTTGTTTTTCTTTTTTATCTCCTTTTTTTCCTTTTTTTTCTTTCTATTTTCTTTTTTTCTTTTTTTTTAATGAGCAGTTGGACAGGTGTGTCTAATGAAATGGCCAGTGAACTGATTAGTGTTTATGTAAGTGTATATTTTGTTCCTGTCTCTAAGAGGGCTACTCAACAAGCCTTGATGGATTTTATTGGCCTTAAGCAGAGAAATAAGAAAGATCCTAAAGTCCCCCCCAACCAGAACCTCAACCCTGTCATACTTAAGATTCAGCTGTAACTGAGTGCTATAAAAGCTGAAGTTAGATATGATTGTTTGTCACTCACACCAGGTCATGGTGTCGTTCATCTGGTGCAGGCAGGTACGAGTTGATGGCGTCCAGAAGAGGCTGAACACCTTTGTTTTTCAAAGAGCTCCCACAGAGGACTGGCACACCTTTACGCGCCAGAGTCACCCGCCGCACAGCCTCCTGCAGCTGGAGAAACATCAGCACAGTTTATTTTGCTTCAAAGCTATTCTTCTAGGAAAATAACGGCTTACTCTGACAGCAGGAACGGCATCAAAATTGTCTCCAAAGTCAGTTAGGAGCAGCTCGGCAAACTCATCGTCCAAATCGGCAACCTAGGAATGAAAAGCTGAAGGTAAAACCAGGAATTTCTTTTATTTCTACATTTAAATGATCTGTTAATGTGATGAAGGGTACCTGCTCAATTAAAGCCGTCCTGGCCTCGGTGACTTCCTGCAAGAGCTCAGGCTCCACTGAGGGGTTAAAAGGTTTGCTTTCAAATAGCCGTCCATCCTCGTCCATGGATCTTTGCTTCCAGATTAACTTCTGGCTGGTTAACAGGTCAACCACACCGGAGAAGGTTTTACCACTGCCAACAGGAATCTAGAAAATGAGAGACACACTTCAGGGTTTGTATGTGTGTATATTACAGTCCTGTATCATATTCCTTTCTGTGAATTTACCTTGTGTTGCATAAACAACTGGTGCATGCTAGAGCTGACTGTATATTCTGCTCCTGTGCTGTGTTACATTCCCTTTTTTTTGTTTCCTTTACTATATAAGTTGCATGTGCACTACATGATTGTATTATGTCCTATCTAATGCCGCTCAACCTGCTTATGCCTGCTTTACTTTATTAATCACATGCTTTGGTATAGATCTGTTTAGTGTCCTCAATAAACAAAACCTTGGTGTGCCTTGTGTCTAATTTGCATGGCTTTGTCCTTTGTGTTTTTCTGTTGTTTCTTTATATGCATGATTTGAAAACATAATGCAGTTTCTTTTTTGTCTTGCATGTGTCTCATATCTATGGTTATTTACCCTTCTGTATTTTTTTTCTTCCTTTTTTTTCTCTCTCAGATCCTAGTAATGTTTAACATTAGGATGTGATTTTTTTCTAGTAACTGACTCTGCATTAATTTAATTCTGCTCTGTTTTATTTTATATTGTGCTTTTTAGGTTGCCTACTTTAACATCTGGCAGAGGACTAGAGATAAAAAAAACTGGCCTTTTGGCTAACTCTGACATATTTTCTAAAATGTCGATAAATATGCATTGTCCCTGTAAATTAAATAATAAAATGAAATAAAATAAAATTATCAAATAAAATAAAATTAAATCAAATTCAAAAAATAAATAAATGCAATTCAATTCAATTAATTAAATCAAATCAAATTGAACATATTTAAATACAATTAAATAATTAAATAAACTTAAATATTTAAAAACACTTAAATAAAATTATGAAATTAAAACAATTATTTTGATTAAATTAAATTAATAAAATAAAGTAAAATTAAAGCAAATTATAAGATTAATCTATCAAATTAAATAATTCAATTCAATTCAATTCAATTCAATTCAATTAATAAAGTTAAATTAAATTATCAAATTAAATTGAATTAAATGAGCCATTATCCTGAAAACCACTCAGTTAATTAACAGGAACAACTTCATTAACTTACATTTTTAAACCGCTTATAAAATGCTCCTGCTAAACCAGTCACAGTCATACATTTTTAATAATCATCATTTTTGTCTACTTTTTAGCATTAAAAGGCTCACCTGCAGCAGGATCGGATTGGCTTTCAACTTCTGCTTTATGCTCTCTATAGAGAAACTGAGGCTGGAGAGAAGAGGGAGAAAAAAAAAATGTTTTTTTTTTTTTTTTTTTAGAAAGATTATGTTATATTGGCAGACTTTCCTTCACTCACTTTGCTGTGGGCTTATCCATCTTGTTCAGGAAACACACACACGGGACATGGTGCTTCTCTGCTTGTCTCCACACAGTCAGAGTCTGAGCCTGTTGGAAAGCAGGATTTTTCAGGATGACACTGATCCAGATTTTTGATGAGAAAATACGATCACCTGCACGGCTTTTATGCAAACAGGAGGTTGCAGTTTAAAGGCTCTGCATTCACCTCGACACCAGCTGAAGCATCAAACACTGCAACAGCCCCATCGAGAACACGAAGGGCTCGCTCAACCTCAAGTGTGAAGTCGACGTGTCCTGTAATCACACACATACGCAGGCTGTAAAATCTAACTCATTACTTAATTCCCTGGTAATTTTTCGTCCTCACAAAAACCCTGTTCCTACCTGGGGTGTCTATAAGATTTATTCTGTGTTTCTTCCAGTCAAATGTGACAGCTGCCGACTGTATGGTGATGCCACGCTCCCTTTCTTGAGCCATGAAATCTGTGACCGTATCCCCATCATCCACATCTGAAAGAAACAGAGAAATAAATCAAAAAGACCAGAAAATTACTGGTAGTGTGTCAGTAATGATGTTTTTAGCACATTACTCACCTCCTAGTGCTCTGGTATAACCAGAGTAGTAAAGCATTCTCTCTGTGGTTGTTGTCTTTCCTGCATCAATGTGTGCCATGATGCCGATATTTCTGATCCTGGAGGAAAATATACAACTCATGTTGACACAAAGTATTGCTGCAACTTAATAACATTTACAAGTAGTGAATGCATGCATATTTTCATTACTTACTTTGATATATCAGGATTGACCACAGATCTCAAAGATTTTACATCATCTAGGACAGAGAACATGAAGTGTGATCAGGATAATCTCAGGGAATCAAATTGAATTGCATTAAAGTGTGTGTAATTATTAGGATTTGGTTGTAAAACAGCTTACCTGGAAGGAAGCTGTAATGTCTTTTAACATGCCAGCTCACTCTGCATCTGTAGCACTGGAGTCCAGCAGTTAACAGGTGCCTTCCCTGTTAATGACAATAACACGTTATGAAGGTAGTGCAGAATGATGACAGTGATACTTTGTAAAATTATGTCTTACCCAAATCATTCTGTTCAATGTCCAAGAAGCACCAGCAGACATGTTTTAATAAATCTTTCTCTCCTCTCCTTCACAAGTATTTTCCTTTACGAAACATAGTGGAACTACTAAACAGTCAGTCGCTCCAGTTTTTGTATCGTCACCTCTTTACATAAAATAATACATTCAGGGAGACGGGTAGCTCGAAATTATGAATAAGTGCTTGTTTCATTTAATATTACAGGGTTGAAATATCCCTCAAAACAACCAAATCCTTCAAATGTCACACTTTCATAAGGCACGGCTCCAAAATAAGTCCCCAGAAACGAGTGCGTGAAGCTAACGTTCTTGGCATGAACAAAAAAAATAGAAAAAACTTAAATGTCACAATTTAATTTCAATACTATTAAATAATAATATATAAGTACATAAAATTACGTTTATTTCATTATTTAATGTACATATCACGGTTTTGTTTTTGTAACCTGAAGCCGTTCTTGTTAAGCTAACGTACAACCGAGTACGTCACACTGACGTACTTCCTTTGAGTAACGGCTACGGGGAAAATAACATCAAAAGCTACCCCAGCCTTAAGTATAACACCAAAATACTTCCAGTTTTACCAACTGAAACCACCTTCGACGTATTGAGTGAGATACACAACCATCACAACACAAAATGGTAAGAGAAAAATCGAGTTTGATTTTATTCTATGAGCTTTTAAAGACAGTTTAGCAGCGTAGCATACTGTGTTAGCATTAGCTTTGGCTGACATGTGGCCGTGCTGCTCCGTCGTAGTTTTGTTTACTGTTTTTAAATGGCATTGATACAGTCAGAATAGAGCTCAGTGGAAATTTGATTTCGTTTTATTATGTTAATGCTCGTATTAACAGTCCTTGAATTCGATTTAGATGGTTTGAAGGCCGTCAAGTGTAGCGTATTCGCACATCTGTGTTGCAGTAACATGTTGTAACATGTCCAGTGTGTGGCATTAGATTATTGTGAGAACCGTAGGTCGCTTAAATATGCCTTTTTCACCTGGAATGGGAAGCCATCTACACAGTTTAAAACCTACTTTCACTGACTTTTGATTACTTATAAACTATAAAGATTTAAAACTTAGGAAATTAAATCATTTATTGTTCATCATATCAGCATCTGCCAGTTAACACCCCTGTTTGTAACCAAGGTGTATTTATTATCTATTATTTCAAACTGAGGAAGCACCAAACTTTCACGTTTTGAATTTTTGTCATTTTTATTTTCATTTCATTGTAGGTAGAGGCTTTGTCATATTACATATTTTATTGATTGTAGAAATGTATTTCAGTAAAGAAAGAAAGATCACCATATTTTTAACAGGTTAATTTTGTTCTTGGTTTAATATTTTCTTTGTTGTGTAATTTGGAATATGAGTTTTTTTTCTTTAATTATGCCTCGGGTTGTCAATGATGTAACTGTTTAAGTTTTAATTAGAAATAGTAGAACAGTAGTTGCTGGTAGTAGTTGATGGGAAAATAAAGTATTTGCTATATAAAAGCCACAATTGTCTACTGATGTAGCCATTTTTTACTGAGAGAAATGCACTGTGTCCATATTTTTCTCTCGAGTTAGTTAACTGAAAATTTTTACATTAAAATCTGAAGAAAGAAATAAAATTTCTATCAGCTTAAATCTGATTTTCTGAGTTGAAACATTTTTTCTCTTTTTCCTTTGTAGCCTCAGAACGAGCACATTGAGTTACATCGCAAGCGGCATGGCTACCGCCTGGACCACCATGAAAAGAAAAGGAAGAAGGAAAGCCGTGAGGCCCACGAGCGCTCCCAGAAAGCCAGGAAGCTGATCGGTTTGAAGGCCAAACTGTACCACAAACAGAGACATGCTGAGAAGATCCAGATGAAGAAGACGTGAGTGATGATACAGCAGCAAAAAAACGTAGCTTATCTTCATGGGTGAAAGCAAATCAAAAACTAAAGAACTGTTAAAAAAAATTCTGACATGTTCCTTCTTAGGATCAAAATGCACGAACAGAGGAAGACCAAACAGAAGAACGATGATAAGACCCCTGAGGGAGCAGTGCCAGCCTACCTGTTGGACAGAGAAGGACAGTCCCGTGCTAAGGTTCTGTCCAACATGATCAAACAGAAGAGGAAAGAAAAAGCTGTAAGTACCTCGAAATCTGCAGTCTTTCAGCACCTTTTGGACCTAAACTATTAGAAATAATGTTTTTGGAAAATGTTTGTGTAGGGCAAATGGGAGGTACCGCTGCCAAAGGTGCGGGCACAGGGAGAAACTGAAGTGCTTAAAGTCATCAAGACCGGAAAGAGGCAGAAGAAGGCCTGGAAGAGAATGGTCACCAAAGTTTGCTTTGTTGGCGACGGCTTCACCCGTAAACCTCCCAAATACGAGCGTTTCATCAGACCCATGGTAGGATAACTATGTCAGCAACATCCTTACATGCACCTAAGATTTCTGTCCAAGAATTGTGCAGTTCTATTAAATATGTGACGTTTTTCTTTTTTTTTCACCTCAGGGTTTGCGTTTTAAGAAGGCTCACGTCACACATCCAGAGCTTAAAGCCACGTTCTGCCTTCCCATCCTCGGTGTGAAGAAGAATCCATCCTCACCACTCTACACGTCTCTGGGAGTGATCACAAAAGGAACAGTTGTAGAGGTCAACGTCAGTGAGCTGGGCTTAGTAACACAAGGAGGAAAAGTTATCTGGGGTGAGTCCTCTTCTGTTTATCATTCAGTGTCATCCACATTTCTGTAGCTAATTCACAAACATTTTCATCAACAACATATCAAACTGAAATGTTACTACACAACATTAAACAGAAAGTTTGTGGACAAGGAAATGAATCAATCAAACCATTTCTTTCTCTCCGTAGGTAAATATGCCCAGGTGACAAATAACCCAGAAAACGACGGCTGTATAAACGCAGTTCTGCTCGTATAAGACTCTTGACCTTTCTATAGACTGTGCCTGGTGACTCTTATTTGTACACGAGGCGTCTTGAGAACAACAAACACCACAAAGACGCAGCTTGCAACGGCCTTTACAACAACGGAACAACAAAAAGATCACCAATGTTGCACCTGGAAAAATCTTTTTGTAACGGGAGGATCTAAGGAAAGAAAACATGGTAATGACTGTAAAATGTGATATAAATAAACTTGATACTACACCAGATGTTTGTCATTTTCTTCTCATGTTTTTATAAAACTATTCTAACAATAGGACAGCAACACAGATCCTTGTTGCTTCCTCATGTTTTAGACACGTAGAAACTATGCTGTTCTATTTTGGTCAAAAATTACATAATGAATTAGTATTTAAACTCAATGACCCTGCAAGATAAATGTTACTCCAGCCTTTTCCATATTTGAATAAATAAATCCAGTCTGCCTTTGAATATGTTTTTAAGAAATAAACAGGCTGTTACAAGTTACCATAGATATCTTTCTCACAAATCCCTTGAGTTGTGGGGGGTATTTCTTAAAGTTCCTTCAGGTGGTGGTCTGGTTTTACTCAGTAGAGAACTGGCTCCTTCATAATTAGCTAAATTGATTTTATGTTGTGTTTAATCAGAACAGTGTGTTTTCATAATTCACTGACTTCTAAAACTGACAGTCTGCAGATTTTTGCTCATGAGCCTCGACCCTTTTTTTTTATCCTGTAGTTGTTCATACGTTTCACATGTCTGAACCTCACTCCAGCTTAATGTTTAATGTTTCACTTCTATGGCAGAAAAATAAAACCTTGCAGGAAAATCTCAACACACCAGACTTCACCGCTCTTCCCTTTCTTAGTTTAGCCTTGAACGTCAAACTGCCCTTTGCACAGTAGTGTGTTGTAAGCTATTTGATTGTTGTGTAACTTCTATTTCATCAAATTTCAAAAGCCACTTTAAATATTGCAAATGCAGCTTCTAGGTCTGACTACATCCTCAAAATCACACATTAAAAAGGTTTGCAGAGATTGTTCTAACAGTCTGTTCAATAAGGTTTTGACTACTAGTGATCCAGTATGCAGTTTGTGTTTTGGTTTATCCTTGGGTGCAGATAAATTTAATTGACAGTGGGTGGTTAAAACTCTATTTGAAAAATCAAGAGCCTATTAACACCCACTTTTAATAGCATTTTGTTTCTTTTTTTCTTCATATATTTCACAAAAGGGGGCTGTATTTCCTAACTTTTTGTTTTAGATGGTGTAAGACAACGGTGTAGTTTGGCAACAGTGGGTGAGGCTTCCAGAGTGCTGGGTTGTAGAATGTGAAAAAACCTGAAATGTAACATCTGGTTGATACTGTAACAAAAGCACTGAGCCCGAAATGTAATTTTAAAGAAAGTTATAAAACCCAAAGTGTAACAAATGACCAAAAATGTTACAAATTGTAACATTTTAGGCAAAAAAAATAAATAAATTTGTGGTTTTCTAACATTTTATTATATTTCCGGCTCAGCGCTTTTGTTAAATTTTGGTCAGTTATGAAATTTCAGGTTTTATAAAATTATTTTATTTTATTTCATTTCAGGTCATTGTAACGTTTTGGGCTCTAACAGACTCTAAAGAAATGGCTTAAATTAAATATTTTAGACAGAGGCTGACATAAGAGTTTTTCCGAGACACTGGTCTGATATAAATAAAGAACTTTTCAGCTTAAAATGATGCAAAGCCATCAGGAGGACAACATGACACCTGAAAATTAACATACCCTGTCTCTTTTGTTGTTTTACTGTAGTAGCTTTAAATGATTTACAGAAAAAAACACCATTTTCTGAAACTCTCCTCCCTCTGATTGGCTAGGCCTGTGAAGGGCAGAGCTACAGGTAGACATTGGTGTTTGAGGCCCACAGATTCTGGGATGTCTACCATGTATGAATATGTAGCAGTTTGAAAATTTGCTAATGCTCAGCATGAACATCCAGTCTTTTGTATCCATGTGTAAAATATAAATAACTTCTGTAATTAAATGTCAGAATGATGCTTCGAGGGCTAACATTTGGTTGGGCAGATGCTCCATCTAAAGAAGCAAGAAACATATGGGAGATTGCACAAGCATCAGTGACAAGAAAAGAAAATTTAAAAATTTTATTTTGTGATTTTTGTTCTGGTGTTTGTACAGCTGAAAAGACGCTCGCCACAGTTTCTGTTTTCCATCCTGGTCAGCAGCTTTCTCTCACACTCTTAAGGTACAAGGTTCATGACCATGGCACAAATAACCACATACTGACCATCAAGCAAAACATTTCTTTACTGTTTGTTTTTAGTGTATTCTGAAAATGTCGTGTTGGAATTTAAAAAAAAAAAGGCTGAAAATTTGTTTCAGAGTGTTGAGAGTTTACCATCCTGAGTATATACACAGTGTCTCAATGTAGCTACAGTCAAGTTATTATGACGGTGTGAACAACCGTAAGGCAAATTTACAACATAGGTAGGTACACTGAAATTCATGGAAATAACAGTGTTTACAAATCTATTTTTAAAGCTCCTGTGAGTTTTTTTTTTAGCAAATAATGCAAAAAAGCAAAAGTAATACGTCTGTCTCTTTATGACCTAAAAGCGAGCATGCGACCAGAGAGAAGACTGATGATTTCTATGAAGTTTAAGTGCCTGAAAGTCTACCAGGGGTATGTCAGACACCTAAATTACCAATATGCTGCAGAAAATCCTTCTTTAAATCAGAAACATTAAGAAATACTGCCCAGAAAACATTATGCACACATGTACTGGTCAAGGACAGCAATTAGCATCATGTTCCTACTTTGTCCAGAGGAGGCGCCAAAGTCGGCACCACACTCATGTTCCTCTGAGGAGCTTTAATGTGACATATTATCCAAATAAGAAATTAAAAGTACAATACAGGGAGTTTTTTTAATCACTACATATTTTTAAATCATTTCTTTTTTCGTCGAAACATCAACTCTTTTAAAAATGTGTTGGCATAAGATTCAATTTGTGCACTGCTCTTTTTTTCTGTTACCAGCAATTCTGCACCTTAGCATTGTGTAACTGTGACTGTGTATGTACAAAGGACAGATTTTAAGACCTCAGAGCTATAAAAATGAAGAAAAAAAGAAAGTTTGATAAAAGTTAAGGCAGGGTGTTTCCAGTAATCCACATCCGTGGAGTAAACATTTAAAAACAAATGCACATGGACAGCGAAATTCACAGTTTTTCTGATGGAAAGACACCTCAGGAGCACAAAACCATCTCAGGCTCTTTGTCCTGGAACATAAAAGCTCCTTAATCAGGACAGGGTAGCCTTTCCAGTCTTGTTAATTTTTCATCGGACTGGCACGGCGCTCTTCATCAGCCTCTTCATTCAGTGTAAGCGAGAAGCAGTGTCGCAGACGGCCTGAAATCCTCCACCTGACCTCAGGGGCACACAGGCTGGACTTCATCACAAGTCCTCGTATAAAAAAAGTGCACATAGTGTTCAAATGTAGCGTCCATCAGATGCCGGTATTATGTGTAGTAGTCCAGCTTGCTTGCTATTGTCTTGCAGCCTTTCACGGAGAACACCCGATCTGCTTTGGGGAAGTAGACTAAATCTCCGGCCAACTGTTCAGCTGTTCTCTTGTCCGGCTGCATTCCAGCGGCTTGCATCTCGGCCATGGCGCACTGCACGACGTGTCTGTACTCCAGAGGGAGGAACGGGACGAAGAAGTCCACCAGGTTCTTGTCGATCAGACTTGTATGCCACAAGCCACCTTCATGAGGAGAAACAAAAGAGTCAGAGCTGGTCTAACGAATGATAACAAACTTTCTCTTCATCTATACTCACTTTTCTTGTTGTTGAACACCGAGAGAGAAAGATCTGTTTCCAGATCTCTGAGCTCGATCTCCTCTCGGTTTTGTCCTCCTCTCCAGAAATCCAAAGCCTTTTGTACAATACTGTCACCTCCGGCGTTGCTAAGAAGATAAAAACAGTGAAAGTATGAAGGTTTACTGAATTTAATTTTTTTTAATTAATTAATAAATAATAATTAATTGATTAATTAATTTATTTATTTATTTATTATTATTTCACTTTTTCTTAACTTTTTTAATTTTACTAATTATTTTTACTGAATTTTATTTTAGATAAATAAAGTATTTTCTATTCTATTCTATTTAACTCTGACTGTATGGTGTTCCCATGTGGTATGATATGGGCCTGGTGCTGATATCAATATTCACACATGTCAACTCTCTTTACATTAAAACAAATTTACATCTTACAGATTTATTGTGAGAGTAATGTTTAATATCAATCAATTATATTCAGTAAGATAAAGATAAGTAAAGAAGTTATTCTGACATTTATCCAGAGAATGAGACAGTGACAGAGGAGGAAACTGAAGAGAAAGGAGTTGGGGCAGGGACACGTCGCAGGTCAGCCTTTCTTACCTAAGGAAGATAAAAATAGCCCTCCGGTAGGACACCCCATCCAACTTGTCGTAGTAGTCCAGGTATGGCTTGATGCTGTCGATCAGCCCAGGGTGCATCTGATCCATCTCATCAAAGATGAACATGGATTGTGCACAGTTGGTGACATTTCCTTTGATCCACTGCTGGAGCTGAGACTGGAGAGAAGTAACAACACATTCATATCCAAGCTGAGGAGGAATCACTATTCACAGATCTAAAACGATCTGATTTTGAGTTCATACCTTATAGGTTTCCAGTTGACTTGCATGTGGAAAGTGAAGCTCGGATGTGAAAACATGAACAAAGCTACTGTCCATCCCCTCTTTGTAGATGTTTTCAGCAATCAGCTGACTGACAAAGTTCTTCCCTGTGCCGGTCCAGCCGTGCAGAGAGAGCACAAGGGGCTTCTTCGGGTTGCTGTTGCTCATGAATCCAGTCACAGCTTTAAGGATGATGCGGGACGCCACGTGCTGGCCGATGAGTTTACTCTCCAGATCGGTTTTGAGTCCTATAGAGGGGACGACAACATTAAAACATGAGTGGTTATAGTTATGGGTTAAGTGAGTAAACAAATAAGGGACTTGATTAAAAAAATAATCCTACATTTTAAGTTTTGTAATTAAATAATCACATGTAAATATTTGACAAGAGAGGCAACATTTTTCAATTCAAATAGATTTTGGTAGATGACTTGGACAATGAATACGCTAAAAAAAACTATTTTTTTCTGTTTGTTTTCCTGTGTCTTAGCATGGCATTATGTAATAATATTTTAACTTTAAACCTTTTAGTGTCTTTTTTTTTTGTTCTGTTTTGGTTTTGGTTTTTAAGCCACAATTCATGTGAATAACTTATTACAAACACCGAGCAGGACACTAAGCAAAATAAATGGGTAATAATGATAATAATAAAATTGGACTCCGACAGAGAAGGGGGCAACTCCACAACAGCGTAATGTTAACAGTTTATTTCCTACATCTACATCGACAGCATAGACTGCATTATACATCTAAATATTATGATTTTAGGAATAAATGTGCACATTTTCATATAACAGACAGGACTTATTGTTTTGCGGGGGACGCCGGGCCACTTTCATTTTTCCGTTGGCCCACCTAGTCACTATAAGATTACATTTTCACACCACACCCGAACTCACATTTATCCATTTTGCACATACTCACCTGTTGCATTGAAGGCTATCCATTTTGGATCACAACTTTCGTGTAAATAAGTGTAGAGAAACCGACCCAAAGTGGCACCACAACCTATCACGACCGTTGTTGTGATCGGATCAAACGCGTTAACCAGTACACCGGATATCAGAAAGACGTGCAGCAACAAAGACAAATGTTTTGCTTTCATTGTCGAAAACACTTCATTGACGACATTAGTCGTTTTAAAAACCGTTAAAATGAAACGGAAAACACCGAGCTGCACCAGGAGCTAACTTGCTAGCATCCGTACAACGAGGAACTTCCTCATACGTAATAAAAACGCGACAACGTTCATCGAGCTTCTATGCTCCAGTTACACGCTGAAGTTAGTATCTTATTCGTAGCTCCTCATTCAGCTCAAGAGTATCTACAGATTTACAAGAAAATACACGAAAAGACAGATTGTGCACTTTTTTTCTGGTTAAACTACATTAGACCAGGTTTCCCCAAACAACCTACACTTAATACACATGAGTATGTATTATCTAGTATGCAGTAGGTACTGCATACTGCATACTGCTTTTGATTGTTGTTTCAGTCTTGAAAAACAAAAGTACAGCTGATGGAGAAACCACCTAAGGGACATATCATGCTTGTTTCTCCTTTTCACTATGCCAGACTAGGATGCCTGTAAAGCATTTCTGCCCTCAGTACAAGTCATTTAGTTCCTTCATTGCCCCACAATAGCATTCTCAATATCCTCATTTTAGGCCATTCTGAAGATCTCGTTGAAACGCTCAGTTTCCAGAATGACCTCCAGTAACCTCGTAATGTCACAGCCCTTTGTGCTCTGATTGGTCAGTTCTATCACAGGGGCGGAGGGGGTAGAGCCAGGGGGCGGTTTTTGCAGCATGGCAGTATTTACAAAATCGCCACATTGAGTGGAGCAGACCGAGCGAGTTTGCTGTTTGCCAAAACTTCCCCGTAAGGCATTGATAGCACTAATAAAATGGCAGAGTGTAGGATACGTCCTTTTGTATTGGACCCTGAGTCAGACCCGCACGGTTTAGCAGCTCAGGAGGAAGAAAATCCACCTGGACACAGATCATCTCAAGACGCTTCAGTGTGGTGAGTCAAACCGGTACTGTAACATGTATAGTTTATACATTTAAACTCGGCTCTTGGTGGGTGTATACCTCGGTGGTGGTTGTGTGACTAACTGACATCACAGAGGAGGAGCTGCTTTATCAGATTACTCAAAAAAAAAAGGAAGGATCCTCGTGTTGTCATGATGGTCGAAATCTCGCGGCCATCTGGCAATGACCTATTTTTTTTAGAGGCATCAAATCTCGTTCTAGGATATCAGAAAAAATACAATATCCCATTTTT
Organism: Halichoeres trimaculatus; assembly: GCF_033239565.1. Lineage (NCBI taxonomy): Eukaryota > Metazoa > Chordata > Actinopteri > Labriformes > Labridae > Halichoeres > Halichoeres trimaculatus. The sequence goes on along the minus strand of NW_027437194.1, from coordinate 5,403,122 downwards.
TGAAAATTCAGGGGGCGAAAAGTCTTGTTTTCAAATTTATTATATTATATGTAAGTATTAAATCAGGGATCAGCATGATATATCCTCTTTAAGTCCATCTATAGTTTGAAAAAAAAGGAAGTGGTTTAGAGGCTAACAGTTACACGTAAGATATGTATCACTTCTTCTACAATTTGAAGTGGCAATATTTACCAGTATGTTTTTCACAACACTCACTCCTATTCAACAGACCGTCAAATTAGTGTTGTACTGTAGCTGTAAAGATTAATCATGCCAATGTCGCAACAATCAGCCGACAAAAGGGTGTCACAAGCAATAGATAGACAAAAAAAAGCCCACAAACATTAGTGTTTTGCATTGTGGGGAACAGTGTGTAAGGTCGACTGGTTTATTGCAAACTTAATTGCCCTAAATTACACACTGACAAAGCATTAGGGTGTGTAAGTATAGCACGCAGCCCTAGACTTGTCAGATAAGGACTATCTTCAGTGACGCTGCAGATTTATCAAAACATATTTTCAGACTTTTTTTACACCTTTGGTCCCCATGGTAAAATAAAAGTCTGTTGACATTGCATCATATAACATTTTAAGGACTAAGGCGCTGAAGACTCTTCTTGCATTGTCAAAAATGAAATGAAGTGCTTATGAATTTGACACAATTTTCCAACATGTCTGTAGAGATATTCTAACCCAGTCACGTGGTCTCTAAGTAAGAGGTTTTGGATCAGGAACTGGTTCCTAACCGAATCAGGGGTGCCGACGAATAATATGCCAACTTCATTGAAATAGAAAACGTTATCCAAACAACTTTGTGAGGGGCTACAGTTACAAAAACACAATAAAACATAACCTGAGAACCCTCGTAACTAACATACAATGTAACCGAGGCATCGACGCGACAGACATTTAGTTAATAACCGTTACAAGCACCTTAAAGTAACAGGTGAGAGGATGAGGAAATCACTGAACACATCTGAAGCTGACTGGGTTTGCCCTGAGTTACCTGTTTTGTTGAGTGTGATCCACTCGGGTCGGCAGCACTCATGGAAGTAGTAGAAAATGTTCTGGTAGCTGGCTAGAAACCCAGTCAGAGCCGCTGCCATGCCCACCGCTATGCTGGTGCTGATGGGCTCGATGGCTTCCGTCATCCCGGAGCAGATGAGCATCCAGAGGAGCAGGACGTGTTTCTTCCTTAGTTTCATCTCCCTCAATGTGAATTACCAAAACTTGGTGCCACTGGCAACGCTGAACTATTAGCGAAAGTGGAGTTAACCAGCTGGAGGGGAGTACTGCGTGGATGCCAACCCCTTATGGAGCCGTGATGACGTCAGAGTCCAAAGGTGAAATTAAGAAAAGTAATCAAAACTTTAAACTGCGCAGGGTTTTAACCCGAGACATAAGCATTGTTTTTTTTTTCTTTTTCCTTTAACAAATTAATTAATTAATTAATTAATTAAAATAAATTAAATGTATGGTATATTATTAAAGAGGTGATTTAACGTATAATTACAAGTATTTTTGAAGGCCTCTACATTCTCAGTGTGATACTAAAAATATTTATTTCCTATCATAAAACTTAATGCAACCTGATACAGCAATTTGTAAAACAGGAAACAGAAGGCTCTGAAGACCTGAGATGACACGTCGCCAACCTGCGATTCACGTGTGGTTTGAACAAACCGTTACTCATTTTTTTCTGATATGACTACCAAAAAATAGTGACATTCAAAAGGAATTTGTTATTGAAATACTGTCGAAAATATCTCCAGCAGGTAGATAAAAAGCGTTGTTAGAAGTTTTTGTTAATTTTTCAGATAGTTTTTGTTAAAAGTAGCAATATATCAAACCTGCCACTAGAGGGCAGCACTGCAACGCAGATTGGCTTTTGAGTGCGTGTAGGCTTTCTCTTTTCACAAGGACACTATAATTCAAATCTATTCATTTAAAGAAAACAAAGTAAACTTAATACAAGTTGTGAACTTTCAAATACATCAGGATATAATCATAGAACAAGAAAAGAAATGTCCCAGAGAAAAACGATAAAAGTTTTTTTTGTTTGTTGCAGTGTCACAGACATATTTCAACAGATATGACACATTGGAATTGATGCTTATTCATCAGGTCATGTTTTTTTTTTTTTTTTTTTTTTTAAAGTATTCATACAACTATTAAAAGAACAGTAATCATCAAAAAGGAAAATAAAAATAATTGATTTTGTGTTTATTCGCCAATAAATTTATAAAGTTGTTTTCACAGGAAGAATTCTTGAACTAAGTTTTTTTTTACCAGCTCAATAAACATGATAATCAGGATCACAGACTTGTTAAATGTTGCACAGCATGAATATGTATTCTGTAATGTTCCCATAAACATTGCGTTGGCTAAGCTCTTGAAATGTTTGTTGATATTAATTATGTTTGCACTTTTCTTATGCACAAACTTTTCCTTTAAATTTCTGAAAAACTCAACAAAATATGAAATGACAAAAAAAAGAAAGAAACAAAGAAAAAAAACAGATATGGAGAAAAAATGTGGAATCTTTGCACTACTTCTCGGATTGTTAAGATTCACAGGTGTCGTGGATTTTCAAGCAAATAATATGCAAAGAAGTAATAACGCTTAACGTGAGTGAGTGGTCAACATTAATTACTACTTTAAATGCTTTAAATGGCTCTAAAAAATAAAAAAGAAGAAGAAGAAAAGTCACATTTTCCAGATTTTTCTTCTAAGAAAGCTTTGGCAGAGGCTGGAACCCCTGCCTTCCTGCTTTGGCTGTTAAAGCCCTTTAAGATGATGTATAACATACTGGGCTATAAATACTGCAAACCTGACACGACTTAACTTGATGCATTTGAAATGGCAGATTTAACGTGTTCTGGAAATATTATGACAACACAAGACGAGGCACGCTTTCCTTTGTGTCTTAAGGTCGTACCCTGAGTGAACTCTCTTTACCTCTTTGAGTATTTACATATTCCCTCTCAGCATTAGCATGGTTTATGGATACCAAATGTTTCCTGTCTTACCTCACCCTACATGTGACACAGTGTAAGTTTGGCCAGGTTAGAGCTAATGATAAAGATAGATTTATTAAAAGTGATGTAATGGTTAAATATGGCAGAATAATAAGAAAAGTTTCAAAAGTTATAGCAGGCACCACTTTAAATTGATCATTCATGTTTTTTTAAGGCCTCTGGGAATTTGGTTTCAACTGGTTTTGATCTTTCACGTTCCCTAAGTTTTCAACAACTAATGCTAACCATTTCCTAGCTTACAAAATGTTAGCTAACTTTATGGTAGCTAGGAGGTTAGCTATTTGTTTGTTCTTAGCTAACTTTGTGGTTTGTTTTTGTTGTTGTTTTGTTTTTTGCTAACTTTCTGTTGTTAAAAAATTAAGCTAGTTACTTGTTCCTTGCTAAAGTTACGTTTATTGCAAATTTTGTTGTTTAAAAATGTAATTTTCTTTTATTTAGTTGCGCTAACAGTAGCATTAGGTTATAGCAAAGACTTAGTTATTCACTGACATAGACTTTGTGACGAAATACTTTAGGTCCAGGTAGCGTTTGGTGAAAAGGCCTCCGCATTAACAGCTGTAGGGAGCCCACCTGTCAGTCAGGTGAGCTGTGCCTCAAATTGGGCAAACTAATAATCTTAATATCTTCAAAACTGCTGTGTATCTCAAATAATAATAATAATAATAATAATAATAATAATAATAATAATAATAATAAGATCCATTCTGAAAAGTGTGTTGTTTGAGAATTAAGCTATTTAGACTTTTGTCATTTTTTCTACCAGGATATAAACAAGTTTCTTTTTTTCTTTTGAAAGTTCCCACTTACGTTGTCCCCAGCTAACAATAGCACTAGCCACAAAGTGACTGGATTGCTAGTATTAACTGTTGTCTGACTGTAGTAGATTGGCCACCATCTTTGGGTTTTTACAGCTCACTAGACATTTGCTAATCATCCTGGACGCAGAGCAAGTTGTTAAAGTTAAGTTTATTAAGTGATCAACACAAACCAACCAGTCACGACACTGACCCCTGCTCAGGATGGTAAGCCATAAATCAGCCAATACAGACCGTCTCAAGAGGCTCAAAACAAACAAAAGCCGTAGCTTGTGATTCTCCTTCCTCTCTTCCGGCCTGTCACTGTCGCGACATGTCCTTCCTGTGGTAGACGGGGTCAGTCAGATGGTGTTTCTATGTTCCAGGATCAGCTCCTTCCCTGTGTTTGCTCTTCAGGGAGAGGAGGAGGAAAGGAAAGTACAGCAAAGGGGGCCGTGACTCCTGATGAAGCCCAGACTCCCTTGTGAACACAGATAACAGCGAGAGAATAGGATGGATTTGAGCTTGCTGTGACAGTGCTGTGAAAGCTGCTCAAAAAACCTTCAAATGCATGTCAAAGAGTCAGAGATCACCAAAGACAGTGGAGTTTCTTCTCAGAGGAGCATGAGTTTTAAACCATCAAATAGTTAATATTTCACCACAAGGAAAGAAAGGTAAGTAACTTACATCAATGCAGACAAACGTCAACGAACGACAAAACCTTTAAGGTCCATCCTCTGAGAATCATGAATTTTGTGGCCAAACTAATGCATCCAGTTACTGGACAATTTCATATGATGAGTACAGTCTACTGATCTTCAGTTTCATACAGCAGACGCTTTTGTCCAAAGGGATGTACAACACCAGCAAGAATTTAGACAGAAGGAAAACCTAGTTGGTGCGACAACAGTTCAACAAGTTATTTGGCTGCAAGTGTTGCCATCAAGTGCAGGATCAATTGCTGCAACAATATGCTTTAACCTTCAACAACATTCAGTAATTAGTGCTTCTACCTCTGAGGACAAAGAGGAGAAGGCTCAGATTAAGGGTCTAAGTGTTCCCTGAACAGATGAGTCTTCAGACATCTCTTAAAATAGAAAGGGACTCTGTGGATCGTATAGAGTTAGGTAATTCATTCCACCATTTGGGAACAACAGAGGAGAAGAGTCTGGCTAGAGATTTGGAGCTGGGAGCACCAGGCGTCTTTCACAAGCAGAGCGTAGTGGACCAGAAGGGGTGTAGACCTGGAGGAGGGATCCCAGGTAGGCAGGAGCTGTTCTTGTCAATGTTTTGTTAACCAGGAGAAGAGCTTGGGGTGGTAAAGTCTAACCCCAAAAAAACTGACCCTTAAAGACTCTGATAGGTTGTCGAAAATATTTACCCAATCAAACACGATAGAACTTGCTGAAACCTAAAAAGTCTATCTGATGTTGGAACAAGGAGAAAAAAAATCACAGAATTATGAAAGACATCAAGAGTAGGGATGGGTACTGTTTTAGGTGCTTTTATGGGTACTGACTGAATTCCATGTGTAGTACCCAGTACCGATTTGCGTAAAATGAAACGGTACAATGATTAGGTACCTAAACAGAGTAGGCGATTTTCCGTACTGGACATGAACACTGCATTGCAAATTTATATAAATAGGTATAAATATGTTAAATTGGAAACTTATAAATCAATAATTATTACCACATTAACGTACAAAAAAGTACAGAAAATTGGTACCGATGAGCACCTATACCGATTGACAGTTACTGGGCATCAGAACCGTATCGTTTCAATTGTGAAAGGTACCCATCCCTAATCAAGAGTTATCTTCAGGGAACCAGAAGTTTAAACTATGAGAATGTTCACTTACATTTGACAGAAGTCAAGAAATCAGAAATACTTTAAAGACAGTAGTGGTGTCTATGTCTGAAGACCATTGACAAACCAAAAATTACCACATATAAGTATGATCTTTATAGAATAGAATAGAATAGAATAGAATAGAATAGAATAGAACAGATGCCTGAAGATCTCCAAAGGCTGTGGGGTTGATCCTCTGCGGGCCAAGAATTCAAAACTGTCTGACAGCATACTTAATAATAGGCTAAATGAGAAAACATGGTCCCCCATCAATGTTCCCATCCCATTCGTTGCTTCTGGGAACCATGTGTACCCAAACTTGTAAGTATCTATTGAAGTGTTGCAAAGATACAATAAAACAAACATTCAACTCATTCCAATTAAGATAAAAATGACCGAGGCTCATTCGAGAGCTGTATGAAACTCCTGGGAGTTAAATGTGAAAATGCTTGATCGAGAAAGTCAGAGATTTCTTCTCGCCATCTCAGAGTTGCCAGAGTAGTTTCAGCTTTCTGTGTTGTAATTGTAGCGTTATGCAACAGGATTTTCCTCACCACTAACCCTGAGTCTGGGCAAGCTCTCAACGGTCATCAAGGAGGAAAGAATAACTTTTCTTTAGAGATTAAAAAAGTCAATTCACTGTGGTGTTGGGAAACAATTGACGTAGGGTTTACTGTAGTATACAGTTATTAGTAAGAAAAACCATCAACCAGGGCCTAACGTGGTTGATTCCTGTTTAACCCCACTGGTTTTTCCGGTGCTGCTTCATTCAGTGACTGCAGAAACGATGAGGGCACTTGTGGAGGAGTTGGACCTCTGCAGGGGAACAAAGGAAACAGGTCAGCCTCTAATCTCAGTATAAACAGAGGGGAATACCCCAAACTTAGACCCCCCACCCCCTTTCCCCTCTCTTAACTCTTGTCTTGACCCCCCACTCTGTTATCTTGAGTGGGTGGCCTCTTAAAGAACCAAACCAAGGGACCAAAGCACATTCCTGAAGTCAACAAAAAGCTGCATGGAGAAGATATTTTTCTAAGCTATACATAAAGACATTTCTGTAAATCACAGAATGAAATGTTTTTTTTTTCTTTCTAAAGTTATGCCCACCATAACCACCAGGAGGGGCTCACTCCTTCTCCTAAAAGCTGCTTTTTGTTTTTGTTTTGGTTTTTTTTTTCTTTTTTTTTTGGGGGGGGGGGGGGAGGACAGAGAACACAAGTAACTAAATGATGAAAAATGACAAACGATGCCAAATCATGGTGAGAAGGTCACTGAAAAAACAGTATCACCTAGTGAGTTGTGTTAAAAAAATGTTTTTCTGTCAGTGCTCCTTTTGTCAGATTAGTTTTGCCTCTTTGTGATAGAATCAGAATCTAAATTTATTGCCAAGTACATTTGCACATACAAGAAATTTTTCTTGTTGTGTTGGTGCAAACAATTAACAAGAAAACAATGAAAATGCAGACAAAATATGGAAAAATTTAATATTTAAAATAAACAAATATACAAAAATATAAAAGTGTAATAACAATAATAATAATAATAATAATAATAATAATAATAATAATAATAATAATAATAATAATAATAATAATAATTAAATAAAATAATTAAATAAAAAAATTAAACAATGGGAATATTTAAAGAAAAATGGAATAATAACTATAATGAGAAAGTAACTCAGTCTATATACCGCCTATGACACTGCTGCTCATTAAATAAATGACTTATTTGTTTTGCTCCATATGTTCTAATTTTATTATTTTAATGATTTATTCAGCCCTGTGATAGACTAGGGACCTGTGCAGCTCCCGCAACCCCAAAAAGGAGAAAGAGATGAATGATTTATTGGTTGTGCGACTTCCTGTGATTGACTGGAAACCTGTGCAGGGTCCATCCTGCATTTTACATGAATCCAGCTGGGGCTCATGCTTGTAGCTTTCCTGTGTTTATTTCTGGCAAAAGGCAGTTAGATGGTTGCAAAAATGACCCTCTATCTCCTTTGATTTTTACCCAAGTCAAATAAAGTGGATCATTACTTCGTATGGCTCATTTGTTGGTCGTAAACACCAAACTGGTTTTGTCTTCAGTGAAATTTTTACTATTTTTGCTCCTGTGTTTGTCTGGAGATCCTACATGTAACTATGGCTGCATTGTTTACATGCAAAATCAGCTGTTTGCAGCCTGTAGAATGTCAATGCTAACTGGTGCTAGGCCTGATGTTTCCCCACAAGGTAAGGAGAAGGAGGTGAGGATGACGTGCTGGTTCTCAGGTGTGAGCTAAGAAGTGGTGACATCGACCTGTTCGTCTGTCCATCGTTATTGTGAACGTAAGATCTATCTCCAATAAGATGGACGAGCTAGCCGTGCTAACCCAGCAACAGAGGGAATACCAGAAGGCAGAGTAGCATCATGCTATTCACAAGTATTTTGAATGCTTTTTGGACCCTTATTGTTAAGTGTAACCGGGATACCTAAGTGTTTCTGCTCTCTTTATAAACGACGGCTATTTCTGGCAATTAAACAGAAAAAAACAGCTTCAATCAAAAAGGCAACAGGAAAAATGGCGGTCCAACCACCTTTTTTTTTTTTTAACTTCAAGGTCATAAAATACTGATGTTTTTTTTTCATAGACTTGGGAATGAAAATGAACTGACTACAACTCTAATACCATAACAACAGATGTTGACAGAAAGGGGACGTACTGCATAGTTTCAGTTGTATTACTTCTTGTCATAAAAGTGTTTTTACACATCATGTCTGTCATCTTAAACAGATGGGGGTCACTAAAACACTGGACCAGTCTTCACCCAGAGAAGCCAAACCACTACACGTGCTTTACCCTCAGATTTACATCACAAAATGGACAAAGGAAAGGGCGAAGGAGAGCAAATGAGTCCATCAAACACGCCAAGACACTGACTGAAAGGAAGGAAGAGTCTGTTCGTCACAGATAACCTGAAACACCTGCTCTCATGTCTGTTCCACTGTACCATCCTGGAAAGTCATTAACCATAATTCGCTCAATGGCATGAGAATCCACATCACCGTCTCTCCTCTGCGGGAGTGAGTCGTGTTTTCACCTGGCTGCCAAATACATGTCAAGAAGACTACGTTTGTTTTTATGTAGTCTCCTGCAGAAAGCTGAATGTCTCTCTGCAAGGGAGGGGAATAGATATCCCAGCATGCAATAAGGCAACGTAAACATCAAAGGGCTAACCAGGGCTCTACCTTAAGACACAGAGGGAGGAGAGAATACATTTCTTAAAAACAATGCTTGACGTCATCTTACAAACACGCTCAGCGCTGGCCCTATTGTGTCAGGAGCCCCTGTAGTACATAAACATCCCCTCTGTATCCCATAATGACTATATTCAGACCCTGAGCAGGAAGTGATTTCATATCCAACATCCTCCTCAGACTTCCTCTCTCAGGTGGTCAACATTCTCGGCAGCCGCCCTTCCCACTCTGAGTGTGGGGGTGATGGAAAAGGGATGGGCCTGGACCTTTGTGCTGAAGTCTTTCAGCTAATGAGGGGCGGTGTTGTTTTTCTGTTTCCCATTTTTACCCCTTTCTTATCAATTCCCCTTATTCTGACAACTGTACAAGAAGCTGGGCTCTGCCTCTGATTGGGCAAACTCGCATTCTCACTATCCCCTAAACTGCCAAGTTATTAGGAAATTGGCGATTCAGACGGGATTTTTTTTTTTTTATACCAGGCTGTAAATATGTTTATTCCTGCTGAGGAAATGTTTTGGGTTTTTTTTGGCTAAGTGTGTATTTGATTTCCAGTACTTCCTGAGCCAGCCTCAAGCGGAAAACTCAGTGAACTGCAGATTTGAGCACTTCCACATTGCTTCATATTTTTAGACCAGAAGTTGCTGCTTGGAGGGAAGTCAGAGAGGCTAGCTAGTGCCGAGTCCCCAGCTAATACTAAGGCTAGCTTCACAGTGGCTGGTGGGTGTCAGACGAGTTGCAAAAGCCACAACACAATGGAAGTACAGCCACAATCGAAGTTAAAAAGGTTAGTTATCCAAACGAACACAGAAAAGTTGCAAAAGTAAGCAAATGAGAATTTTTTTGACTTGATCTATGATAAATAAAGCTTTGTAGGGGTCTCACCTTGTAATTTCGTCCATAGCAATTATATATTTTAATGTACTGGAAAAATACATCCTCTTATATTTAGCTTTATGAATCAATGATATTAGCATTAAAGCTATATTTATCATAGCTGAAGGTAAACATAAAACAATCATTTATTTACTTTCACAATTTTTCTGCTTCTGTTAGGATAACTGACCTTTTAACTTGTGACTGCATTTCCATTGAGTTGTGGCTTTTGCATTCAAGTTATTACTTTTGCAAATCAGTTGACACTTTCTGACCACCGTATAGCTTTGCCTGGAAAATATGAAAATCTAAGGTAGCTGCAATTTTTTGGATGCTAATTTTGGACAGTCAGTGGCATGTTTGCTTAGGATGTAATTCATGCATCCTTTGATAGAGTTTTTTCATTAAAACAACCAATAGCAGAAACTTTATCTTCAACTGGATTTGGTTCTTTGAAGACTACCTTACCTTTTAGCTACTGGTAGCTAAAAAAAATCTTTACAATATAAAGCATTCATAATCATACTCCAAGCTTACATTACAGTTAGCTAGTTATCGTCCCCATCTGGTTCGAGTGTACAAGCCTGTCCTTACAACATATGGCTGAATTAAATGGGGTGTGATGCCAACATGAGCTAAAATCTTAAGCTAGCAAATCTGCTGTTATATCTTAAAATATTGGTGCGATCCATTTGTAGTTAGAAGTCGAAATTTATGAATTAAAAGAAGGAAATTTCAACTGGTACGCCCCCTGAGGTCAGAATTTCCTACTGGTAAGTCAAGGGATCTATACCACCCCTGAGTTAACGATCAAAGATGGCTGCCCCTGGTGTATACAGTAATTAAGCTCCTGTTATATTCTGTTTGTTTTAGAATTTCTGACAAGCGTTTTTTGCAATAAATTAGCCATAAACATAGTATTATTTGATGTTTTTATGAATAAATTTTGCTGTTATGGCGAGTTTTCCTGACTTAGCAACTGGAACTATAGACTGGTGGTAGCGATGATGGTGGTGGTGGTGGTAGTCAACCAGGTTGCACGCTAAGGCTAGCTGATATGCTATTCTCACGATTCAATTCTATAACGGTTTTTGGGGTGCAGATCCAATTTCAATTGTGATTCTTTGATATTTAAGATTTTTGCGATTTTTACACATCACGTGAGTCAGAGAGAAAACATTTCACACTCTGCTGGAAAAATGTGGTAACTTTTTCCAGCAGAGCATGAAAAGGAGAATTTAATTTTGAAAAATTAAAAACACAAGAATCTCATTTTTCATATTTTCAAACAAAAAAATTGTATATATCGTAGAGCAATTTTTTCTCCCATCCCTATTGCATGCCCCATGAACTTAGCTATGAAGTGTGAAGCTTTTGTATGAATCCAGCCTATGGCAGCTTATAGATAGATTTCCTTTCATGATTTCAATAACTTTTTTTTTTAAATACTAACAGGAAGAAGTTAAATTACAAAGAACAAAGAAAAACTTGCAAACCCAACAGCCTCATTGGAAGAACAAACAGGAAGAAAAAAAAGGGGGATGGCTGACAGATAAATATTTCTTACCCTTTTAAAACCTTCAAGAAAATATTTGTTTGCGTTTTCCACAACTGAGCCAGGATTCAAACTCTTTCTTAAAGTCTCATTTCCTGTCGTCTCAGTTCTTTTCAATATAAATGATTTCTCTTGGCCTCACATCCAGATCATATATAAAACCCACTGTGGACCTGTCCCTTTGGCAAACACATTCAGCTTCACTGATTACAACAGAACAAGTATGAAGTCGAGCCGAGGAACCGCGGGGAGCTGACAAGCTAACGAAAAGGACTGACACGCTTGGCTGGGAGTCATAAAACCTTATGAGGGTACTTTAAGGTTAAAGCTGAACTCTGGCCAGAATTCCTTCAGCGAAATGTATTTCAACATTCTTTCCCAAAAATCAACGAGGCAGACGGTGGGTTGAGAAAGAAGGAGGGAAAGAAAGATGATAGACGGATTTAAGTAACATAATAAGTTACTTCAACTTTTCAATCAAGCACACGCTTTTCTCAGTTTCTTCATTAGAAACATGATTTACAACAAGTTTGCACAGACAAAAACAAAGATGGTTTATTTCTTTTAATGACTCCGACCTGTGAGTCAGTGAAGGGGGCAGAAGGTCACATGACCAAACAAAGACTGCGGAGTGTTTCAAGGTGACAGTGTAGACAAAAAAAGGCTGTTTTCAGGTGCAGTAAAGAGAAAAACGGAGCCAAACACACCTGTTCTGACCTCAAGATAAAGTTAGTCTTGTTTGCTCAGATGTGTGTATGAGTGAGTGTGTCCCAAACACACACTGGACTGGAGCCACAGAACAAACAGAGATACACTCTAAGTTGTCGTTTTGAAGCGATGTGAATGTTTTATACTCAAACCAGAGCCCCACTGAAGCACCAACTGGATGAGTGAACTATCTATTGACCATATGTGACCCCCTGCTGTGAGAAGGTCTTGGGAAGAACCTGACACAGACTAAAAAGTGACGGATGAAATGAGTGAGCCCAAAATAAATGAAAGGAGGAAGCAGCAGCAGCAGGTGGGGTCGAGAAACAAACAAACGCAGGGCTTGTTTTACACCCACCTGCTCCGCTGGCTGTCCTTTATCAGCTACTGACAGGGCAGACCACCAATTTACCACTGAAAAGGAAGTGTTAAAACAGAAACTGATCCCAAGAGCAGAGAAGAAAAAGATAAAATGCTATTTACAACAAAACATGTGGTTTCCCAGATGCTCAGCTACATGTAGACATGACCTGAACCAAAGGCCTACAACCTGCATCCTTGTAGCTTTGAAAAATATTGAAATAAAGAATTTTAATATTTCTTACATAGGGTATTGATGATTCAAGACATTGACTAAATCAAAGCACGTGTTAACATTTTGTTGAACTAAATCTTCATCCCATCTGTCAATAAAGCCTGCCACCGCTCTACTTCACCTCCTACAACATCAACAGCCCACCAACTTTCCATGCACCTGTGGCTAACCTCAAATTTTACAGCCCTGGGAAGATAACTACATCTACAAAAAGACTAATCTGGAGGAAAATACAAAATTTAATTCTGAGTGGATGGAGTCATTTAAATGCCAAAATGCCAGCCTACTGTATGGGTTTGACATGGGACAAGACATTAGCAAACAACTAAAAAACGATGAGTTAAGAGATATTATGAATATATATTTTCAAATTCAAGTATTCTTTAAAAATATATATATATATTTTGCAATTTATTAGATTTCCCTCATTTTTAAATTTTGCATTTTTGTAAATCTCAAAATTTTTTTGCAAACTTCTGTAAATTTTTGAATTTTACAATTTTTTGCACTTTAAAATTTTCTGAAATTTTTGCATTGTTTAGGTTTCAAAACTTTTTGAAAACTTGCAAATTTTTGGATTTCAAACGTAGAGATTTTTTTTTTGCATTTAAATTTGAATTTTTTAAAGATTCTTTTGTTTAGATTTGTTCAATTTCAGTTTCTGAAATTTTGCACATTTTTGAAATTCCAAATTTGTTTTGAGATTTTTGCAAACTTAGTTTAATTTTTGGGGGGGAAAATTGCAAATTTTTGAAATTTATTTTTTTAATTAAAAAAAATCTTTAATATTGTAATTTTTTTTTAGATTTTTGCAAATTTATTACAAATAAAAAATCTAAGATGTCACATTTACAATTTCATAAATTCCAAAAAATTCTTGTTTAAATAATTATTAACTAGATTTTGACTATTTATAGAATTTTTTTCACTTTATAGTCTTTACTGTGAAGATAAAGTAGATTTTGGGGCTCCAGAATTACTTAATCCCAATTGAGCTGAGGCAAAACAGCTCCTATGTAAGTAAAGGTTGCAGGCCCCTGGCCTAAACCTAACCGTATCAAGCAGATTTAGACAAACTAGCAGCAAGTGATCTCGGTGCATGTGCAATACATTTAAACAACAACTGGCATGAACAAATACACCAGCATTTTCTTTGAACAACCAAAGTTACAAAAAATCGCCATACTGGAAGGCTTAATTGAAAACCTCCATTTCCTGTGACCTAAAACTCTGTTCACATGTACAGTATGTGTGGACGGGGCTTTAGTTGCAATGTTTTCATTTCTCCAGCCCCCTGTCTGAATACTAACATTTATGATGAATGTGCAGCTTTGAAGATTCTGGTTGCATAACTTAATTAAACAGATACTTTGGCCTTATTTCAACAATATGGGGATTTTATAACAGTTGAATGAGCTCAAACTGAGTCAGATAAAATCAAAATAGTTTTAACATGAGAACTTTGTCAAGAAAAAAGCTTCAATCTATTGGTTTTTCATGTTTAAGCAAAGATGCTAATGATGGTGTTTATCCCTCCCCTGAACCAAACAGGACTTTCAGGCCGTCTGCTCAGGTTAAAGAACTGTCTCAACAGATAAATCCTCTCAGCGCACACCCAATGCTCAAGTCCCCCTTTAAAATCAGTGAAGGAACACTGAGGGAATCAATGGAGGCTACCAAAGGCTCAACTGAGAGATAAGAGTTAATTGCTCTGAGTTTTCAGTCGAAGACAGAGAGCGAGAGGTCTCTGAGGCCATCTGTAAACTTTATACCTTGCAACTCTGGGAATCCTTTTCATTTACTCTCCCTTCTCCGCTCTTTGACCCCCCCCAGCCTTTCAAGCACGCATACAAACACAGACAGTGATAGTAAGAGCTGGGATAGAGGCGAGAGGGGGGGTACGGTCTCTGAGTGGTGATTGAACTGTGAAAGTGACCCAGCGCAGACAGCCAATAGAGCGAAACGCTGATAAGAGGCTGGTGATCAATGGAGGAACGGAGTGTGCACAAGTGTGTCTGGATGTTTGTGCCTCTGTTCAAACTCAGCGTCAACTAGTCACCACCACCCACGTACGGCAAAGGGAGGGACTTCAGGTCGTATGTGTAGTCAGTGTGTCATTAAAGCAGACTATTTCACCACTTCATCAAATATTTCTGCTGTTATCAGTCTTAGACAGCACTGTATTCACAGACTGTATAAAACATGGACGTAGTCTCTGTGACATCACTCTTTTGTTTCTGAAGTGGAGTTTTCGAGCCTGTAGTCGATTGTTGCTATATTGGAAAAGCTGACTCAGCCTAACTTTCCGTAAATCCAGCATGAGGTAAAGAGGCGTGCCTTTAGCCGTCTCACTAAGAAGTATCAGTCAACTCAGCTCTCCGTCAGTCATACGGCAAGCCGACAGTCACAGATCGAGGAGTTCCTGTGCTTCCCACTCCATTGATAAGTCTCTCTTCATTTGTGTTGGGCTGTAAAACCTCAAACCTGTGACTCCTGCTCTGGCTTCGCTCATTATATATATCATATCTGGTGTATTTCAGCTGTTATAGATAATAATATTGTTTTCCATGACTAAGTAAAGACCAATAAAACCCAAGAAGAGTGGACTTTCTTCTTTTATGTCGCTCTTCCTGTTTTTAAACCAAAAAAACAGACTAAAAGTTCTTTTTTTGATCGCGTTCATCTCACCCACTCCATCCTTTGATCCTCTCCATGATCTCCGTCGTCTTCTCTCACGATGGTGCCGCTCTTTCTCTCTGAACTACCACGACACATCCTCAGTTGGAGCGTGAGCTGCCTGAACTTTTCGGACTTCTTGTTATGTCGTCTCGCTATGCCTCTGTCATTTCACATCTTCTCCTCATATCTATGCTGAGCTCTCGTTCAAAGAGCACACTGCTCTCACCCACAGTAGTTCATGAGCATGATTTTGAGTGACAAGCTCCACCAGACCGCGCCTCTATGAACTTCAGTGGCAGGAAATACGGACATTTTAATATTGGCCAGTTGAAAAAAATATGGATTTACAAATCTTCTCTTCTTTGTGTATTCATTTGATTAGTAATGCACTACAATTTTGTACTGTCCTAGAATTCAAATCATTTATTTCCGCACCTAAAGGAGATATGGGATTAAAGTGTGATTAAGTAGATTAATTAATTAAAAATCCTGTAATTAATTAGATCAATTTTTTAATCGCCTTACAGCAGTTAAACAAAGACCAAAATAAAGCACTTAAAAGTGCAAAAAACAGAAGAAAAAATTGTGATTTTTTTTTTAAATTAAAAATTGTTAAACAAATAATTTCTAAAACACATAAATTACAAAAAAAAAAAAAAAACAAACAAAAAAAAAAAACGGAAAATTACAAAAAAGAAAAAAAACCCCAGAAAATTACAAAAAAAAAATGGTTAATTAGATTACTTGATTGATAAAAAATCCTGTATTTTATTGGATCAATTTTTCATCACCTGACAGCAGTTAAACAAAGACTAAAATAAAGCATTTAAATGTGAAAAAAAAGAAGAAAAAAAAAATTTAAAAAAAGTTTAGATTTAAAAATTCGTAAACAAAAAATGTCTACAACAGAAAATTACAAAAAAACAGAAAATTACAAAAAAAAATGATTAATTAGATTAATTGTTTGATAATGTCTGTGATTAATTGGATCAATTTTTCATCACCTGACAGTAGTTAAACAAAGACTTAAACAAAGCATTTAAATGTGAGAAGAAGAAAAAATCCTTCCTTAGTGCTGTTTCAATGCAGACGTTACAACCAGACTAAGCAGGTTACTGCTGCAGGGCCAGTTTATTTCAGCTTTAGCTGGGTGTCAAAGTGCAGCTAATTCTATATCACCAGGTTATACTGGAGCTTACTGGAAAAAGTTAATTGATACATCGCCAAGAGGCAACTCTGTGACGGCACATCCCAAAACCATGTTAGGCCTCTTTGTGACCAGTAGCCCTTTGTGACCAGTAGTCCCTCATGGCGCCTTTTCATTTGGAGACCAGTTCATTTCTCAACCCGATAAATCCCTGAGCGCAGACTGACAGGCTCCCTGGGAAGACGGATGGGCCTGCAGAGACTTGTTAAGAGGGGGACCCTCAGCGCGCTCCTTCGGCCGGGAGCAGGAGGGGTGGTGGGGTCACGCTGGAGGTCAGCGTCCCACTTTTTAATCCACAACGCAACATGCATTCATCGAGTTTCTCTGAGGGAAACCTGAACTCAAATTCATGTGTGTTCACATGTGAGGAAGTTTTCCCTGTGTGGGATGTCAGCACTTCATTACGCTTTTCATTTTCTGCTTTTGCTGCTCGGGAGACGTGTTTTTCAGTGTATACATTACATGCTGGGAAACGGTGCAGATGGTGCCAATGACAAGGACCCGAGAGGATGATTAAGAGGTGGAAGGACAGAAACACGAATAACTGCATCCATGAAGCAGGAAACCAAGTCATCAGGCCTGTTTTGTGTCCTTGAATGCAACCTAATCCAGGCGCAGTGTGGTCTGGGGAGAGTTGGATCTATTTTTGAGTTGTTTTTGAAAATAACCCAACAGCATGTCCGCGTACCTCCTGTGGTGACATATCCAGAGTGTTTGTTAACATTAAATCTCTTTTTCACTCTCTGTACGGCTTTTGTGCTACACAACCCTTGATGCAACAGTTTCCTCTGCAGAACAGAAAGAGTCTATTTTACTCTCAGTGCAGCTCACTGCTGCCAAAACAGACCACCCTCTCTGCCGATATCTGTGCCGCTAAATCACAGATTTCTCCCTCCACCGCTGCCGCTGTCCAGCTTTTGTACGACTGTTATCCTCGTCTCAGCTCGCCCTTCCCTCCTGTTTACCACCTCATCTATCAGCCTGCGCGGTGACTCATATATTATTGTAGTGTTAACGTAGGGAAGCACCCGTCGACCCGGAAGATCTGCTCCTGGAGATTGAGCCAGAAGCTAAAAGACGCTTCCTGTCTCCCACCCCTGATTCCCCCTCTCTAACGTGGCCCACAGACACGTTCATCCACAGACGCGTTCATCTACAGCTCTTTTAACAATTTATGCTCATTAAAACATCAGATTAGGGATCTGTGCTCACTTTAATTTTGTTTTAGAGAAAGTGAACTGTATGTTGACAAAACTACATTTCTTGAAAACTAAGAAGATTTTGTGTTTTATTATTTTTCAGTCATGCTTCAGATTGTGCATGATTGTAACCATTAAAATACATTTCTAACTCACAAATTTTACTTTTTTAACAGAAAATATTGTGTATTTAAATACTGCTTTTTCAATTTTCACATGCAATCATCCAACCAGCGCTTACCTATTTTTTTTCGTCAATGCTTCCAAATGTGATTGAACCACAGGCTGTTTCTAAAGCACCTCTTAAGTCCAGCCATGGTGGCGGCCATGTTGGAGGCGCTGACTCAACCTAACCTAACTAGCATGATTATACAAAACTTTTAAATGTGAAAAAGTTAGCCATACAGCTGCAAACAATTTTTGGATCTAGGCTGCAAAATATTTAAACAATATTGATTCCAACCTGGGTGTTTACAAGACTTCCTTGGCTTTTAGCGCCAGCCTCGAGTGGACACTCAGGGAATTACGGTTTTGTGCAGTTGTGTAATTGTTTCATTCTTCCACACAAGAAGTTTCTGCTTGAATCCTTTTAGGAGCCCTATCCTTTATTCTCCTGCCCCACAGTTATTGTTATCAGTCACATTGTTTAGTCACAAGTTTATGATGAAGTTACTACATGCTAATTTAGTGTAAAACTGCGTTACATGAGAATTTTGCACATTTTATCATACTTAATGAAGGTTTTTGTTGTTGTTGTTTTCTCAATATGAGTTCTTCTGAATGGCAAGTTCGTTACTGACAGGGGATCATCTTGGCCCATTTAAGGAACCAGCAGATAAACTGGATTATCAAGTGCTGGATGGGGTCAATCTGACCTTGTGGTTTAACCATCTTTAAGACCATGTCCACACAAAACCGGGTAACTGGGAAACCACATATATTTTTTTTAAGTTGAGGCCTGTCGTCAACACAAAATAGCTGTTTAACATCACTAAAAATGATTTTCCTTTTTTCTAAAAACTATGGCCAAAGAGAAGATTTTGGAAAACTCTAGTTTGATTTTTTGTGTAGATGCCAAGAAATTGAGTTTTTGGTTCTCAAACGTCACAGCTGAATGACTGGGGCTCATTCTGATTGGCTGGCATGGATTTTAAGTCTGAAAAACACTGACAAATATGGGTTTGAAATGCTTCGAGCCGCACTTATTAGCAGGAATTTATTTTTAAAATTTCCAGCCTACGTGTGTACAAGGCCTGAGATTATCGGACTTGAGCTCTATCGCGCTGTACCCCCACCACTAAGCCACCACCCTACATTCTCCATGATATTCTCCATATGGAGTATTGGGAGAAATGTCTTAATCAAGGTTGCTTTTCAAGTGATGTAAAAAAGGCACAGATTTTTTTTTTTTTTTTTTCTAATTTGTTTTGTTAAGTCTTTGACAATGTTGTTTCAGTTCTTTTTTTTCCTAAAAACAGAAATTAAATAAAAATATTAGTTATTCTCATATTTGTCATATTCTGTAAGTTTTATTCAATCAAGAAAATTTCACTGAGATGAAATCTGTGTCCTGGCCGAGATGAGCAGCAGCATGTTAAAAACAAAGACCATTACCGGATAATTTTTAAAAAACCAAACAAAAAAACACGTCAACGGTATAACTTGCTAGCAAGATAATATCGTGTTTGATTGGGGTAAATATTTTCGACTATTGACGACCTATAAGATTCTAAAAGGGTCTGTTTTTTCAGGTTAGACTTTACCACTCACAAAACATTGACAAGAACAGCTCCTGCCTACCTGGGGTCCCTCATCCAGGTCTACACTCCTTCTGGCCCACTACTATCTGCTTGTGAAAGACGCCTGGTGCTCCCAGCCCAGCACGGCTCCAAATCACTAGCCAGACTCTTCTCCTCTGTTGTTCCCAAATGGTGGAATGAATTACCTAACTCTATACGATCCACAGAGTCTCTTTCTACTTTAAGAGATGACTGAAGACTCATCTGTTCAGGGAACACTCAGGCCCTTAATCTGAGCCATCTCCTCTTTGTCCTCAAGGGTAGAATGAGTCAGAAGGTCTCAGACCCAGCTCTTAGTGAATTTCCAGCATTTATTACTGAATGTTGTTGAAGGTTGAAGTATATTGTTGCAGCAGTTAATTGTGGTTAGTTGGCTACATTATTCTACATTATTTAAAAAAAAACCCACTTAGGTTTTTCCTTTTGTCTAAATTCTTGCTTGTGTTCTATGTCGCTTTGGACAAAAGCGTCTGCTAAATAAAACTTTCAAACTCTGGAGCACAGGGAAACTTGAAAACAAGGGAAAGGGTTTTTTTATCACAAGTTTGATGATTTTTTAAAAACCAAAGTAACTGACTCCTTAGAGAGGGGAAACCTGCGTATGCCGTCACAGTTACTTCGTCAGTCTGGCTTCAGTACTGTACCAAATAAACACTGAATTTGCAGAAATGTCATTTTTTTTTTGAGCAAACACATCATGTAGGGGACTAACTGTACATGTAGAATGGCTCTGGTGGTAGAAATGTTGATATTTTCCACTTTGGGACCGGCCGAAGTTTGCACATTCAAATGAATCGTGACAAAGTAAACAGCTGAGGGGAAAGTACAGTCTTCAAGAACAGCAAACCCCGTTCAGCTCTGCCAAAGACATTTTCTCTCACTGCCGTTGCCCACCGCTGTCCCTGCAGCAGACGGCCATACTGTATGACTCAGGGGTCGGAGGTCACAGCAGGTTTGCATTGAATCAAGCCGCAAACACACCCTGACACATGTTACAGATGTATCCTCCACTTCTCAGCACCGATACGTCCACATTTACGTCAAGGGAAGAGGATAATCACAACCAGGCAACAGTTGGTTAACTGAGCTGAAGCGCGTGGATTAAAGGCCGCGGCAGCAAATCTGAGCGCTGTTCGAAGCGATGGTCAGGGTGGGGCTGGGCGGGAGGCAAGCAGGTCTGCAGGACTGAGATAAATTCAGAGGGGAGTCGAGAGGAAGTGCTCTCACATCACTTCCTGTCTTTGTTTCGGCCGCTATTTTCAAGGCTCGGAATGCAGATCCTGTCAGGAGGTGAAGGAATTCAAAACAAGTTCATTAACCTCTGCGTAGGGGAGCACAGAGGTGGGAAAGGGTGTGTGTGCATGTGTGTGTGTTAAAAGTAATCATTAAAAAGTGATTCAACTATCTTCTTGACTTCTTTATCTTTTTTAAGAGCAGAGAAACCAACAAAGAGCTTCTCAGCGAGTGTTTGTTGTGCGTCCTGTGTGTGTGAGTCTCTACGTCTGTGGGAGAATGAGAAAACTCGAGCACCACACCCTCCTCACATCCTGTGGCAGGCCTGTCCTTGTGTGTCTCAGACCGGGGTCCAGAGGCATACCAAAGCCCTGCAGTCCCAGCGCACTGACATAAACACTGAGCCAGAAGAGGAAGTCCGTGTGTGATTGTGTGTTGATGTGCGTATTTGTAGCGCTGCAAACTGCTCAGAGGAAAACAGAGAAGCGAAATCAGTAAAGGAAGATGTTTCTTCAAAGACAAATAAAGTCCATAAACTTCTCTACATGCTTCACACATGTTTACAAAAAGAGAAGATAAGGAGTGTGCATCCTTTTCCAATCATAGCGACAAATCATCGACTTTAAAGATGGATGACAGGTCTCTACGTCCTCCAAACAGAATACCTCCACCACCAGCTCTGACATATCCCGCTGGTTAAGACTTTCAGAACTTGAGGGCCAATCCCAATTCTTCTCCTTAGCCCTTGGTTTTGTGCATGCACGTGTAATGAAGGGCTGTCCCATTTCTTGGTAGATCAAGGGGAAGAACTACAAACCCAGACCTCACGTGAAACCAAGGGTTGTCACAAATTTCCTATGATATCAATATTTTTTAGATATCCAATCCTTTGCTACTTCACGCTAATATTATCCATGTTTTGAACTGTTGGTTTTATTTTGAAGTCGATTGTTATAACAATCTACCAAACACAGCTATAGCTAACAATAGCTACAACGATGGGCAGACTGGGGTGATGGGTTCACAGCAGACAGACTTCACTGTGGTGGGCTGTGTTTAATGAGTGATTGGACAGATAAGCTGCATTCAGGAGCTGCATCAGTGACATAAGCTATGAAAGGCAAAGGCTTAGTGTTTAATATTGTTTATTGTTTATTTGGGGACCCATTAGTCACGACTTGAGTTGCTTCTACTCTTTCTGGGGTCCACTCATATAAATGTCAGTTTAATAAAGAACAGTCCAAAAAAGAATGTAATGTCTAGTGGGAGATCCATTCACATCCTCATTCCTCGATACGAAATACTAAGTTGTCTCGAGTTAATGGTGGAAGGTCTAAGAGCAGAGTTTTAAAAACATTAATGCTTCTGCTAAAGAAACAATTGATTAAACAAAATATTTGGCATTTTGGACATTGACATATTCCTACAAAAACAAAGCAAATACAGGCCAACCTAAAGCCAAGTGCATTTTTGAGATATTGGCTCTTCTGTCGCAATACAGCACCAATCTAGCAGCTATACGTTTACGGTTACAGAAGCGGCATCCATAACATTTGCTTTTCATGGCTTAACTGTCTCGTTTGTCATGTGACTTGGTGTATCTTGGTGGTGCATGTTTGTTCTGAGTCTGACTAACGTGACGTTAGTTTAGTTAGTTTGTAAAAATGTCTTTTGTTTGGAAGTGAATTAACAGCTGCGCTGCATACGACAGCCAGCGAGCATCTAGAAGTGACGACATAGTGGGGATCGAGTGAGAAGGGATCGTTTCTTAGAGACGTTTTTCTTACCCCTTGGCTGTTAAACAGAGGGCCAAGAGGAAGGGGTAAGAATGATAATTGGGATTGGCCCTTAATATTGATGGCGCGCCACTAAGTGAACAGCATCATGTCAGTTTGATGCTTAGTCATAGAAAGTTCAGTAGCTCTTGACTGAGAGTTACACACTGGATCAAAAATGTTGGTAACTGGCCATTAAAGAAAGAAAAAATACAATGTTGTTTCATTTGTTTCTTACAGGAAGCTCTAAAGCTAATCACCAACAGGGACATAACGCCAAACTCAACCCAGCTTTATTCATGTTAAGATAAAGGCAAGAGGCAGGTCTTAAACCTTTCTTTCAGTGCAATGAGCTTTTTTCCTTGGTGTGTCTTTGGTTTCTGGTATTTCTGCAGCTAGCCACTGGAGATTCTTAGGGAACTTCAATTTTTTAGCACTTCCCAAAGGTTTCGTACTTTTCTGTTTTATGGTGTGACGTGCTGAAAACACACTACCGTATTTTCCAATATCGATTAATCATGGCTACCGTAGTCAGGGGGCTTCGTCTAAGTAAGTGAGTGGTAAGAACCTGTAAAGAGGAATTTTGCTAAGTGCTAACATTAGCTCACAGGCTGGCCCGGGCTTCTTCTCTTGTTTATTGTTAGAGTAATACAGCGCCCCCCAAAGGTCTGGTATTTGAACTGATCTCTGGAAACGGCTTTTGTGGACAGCAGAAACAGCGTCTTTACAGCGCACTTTTTTTGAAAACGGCACAGAAAATAGTTGGATAGGAAAATGTGCGGCTCTGTGTGGATGTAGCCTGAGTTTGACTAACTTATCTGACTGTTTTGCTGACATTCCCTTTAGCGCAGCTCCATCTAGTGGATGCATAACGCAACCCCAGCCACTACTGTAGCTTCTACTCTATGCACCTTATAATGCGGTGCGTCCTATATATGAAAACAGTTTTCAAATAGGCCATTCATTGAAGGTGCGCCTTATACTAGGAAGCGCCTTGTAGTACGGAAAAAACGGTAAGCCCACCACAGGCCTCATCTACTGATATGTGAGATTTCGCAACCGTTTTTGGACCTAGAAACTGTTCAAGACAGATTTTTTAAAATAAAAACAGTTTTCAACATACAGTGCATCACTTCTTCGAAATAGTGTGAACAGCATGTTAGCCGACCTACAATGGAAACTTTTAAAAACAGGCTCCAAAGCAGATTTTTTCTGTACCACAGCAAGCCACTTAGTATTCACCAACACACCAGACAATCGTCCCAACTCTTCTACCAAAAGCTGCTTCTGGAAAAGACAGTTATAGCGCCAACTACAGGCCCGGCATAATAACTACAGTGTTTTCAGTCCCTCAGTGTTGTAAACACAGATTTTTTTCTCTGCGGTTTTTTATGTTTTAGGTGAAATGTTGTCATGTCATGTGTTTTACTTTGCTTTAAATGCTACCTTAGCACTTTTTGACATTATCAAATGTTTGCAAGTTTCTCAACAGCGTAACTACTTAACATTGATAAATTACAAAACATAAAAAACTGGAGAAAATGACAGAAAAATACCAGTTGATCGCAACTAAGTCCACCAAAAGGAAAATTTACAGAATTACAGAAGCAACAGGTGTGTATATGATGTGTATCTAAGGATTACATTTTTAACTCTTTAATGTTCCATCCAAGAAAATTTTAAAAAATGAAAAGCAAAAATTATATTTTGTATTTTTTCATGTTGTTGAAGCACTAAGCTCAGAAACCACAAAAATTAGAAAAATTATTTCAAACTGAAGAGACGATAGAGTCAGGTTTTACTCAGTTGAACACATTTAAATTGAGATAAAGTGACTCACAAAATACTCTACCAAACGGTGGAGCAGTCAGTTAAAAAGTTAATATTTGAACAGATCTAATCACAGATTTTAACAGTAAGTTCTTGACGATTCTTTCATTTTCCATAATGTCCCAGATTTTAACATTGTTGCTGGTTTCACTTGTGTGTTAACTAAATGAACATGCACTATTGTCCTTTCCCCCGTCACATCACAAGCAATCAATTTGTTTACTAAACCTCTTCCAGCGGTAACAAATGTTTCCACAGCTCCAAACACCTGGCGCGTCCATTGTGCTGCCTCTGTGAGGACAGGATGTCAGCCACGCCGCGTTTCCCCACGCTGCGTCTACGGGCTTTTATTAGTAAGCTGGTACATCTCTCCCGGGACGTCTCCATAATGCCCACTTCTTCACTCGCAGACATCCGGAAATCCAGCACTTTTTTCCAACAGAGACTTCAGTCGCACTAATGACTCTCTAGGAAAAAGCAGTCAGCAGCAGCAGCAGAGGGATTTGAATTGAAAGGAGGCAAAAAAGTTTTTGGAAACCAGTCTGACGTCCTCTCAGGGATGAATGTATGAAATCTAAGCGATTCAGTTTGAGCTCAATGAGGGGATTTTCCCAGTGAAGATTCTTGGATGTGAACAATTTGTCTTTCATATTTTTAAAAACCTGAAATTGTAATACTACCCAGTGCTGGAACTATAGAAGCAGAACAAAGAGTAGGCTGGAAAAAAAAAAGTTATTAAATTTCTTAATTTTTTTCTACCACTTATTGTTGATATGTTTTTGTTTTACTTTAAGATCCTCCATTTTGAAGTCTTTTAAAATGCTCACTGGATATTTTCTCTTTTTGGGACCATTCTCTGTAAACCCTAGAGATGGTTGTGGGTTAAAATCCCAGTAGATCAGCAGTTTCTGAAATACTCAGACCAGCCTGTCAAAGTCCCTTAAATCACCTTTCTTCCCCATTCTGATGCTCGCTTTGAACTGCAGTAGATCGTCTTGACCATGTCTACATACCTAAATGTGTTGAGTTGCTGCCATGTGATTGGCTGATCAGAGATTTGTGTTAACGAGCAGTTGAACAGGTGTGCCTAATAAAGTGGCCAGTAAGTGTATATCTGGATTTTTTTGTTCACTTTCTGCAACAAACTTCGAGAGTCTGGTGTTGCAGTCTTGAGGAATCGTCTCGTGTGGATTCAGAGGATTATGAATCTAAAAACCAGTCTGAACCGTCTTCATGTGTGTGGTCTGTGGTTTTATTATCCGTCACACAGTGTGTGGCCAGCCTTAAGTTTCATTTTCAACCTACAGCTCTGAAAGAAGCATCAATCAATCTACGCTGAAATGACGCCATACAAACAGGCATGGAAACAACTCACTCACCTACTTTGAGATGACACCATAAGATCGATGACGGGCTTGAACTGAAAATAATTTCATAACAAAGAAGTACGCTTTGAAATAAACACATTCAAACTAACAATTGTTTCGCTGATGGTTTGTTTATCTCACAATCAAGCCCGGCCTGCCTCCCTTTGTTTTATCACCCTCCTCTACCTCTGTTTATTTGTACACGTCGTGCTGTTCTCTAACGTTTCCTCCATCTCTGTTGATGTGTGGACACTCAGCTGATGGTGCAACGCTGCTGTAGCTCTGAGAGCGCCTCATAAAGCCTGTGTGCTGAAGCTGTTCGCCTCGGTCAGAGAGAGGCCGGCTTGACTGACATGTTTGGTGGGGCGTCTGATGCAGGTCAAGAGGTCAGGATTTCTGTTTTCATACTCCCTCATCAGAATGACTGACACTGTTGGGAGAAAAGCAAAAACCACAGGTATAAACTCTGAGTGTTTCCAGTCTTTGGAGGAAAAGTATCAGACGAGCATATTTAAAGAAAATCTGCACAAACTGTCACTTTTCATTTGCCTCGATTTACTCTGCACCAAATAATCACATTTATAGGAAATGGACGTCAAGGACAGTGAAGCTTTGAAACCCCAGAAAAACCAGAGACAGAGAGGATCAGATATAGCTGAAATGCTGAGACTGTTGCACAAGGATCCTGGGGTTCAGCTGTGGTTTGGCTCAAGTCCCCACTGGAGTCGCTGTCTGATACAGCAAACGGCTTCTCCGCCATCTGTGCGTAGTTAGGAGCTACTGTGGATACGTCTTTAATGAAGCCGTCATTAAGGCTGGAGGGGAAAGAGGAGGCATCAGGCTGGTATTCCCTCTCAGGAAAACACAACTCAAGGAGCAGAGAGCTTCATACTGAGATGAAATGTAAGACTTCAAAGACGCTGAGGAGAAAAACATCAATAAGAGTCGAGTTATAACCCGACAGAACGAGAGGTGAGTCGTTTATTCAAACACAGACATTGATTTTTGTAAAACTCTCACCATCATGAGCAGTCACGCTGATCCTCTGATGGAAGTTCACTGTTGACTCAATTCTGCAAGTTACAGTCAATATTTTCTCCTTTTTTATTCAAGCACATGAACATCTGAGAAGAAGATGAAATCGCCAAGCAGGAGGGGGGATTACTCGATGGAATTATTTCAGATTTTTTAGGTTTTTTCCTTTCTTTTTTTTATTCTTGAAGCCAAAGCAAAATGTAGGTTACTTTAAGTCCCTGTGAGGAAAAAGTCTCACCTCTCTCTACATAGACTGTAAAAAACATGGATGTACTCTCCACAATGTCACTCATCTGTGACACAGCCACATTTGATTTGACACCAGCTTTCAGCTTCCTTTCTAACAGCTACAGCCCCCCTGTCAGCCACGTGACCTGAGCTGTGTCTCTGATTGGACAATCAAACGATCCTAATATCTTCTAAACCGCTGCCGATAGCGAAATTATTGTTTCAGACACAAGCCTTTTTTTAAACCAGGTTATACATTTCTTTTTAATGCCGTGAAAGTCTATATTTTGGTTTTGATGTCTATGTGACTTCTGGTCAAGCAGATCCTTGATGAACAGCAACTTTCAGCACTTCCACACAGGCTTCATTTTTCCAAACCAGATGTTGCCTGTTGAAGAGGAGAGGTCTCTCTTTTTCTTTTTTGAAAACAATTTCTGTGATTAATTTTGTAGTGATGGTGGACACTGGAGCCTAACTGTCAGACCGAAAAAGGACAGAAGAGCCGAAGAAAGATATACAGGAGAGCGATACAGCACGATATAAAGGCTAAAACTTGCTTTTTGTCATGATTGAAACAATATTGCTACACAGCTATTACATTATATGTTGTTTGGTTACTTTGAACACTCTAAAATGTTGTCTGGAGCAAAGTAAAAAGTGGTGTGAAAAAGATTTGCTCTCCATTCATCTGCCTCTACACAAATGCACACCTTGGCGAGAGTGTGGGTGCTAGTGCTCAAGGGAAAAGGAGTCTTTGTCCCCCAAAAAAACATTAGCTATTCCTAGGGGTGGGTACGAATATCGATGAATCGATGCATCACAAATCGCAATATTGCCTTGCCCAGTTCAATATCAATTCAGCAAATCCCCTGAATCGATTCATCTCCTGGCAAAAGGGGGGAGTGTGCATGTTATTCCCGTTAGGGCCACGAGAGACCAACAACAAAAAAATGGCAGCCAAAGAAGCAGCAGAAGCATAAAGCCAGATCCTTTAGCTTTAAAGTCTGACGTTTGGGGCTGGTTTATTGCTTCAAAAGGTGAGGTGACACACAGCATGTGTTCCTATGGGGCATGAAAATCGATAATCCAAGCATTTAAATCAATAACTAATCAAATCGATATTGAACCACGACCTAAAGAATCAAAATCGAATCGAGAGGTTCTTTGTAATACCCAGCCCTAGCTTTTCCGGATAGCCCACACAGCCCATTTAGCCAAAAAAGAAAGATTATGTGCAACTTAAAATCCCACTGCAACGTTCAAAACTTTCATTTTGCAGTTAAATTTTTGGTGCAAACCCTTGTCTAGTTATCTGATATGTGCAACAATCAAGAAGTAATTAAGTGCTTCAATAGAAATGTAACAGTTAACTGATCATCTATTTTTATCTAGATGATTCAGACACAAGAGAGAAGCTCTATTCACACATGCACCAATTTAACAAATTCAAGAAACTTTGAGCAAATGCAAATGGACAAAATTTTGCAACTGACTTTGTGTGGACTTTTTTTCAGGTAGCTGATTTGTAGAAATTCTTCAAATCACAGGGTTTCGACAAATGTGTGAATGCAGCTGGAAATGGGACCAAAATATTCCTGCTTTTCCCGCCATTCTGCTGAAAACATCACATAGTCCCATTTTTTTAATTCTTGATGTTAGTTTCTTTTGTTTATATGTTTTGAAATTTGTTTCTCTTTCACATTTAATTGTTGTAAAACAAAATTTCCAACAATGTGGAATCAATTAAAGAATATCCTATTCTATTTTATATTCTGTGTTATTTCCCATTCTCTGGTGTCATTCCTCTAAATTTTCTAGTCTCAAGAGAATCTTCTGATGGCATCTGAATTTGATTGAGTGTGCACACTTTGGAAGACGACTGTTGGGCCTCTGAGTTGAGTTTGTTCATGTCTTTTTTATTTTCATGCTCACCCTTGTTTCTTATTGCAGATCCCTTTACCCTCAGTCTTCTGTGATCGTTCCTCACTGACTGACCTGATGCGTCTCGACTGTGTTTTGTTTGCTGTATTTAATCCCTGTGTTACCTCCCTTCTGTGCCAGCTCGTCTTGTCCTTGTGTCAGCATTCCTGCGTCCAGTATATCATTTCCTGGTGTATGACCTGTTTCCAGTGTTTTTTGACTCAGCCTTTTGGACACCGCTGCCTGTATTTGTGGATCTCCTGTGAACCAACCTTAGATTTTGATTAAACGAGCTGGGAGAGTTTTGCATTTTGGGTTCATTCCTGTGGTTCAGTCTGACAGAGACGAATGATTGATTCACTGAAAAACTTTACATTGAGGTCATTTTCTGTAATGCCTACTCTTGTATGAGGATTATGTTGGTCATTTTGAAAATGAAGGAAACTTTTACTGCTGATATCACTTTCAGTCTTACCTCCTGACAAGAAGCTGTCACTGCTTTGGTGGTCTTGGTCTTAATGGACCAGCACTGTCTCCCTGAGGACAGCTCTGGAGCAGATGGCTCCCCAGCTGAACCTCCCCTCTGTCTGCTCCTCCCTGATGTCACTCAGTCTCTTTTGAAGTTGTATCCCTCTTTTCAACAGCGTGGACATCATACTTCAGCCCAGACTGGGACGATGCAGCAGCGATCCATAAAATCGACCGGTCAGGCTTCTTCGGTTGCACCTCAGTCGAGCCGTGGAGCTGAAGCACTTTAACAATAACACAGACGGTGCAGCAGAGACAGTGAAGAGGTCAGTTTTTGAAGAACGAGGCGATGAGTGAGTGGGTAAAAGGGTCATATGAGGATCTCTGAGCAGGGAATAGTTTGGTTAAGAGCTAAGAGGCGTCATCTTGTTGAAGGGAAATCATTTGGTGTAATTGTCTCCAGACTGTGTTCAAACACAGAGTGAAAAGAAGAAAACAGAACAAGAGTGGTTTAAAGAATCACTTCAATCAGCAGCGCGTATTATCCTCACAATAAGTCAATTTATTGAACACTTAAATACAAGAAAAAGTTTCTTCTGAAGAAAAATACTTGTTTAAAAGCCAACTCTTTCTTTAAATAACTGCTTTAAAGTTGCTGGAGACCAAAATAAGTTTCCAAATAATTAAATCAAAGCTCTGTTGGTGGCCTTTTCCAAACTACAGCAGCCTCCAAGGAGAAACACCGCGATCATTCTCAAGGTTAAAGGTAGAGTCTGCAGGATTTTCTTAAAAAATAAAATGTCAACTTTTGCAGGAATAATCCTGCTCCTTTGGGCCTCTTCACATGTGTATCAGTGTCTGTGTGTGCCTTAAACCCCCTCCTCAGCCTGTTTGTTGGTTGTTTTAGGAAGTTTCTGGGTGGAGAGTGAGCATGGTGCCCAGTGTGCAAGTGACATAGAGTGTTGACTTGCAAGTAGAAGAAGCTAACCCAAGCGGCTACAAAAGCTAACGCAGCGGAGAAAAAGAAAATCACAACCAAAGCAGAACGAAATGCCAAACTGATAAAGCTTTTTTCTTAACCAGGGTGAAGCTTGACTTGATTTTCACTTTCAGGAACTCATAGAGGAGTACGGGACGAAGAGCGACGCCAGGTATCAGTTAAATACCCGTGATTAGCTTGTGCTAACATGCCAAGTCCGGTGCATGGCTCTGGAGTCTGTTTCATGTAGAAACGCGATGTTACAGATGGTTGCTGACCCTACCTTTAAAGTATTGATGATGACATAGTTAAGGTTAGATATTAACGTCTTTTTCAAATTTCATACTATTTTGTCGCTTCCAGCACACCGTAGTTTAGCCATAGCTTTGGTTTTCAGTTTTCTACTGGACAGCTTATTAGACAAGTCAAAATGGTTATACACTTTGTGTCAAACTGAAGTAAAACATCATCAGTTTCTATTAATTTGAGCTAACAATCTGACCACTATTTTAAACTCTGTTCTATGTTATTGTTATAAATCATGAGCGTTTTTGATGGGTTTTTGAGCTCTTCAGCCTCATTTTTCTTTTCTAGGACAGTTCTGTGTTTGGGATCTAATTTTTCATTGATTGTTTGTAAACCAATGTTTTTAAATGTGTGCTTTAAATAAATTCATTATTGTTTGGAGTGTGTGAATCACTACAGCTCTCAGACTCAAAACCAAAGAAGTTAGCTACTGTTCTTGTAAGATGGAGAACCAGTGACTGCACTCAGTAAATGTTGAGAAACCCTTCAGATCCCTGAATCGAGAAGTTGTAGAGAATTGCACCCTTATTATGTTGAATTCATGTATTTAATTTTTTTTTCAATATTTTGATTTTTTTTAGCTTCCATGCTTTTAGTAATCTAGCCAGTTTTTATTTTTTTATTTTTTTATATTTTTTAAAATGTTTTAAATAATTTTTGGCTTCCATACTTTTAATCATTTAACTATCTTAATCTAACTAGCTTCTATTTATCTATATTTTAAAATATTTTTTGCCTTCCATGCTTTTATTAATTTAACTATCTTAATCTAGCTAGCTTTTATTTATCTATTTTTTTTACATATCTGTTTTTTTGTTTTTTTTTATAATAATAATATATAATCATTTTTGGCTTTCATGCTTTTATTAAAAGGGTCTGACAATTGTTAAGTAGGGAACTAGGAGAGAAAGCAGGGGAGTGACAAATTGGTACTATGCCAAACCAGGACACAATTTATTGATAATTATTTTAATGTGGAATTAAAGGCAGTTTTGAAATGTGAGATGATTGAAATTTGATTTGAAATTGATCAATTTCTATGATATATTAGAATTAAGTGTTAAATAAAAATATATAACAGCCTTAAACTAAACACACACCCTTAAAAGAGACTGACATTACACCTTGTGGCATAATTTTAAAACCTCAAACGAGCCTTTGTTTATTGTTTTCCAGACATTAGATGAGAAATATGAACTCCACCTTCATGCTTCCTAGATGAGACACTTTAATGACAAAGGTGGATTTCCTGTAACATTGCCTGATCTCTTTTAAACTCTTTCAACTTCATCCAGCATACCATTAACACATCAAAGATATCTGATTGCATGCTAGCACATTTGTTGTAGCTATAGTTATGAAATGTACATTTGTTTTGTGTCTTTCTAACTGTTTTTGAAAGGACTTGTGATCCCATGATAGTATCACTTCCTTGGTTAGTCTAGTCTTAGTCTTTCTGCAAAAATTTAGGTGATAAACCTCTGCAAAAATTTAAGACTAGCCCTCAAAACAGTAGAAAGTAAAATACCTCTGCTGACAAGCCATGCGCAAACTTGGCAACACAGTGACGAGTTTCACTGCCAAGAAATATAACTTTTCTCTACATGAAACAATATTCCTCGCGGTGACACATCGCCCCGTCTAGGGGAAGCCTATTTTTATTCAGAAACAGAACATTAAATCATTCTGGGACAGTCTGGGGAAAACATTCAAGGATTAGTGTGGCAGTGTGATGAGTGTCCACACTTAACACTCAGAGAACAAACGTCGGGGAGACGGCGAGCCACAGTCGACACGACCGCAGCTCCAAACATCAGCCTCAGAGCAAGGGGATTTGATTACTTTGGTAAATAAGCCAATCAGACTCACATGTGTTCAGAAACGTCCTAATCTCTCTGAAATGTTGATGACAGGCTGACGAGTGCTGGCAGGAGGGGGACGGATGGAAAACTGAATGACAGAACGGCGATTAGAGAGTGACGTTACGAAATATATTTGCCTCATAAATTTGACAAAGGAGAAAAATTAGTCGGGGATTTTTTTGGTTTTAAGGGTTATGAAGCATCAGGTTTGGATTATGGATTCTGAAACAAGCTGTGGCTGCTCAGTGGAGCCTGAGACCATCAGGATAAAGTCTTTTTATTTCCAGGAGGGTCAGAAGAGGAAGTGATGGCCTTGGTGGCTCGGCTTTGACAGCAGGATGTCCTGTATGAATGCTCAGCATGGAAATGACTGCACACAGTGCGTCTACACGTCTGTGATAAACCAAGTCACAGTTTCAGCATTCGTTGAGATGTTCGAACTGAAAAAGTGAGGGAAATGTATGGGAAAACCTGATATTTTGCTTTCCAACTGCAGTGACTTTCCATGACTCATGGAATGACTCTGGCGGCGGCGGCGCAGCAAACCACAAACACCAACATACAGCAATAGGTTTGGCTTCACTTCTAGAGAATTCAATGCAAGTTACAACCATACTGAAGTATCAAATCTCAAGGAGCTGTAAGTCTGTCACAAAAAACCCAGTTCATTCTGTTTCTGACAAACAGTCTTTGATCAGTCAAATGTAGAAAGATGGTTAAAATTAGTCACAGTGAAAATTTAAAAACAGCACATTTCTACATTTTTAAAAAAGTGTCATCTTTTTTTTTCTCAATTGTCAAAGCATTGTCAAAGAGTCAAGTCTGTGATGTATAATCTAAAAGCCCTTTTGTGGTCAGCGTTTAACACAGATCTGGATACAGACGGAGGGGAATCATGGGGGCAGTGTTGCTGTTACCAACTAATAGGTAGTTTAAGTGAGACACGAAGAAGAAACAACAATGGTGGAACTTTCGCGATGCATTTAACAGCCTTACCAACCACCGCCTCATAGAGCGCTACCTTTGTTTTTTGTCTTTTATATCAGTGGTACATTAGCCAAACTCCTCCACTGTCACTGTCACGGTGTTAGTTTTTGAGTTTGACTCTGGGCTGCCCCCCCCGGTGGATGAACTGGTTAACAGCAAAAAAAGTGAAGCCTAAAGGCCGCCAATACCAGCAGCCGACACTCAAATAAAAAAAATCTTACATCAATCAAGTCCTCCTGTCAGTAGTTGGCGCTACATTGCTGCTGTCTGACACCACGTTTAGACAATATCAATGAACCAGGGAGAGTTAACAATTAAACTGTTTTTTTTTTTATTATTAATTTTTTTAAGTAACTAAACTCTGACTGTTGTTGGTTTTTTAGCACTTTTTAAATAATAGATATAAAATAATATAATAAATAAAATAATAATAAAATACAATTTTAATAAATAAAAAATCATAAACCCAAAGAGAAATTTGTGTTTTATTTTGAACTTAATGTCAGCGTGACTGTGCTGTCTTGTTTAGACATTGTTTCTGTTAACTAAAACTTCATGTATTAAAAGTAATATTGGTATCAGTGAGTACTCAAGAAGGGGTACTCATATTGGTATTGGTCTGTAAAATGTGGTATCCAACATCCCTACATCATTTGAAAAGGATGTTTACATTTTTGTAGGAAAAGGGAGGAAAAATGGGCCTTAAAGGTCGATTCTGCAGGATTTTCCTAAAAAAAAAAAAAAAAAGTCATCTTTTACAGGGAACTTTTGCGGGCCTCTATATATGTGTGTCAGTGTCTGTGTCTGCCTCAAACCCCCTCCTCTGCCTGTATCTGTTCTGTGACTTTGCATAAAGTAAGCGTGGTTACATCAACCAATTACAGCATGCCCAGTGCACATGTGACTTTGTGTGTCCATGATTGTGAGTGGAAGAAGCCAATCAGAGATAGTGGAAGAAAGACACAACCAAAGTGAGCTGTAAAAGAGGGTGAGCTGACTGTTCTAGTTATTTTGGCCACCACATTATGTAAGCTAGCTAAAACGTTCGGTTAGTCCATACTACGGATGGACAATGATTTTCGAACTAAACAGTTCATGTGGCGATCGCTTTATCCTGTCTGCAGCAGATCGCAGTTTTATGCAGGATGCCAGAGCTGTTAGGCGTTTCAAAAAGCAGGTGGAGCGGGACAGGAAGTTGTGCACAGAAACCATTTAAAACGCCCAATGACTTTCAAAATAAAACAAACAGTGCCCAAACTAGACTGAATTTTACTTGACCGCGTCAACAAACTGGCATAATGACCAGATCCAGACCAGAAATGAAAAGGGTGGAGGATTTAGAACCAATACAAGAACGAGGAGACATTCTTCAAATGATCTTTGAACAGTTATGAGCAGATGTCGAAGAGCTCTTTTGCTTGAAATGCCTGTCGTATGTTGAAACTGACCTTCTTCTCTATCCCTAATATGAGCTGCATGTCCCTTTGAAGTTTCCTGAGGGAGTTCTTCCTTTTCTGAACAATGGCCTGATTGAAGTTTGTGTAAAATGTGGCGTAAACTCTGAAACCCTTTGCAGATTTGTGCAAAAGCGGTTAAATTTGTCTGACATTGTTCAACCCTACATGGTGCAGAGGGTAAACTGTAAATGACAGAACGAAAAAATGCAGGTCTTATCACCCAGTGGTTTAATGATAAAGACTTATATCAATGGTCTTTTTTGGTCAATAAATAAGAAAGATGTGAACCACAGCGCTCATCATTTTTTCTTTTTACGAGTCGTGGGGCACATTCAGCTGCCCTCTTGTTCATGCCACATTCAGGGTCACTGCGACTGCCCTTTAGCAGAATCTGTCAGGCCCTGGTTGACGCAGATCCGTTTCCTGTCAAAGTGAGATTTTTATTGTTCCAAGGGAGCGGGCTCCTGAATCTCTCTCCTCCAGCCTTTTCCTGTTTCCTCACAAAGAGGAAGTGCTGCTCTGCTTCAGTTTTTTTCCTCCCTCTGCATCTTCACCGGGACAAATCTGGAACATCAACTGCAAAACTTTGCTCGTGTGGGCCAAGTTTTGATTTCAAAGAATGAAAAGAGCCAACACTCCCACGTCGGGGAGCTTGTACACAAGCACAAACAGGTTCTCACTGATTTTGCATCCTATAGTCTAACAGATGTTGGTGTGTGCTCACCTGCGACCCCGAAGTGAAGTGTTCCCATGGTGCCTCAGCACGTAGTCTCTTTGTTATCGCAGAAAAAATAGGTCTTTGTATGCAGGGAGGGTCCGATTATTCATATGGAGAGTATCACCCCATAAATGAAGAATGACACGACAACAAACATGATTTCCGATTCAGCAGTTTCATTTCAGAAGAAACCTGAGCCTGAAAAAGAAACAAAGACAGATTAGTCCAAATCCACAACAACCCTCTGAACCATACATGTTTCAGCCTCTCCTTTAATCAACAGCAAACAAAGAAAGTTTCACTTTTTCAGGAAATATCAAAAACTGTCATTAAAGTTTTTGAAAACTTTCTTTTTTCTGGTTGAAATTGGGCAACATCAGGCCAATTCATGAGAAAAATACTCTTAAATTTCATATTGCAGCTATTTTTTGTGTACTCTAGTGTTGCATGATGTGGGAAATTGTGTGACTGGGATTACAGCAGAAAATATTGTGGTTTGCAAACTGCTACAAAATAAATATTACCATGAGTCTACTGGTTCGGTAATCCCCCCCCCCCCCAAAAAAAAAAAAAAAATTGCAGGGATTATTGAAAGTTTCTTGATTCAAATATATATTAACATTTGAGCTGTGCTGTTTCCAAAATAACTAAACAGTTTATAAATGAAACTGATTTTGATAACTAAATGCAAGGTGGGGTGTGGCACTAAACTTTCAGAGTTTCTGTTTGTACAGGAACTATTAAAAATCAAAGGCTTTTCTGCAAAGCGCTAAAAAAAATAGAAAGTGTTCGTCTGCAAACTTACCGAAGGCGTTTCTCCGGGCAGTGGAACTTCTCAAGTGGGAACAGAAATTAAGTTGTGTTGAAGACCGGACTCAAAATATCCGAGGAGAGGTTGTGAAGTTTACAGTTCCTCACATTCATGGACATTTGTTTCACTCGCATTTCAATCAACGTTTTCTGATGGTCGATTTGGCTAATTAGCCTTTAGCTTGTGCTGCATCACTCTATAACACAGGTGCTAAACTGTTTATGCTAATGTTCAGAAGACGTTAAAAGACGTTAGAAGACCCTATGATGACACGCCAGTCGATAAAGTTTACAAGTGAGAAGATAGATCTGTTTTTCTCTGCTGAAAATGATTTCTGTGATTAATTTTGTAGTGATGGTGGACACAGAAGCCTAACTGTCAGACAGAAAAAGGACAGAAGAGTAGAAGAAAGATAAACAGGAGAGTCATAGTGCACGAGCTAAAGGCTAAAAGGGCTAAACTGTTAGTGCTAATGTTCATTCTAACCCACAGTCAGTAGTTATTCTGCAGTGGTCTGTTCAAACTTGAGAGTCTATCAATAAAATGAAGAGTGAGGTTACGTTAGCTCTGATTGGTAGATGAGTGGCAGGACATAGTGAACCAGGATTCACTAACGTTACACATTACAGACATGTCTCACAGCACCGGGCTGCAGATAGCGCTACATATGGACGGCGACTAAACTACTTACAAACTGACAGTGTTTACTTGTTGTCACATTAGTTTACAGATATGTTGGAGCACCGGGCTGCCGATAGCACTACATATAGCTGGCTGCTACAACATTTGTTTGATGTCACTTTACAAACCGTAGCGCTACCTAACTGTCCTGATAAATACCTTAACTTGGCGCGTTGTATCCAGTAAAAAGTTGTCTTGAACAAAGAAAATTTGTCTTGATTCGATCACCATTTAACTCCAAAACAAACACGCATCGCTAAAAGTAATTTACGACAGTGTGTGTGAGACTCTGGGCCACAAGGCAGAGTCCTGCACTGGGTCGGGTACCCGCAAAAACAACTGATTTGCGGGTGGTTTTTAAAAACTTTTTCCCGGGTTTAGATCTGGGTGGAAAAAATAACATAAAATAATAATAAATACAATTAAATAAAAACATAAGTTGTAAGCTGGTTGTAAGGCTGTGACCATATAGCCACGCTATCCAGTTCTTATAATACATCCATGGTTGTGACATGACCACGGCTCGTACCTGTTGAGCGTCGCTTACGTCTGGACAGGAAGTAAGTCTACTATTACACATGTAAAGGTCCTTTTAGGGGATTAAAAGTTTAAAAGCATTAAACGTAAAAAACGAGAGATTTTACAGTTGTATGTGAGAAGATCACAGAGGGTTGATGATGGAGCTGAAGTCAGGCTTTTATTGGAAGAGTTGCTTCATTCAGGTGCGTTGTTTACTCACTGGCATCTGAACTTTGGCGATATACAGTTCAATTTTCAGACAATATGACCCAAAATGATTACTTTAAATAAGGTTAAGGGTCAGGCTGCGGGTCGTGTTTCAATGGGTCGGATCGGGTTGCGGTACTACTCAGGCTGATGCGCGGGTTTGCGGTTTGGACGTCCCTGGGTCGGGGCGGGGCAGATCTTGAAAATTGGACCCGTGCAGGACTCTGCCACAAGGTGGCAAGGGAGTGCAATCAAAACAGATCCTCCTCATAGCAGCTTTCAAATCATTTAACAAAAAATACCAATACTACAACAAAATGGCACTGGCAATCGTCTGTTGCACCACTTTGCATTGAAACTCACTGAAAATAACTTTTTGTTTAAATTAGTCAGCTACAAATGAATAAAACAGTTAAATATTAAAATTAGCATCAACTTACTCACGTCTTCAGTTGCTGAGCTAAGACAAGACTCGTCTGCTTTGCATCTTCTCGATCACCTTGTCAGTATTTTAATTTGCTTTGTCAACAGAATCTTGTTTTCCACATCTGACTCTAACATCTCCATTTCTTCCTCAAACTCAGCAAAATTAGCCGTTTGTTTTCATCCAGATCTCTCAGCACGCTTCATTTGACTCACTCAGAGATTTTTATGCATGTTCACAGTTTTTATCTATATTTTTAAAGGCCTAGCTTTTCTTATAATGACTGCACAGAGAAGCAGCCCGTGCTCTGTTTCATGTCAGTTTTGTTTTGGTTTAAAGCCCCAGAAGCTCTGCCATGAAACCCTCAAACACACACAAACACACACATGAATATTTGTTTTTCTGTGTGTTTGTGTGTGTTGCACTCGTGCATCCAGCCCTGCATGTACAGTATGCGGTTTTGCTTTCCACATGTTTGGATGAAAACTGATCAAAACATGAAAATGTCGAAATCCTGCACGAGGTCACGGCTTTCTGAGGAGGAAAATTGCCATGACCTCAAGTTTTAGGTTTTGTGAGTAAGGAAATGGTGTTTGAAAGCACAATCATCCTCCGAAGGCTCATTCAGCAGCTTTTCTGCTCTGTTAGGAAGCCCAACAACAAAACATAATTGTTTTGTTTTCCTTTATAGACTTGGATTTGATGCTTTTTTGGATTATCACGTTTTTGGTAAAGTCAATCAAACCGCAGCACAAAAAGGAAATGAATCATCCAGTTTCAGTTTTACCACCACAATCATTGCTGTGAGAGTGACAAAATGTGTATTAGAGTTAGTTTTTTCGGGGGGAAAGTGCACAGCAGTTATCATTCCTCCAACCAAGCTAAAGGGAAAAGGAGGGAAAAGAAATATCTTCCTTATCGTGCAACACTTTAGCAGAACAAGCTGTAATTTCACAGATTTAATCTCGCAGTGACCTTAAACGCTGTAAACATCTCCTATATGTGCTCTCTCTGTGCTGTAAGCTAAATGACTTAACTACCACTAAGTGTTGTTACTTTTTTAAGGTTTAGGAAATGCAAATAAACCACAAGTACTGATGAGTCCTGCGTTTTCTTCAGGACTGCAAAGGCAGCAGAGGGCCCTGAGGTGAAAAAGTCGAAGCCTCCTTTCAAGATGTCTGCACTCCGCGACACAATGAGGGGGGACAGAAAAATGCTTCAAAATCTGATTCGTGAAGCGGTTTGAGCAGGATGGAGAGTGTTTGTGCAGGAGAGGGGTTTTATCAGCGCCAAACACTCACAGGAAGTCCGGTTTGGGATTGTCCGTCCAATTCCTGCGTTCCTCAGGAAGCCCTGCATAAAAAGCAACTGAAAAACGCCCGCAGACATTTCATTTGTCGACGGTCCACTCACGGGGAGCACCTCAAATCAACCGCGAGGGTTTTTATTCAAGAGCATCAGACCCCGAGCTTTAAAAGAAACCAACCGCCATGGAGGAGTCCTCTTATCCACTGCGGCAGCGGCTCGTGCCCATGGCTGCCGCTCAGCCTGCGCGCGCACACGGAGCTGGTGACCCCATACAGCGAGGGTGAGACTTTTTTTTTTTTTTCAATCCAGAGGCCTGTGTTCACGATTATTACTGTAAGACGTTACGTTTTTATGATTTAACTGTGTTTTTACTAATTTAGCGTCATTTCTACGTGCTTGAAAATGAAAAATAGGCCTCGTTAACTCTACATTTACAGGATACAGATGCAGATAGTCCCACTTAAGCTAAAGTAAAACAAGCTAACGTACATTTACCACGTACTATTAGACCTATCCCAGTCATACAGTGGCTAGACCTGAAAAGCAAACTGTCTTTATAGTTTACTGTCTACATGTTGGAAGAAATATTGGCAACTAGATATATATGAATAGAAAGTTTTATGCAGTAACTACAATAGATCATGGTATTGTAACTTTTGTACTTTTTGTGTAGTTTTTAAAATAACTACTTTTACTTTATTAAAGTGTTTCTTTTTAGAAAGTATACCATTTAGCTATACCATGAGTAACATGCATAATTTAAAAAACAAAAACAAAAAAAACGTAACTTAGCTTAA
This sequence comes from Halichoeres trimaculatus, assembly GCF_033239565.1. Taxonomy (NCBI): domain Eukaryota; kingdom Metazoa; phylum Chordata; class Actinopteri; order Labriformes; family Labridae; genus Halichoeres; species Halichoeres trimaculatus. The sequence continues at coordinate 5,362,673 of NW_027437194.1, read as the reverse complement.
CATTAACTTTATTACAGCTAGCTGATAAGATGTCTATACTCTAAAAAAAAAAAAAAAAAAAAAGACAGTCATACCAGACTGTAATAGATGATGTCTACATTCAAAAAAAAAAAAAAAAAAAAAGATAAAAGAAAAATAAGACAGTCATACTAATTAAATACAGTAAAAATATTAAGTTTCATTCAAAATTAACAACATTGTTTTGATTGGTCCAATTATAAATCTAAGAATATAGATATAATATATTGAAAGCAAACAAACAAACAAAAAAAAAAACCTACAGTATCTTCCCAATACTTCAAATCTTATTGCTGCATTGGTACCTTTTTTGCTAGTTATAATCAAACATTTCCTCATATTTTAGCCTTTGATAACAAGCTTCTCTGCACCATCAGCTATAGTGTGAGTATGTTGGGACAATCTAAAAAAAGCCAATAATGACAAGAGATGTTGCAAAAATATTAAGTAACCTCACCCTGCATAGACATAGTGTTAAATTTACTTCATACATCAACAGTAGTGGGAATATTATGACATTTAGTTTGGTAAAATATGCTTTTATAGATATTACTATCCCATCCTCACTGTTATGGGTTAAAATTAAATTAAAGGATGCATTTGAACTTAAGTATTCTAGATTTACAGATCTACTAAAGTAAAATAATCTGCATTTTATTCTTGTATTCTTGTATTCTTGTTTTCGGACTCATCCACCCCTGGTTATAGGGATTACATGTTGTCAGACCAAGACTGGGTTAACTTAAACAGTGAGACTTTTATAATGTTCATACAAGAGTGTTACACAATAGCATAAAAAGATTTAACATTTTATTGTTGTAACTGATGCTGTATATGGTTGCTGCTAATGTAATTCATGATATGACATAACTATGGTATTATTATAATTATTTAATTAATTTGTTTTGGTCAGTTACTTAATATTGAGGGGGTAAAAAAAAAATCACATATATTTATAAAGAATTTTCTAGTTTTAAATAAATTTAAAGTTTATTTCTCAAATAAGAAAAACAAAAACCTTTTTTTTTTTTTTTTTTTAAATTTTTAACATGATAAGTTATCACTTGTTAATGTCCCTTATTATGTTTAATGTGGAGTTTTAGAGGACGGTCTTAAAAAATCTGTGAATCCTCCCTTTAACTCGTCTCCCGCCTTGAGACGAGCCTGCAGCCTTTTCTTTCCCGTGAGTCAGCGCGTCTCTGTCCGTTATGAATGAAAATCTCAAGTTTCTGTAGTCAGCGCAGCCGGTGAGGTGACGTCATCCGCGGTAACCACGCAGTGCAGGCAGTGTGAGCGCGTGGACCCCCAGCTGGAGGAGAGGGAGGAGGTCCTACATCACCCCCCACGCGCCGTGACAGTGTGAGCTGCAGGGGAACCTGACTGTTAGCGGAGTTTTATCACTCTTTGGACTTTGTACACGGAATATAACGGGACTACTCCACTTTCCTCCTACCGCAAGATTTTCTCTACGCCCTGTTGCGTGGGAGCGTTTCTTTGTGTGGGACTTATAACGGGAAAGCTGCGTGTTCAATCCACGGTTTGTGATTATTCGTATGCGTGCATGCGCCTTTGATATCGTCTTGTTATGGATTGTGCGTGCGTAACCCTGCGTGCATGCTACTCTTATTTCACGGCTTATCTTTAAACGGTTTTATTTCTTAACTCGTGAAGTCATTGTTTTCTCCTGCGTGTGTGTGTGTGTGTGTGTGTGTGTGTGTTACTGTCCGGGTGTATTTAGGAGATGCTGCTCTAACTAAGAGAAGGATGTTGCTTCTTAAACAGTGATCTTCACATTTGTGCAGAGCTGTAAAACAGCGCCCTCAAGCGGCACATGCTGGAAACTCCTCTGCTCATCTGCTCTGAATGTGTCAATAGGTCAAAACTGGCCGTGCATCATTTTCCCAGCATAAGAACACTTCATCTTTTATTGAAATAAATTAGATTCACTGTAAAACTTAAAGCCAACCTGTCATGTGCACACACACACACACACACACACACACACACACGTTGCTTTCAGAGTCCCCCCCTGCTGCTTGCTCGCTTGCTGCTGGGATTTGTGAATGAACTCAGGCTGTAGACGTGCTCGTCCCGTCTCTGGGCGTCCAGCCAGCAGGGGATCAGGAAGACATGCAAACCTGTCAACCGAAGCTTAGCATCACATCAGGATGAATGAGGAGTCTCTTGCAGGCTCGAGTTTGTGACCCGTGTTCAGGATCGCAGAGATTTCCCAAAGGGGTTTGTCTGGTCTGTTAAAACACGTGTGTTAAGGAAAGCTTCACAGCAGGAGCAGCTTCTACCGTCACACTTTTATCTCTTACAAACAGAAGATTCCTCTCATTTGCTGCAGAATGTCATTAACCCAAATTAGTTTAAAGGGATAAGGAGCATTTTTTGTTTCTCTCCTCTGGCTTTTGTTGCACCGTCTCAGGGTCAGCGCTTCTTCAGGTCAGAAAGAGTTCAGCCTGCGTTTCCACAGCACTCAGCACATCTGTGGTACATACATGCAACCATGTATGTCTGCTTTAAGGCCCATGGATTCCTTCCAACGTTTACCTGGCTATAAGTTTCAGATCATATCTAGAGAGGATTTTCAAAACTTAGTGCTGAAGAAGTCCACCTATATGCGCTGCCTCTGCTTTGTTTTTTATTTTCTTTACACGTTAATGCTTGTGCATTGAGTGCACAAGGGCATATAGGACATGATTGTTCAAAGGGCAATTATTTACTTGCAAAAGTTCTCACTTTAACTATTTTGATATTACCCAGTCTGGACAAGTGACCAAAACAGTAACAAACTACAGGAATGGTGACAACAGTTAAAATAAGAGAAGTGAACAATATCTATGCTAAATTAAGGAAAAACGACTGTTAAATTTTGGTACAATATGTTAAAATCGATAAAAAAGTTACTTCCAAAAAAATTTAAATGACATTTAAAAAAAATAGAATTTTAATGTTGAATGTGTAAAAATGATCTGGTCCATAAACACAAAAAATATTTTATTTCAGAAAATGATTTAAAAAAATATTCTCGTGAAAATTCAGCAAAAAAAAAAAAAAAATTGACAAGAACGTAATTCATGGAAAAAAATCATGAAAAAAATAGTTCAAATTTTTTTAAAATACATTTTTTAAGAGAAAAAAAAATCAAAGATTTAAGTCAGAATTCTGATTTTTTTTTCTAATTAAAAAAGTTGTAAAAAAAAATTTGGACCTATTATGTTTTTTTCCAAAAAAAAAAAAAAAAGATCATCTTCCATACAAATTGGAGCAGTTGAAACAAATGATTTGAAAAATATAAGAAAGAAAAATAACACCTTAAGTCTTGCTTTTTATAGGTGAAATCTTTCAATACAATTGTTTAACTCTAAAAAATATGAAAATAATAATAAAGTCTTTTATTATTTGAATGACCGAAACAAATTTCTTGAAGAAGTTTTTTAGAATTTTTTTTTTTTAAAGATAGAATTAATTTTTTAATTAAAATCATAGAACCTGAGATATGTATGCATACTGATAGAGTGGAAACAGGCAATGAAAACATAAAAATTTCAAAATCTTAGAAATGATAAACTTGACAAACGATTCAATGTTTTTATAAAATGTAAAGTGTAAGTCTTTTTATAAAATGATAAACTGAAGAAAAGTGTGAAAATCAGTGACATGAGTCCGTCTTGTTCATGCTTCATGTTCACACCAAGCGTTGTTTTCTTCCCGGCGCTGAATCTAAATTTAAATCCCTAATGATCTCTAATTTCCTCGCCCTACAGGTAGCGGGAGTCATCCTCCTGCAGGAGAACACACACATTCAGCGTGAGGAGACTTTGGCCACTTTCCACAAACCCCCCACCCCTCCCTCCTCCTCCCTCCTCTCCTCCTCCTCCTCCTGCCCCTTCATCCTCCTCTCTTCCTCTCCCCTCCTCCTGGCACAGAGAGAACGTGGGAAAGAGGAAGACGATGTACCAAACGCTGCTCCTCTCGTCCTCCCTCTTCATCCTCCATGTGATGGGCACCGCGCAGTTCTTCGCTCACCACGGGTAACAGCTCACTTCACGCTAATCCTATGTTTATTATGGGATGTCATATAGTAGTTTTTGCCCCTTACGCTGTTTGTTTTAACAACCTCTTCCACCTCGAATGTAAACAAATTGCTCAGATAACATTTAAACATAAGAGTTCACTTTCTCAGGAACCAAAACCTACTCTCCTCCTGTTCAATGAGGAGACGCAAGGCATTCTGGGAAGATCTCTGGCCTGATCTTGTCATTTTTAGTTCATCTGAAACCAGACAGAAATAAACCAAAGTGCAAGAGGTCAGCTCCAAACTCTGACACCTTCAGAGATGACTCCACAGGTCAGGGAGGAGTTACACAAACCTTAGGTGACAAACCTAACCTCATGACCCTAATGTGGAGTTTTTCAGGATTCTGATCCACATTTCTCTCCGGAAATTACTTTCTCAAAAACTTTTTTTTTCCAAATCTAAAACGAGCACAGCTTCAGGCACTGATGCTCTTTGAAAGTCTCTATTTCAAGGCAGTGTTAATGTTTGATCTCAATTCTCCCTCTTCTTCTTTTTTTCTTTCTCCAGGAGGCGGGTGTGCGGCCGAGACCTCCGTCACAGTGTTGTCATGGCGACGGAGTCCTACGTCCAGCAAGTGCACAAGCCCTACATCACCCTGTGTCAGGGGCATCGCCTCTGCAGCACGTACAAGTGAGACCAGCAGCAACACAACAAACAAATGAACGAACATCCCTGCCTCTTCTTAATTTAACCACAGAGAAACAAAACATCGCATCCTGACTTTTTCACACTGCTCTAACCTCTGAGTGTGTGAGATTAACAATTAGAGCAGCTCTAAACAAAGTCATCTGTTGTTTGCACACATTTATCTGGAGGCTTTCGTTGCACCTGAGCTCCACAGCTCAGCACTCCAAGCTACATTTTAAGTTTGTGCTTATTTTACCTTAAGCACAAACTTAAAATGAAGCACTTTCTTATTCTGGTCTATGGCACACAGTCCCAATAACACCTTCTGTAATCTGCACTTGTAACTAAAAATAATTTGAATAGTTTCAGGCACGACCCTTTACATATGAATGTAAAGAATAAGACACATCATTGAAGCAGAATTATTATTTAAAAATTGTTTTTTATACATAGTACTGAAATAATATACCATCCAAGCTACAACCTGGAAAATATAGCCAATGCTAAAAACTGCAGTTTCTCTTGTGACCACTTGAGGCTGGCCCCCAAAATACCAGAAACCACATACACACTCACCAAAAAATACAATCTTTAGAGTGTATGTAAACATGATTATAGCCTGGTACAATTTTGGTCTGAACAGCTCATTTTTCTTTAAAAAAAAAAGAAAAAAAAAAAGAAATTTTTCGACATCTCTATAGTTGTACATGGTAACAGTTAGCTAGGATGCTAAAGGCTCATCTTGGTGTCTCTTATTGCCTAATGCTAGGTCAACCAAAAGTTATGTTGAGTCAATATTTCCAATTTGGTGCCCACTAGGGGTGAGTATTGGCAAGAACCTCTTGATACGATAGTCTCACAATGTATCACAACATTGTGGTATAATGTGATATTTTACACAGTTATGCTTCTGTAAATCAAAATATTAGTCAAACTTAAAAGGACCAAGGAAAACACTGAAATATTTAAATATACTTTTAGATGATATATATTATACAATCTATCAGGAGCATACAGGGTAGTTGCTCTTCAGTGCTATCTACTGCAGTGGAAGTCGTATTTTACCTCCAACTCGGCTAAAATGTACATTTTCATATTTACAAAAATATCAATATTAAGAGTTGAAATATCATTGGAGGTCAAAGTATCATGATATTTTGCTGTATCAAATTTTTTACCCACCTCTAGTGCCCACAGATGACAGGTTTTAAAACTCTGCTCAGCAACAAAAGCGTAAAACAAAGTTAAAGCCCCTGTAAGAATCTATTATTAAGATGTTTACATTATTGTTGGTGCCCCCCTGTGGACATGGCAGTACATCTCTCTTTGTGACTCATGTTGTGTATGCATAAAAAGTACTTTTTGAAATCTAAAATTTTGCTCTGCTTCATTGTTAAAAATAAAATAAAATAAGATAAAATAAAGTTTAACATCAGACCCTTGGAAATTGAATGAACTTAAAGAAAATATTTAGTTATTCTATCTCAATTTCCTTTTTTAAACCAAATCAAAGCAATAATATAAATTTTAGTCCATTTCACAACTTAAAAAAAACATACATAGGAGCTTTAATTCTTTTTATTTTATTGCACACCACTACACATTTTTTTTCATATGGATAAAAGTTTTTTTTTAATAATTGTATGAAAGTGAACAACCTCTAGAAGCTAACAAGGAAAAATTTGGTAAGTTTACTTGGTGCAAATTTTTTTCCCTCGCTTCTTGAATTTTTCCAAAACTCTGAAGAAACACAAACCTGGACTATGGTTTATAAAAATATTAATTTAGCTATCATCTCTAGCCTTCACAATCCCTCAGTTTAACATTGGTTCATCATCATCTTGTTTTTCAATTTTTGCAAAAAGTCATTATAATTACAGTAGAGTCGCCCCCTACCGGTCATCAGAAATAATGCAGGTTTAAAGCACTTTTTTTGAGGCCTTACATCTGAAAACAAACCATACAGAACAATATTTATATATAACTAAATAAAAAGACTTAAAAAACTTTAACATGAAGAATCTGCTCATTGCTTTGTTGAAGCCGTGCTCTAATTAAACAGTCACTTGAGATCGGACATGTTTAGGAGCGGAAAGAGCTCATGAGCGCGGTCATAAATAGATCAAGACTTTCTCCCACACACACAAATACACACAAATACACACAAATATGAGTTTTTTGGACAGAAGTGGGTCACGGTGGCACATATTTGGGTGGAATCTAAGTATCGAGTACTTGTGTGTAACTACGGGAAATGAACTGCCTGCCCGCAGAGACCACGGTCATGTTTATTTTGGACCACGTCTCCCTCCTTACTCCCTCCATCTCTCTCCAGCTCTGATGCTTTCGAGTCCCCCCTCTTACATTCCCTCCATTTTAATCTCCTATTTTTTTAACTCTTAGCTCGCCAGAGGAAGACGGTTTCACTTTAATATGAATGATTTCTTATTATTTTAAGGATCATTGGAGAGTCGTCTGTTGGTGATCTTGTGGTGCTTTGCTGTTTGATCCCTCTGTTTGCCTTCAACAGTTTTATCCTCTTTAATGTCATTTTTCATGTTAACATCAGTTTTATCTTGTTTCCCTCCTTGTAAACTAAACATACCAGAGCTTCAGTTTTCAGATTTGACTTTACATCCCTTTTCCTCGTCCCTCCCTCCATCCCTTCCTCCTTTTCTCTTTCCTGATAAACGCTCTTGGACGTCAGTAGTCTGTGGTTTCAGTGTTCCACCGCTTTTCTCATCAGTGGTTCGACAGAAAATGAAAAAAGCCTCGACCACACATGAGTGATGACAGCATTATGAATAACTGGGAATCACTAACTGTCTGTGTTTGTCTCCACAGGACTGTGTACTCGGTGGCGTACCGACAGGTGAGCAGATCAGCACCTCCATCACGTTTCTACCCAGAATGCTGCCCGGGCTGGAGGAGGCTTCACTCTCACAACTGTAACCAAGGTAACCTGTCGCAACACGTGCAAACTTAATCCATTAATCTGTTACTTTAGGGGTTAAATGTAAAATATTTTAAAAGAGTTGAGAAAAACTGACAATTGTCTTCCATTTATAGTTAGCTTTTATAGCTAGCTTAGCAAAAGGTTGTAAACTGCTGAGTCAGGGTGGCTGGCTAAGCTTTTTCTGAAGTGATAAAAAGATTTGAATAGAATAAAAGTTACATTCACCCCAGGAAGTCAGCCGCTAGCTAGCTTTTTTCAACAATTAGCTAATGTTCTTTAAGCCCTTTGCACACCAGATGCGTATTTTTCGCGCAAATATTCTGCACATTATTTTTTCATTTCAAACCTACTGTTTTTAAATGCTAGCTTTCACACCAGCAACGTTCTTTCTCTGAGTACACGTCCGACTAATCAAAACATTCAACATTGATTGTGTTTGTGTCCCAGCGCTTGGTTCTTTACGACAAAAGACATAAAACTACAAAGACAACGATAACGAAGACATCGTTTGGAGGAGAATAGCTACAGAAATTGAACATCACGCCTCCAAATTTTTTGCAGTTTCGTGCCGTTTATTCGCGTCACCGTTGGTGCGCAAGGGCCTTGAAATTGCAAAATTATCCTCCAAAAAAATAAAGACATAATCTAGCAAATACATTTAAAAAATATCCATCATGTAGTGTTTACACAATGTTTACAGCAAACTGAATTCATAGCATGAAATCAAGAGGCTGATACCCAGTGGTTTTTAGTCTCCAAGCTAAGCTAACAGTCTTCTTGCTTTAGCCTGACATACTAACTGACAGTGAATGGAAGCATCTAAACTATCATAATGTAAAACAAAAACAAAGTACAAGTAATAAAAAAATTGAAAGAAAGTGACATTTTGATTGTAAATAGGCTGTACTATTTGCTATTAGCTAACTAGCATAAACGTTTAGCAAACAAACAGTCACAAACTACTCTATTAGAAAGTCCAAAATGCCTTTTTTACACTTTATTTTTTTACATTTTGAATAAATAAGCCTCGAAATATGAGTTATGTTTATAAAGAGGTCTAGAAAGATGTTTTTGTTTTCTAATTTGTATAACTTAGCAAGTTTATTCATGCTAGCCTGAGCTAACTAATCACTGTAGCTTAATATTCTATTCTATTCTATTCTATTCTATTCTATTCTTGATAGTTCTAATCTCATCAAGTGTTTTGTCTTATTTTAAGTAAAACTTGTCTTTTTATACTTGATATGAGCCACATTCAACAAGTCTGTCCAGAAAATTGTCTTGTTTTAAGTTGTCAAAGGACAAAAATTAGGTCTGACTTTCTTGTAACAACTTGAAAGAAGACATTTTTCTGGACTGGTCAGGTGAATGTGGCTCATATTGAGTCTAAAAAGACATTTTCTACTCCAAATGAGACAAAAACACTTGATAAGATTTCAGTTTTTGCAGTGCACTTATTTAGTGTATTAAAGAAAACGTTTTAGCTAACGTTTTAGCTAACCTAGTGGACTCCTCTCCTCTGCCTTTCCACACAAGTGGTCTCAGTTTTTTCTTTTTAGGCTCTTAAAGATAGTAAATAAGATATTTTCCTGAATCATTTCTGTGATTCTCTTCCAGCTGTGTGTGGACAACCCTGTATGAATGGAGGTACCTGCTTAAGACCCAACCAGTGTGCGTGTCCACTGGGCTGGACCGGACACCAATGCCAAACAGGTGCGTGACACAGACACATTTACCTGCAGCACCTCTCAGGTCTCAGTGAGCACACCCTCACACACACACTTCTTCTTCTTCTTTTTGCTTTTTAGATGTTGACGAGTGTAGGAAGCAGCATCTGTGCACCCAGGACTGTGTGAACACAGCTGGCAGCTATCGATGTGCGTGCAGAGACGGCTTCAAGCTCACAGGAGATGGCCATTCCTGTGAGAGCCTTCCTCCTCCTCCTCCTCCTCCTCCTCGTGCCACTCCTCTGTCTCCAAACCAGGCAACAGTGGGTGGCCACACAGACGCGGGTAAATGAGCAGCACAGGAGTGTGTGTGTGTGTTTTCACGTAGCATAGTTTTGTGTCTTGCAGCAGCAGGAGAGAAAGAACATAGCCAGCTTCGCGGTCCATTATTACTTTTGGTACGCGCTATGCCACTCTCAACTCGTACCGTGAGTAATAATGCACTGCGACTGGTGTCGACTCCAGACAGATGTGTTGTGGTCGGGCCTGGTGTGGTGAGAATGGGACTGATTCCTCTTTGATAATGACTCCATTTACTCCTACGAGTCCTGTGAGCGGAGCAGACATCTGATTTTAATCCAGCTCCCGTGCTAATACAGACATATTTTTATCCCACACACTCCATTAGTTCCCTTAAGTATGCTGCAATGTTTCTTCTTACCTTATAAGTGTGTGTTTCCTGTGTCTTAGCAACTAAATAATACAGCCTCCCTCTTGTCTACACAAGTGATCGTTGACCTCAGGATATTCTTTTTAATATGTCAGAGTTATTGCTTTCTGGGGAATTTACGCAACATGAAACTTCAGCAAAAAAACACACTTTTTCCTGACTCACCAAACTGTAAATCTACTATCTTTTACACTGTCAGATAAAGAGAAATATACACTTGTGGTCAAAGTAAGTAACATAAAGTCATGGCTCTCTTGAGTTTCCAGTTATTTCTACATCTCTGATTTTTCTCTGATAGAGTGATTGGAAAAGATACTTCTTTGTCACAAAAAACATAAATGAAGTTTGGTTTCTTTATGACTTTATAACAGATTAACAGAAAAACTGACCAAATCTGCTTGGTCAAAAATATACATACAGTTACATGAATTAGCAATTTTGATGACTTACAAAGATGTGTCAATGAAATGAGCTTCATAGCATGGCCTCTTAACTTCTTGTGAGTGATTATGAGTGATTACAGCTGGTGATTCCTCCGAGTTCATTTAAATAGAGCTCAATGGATACAGATGCCCACAAATGCTACTATGGGAAAGTCATTGGGAGCTATTTCAAAGCAGCTGCAGGTCCCAAGAGCAAGTGTTTGTAAGTATAAAGTACATGGCACGGTTTTGTCAAGCTGTCACCTGCTTCTGAGAAAAAATTGGTCAGGAGGGTGAGAAGTCGACTAAAAAGAAGAATCACCAAAAAGCAGATCTGCCAAGTATCAGAAGCTGTTGGAACACAGGTGTCAGTGTCCACAGTCCAGAGAGCTTTGCACAGCCATGGACTGAGAGGCTGCCGTGCAATGTGCTCCAAAAGCGGCACATTAAAGTGATACTCCGGGATGGAACAAGTTGGGTCCGATCACAAGGTTTAGGGCAGAAATTACCCCTACAGCAGTGTTTTTGTGCAGCAGAAGCCCAGAGCGCACGCACCAAACACCCCCTCCCTGCTCCTCTGCCGGTTTCCTCTGCACTCAGACGGGGCCATATTTTACTTGACCAAAAACACAAATAAACGGACTCCCTCCGAAAAAATCTGATATCGGTCTGCATTCACGCTTTATTTAGAGAATTTTCAGCGCGTTACTTTCACACAAAAACACTAAATAAGGCTCTAGTTCTCATCGTGTCTCTTCGTCCTGGCAGACTACCTGCGTTTGTTTATATCTGGCACGCCGTAGCTGCAACCTCCGGTCTGAGAATGTGAGACAATGCTGAAGTGCTAAATCTGCTGTTTCTGGAGTGTTCGCTTGAGGCTGGCTCCAGAAGTGGCGGAAGTCACATACACACCAAGCCAAAAAAAGCCGTTTTCAAAGCAGAAATTAACCTATTTACAGCCTGGTTCAAAAAAACGTCTCCTGTCTGAGTCGCTAATTGTACTGATAGCACTCACTGTACGGGGGGTGAATATTTTTCGAACGCAGCCGTTCAGAGGATATTAAGATCGCGAGGCGACGGGTGACGTCGGCGAGACTACGTCCATGTTTTATACAGTCTATGGGCACGCCGCGGACTGACACACTAAGCGGCGAGCATCTCGTAGCTAGCTGTGGCTCTGCTGCGAAGGTAGCGCCGTTTTACAACACAATGAGAACTAGAGCCTTATTTAGAAGTGTTTCTGTGTGAAAGTAACGCGCTGAAAATTCTCTAAATAAAGCCTGAATGCAGACCCATATTGGATTTTTTTGGTGGGAGTCTGTTTATTTGTGTTTTTGGTCAAGTAAAATATGGCCCCGTCTGAGTGCAGAGGAAACCGGCAGAGGAGCAGGGAGGGGGTGTTTGGTGCGTGCGCTCTGGGCTTCTGCTGCACAAAAACACTGCTGTAGGGGTAATTTCTGCCCTAAACCTTGTGATAGGACCCAACTTGTTCCATCCCGGAGTATCACTTTAAGGCTCATCTGAAGTTTGCTGCTGATCACATAGACAAAAATAAGACCTTCTGGAGGAAAGTTCTGGGGTCAGACGAAACAAAAATCGAGCTGTTTGGCCACAATTCCCAGCAATATGTTTGGAGGAGAAAATGTGAGGCCTTTAACCCCAAGACCCCAAACACTCATCAAAAGTGGTAATGAAATGGCTAAATCAGGCTAGAATTAAGATTTTAGAGTGGCCCTCTCAAAGTCCTGACTTAAATCCCATTGAAAACATGTGGACAATGCTGGAGAAACAAGTTCATGTCAGAAAGCCGACAAATTTAACTGTACTGCACCAATTCTGTAAAGAGGAGAGGTCAAAGATTCAACCAGAAGTTTGTGGATGGCTCCCAAAAGCGCCTAATAGAAGTGAAAATGGCATCATAAAAGCACCAAACTTCATGATTGTTTTGTGAGTTGTAGAAATAATTGGAAACTCAAGAAAGCCACGACATTATGTTACTTACAAGTGTATGAAAACTTTTGACCACAACTGTATTTATCATGTGATGTTGCCAAATTTCTCAGGCTCTGTTCAAAACTCCCTCTGATTTATCCGTGTTTTCGTAGAGGATCAAAGACGAAATCTGTCTGTTTAATCCAGTGACAACACATGAATCATGCAGATGGTGCTGAGTCAGCGAAAAACAGAAGACAAAAAACACAAGAAAAGAGGGGAAAAGTTGAAATATGACAGGTCTTTTTAACTCGTCGAAAGTGACGATGGGGTTATTTCTGGAAGCTCAACCCTCGAGGTGCCAAAAAGCAAGGCCAGCAGGGATGTTTGGCTCCACGCTGCATTCTTTTACGTGCTCAAACACAGCCGTAAGAGGGATGGTCATGGAGATTACAAACATAAACACTGGCTCAAAGAGTCGAGCCGGGCTGCGGGGGAGTGTCAGGCTCCATTTCTGTGTCTCCATCTTCCTTTTTACCCGTTTTCTTGGCCTACACTTGTGTTCCCATTCCTGCTCCATCAACCCTGTCTGCTGGGGGTCATCGCCAGCTCCTCCTCCCCCTCCTCTTCCTCCTCCTCCTCGCCCTGTTTCTCAACTCTCCTGTCTCAGTAATGGACCACATCTGGGAGAGATTGAGCCGCTCTCTCGATGTCTGTCTGCGAAAGTACAGCCGAGCCTGAAAGCAGGGGGTCCCTCATTTTTGCATCCTAGTCCTGGTCTCAGGCTGCTCCAGGGACAGCCTCCTCTCTAGGGTGGAGTTGTGGCAGAAAAGTCCTCCAAATAATTTATGTTCTGCTTGTTTGGCTGATTTTCAGCAACTGATGGGTCATCTTTTTTGCTCTAAAGTCCCACTGTTAGTGTTTTATTTCATAATTTTCACAAGTAATCTGTCACACAAATTGTTTCTGCATACAAGAGTAGCTTAAGGAGGAGAGTCAAAAAAAAGCTTTTCTTGTCCCAAATTTCAATTATGGATCGCAATATCAGGGTTCCCGCGGATCCTTGAAAAGTCTTAAAAGGCATTGAATTCATGATTCTAAAAATAAGGCCTTACTTGGCATTAAAAAGTCTTAAATCCAATTTTCAAAAGTCTTAAAAATTTAACCACATCAATAAGATTTATGTTAGATTGAACTAAAAACATATTTAGCAAAATGTATATATTTTTCAAAAAGAATTCACTGATTCATTGTCATGGCAACATCGTGTAATCACAAAAGCAGAAAAAACAAAGCAGTGATGTGGCTGCACCAGGATCTTTCAGAGCAGACGCATGTCTTGGTTTTAACTACAGTGCCTGGAGAGGGAAAAAAAGGTGTAAAATTGGCAAAAAAAAAAAAAAAAAAATCCAAAAGTGGCTTAGGAAAATTGATTATGGCAGCAAAATTGGAAATTAAATTTGAAATTAAATGCCAAAAAACATGTAAAAATTCCAAAAATGTTTCTGACAGTGGTCAAAAAAAAATAAATGGGGGCAAAATAGGTATAAAGTTATAAAAGCGGGCTTAAAAATATAAAAATGGTCCAGAAGTGGGGCAAAGTGTATGAATAAAGGTAAAAAAAAACGAGAAGAAATTGCAAAAACTGGGCAAAAATGGTACGAAAGTGGAAAAAGGATAATGAATAGGTGCAAAATAGGTATTAAATTGCAAAAAGAAAAAAAAGGGAAAAATGTGCTGCAGCTTAGGAAAATAGTCTTTGGCAGCAAAATTGGGAATTAAAAATTTGATATTAAATTTCAAAAAACATGTAAAAATTACAAAAATGTTTCTGACAGTGGCCAAAAAATGATGAATTGGGGGCAAAATAAGCATAAAGCTGTAAAAATGGGGTTAAAAAGAAGACAAAAAGTGATGTTTTATTTAAAATAAATATTGGGTTAAAATGGCTTCTCACCCAGGTACATCATGTGGTGTTTTTATTTTGTTGTTTTGTTTGTTTCAGTTGTGGTTCGTTGTCGACTTGGTCTTAAATTTGGTTTCAAACGGCCTGAGAAAAGTCTTAAATAGTCTTAAATTTAACTTGGCTTGAGCTGTAGGAACCCTGAATATGCAAACTTTATCATTTGACTTCATCATATTTTGCAGTTTTCATCTTTTGGGGAGTTTGGGAGGTATACGTAAATTATAATTATGTCGAAGTCTTGACTCTGCTCCTTAGTTTTTGATTTAGAAAAATGACGTTGTCCATGAATCATTTCAGGAGGGTGGGAATCTTCAGACATGTCAACTCAAGATGCTAGATGCAGGATTAAAAAACGCATTAATTATTCTTTTGATCTCACATTCTGTTTCTACTCTTCTTATTTCATTTCCACATTCTCAGCCCCCGATCCTACGGTTTATATCCTCTCATTTGTGCGGTTTCTACAGGTGGAGGGTTCAACCTCCCGGAGAACGTGACGGAGGAAGTGCAGAGCCTGAGGAACAGAGTGGAGCTCCTGGAAAAGGTACAGATGTTCACATAAAAACTCCCCCTACCCTGATACCCTGATACCTCCCAGAACTTCTCTCCAGGAACACCTCTGGTTCCCATATGATGTTATGGTGTGAAATCTTAGCGGCTGTTTAATCCCTGAAGCAAAGATTTGGTCATGAATCTGGAAGAAGTGTAACAGAAAAGGTTTTTATTTAAACTGAACTCAAAAATCCAAAACCAAAGAACCATAAACTAGAAACTAAGAGGAGAGTCAACAGGAGGGAAACTGATTTTTAAATGGTTTAGAGACGGTGTTAAACAAAGAGGAAGAAAGCTGTTGATGTAATGAACAAAAGTTGTTTTTATGAGGGTTGTTGTTGTTTCATTTTTTGATGTCCCACTGTGTTTGAGGTTATAAGTCAGATGAACAACATTTTGGGGGTACACAATTTAAAAGATCACAGATGGTGAAAACCTAGAGCAGGGCTCTGCAACCTTTACTTTCAGAGGAGCCATTCTGCCTCAGGTCACCTGGATTAAAGTTATTCCAGAGCCACAAAATGGACTTAAACTTCACAATAAAGACAGTAAAGTGTATATATTATTCTTAAAATAGTAAAAATATAGTGATAAAATTCTGAACAAGAAGATTCTTGCATTAATAAAATTGTACATGTGATATCTTCCTTTTTATTTTTAATAAAATTATGCAAAACATATTGAAATTTGAAAAAAAAATGCAAAAAATTCAAAACATTTTGAAAAATTAAAAAATAAAAAGTTGCAAAATATTTACAAAAAAATTGAAACAAAAATGCAAAAATTATATTTTTATTAAAATAATAATAATAATAATAAATTAGAATATCTCTAAATTTTGAAACAATTTTGAAATACAAAAATCCCAAAATTAAAAAAAGAGAAATTTCCAAAAAAAATTGAAATTTATGACAGTTTTAAAATAATAAATAAATAATAAATAAAAACAAATGGAAAAAAAGAACTTCCAAAATTATGGCAAAAATTCTAGGAAAAACGAAAAAATGTCATAAATTTGTGAAAATTTAAAATTTTTGAAAGAAAACCTAAATTTTATTACATAATATCACTGAAATCGTCATTTTTGTGGTTTGCTAATGTCTTGACACATTTTAAGCATGGTTATTAAATAGCAATACTTTATTTAGCGTCATTATCTTGAATCAGCAGAACCCTCTGTCAGAAAAAAAGGAATAATATTTTTTTAAAGCCACAAGTTTAAGGAGTCAAAGAGCTGCAGGTTGAAGACCCTTTGCCTAGAGAGATATGGCTATTTTAAATTAAAATACTATTAATGACTAGAGCCAGTGTTAGCTAGCATTCAAGCTAAAAACATGTTATGCTACAGTAAAGTCTTCTTTTCTTTTCGTCTCTAAATGTTTTTCCGTCCTCTTTGCAGAAACTGCAGTTGGTGTTGGCCCCCTTCAGCAGCTTCTTCCCCCTGTCCCTGGACGAGGGCTTGTCAGAGAAAACCACCTTACTGTCCCACTCCTTCCAGCAGCTGGACCGCATCGACTCCCTCAGCGAGCAGATCGGCTTTCTGGAGGAGCGCCTCGGCACATGTAAGCGACCGCGGGCTGACCTTCAGTTGGTCATGGTTGAAATGAAAGCTCTTGAAGGAGGGGAAGTCCGGTCTGTATTTGAACACCACTTGAAGTTTGTGTCTCTGGAAAGCAGGAATATTTCTTCAGATGGACGAGAGATGGAACAGTTTCTCTTTAATGTAATAAAACAGCCAATATAAAAAAAATCTAATAACATAATAAAATCTGTTGTAATATAATAAACTTCTTTAACTGTAAGTGATACAACAAATTTCCTCATAGCTTATTTACTTAAAACATGTCAAGAGTCTGATGATGTTCTTTCACTGCTTTGAGCTTTATGCTAACGTTTAGACGCTGAGAAGCCCACTATGCTATCGCTAACTGCTAATCCAAAACATCAGTCTCAGCTCTGTTATTGCGACAAATATGAGTTTGGATGGATTTTTGGGGCCTTCTCCAAATCTCTGTGAATGCTGTCTGCAGCTCATCTGTGTAGCATTTTCCCAAAACAGTGATTAGAAGTGTTGAAAAGTACTTTATGGAAACAATCTGTCCAGTTTTTGAGGATCTCATTTGCTTTTCTGTGTCATAAAGGGGCATGAGTATTCATTTCAGTCTGCTTCATAACCATAAAACTCCTCATATTAGCTTTAAAAAGTGATATTTCAGCCATAATAATAAAAAATGTATTACAGATTCAACGACCAAATTGTTATCCCAAAGGGGCGCTAAGAAAAACATAAAAAAAATAATCTCCCACTCATATTTTCTGTTTTTTCATGTTTGGTATCATTGGAAGACTGTCAATAGTTTTGTTTCAGGACTTCAGATCTGGACCATTTCTAAATTTAGAAATAAATTGCAAAAAAATTTAAACAAAAATGCTAAAATTTCCAAAAATTTAAATTTCAAAATTTTGCAAGAGAAATCAGATTTTTTTTATTAAATTTTAAAAAAAGTACAATATTAAAAAAAAATCTCAACATTTGAATTTTTTGATTTAAAACAATTTTGGATTAAAAAAAAAAATTCCATTTAAAAAAAAGGAATTTCAAAAATCTTTAAAGTTGAAAACAATTTTGAAAAAAAAAAAAAAATCCCAAAATAAAAAAAGAGAAATTTTAAAGATTTTCGACATTTATGACAGTTTTGAAATTAAAAAAAAATACAAGACTTCAGATCTGGACCAACTATTTAATCAATCTCAGATCTTCATCGTTGATGTGATATTGCTCTCACTTCTTCTCCTCCTCTCCCTTGTAGGTTCCTGCCAGGAAAACTAATAACACAGCATCTCCCATCAATCTGACCATGACACAAACCCACCACAGATCATCCGTACCAACGTGTCAGGAAGTGAAATTATCCCCACTTCCTGTTTGATCATGCTGCAATCATCGCACAAATCATCTGTTATTTTCTTTTTCCCAACGGTTCTATTTACCTTTCGTTTTAAATCACTGTCAAACTCTTGATTTAGAAACTGTACCAACGACAGGGTCAGTTTCAACATGACATCATCCCTGTTACATCTGAATTACAGCCCCTCTGAGGGTCAAAGGTCAAACTCACCACCTTGTTTCTGTGTTTATTTTGCATCAGTGCAGCTGTGTCCTCTGTCCCGAGCCAGACCCGGACATCTGTATTTATCTATTTAAGTTATGGTTACTTTAGGTATTTCTCCAGTACACATTTTTTACTAGTTGTGATACGTTTTGTAATAAAAGTCTTAATCAAAGTCGTGTGCTCACTTCAGTCACATTTGTTGAATTGTTTTCAAACACAAACACTTCTACTTCTTTTTCTTTAAAGTGCAAGACAAGACTTTTAAGAAGCTAAAACAATACTTTGACTCTTCTCCTGTGAATGTGCCATGGGCTTATACTTTAACAGACTAATGTTACTAGTAATCATGGAGTATAGTATGGTGAAAGTACCAAGTGAAACATCAAAGTACTGGTTTTAAATTTTCACTAAGGTTATAATTTGTTGGGAAATTTTAAAATTAGGTAAGAAAACAGTCAAAGTTGTGAAAAATTTCCACAGTCTGTGGGTAAACAGTTTGCTGAGTGTGCCGAACATTAGCAGAGCTAGCACCACCGCCCATTAGCCTGTCTCAAAGGTTAATGGTGACATCACTGTGCTGGTCACTCATTACTTTAATCCAGTAATTTGATGCCATCTTTCATTTGTGCTTGTTTACTTCCAGCACAGCATTATAGTATTATGGTAGGACCTTTAGCAAGAGCTCCAACTCGTGGTTGGTGTCTGTGCTACAGCTGACAACTGACATGCCATACTGGTGTTTCTGGCTTATAATGATAAAAATATTAATAACTAGTTCCATTCATGTTTTTTTTATTTATTTTTTTAAATCAGATTAGATAAATTAAAGTGCATAAAAAAGAAGATATGTCATGAACAAGTTTTGTGGCTTTGAAGGTTAATGACCAAGAAACATCACCTTGGTTTAAAAAGTGTAATCAACTCAAGCTCGACCATGTTGGAGGCATAGGCCTGAACCACACGTATATGGATGTATTCCTAAACGCGCATTTTTCTGTCCGGTGGGCCTCTCAACCACACGAACACGGAGATTCCACCCACGTAAACGGAGATTTTTAAAAACAGATTAAAAAGTGAAGAAATAAAAAAATATCCGGTTGAGTGGATCCGTGTAGCGGTGTTAAACGGAGCTGGTGTTGACATGATGTCGTCAAGCGCCTAGCAACAAGTCACTGTGTTTGACTGCGCATGCTCATAACATTCTTCTTCTATGGCTTTCACATTTTGCTAACCTGCCTCTTATCGGCCAGGTTTGGCATTGCAGGCTTCAGAGGCGATCGTTTTCAGTTTGGCCTCTTCGTATGGACAGAGATATTTCTGTGGTGTGGACTGAGATTTTTTTTTTAAACGAGGGAAAAGATATCCGATCAAAAAAATATCCATATACATGTGGTTCAGGTCATAAACTGTCCATTTCCGAGACAGATTTTTGAAGCAGATCGGCTATTGCAGCCATATTGGAAGTGACAGGGGCTTCGGGTACAACTATAGGGAGCCTGTCGGTCACGTGACCTGAGCTGTGCCTCTGATTGGGCGAGCTCATGATCTTAATATCCTCTGAACGGCAGAGTTAGAAAAAAATTAATCCCCAGTGTGTGCCAATAGTGAAATTAGCGACTCAGACAGGAGACGTTTTTGAACCAGGCTGTAAATAGATTAATTTATGCTGTGAAATCATCTTTTTTTTTGGCTTGGTGTGTATGTGACTTCCGGTACTTCGGGAGCTAGCCTCAAGCAGATACGTGACAAAAATTTCTTGCAGATCGGGCTGCGGAGTGTAAACGATGATCCAAAGAATTAAGAGGATTGTGGCTAGCTAAACTACACTGGGATTTCCAAGGCAATAATCTGTCATTAATCTCAACATTCGAGACTATAGCATCTTAAAATCTCTTTTTAGTAAAAGAAAACACATTATGATAGGGTACAACATTCATTGAGACTGATCATGACAGTAAAGTGTACATAAGTCAAACTCAGTGTCTTTCAGGGGCTTTTTAAGTGCCAGAAAGTGAGCCTCTCCCTAAAAACATCATTTATTCGGTGGATCTCCTCTCCCATGAAAATTACAGTAGTAACATCTGTTTTCATACCTTAGGGTAGATGATGATAAAGATGCTAACTCCTCATATGGGTCTCTTCCGCTTAGTAAGATGTAACTTTCAAAATATCTCTCTTTTTTTGCAGGCTGAGTCCTTTGCTACAGGTTTTAGTGTTCTCCATGCTTTTTTCAACATTTGTTGTGGAATAAGACGACTTAAAATCATATTTTACCGCACACTCCTATCTCCACCCATTCAATGATTAGGTTTGTGTGCCTCTAATGTGGCCGCACATCTTGGTAACTACCCAAATCATGACAAACACTCCATTAGAAAATAGGATTATGTTTTGGAAAAAAAAAACTTTTTTAAAGAGCTTTTGATGGCAACGAATAGGCAAAGAAGGAGCTTAAAAAACACTCATGGTATGATTAAATTTTATGTCTTCTGGCCTGGCTGCAGAGTGCAAAGAGGCTGCTTATCACCTGCCCTGTGGAAGTGGGGTGCCTTTGTTGTCTCATCACGCCTGCTCTGCAAAAGCGCTGAGTGGGACATAGGAAAGCTGTCAAAGAGCTGGCAGAGGAAGCGAGAAAACGCAGCTTCTAAGAGAGATCACTGCCAACGCTCTGCTACCAGGCCACAGTCTGGGGTTAAAGATACGAAGCAGGACTCTGGGTCCCAGGCTGATGACTTCTTCTTGGGGCTAAATCTGTGTACAGAGACACTTTTAGTGATGGGTGTCTACAGGTAGACCACCAACCTGTGTTTTGAACAGTCCAAGCTGTAAACAGAATATGAGCTTTTCACTAAGGTAAGGTCAGATCAACACAGTAGTCTCTGTTTACATCAACAACTAGTGCTGCCTGAATGCTGGCATCCAGCCCAACATCCTGCTAGTTGTCTAGCAACAGGTAGGTAACTAGCTAATAAGGCTAATTACCTGGCATCACCAACATTTCTAAAATAGTCTCAGGATTAATTTGTTTGTTTTTATTTATAACATTTGTACTGCTCTTTATAGTGTAAAAACCATAGACTGTTTAAAGAGTGTTCAGCGTGGCTCCGCATTTTACCATTGTACAGTTTTGAGGCCAAAATAACCCTATCAGAGGCACAGCCATTGGCAGCCAGAGTTTTTAAAGGGGACATATCATGCTTGTTTCTCCTTTTCAATATCTCAATATCCTCATTTTAGGCCATTCTGAAGATCTCGTTGAAACGCTCCGTTTCGAGAATGACCTCCAGTAACCTCGCAACGTCACAGCCCTTTGTGCTCTGATTGGTCAGTTCTATCAGAGGGGCGGAGGGGGTAGAGCCAGGGGGCAGTTTTTGCAGTATGGCAGTATTTACAAAATCGCCACATTGGATGGAGCAGACCGAGCGAGTTTGCTGTTTGCCAAAACTTCACCATAAGGCATTGATAGCACTAATAAAATGGCAGAGTGTAGGATACGTCCTTTTGTATTGGACCCTGAGTCAGACCCGGACAGTTCTGCAGCTCAGGAGGAAGAAAATCCACCTGGACACAGATCATCTCAGGACGCTTCAGTGTGGTGAGTCAAACCGGTACTGTAACATGTATAGTTTCTGCGTGGAAATATAGGCAGACTTCACCAATAAACTATTTCTATAACAGGGCTCCATCCTGCTCCTTCACTTTTCTCTGTCTGTTTTATCCATCATGCTGAAAGTGTAGTCTAAAGATCGCCTCTACCCTCAGTTCCTCACTAGGTTAGCACTCAGTCAAGTTAGCCAGAGCTAGTAGGGAGCTTTATTTATACTCGGCTCTTGGTGGGTGTATCCCTCGGTGGCGGTTGTGTGACTGACATCACAGAGGAGGAGCTGCTTTATCAGATTACTCCAATAAGAAGAAAAGATCCTTGTGTCGACACGAAGGTCGAAATCTCGAAGCCAACTGGCAATGACCTATTTTCAGAGGCATCAAATCTCGTTCTAGGATATCAGAAAAAATACAATATCAAATTTTTTGAAAGTTCAGGGGGTGAAAGGTCTTGTTTTCAAATTTATTATATTATATGTAAGTATTAAATCAGGGATCAGCATGATATGTCCCCTTTAAAGAACTTTTATTTCTTTCTCTCAAGAGTCTCATCTTTTCTTGGCTCTCCTTGGCGACAAATCTTACTCATCCTGAAAAAACCTAGGCAAGAACCGCAGCTGACAATCATCGCGAAACTTGACGTGAAACCCTGTTTAACGTCTAATAACTACTGAAAAAGTAACTTTTCTGAAAAAAAGAGAACTCTTCATTTCAACAAAGGATGTAATATTTTCCATAGACTGTAAAAAAATGGACGTCATTTTGCTCAGTTCGAAGTGAGGTTGCCGGAAAAACTGCTCCCCCTGGTGACTGGCTGCAATATAGGTTAAAAAAAAAAAATCCATCTCCCCAGTCATTCCAGATTGGCTGTGGTCAAACTTTAAAAAATTAATACACCTTGTAGAAATGTTTCTCCACGTCCGATTGTTGTGGTGATTTGAAGATATTATTTGGCTGCCTTGTGTTCAAGTTTTCTGAAAAGTTTCGATTTCATTTCTTTTTAGAGGTGAAAAACAAGGCTTTATGTCAAGTTTAACAATGATTGACAGCTGCTATTTTTTGTGTATTTTTTTTTTGGAGGGATTGTAAAATATGTCGGGAGGTAGAGTCAAGAAGAGATTAGACTCGCAAAAGAAATTTTAAAAATGCTATTTATAGACTCTGGCTGCACAATGGCTGCGCCTGTGGCAGGGGTTGTTTTGGCTTCAAAACCGTACAAAGATGAAAGGTGGAGCCACACTGTCCACTCAATATACAGTCTTGGAGTTGAAACGAAAATAATATGCAGCTGGTCAAGGAAGGTCTTATTTGTCGGCCATATTTGGAGAAGCCGTCGACGTACCGCCGTGATGCATTTGTTTTTTAAAAGGCAGATTCTGAAGACTGGAGCCAGGAATGGCACAACAGCTCTCAGAGATGTAGGAAAGATGTAAACAGTATCCCCAAAAAGGAACTATTAATGCACAAGAACATCTACTTAAATTGAGGAAAATGTCCTGAAGGTGACAGTAACAGTTCAACAACGTAGAAAAAAAGAATGAGTTTTATTTATTCTTTCGCAAGGCATTCACGTTTACCCAGAATAGATGAAATCAAAACACATCTTCAACATTAACCAGATACTATAATGAGTGTCTACACCATGTGTGTCCGTTCAAACTCTCATACATCACACACACTCTCACAGTCGTACAGTAAGGGACCACACACACACACACACACAGGGCTCTGCAGGATGTCAGCTGTTTCTCATATCCATCTAAAGCTACCACCAGGTACACTTTAAAAGCTTTGGTGAAAATCAGAGAAAACGTCAAAGTCCTTTGTTGTTTCCATTTTTCCACCTAAACTCAGCATGAAAAGTGCTTTATTAAGGTTCAGAATACTTTTCCATTGTTTGACATATTCGACCGTAAACCAGTGCTCGTTACAGCTCGACCAGCAGGGTTTGTTGCAGAGCCACAGAGTTCAAGCTGATGACACGAAGCTCACAAATCACACGTCTGTATCACAAAATAACCAAGAACTCAGCAGGAAGTCAGTGGGTAGCAAAACTTGAATGGTGTAGCTCAAAGTTTGGGAGAAATCAATTTGGTAGAGTACTTTTTAACATTCAAAACCACTTTCTGCAAAAGTAAAATCTACTCTTTAACACAGAAAAGCTCAACAGATAAACTCAAGAGGAAACAGAAATTTGTCGATAAGTGTTTCTTGGGTTTTTCATTTTCAAATCAGATTTTGAATCAAATGACCATCACATGTATTAAACTCTAACTTTAACATTTAATGGTCATATAAATATAAATACATTTCCTTTGTTCAATTCCAACACAACATCCCACTTTAAAAGTGTTAAAAATAATACACAATTAGAACAATTAGTACACAAATGTCCTGAATGCTAAAATACATTCTCAGTTGGGGTTTCGATTGGCGAAAGTGGTGCAGAAATCAAATCCTTAAAGGCAGTGAGTAATGTGAAACGTAAGACCAGCATGTAAAACTAAACAGTTCAGTCGATTTCTACCCGCTCAGCAGTTATTGTCACATTGTACAAAAAAATTAATTCATTATCAGCGAACGAGTCGAACAATCCAGAGTGCAATGACAGCAAAAGGAGAAAATTTAAGGCCAAGAATTACCACAATTTTAAATAATCTGATGAAGATTTAATCTGAACAGCACAAATAAAGAAGTGTTGTTTGCGTATGTGATAAAAGAATAAACTAACAGGGGTTGTTAGTTAATTAGTAAAATTTGTCAGATAAATAAAATCAGATAAAGTCAGAAAAAAAATGCAAATCATTTTCATATTTTCATCATATTTGAAGGGAAAAACTACCCTAAATCACCTTGAACCAGTCAGTGGATTAATAAACAGGCGACGTATTAAAGAGCGTTTTATCTGACATTTCCCCAAAAAAACACGGCGTCATGGCACAGCAGGTAGCTTGCACTTTGGAGCAGTAATTTGACATTGCACAGAATGAAATCACCTTTTTTTGACACGTCTTTTCTTCAGTCTGAGGAAAAATAAAAATCCCTTCTGAGAGGATGTAAAAAAAAAAGAAACAAGAGTGAGAAATAAATAAAAAACTGAAGCAGCGAGAGGACGCCTGCTGCTGGAAGCTGCGCGCAAATTGTTTATGTTTTGTAGAGAAAAACGCACAACGACACACCAACAATGCACAACATTGAAATCTGATCTGTCCGCTTGAGTCCAGTACATCAGTACAGATGGGTGCTATTGTTACGCGTTGTATCCCACAACTCTCCAACGTCTTATTTTATACTCAAAACAGGGTTTATGGAGTTGGTTTGAAAGCGACATAACAAGTTTGTAGTCGACAATTCACTTCCCTGCCTCCACAGCTGGTGGAGACCCCGCTCGGTTTCTCTTCTCTGGAATGCAGAAAAGGGGGAAAAGACACTAAAAGGATAGAAAGGTGTGTGTGCTATTAAAGATTATCAAAATAAAGGAAGCATGAGAGAAGAAAATAAAATCTGTTTGCATTTCAGCACAAAATTGAGAAAAATTCTTCAGCTAAAAAGACGGAAAAAAGGCGTAAAATTCAAGTACAAAAATGGTTAAGTAAGACAAAATAAAGCTGAGACGAAGGCAGACAGAGCCTCCCCAAAAGAAGAAACACAAAAAAAAAAGGCATGCATGAAGAACAACACACATCCATACTGCTTGGCTTGCAGTCCGTCACTCCGCTCCGCTGCAGACTCAGGGAGGGTCGGGACTGGCTGTGCTGTGTGGTCGGGCCAGACCAGAAGAGAAATCACGACGAAGTGACTCGTCATGTTCCTGGCCGGGTAATGGGGGACAGGAAGATTGAGGGGGTAGGGTGGAAGAAAGAGGAAGTGGGAGTTAAATGGTAAATGTTCAGTGCCGCGATGGCCCGTTGCTCTGGGGTACGGGAGCAGAGATGTCCAAGAAGGCAGAGCGCATCACGTTGAAGGATTTATCGGAGAGGGATGAGACGTCGTCTGATGTCATCCCCTTCGTGTCGATCTTTGGGAGGATCTTCAATCTGATGGTGCCTGCGGAGAGACAACACTTCAGCGTCAGAGGCTTCTTGCATACTGATAAAGACATCAAACAGAATGAGGCAAAGGAGTGAAAGAATCAGGGTGTGTTACCCGATTTGAACTCTTTTTCTTTCCGTAGGTAGAAGTTGCTGTAGGAGGAGAACACCACAGGGATGATAGGCACCTGAAGAAAGAGATGAAGGGAAGAATTAATAAAAAGATAAAAACTGTAGTTTAACTGGAGGCAGGAAAAGTGTTTGGGGCATTAGGGGGCGCTATTACAAACAATAACTGCTCTCCAAAACAAGACTACTTCCTTTTGCTTTCGCTTTCACTTTCACCCACAAACACTAAATCTTATTGTATACAGACGACATCCTGCTATTTATAACCCAGCCCTAGAGTATTCATCTTCAATGGACGTCATCTTGCTTGGCTTTAAGTGAGGTCTCCAAAAAAACTGCTCCCCCTGGTGGCTGGCTGTAGTATAGGTAAAAAAAATCTATCTCCCCAGTCATTCCAGATTGGCTGTGGTCAAACTTTAAAAAAATTAACACACCTGGTTGAAATGTTTTTCACGTCCGATTGTTGTGGTGATTTGAAGATATTGTTGAGCTGCTGGTTTTCAAGTCCTATTTTTTTTTCGAAAAGTTTTGTTTTTATTAGTTATAAGAGGTTAAAAACGAGGCTTTACGTCAAGTTTAGCAATGATTGGCAGCTGACATTCTTGTAAAGTTTTTTTGGAGATTGTAAAATATGTCAGGAGGGAGAGCCAAGAAGTGATAAGACTCTCAAAAGACAAAAAAAATATTAATTTTGTCACAGATTCAACAATGGTAAAAGGTGGAGCCATGCTGTCCACTGTATATACAGTCTATCAAACAGACTCTGAAAGATTGGCCTTTTTATTAACCGTCTTGATGTTGAGTAATACAACAGTAATAGTAATACAATACAGACAGCAGTTACCACAAGAAGGAGAAGCCACAACAATACAATGAACAGTAGATCGAGAAGGGACAGCCATCCTTGATCCTTGATATCAACTTACTAACTTACTTCTCAGTGTTGGTATTCAGTCAATTGTATACACAGCGGTCCAGATTCTGGTCACTTGTCAATCCCCACAAATCACAAACCTTCAGAGACGGCAGATGATACATTTAATCTACTCTAAAGGTGTGGGATCTGATTCAAAAAGCGGGAAAACAGAACAGTCGTCTGATCATACATTTAACACAGTGGATGTTCTTCTAGGGATGACGCGTGACATTCTATTTCTATAAGAAAATGTAGGTATTACCATTTTAAAGGACTTATTTAAAGGGGATAAAATGATGTAATTTGACCAACTCAAATTGACATATAAACTGCCTGAAACACATTTAAAGGTTTACTTAAGTGACTTTGGGATTTATTTAGAATCAAACAGAATCTATGACATGTCAGAAATATCATCGGTTAGTTTCAAAATACATAGCAGAAGGTTAAAAATGGGAGGGTTTTTTTAAGTCCCATAATGTAAACAACATAAACTTGCCAAGAGAGAAAACTACAACATAGATCAAGACAGGTGCTGCCAGTTCCAGTTACTGCCACACAGATTGGACTGTTAACTGGATGACATCCCATGGAATGTCTACTTTTATTGTCTACACTTGCTGCACACACAGTGAAGTATAGTGTGAGATGCTGTTGTCTCTAGGGAAGGGTACCTTTCACATTTGAAACGATGCGGCATCAATCCCTACCACCTAGTACCTGGCAATCAGTATCGGTAGGCATTGGTAGCAGTTTTTGGTACTTTTTTGTGTTCATGTGGTAAAAAATAATAATTTGATAATAAAATCTAATTTTTTCCATTTAAAATATTTATTCTTCAATATATGAACTTGCAATGCTGTATTTATGTCCCGCATGGAAAATCGCCCACTCTACCACTCCCTCACAGTCACAAGGATGCCTTTAGGGAACATAACATGGTACCTTTTGATTTTACCTGGATCGTTACCCGGAACTTTTGACTGAATTCAGTCAGTGCCCATAAAAGTACCTAATTCGGTACCCATCCCTGGTTGTCTCTACGTCCCGTCAGTCCTGATGTCTAAGGGCTGGACCTATAAAAATTGGACTCCTCTTGAAAACTAAAATCATAAACATTTTTAATTTATGCTCAATTGATAAACAAACCTGTTCCAACCTCTCCACTTTCCAAAAACTCACCAAAACCACCTTTTTAAAAACGCTTTTAATGTTGAGTGGCTTCTGAATGAACTTTGTTGTTTTTCTTGATGTGTTGTTTTCTATGAGAAGTTTTTAACCTATTTAAAGTGTCTTTTGAGTGTCTAGAAAATGTATTATTATTTAAAAATGTATTATAAAATCACAATACATGCACCCCCCAGTACTTACTTCTGTATTGATAAATAGAGCAATAAAATATAATATCTGTTTTAATTAGTTTTGTTAAGCCCAAGTGTGAACATGGGATATGATGCCATCTACATCATATTATATAATGTAATGTTTTCATCTCTTTCTTGATAGATTTGTGATCATTTTTGCAAAGAAGAATCACGTTTTTTATTCTCTAACGTCAGTTTGATTTGAGTGAAAAAAACTAATTATTTTGAACTACTTCTCAACCACTGCTGACCTCTGAAAAAAACTCACCACTCTCCTTTAAAAAACTTTAATCAGTAAATCAAAAGCGTTAAAGATCAACACTTGTTTTTTTTCTGTTTTGATTTTGGAGAAACAAAACGAGCAGAAAGACAAACAAACACACACTTCTTCACTGAACCTCACTCTCATTTACACACACATATTAAATTAGCACGGCACCAGATTCTCCATCTCCTCCTCTGCAGTTAATAGAGGCTGAGCTGCTCTCTAGGGGCCCCCCTCTCTCCAAGTGGCCCTCCAACAGGACTGGCTGAGCCATACGTGGCCCCCCCTGGGGGCTGTCCTGCTTCCACTCAATCTGGGTACAAATGAACGGGCTGAGCTATAACTCAGCCGAGGCAACGCTGAGAGATGGAAATGGTCTCTGATCGCTCAGAATCAGTCTCGAGTGTGAAGTGGGAAAACCAAAACAAAACCGGGTCCTAAAGACCTGTAATGAAGTTTATTTCTGCCAAAATACACAGTTTAAACCCAGTCTGTGTTAATGTCTGAACATTGTTTTTACAGTGTAGACGCAGCCTGTGAGTGTAGAAAACTCGTGTTTGCTAATTAGGAGCAGCAGGTTTTATTTTTGTAGCCGTGCAGCCTCTGAACCGAGCTGATACCGATCTTTGGAAGTAAGGAACAAAGATTTGGCTCAAAAACACGAACCAGCATTTTAGCCTGGGGTTGAACCACGCTGGGCTTTCTGCCTAGAAGCATTCAGCGAAGTTTTTTAAATTCCTTCCACCTGTCTGACCCCTGAGTTTGTGCTGCGAAACATCAGCACAAACAGAGACCCCCCAGCTGCAGGCACGCAGAGGCAGCGCTCATAAACAATCACAGCTGAGCTGCCAGTTACTCCAGTGACGTTTGGAGCTGCGTCTGTGCTCCATCCTACCCCCAAACTCCCAATAAAAGAGCTCAAGATGACTGAGAACAGAGCAAACTTTGCTGGATGTTTGAGACTGATGCTGACTTGGTGCTTTTAACTCGTGCCCTAATCCAGATATTGGATGTAGTTCAATCCTAATGTTGCTTTGTGTCATGTAAGGTTGCTGGCTCCCCCATGTGTCAAGACTCAGCACTTTGCTTTTGGACCTCTCTGTATACATCTATATCTATTTTAAGGAGACAAAGCTGGCACATCTCTGGGAAAACAGCCAGAATAATCACAGAACAAACAGAAGGAGGGAGTCTCTTACAGAAGAAGACGTGCGCTTGATTCACTTGTTTAAAGAGGAAGTAGAAAGGAGAGAAAGTGCTCACTTGTGCCTGCACAGCCAGGTGGAAAGCTCCTTTTTTGAAGGGCAGCAGGTCGCCTCTCTGGTTTCGCGTTCCCTCCGGAAAAACCCACAAACGAATCTGTGGAGGTCAGAGGACGGCAGGGAGAAGGAACGGCAATTTAGTAGTCATATGTCATCGCAGATGTGCCAGAAACAAAAGCAATTAGGCCAAATGAGAAAAAAAGGCAAACAAATCAACAAAATCAGATGTACAAGTGATTGTTTAATTAGGGAAACATATCAGGTTTACAAAAAAGTGAAAAGATTTACTCTTTTTGCTTCATATCTTATTTTTTTGCAAAGCATACATATAGAATGTACTAAATTCATTAATTGGCAAGCTTAAACCCTAATAAATTCTTCAAAATTTAAAGAAATCAAAATACATTTGGAGCCTCACTTTGGTGGGAGAGAAAAACAGAAAATCGATATATCAGGATTTTTTGTTTGACAATATCAAAATCGTGATTCTTTGTCCAAAAACTTTTTCTTTTTTTTTTCGAATTAAAATTCTTCATTTCAGTCTTCTGGATTTCTTCGGTAAACTACTGTCTGAAAAAGTTGCTTGTAATTTTTTTTTGATTATAACAGCAAATTACTATAAATTACAAAAACTGTATTTTTTACAGTGAGGATTGTGTGACATTAGGAGACTGTAAGGTTACAGGAAATGACAGTTTCATCAGTTTTTTTGCTGGGATTTCACAGTAAAAAGTCTGAAAAAGTTTAAATCAGTTTGATGCCAACAGGCGTCACTTCACCTGCTCGTCCAGCATTGTTTTCGCAGCCTCAGCCATGACGCTCTTGGCATCGCTCGTCTTCTTGCGGTTGATGAAGACAATACCTCCCAGCCAGCAGATGAGACCCACGGTGCCGGCGTAGATCAGCTCCTTCTTGGCAATCATGGTGCAGCGGTCTGGTAGGATCTCCATCAGACCTGAGCGACAGAGGAAAAAAAATGATGCCACGAAAGAAGCATGACAAATCCCTTCATCACTCATCCTGGACGCTATTATGAATAAATTCACATGAATGAAAAAAACGTTTTCAGCTCATAGAGTGACAGTGACAGCAAAAAGAAGACACAGAAGAAAGTCAGCCTCTTTCACATATCTGCTTCTGAAAAATTTGGGGATGGAGCTCCTGAAAATTCTCCAAGTTTACAGATATGGACCAAACGAAGCAGTACCACTGGAAACCTCGGGGGCAGTGTTGCTGTTACTACTCGATACGTAGCTTAAGTGAGACACAAAGAAGAAACAACAATGGTGAAACTTTCCTCACCGACCACCGCCTGCTACAACGCTGCCTCCGTTTCTGTCTTTTATGCAAGTTAAACCTCCACAGCCACCATGTTTATTTTTGATTTTGTGGTTGTCATAAACTTTGACTCTGGGCTGCCCCCTCCTGGTGGATGTATTGAACAACAATGCCAACATAAAAGACGCATGGAAGTATGAGCGTAGTGACGGCAACAATGTTTGAAAAGGATGGATACATTTTTGTACGTGAGAGAGGGGGAAAAATTCTGGATAAATTCAGGGTAAAAAGAAAAGTCCTTTTGTGTTCACACACTGCCAAGCCTAAGACAAGACTTTGGGACAGTTTTGCAGGTCTGACCACAGCTCATCACTCCTTTGTAAATGGGTATTAACAAAGGCAATAGTGCACGTAGAATGTAAAATAAAACTGGATTCACTTGATGGAAATGTTTACCCTTAATAATTTTTTTTATTATTTGAACCCTTTTCTTCAAAAAAACAAACTTTAAAAAATCTATTTGTCCTAACGTAGTCTTTTAAAGAACTCAAACTATGAAATTTCCATTGAGGATCTCAGCTTTTCCGACCAGCCAGTCACAGACATTGACTGTAAAAAAAATGGACATCATCTTGCTCAGCTTGAAGTCAGGTCGCCACGAAAACTGCTCCCCCTGGTGGCTGGCTGCAGTATAAGTAAAAAAATCCATCTCCCCAGTCATTCCAGATGGGCTGTGGTCAAACTTTAAAAAAGTAATATACTTTGTAGAAAGTTTTCTCATGTCTGATTGTTGTAGTGATTTGAAGATATTATTGGGCTGCCTTGGATTCAACTCCTCTTTTTTCTGAAAAGTTTTATTTTCATTGGTTATAAGAGGTTAAAAACAAGGCTTTATGTCACGTTTAATGATGACTGACAGCTGCTGTTCTTGTGTATTTTTGGGGGGATTGTAAAATATGTCGGGACGGAGAGCCAAGAAGAGATTAGACTCTCCAAAAAAAATCAGCAAGCTACTTCAGTGTACTTAAGTTAGATATTAAGAGTAAACAAACCAACATATGTTAGTGTGTGATATTTTCTTCATGGCATCTGTAGCTCCAGCTGAGCCACTGCTGGCTTTTTTTGTCCTGGGTTACATAAGAAAATGTACCTTTGAGCACTTCCTTTTCTGTTTGATACATTTTGTACTGAAATAAACAAAAGAACATTAGCTTTGGTTAATGCATCACAGACTAAACTAAGACAAAGTGTCTCTGCGAAAAAGCAGATAAAATCTAATGAGATGAGCTTTGGCCCTTCCGTCTTATCTCTGACCTTGTTGAAACCAGATACAACATCAGGTATAAAGTCAACAAATGGATGTGCGTGATGCTAGAGAGGGTGTTTTATCTTATTGATGGGAGTTATCTTCATGATTATGATAGAATCAGACGTGCCTGATAAACCTTTGTGCAAGGCCAGATGGTGCAGGAGACAGAGTCATTTATACTTGTGCAA
Source organism: Halichoeres trimaculatus (assembly GCF_033239565.1). Taxonomy (NCBI): domain Eukaryota; kingdom Metazoa; phylum Chordata; class Actinopteri; order Labriformes; family Labridae; genus Halichoeres; species Halichoeres trimaculatus. Next base: position 5,330,258 of record NW_027437194.1, on the reverse strand, counting down.
ACCAGCACTAAAGATCAGAGAGAGGAAGTGAGAAAGTAGCCTGTGATAGCAACAGCAGAATAAGTAGGCGTGTGCTGGTATTCAGGCGATGAAGAGAGAGCTAACAGATCCAAAATGTCATCAGACAGAGTGCCTGAAACCCAGCTCCAGCAGCGGAGGTGAAGGATCCCTCTCAGTTCCTCTTGGCTGCATCCCATCAGCACCAGGATGAGCAGCTATTAATGTCTGGGTGTAGCTGTTGGCATGGCAACTTGGATGCCAAATCAGACTCCTGCTGAGTTTCCTCAGCTCTAATTAGATGTCCAGCTCTCACACTGCTGTCAGTGGCCTGGCCTGCAGCCTGCCCCCATCACTCAGCAGCTCTGAAACACAGCTTTGAGGAGACACTGATGGAGAAAAAACACAAACCTCTGCTGAGTTAGTGTCCTTCAAGAAACAGATTTAGCATTGCCAAGAATGAGGCGATACAACACGACACGCTTCGTACATGAAGTGTAACAGCTGGAAACGGCATCAGAAGATCAGGTCCACAAAAAAAAAAAACAGGAATTATGATCAGCGTATTGACTCCGTGTGTCATTTGTGCAAAGCTAAGCTACAAATGGATGATTTTCAGACATTTTTATGCAAAAATGTGGAAATATTTACAGTACAAGCATTTTTAATACAAGGACTTGAAATGTTTTCGCTGGTCATCATAGTTAAAAGACTGTCTGGGGTTTTAGCTTTTAACAAAAAATAAAAGAAACTGCAAAGAGAGATCTGCTTCATTCCTACGAATTTATATTGCCTGGACTGATGAGAAAAGTCAGTAAACATATTCAGATTAAAGCTCCAATAAGTAACTTCTTGTTTATTTCATTTTGGCACAACCGAACACGATTGAGGCCGCTGAAAAACTGTTTTCGTGAGATTGGACCAATATGCCAAAAACAAAAGAGGAACAGTTTCAAAATTTCATTTTTTCCTTTTCTGACATATATCTCAAAATTCTGACTTAACAAGTTTTCTGAATTATTTATCAGAAATTCCAGGAAAAAAAACGATGGGGGGTGGAGGAAAAAACTTCAAATTCTCACACTTTTCTTACGATTTTGACTTTTTTTCACTACCTTGATTAAATTTAGAATTCTAAGAAAAAAAAGTTGATGTCTAAGGTTTTTTTCCACATAATTCTGATTTCAATCTCAGGATACTGGCTCCTTATCTAAGAATAAAAAAAATCTTGTGAATTATTTTTAGAAAAAGATCTTGAAAGTCTAACTTCTAAATATAAAATTTAAAATGAGATTATCAGTGCCATGAAATGAAATTTCTAAATGCTATTTCTCACTTTTCCTGACAGGTCGTCTAGGACCAGATAGATTTACGGCACGTAGAAGTCCCTATAATGACTCTAGCCGACAAAGTTTAGCAGTGAGAAGATGGATCTGTGTTTTTCTCTGCCGAAAATGATTGTTTAGATTATTTTTGTCGCATGGGTGGACACAGGAGCTAAACTGTCCAAAAAATTAGGACAGAAGAGCAGAAGAAAGATAAACAGGAGAGATAGAGCACGAGCTAAAGGCTAAAAGGGCTAAAGGCTAAAAGGGCTCAACTGCAGGAAAAGACTGTGGCTAAATGAAGGGTGAGGTTACGTTAGCTCTGATTGGTAGATGAGTGGCAGGACATAACCAGGATTCACTAACGTTGCACATTACAGACGCGTCTCAGAGCACCAAGCTGTGAGGAGCGCTTAATTTAGCTGGCTACTAAACTACGGTACAAACTGAGTTGACAAAGTTTTCTTGTAGTCCCGTTTCAAACATTAGCGCTAAATAACTGTTGATAAAAAACATTAGCTTGTCACTTTGAGCCAGTAAAACTTCATTTCATTCTTATTCTTTTTTCATGTTTTTTTTATATACGAAAAGGTTAAAAGAAAAATAATTTAGATGTAAAATGTATTTTGGCAGATAAATGAAACATCTAAAAAGGCAACTCTGTACAGGAGGTCTTCAACTTAGAAAAACAAAACAGACGTCATCTTGAACAAAGAAAAGAAGGGTTAAATAAAGGATCTTCTCGCCATTCATGTCCTTCAGAAACACACGCATGCTTTGATGGCAGTGGGTGCTAGTGCTCATGGGAAACTGAGTCTTTCTCTAGGAAAAACACTAGCTTTCCTGGATGGTCCTTACAGCCCCTTTAAATAATCTCATCCTGCTTTCGTTTAACACTCAAACAGTGTGTGAGTATCTCTCAGTGTGAATCTTGGCTGCAGGAAAAATCGAATCATCTGACACCGCACCATAAAAGGCATTAAATGTCAAAGAAGAAGCTATTAATTCTATGAATGCTGGTGTTTGTTTCTAGGTCACAAAGAGGAATCAGTGTAGTTTTATCATTAATGCCTTTAAGGATAAGACTTTGAAGACGAAGGTTCAACACAATGCGCTGGTTCTATCAACTTTTGTCCACCGTTGATTCAAAGAAGGGAGGATTGAACAAGAGAGCAAAGGTGTCTTTATTTTTCCCAACACCAAGTCACCATTGAGCAGATGCTACAGTAGCAACCAAAACTAGCAAAAGCTCTTTTCTAGAGAAGCAGAAAGTTTGGATGTGAGGCATTCAGACTTAAGCGAACTTAAGAACTTGTAAAAACCAATGAACTCTTCATCAGTCCAGATTTTTCGTGTATCGTTTGGTGTCTGATCCAAGCGGACTGGGACGGACGGCCAACGTACACAGACTGTGTCTCCAGCTGTCAGAGAAAACCCTGCTCTCTGTGATCACTGCAACACAGCCAAAGTCTTCAAATAGATTTTCTTCCTTTGTTCTGCTTCTGTTTTTTTTTCAAGCAGGGGATTATTGTTCATTGAGATCGTCATGAACAGCCCGACACATTTACCAAGAAGAAGACGAGGGGTACCAAGATCTGTAGGTGTGTTATACATCCAGGTCAATGCAGTTGATGATTCTCTATGACTGGGGGGGATGGTTTCATGTGTCACTGAGCCCATTCAGGTCAGATCGCTCTGAGCAGGCCAAGTATTTCAGCAGTTCAAAGCTTTCTCCTGTAAAGTCTTTAAAGCAGGGCGAGTAGACGGCTCTGTAATCTGGTCGAGGTGGTGGGGTGTCTGGACACTGACCAGAACAACAGCGTATTTACTAACTGACCTAATTTTGTGAAATCCATCAGGATGAGTTTTCATACTGGCAGGAGAAATGCACACTGTCCAGGAAAGTTTCACCTGACCAGGATTTTTCGCAGCAGAAGTCAACAGAGATGGAATAATCCTTCTTGGTTCCATTGAGTGGTACAAGCTTGTCGAATGTATTAGCCCAGGAGTGCAGATTTACCATTTATATAAATATATAAAAATACACTCCAGAGCAGAGTCAGAAATCCCCGCAGTCAGAGCTTAACCGCCGCAACAGCTCACTTCTTTCATCTCCTACTTCTGAACCCACTGCAGAGGAGTGCTGCTCCTTCAACTAAAGCGTCCACAAATTTCCCAGAGTGCATCAAATCTGGTGTCAAATTACTCAGGGTGAACTGCTGAAAGTACAACCAGTACTTCCTGGGTAAATCGGATTTGTTGGAGTTGCAGAGACCTGAGATGTACAAAAACTAACAGAATCAAGGGCTGCTGAAGAGCTGCTATTTGAAAAACAATCTTGCATCACTTTCTCTCCCAATGATACAGAGAAATTTAGCACAATATAGACTTAGATGCATCAAAAGTAAAGAGCGAGAGGGAAAAAGACCCCTGTAGTTAAGAGGGTACTGTTATTTATGGGTTTAGGATAATATCACAGCATCATCAGCATATACATTGATTTTTTAATGGCTGATATGTCATTTTTTTACTTCTTTATTGTATTTAATACAAAATAATTGTACGCACATTTCAAATCGGGTTTGTGTGGTTATCAATAGCGATTCATAGGATTATTCTGGTATCGGATCAGATCAGATCAGTATTGTTATCAGCTGATTTCACCAGGTAACACAGGTATCAAGGACATAGAATTGCATAAGGACCGTATGGACATGCCCACACCAATCTCAAACTGTAACTATTTGTTTATTTTTTGTATTTTGTGGTTTGTCTAATTTAGGATTTGATGAGTAATATTAGACTTATCCACATTTTCCTTTTTTATCAGTTTAAGTTAGATTTTTTGGGCACACTATATGTATATTTGTTATTTGGTTAGTATAATTTAATTTTTTGTATATTTATTATTTTTTTTGTTTGTTTGATAATGATTACTAGGCACGTGAGATTCGGGCACATGGTTTTTTACCAGTACAAGAGAGGTAGTAGAAACCACGCTGTTTTGTTCCTTTTGTTTTCGAGCAATAAAAAAAATAAACTATGGGAAACCACAATACCTTCACATGGACATTGGACTTCTTTTGCCTGTGGAAATCACATCCCTAGGGTGCATCAGTGATCTTTTGATTAAGTTAAAAGTTTAAGTTTGATATTTTGAGTTTTCTTTTTTTTTGTAAGACAAACGGTCACTGCAAAGGTTGAAGGAATCAAAACGCACCTCATGCGGCACACAAAGTGTTAAATCCTTCCCCGTTTCGTTGACATTTCTCAGGTGAAAGAGGAAGTAGAGGTAGTAGTTTTGATTTAGTGATCCTGACGTAAAAGTTTTGTCTTGAGCAAATAACTTTGTACTTTGAGAAACTTTTCAGCCTGGTGGATTGATTTTGTTAACACCAAGTGATCTTCCTCAATGCTCCAAAGCCACCGTCGAGCTAATACGTGAGCAGTCAATTTGCTGGTGTTTTGTTTATTTATCTATGTGTAATGCAGTTATTTACACTATAATGTAGTTTCTGTCATAACATAATTAAAAAAAAGTGGTGTCAGTATTAGAATCTAGACTTGAAAGGTTGGATTGGTGCATTCTCAGTTATTGTAGCCGTTAATATGTTTTTGATAGATTTTAATCATTGTAATAGAAAAATATGTGATACAAAGCAACAAATTTCAGAACATGACTAGACACCATATTAAACCATGTTACCTTTAATGAGTAACCGGATGAGATGATTGGCTCAACTTTAATTTTAACTTGTGATCTCATAATAGTGACTTTTTCCTCTAATATTTAAGACTTAACATTGGGATTTTTTTGTCATCAACAGCAAGTCTCCCACTGTTTTTTTGTCTCCTGGCAGAAACTGCTATTCAAAAATAACCCTCAGGTCTTTGTGTGGTGGAAACTGGATGTAGGCCATGATCCACTCATCCTAATTCAGGCATGTAAAAATACAGAGTTGATGGGTTTTGAATAAGTGAAAAAAAAAGTGTTAATGCATCCAGCCAAAAGCAAACTGACATACACTGGCATACTGATACCAGCGAATGCTTAATTTAACTCCTCATCTTCTTACAAACATGTAGCTACAACACCCACCCAAGACATCCAGGGAGCTCTGGTGGTTGGAGATGATGACGTAGGGTCCCTCCGTCTGCAGATGCTCCCAGCCGCTCACTTCGAACCGGAGACCGAGTAAATACTTCACATGACGGACCAGAGAGCGGATAATCCTGAGGGCAGAGAGATTAAGAACAGTCCAGTTAGAAAATGTAAACTTCTCTGAGAACACAAGAGGTGAAAATGGAAAGTAAAAAAGCTTGTGTTGTAAGAATGTTGGCTCAGATTTTAAAGATGTGACCCAAATAAAACAGTATAATCTCTTTTTTTTAAAACAGAAGGCATCTGGTAGGTTATGTACAGCATGCAGATTAGAGCTGTTTGTTTCTTGGTTGGCTAAATAACTGCCTGAAGTTAAATGCAACGCTCCAATAAGCTTTGACAAAGATTGTCCAACCATCTGTCTGCCTCAAACAAAACAACACATTTACGAAAAGGTACGCAGGAACAATCATTCAAGAGGTGATTTATTCTCTATATAATGATGTCATTTGTTTACATTTATTGTCCAAAAGGTAAAACATCTCCCATCATTAAGGCTAAAACGTTAGCTTACATTGTCCTTAAATTGTTTGTCTGCTCAGGGGTCATCTCCTATGATACAACCTTTGTGAAGACAGAAATGATAACACTTTGGATTGCACCCTTTTACGACATATCCAGGGTGACCTTACCTCGACTTGGAAATCTATCAATAAAATCTTTAACAACCAGCTTCAGGATGAGACTCGTGTCACAATCTGATTATGCAAGCTCACATGCTGACAGATCGTCTTCTCTCTCATGTCATCTTCACAGTATACCCACGACATTTTCACTTTAAGCAATCATTCAATTCCTCTCCCTTAGTACAAAATGAAACACAGAACCAATCTTCAGGTGATTTTAGATCAGTCGGTGATGAGTAAGGCTGCAGAGGGAGCCTTGGGATTTTCAGTTCAAACTACAAGCAGCTACTTATCTCTCCTTTCCTCACATTACCAAGTCATCACAAAATCAGAAGAGGACTCGACTCTTTCCACTTGCTGGGTTTACCCACAGGGAGCCTGCAGACCCATGATGCACCCACTAATAGTGCCAAAACTCAGCGGCTTTCTGACAGCAAAGAAAAATCTCTGAAACACTGACTAACCTTATTTCAAAAGTCTGAAGTATCTCTTTAATTTCAGATCCCTGTAACTATCAAAGATTATAGAGCTGACTGGAGATGTTTTGAAGTGATTACTTTCCAAACACATAGAAATTCAAATTCAGAATAACTAGTTGGTCTTAAAAACAAAGGCATTGCTTTTTCTCTGTTTTTTTTAGCTGTTGTTTCTTTAAGTCTTCCCGCTCCACAAACCCTCCTTTCCTCTAATTGGTCTGTCTAAAGGCAGAGCTATTGACAGACCTTGGTGTTTGAGGCCCTCCCCATCGAATGTGTCTTGAATCAGTAAGGAGATCTTTATGTACTGATGTTGACTCGTGTCAACAAATCTCATTAATGAATGAATCACACCTGACCTCAACAACATGCTTTAAACCGGGGGGAAGAGAGTGATTTTTGTGAGACTGCCAGCCACATCTCGTTTATTCACACGTCCTTTTTGAAAATCTGCAGAAAATCAACCATATGCTTTAGCTCAATTCTGTCAAAAACAGATAATTCTACACTCTTTACTGCATTAAATAAGCCCTGATTGATCAATATACATCATGTATTTAAACCTAAAGAATTATTTGAAAATTGCCTTACATCTTCCTGGTGTCATGTTTCAGCTAGGGGGTGCTCCAATGAGCAACAGTTTGTGTGTTCAGAGCTAGAAAAACTGAAACTACTTCCCTCTTTTTTGATCCAAGACTTGAATAATGTGTTTTGTACAAAGTTCTTCACAGTTTTTACTGTTGTAGAGCAAACATTCAATTTCCGCCTTTCTTTATGAATAGTTTCATGCGTTCTGGTTCAGTTTTGTTGCAGAGACATTGTTGAGTTACATCTGCCTTTAGCCCTGGTTCTCCTGACCTCATAGAGGTGTAGAACTTCATATTGCAGTAAAAAGTGAGTCCACAGTGAGTAAAAATGTGAGAGAAGCAAAAACCGGCCTGAAATTTAAATTTACAACCATTTTTTGAAAGTCCTAGAATTCAAATTCTTTATTTTGGGACCTTAAGCAGATATGAGATTAAAATGCGATTAATTAGATTAATTAATTACAAATCCTGTAATTAATTAGATTAATTTCTTTAATCGCCTGACAGCACTACTTCCAGTGTTTATTCTGCGTAATTTCTGATGAATTTGAGTTCATGCGTCGCAAAAACTGAAATCAAAGCAAGTGATTATGTCTTACTTTAAGTAAAAACTTATTTTTTTCTAAAATTATGTGCATTCCTTTATTTTATATGGAAAAAATAGCAATGCAATACCCCTTTTTCAAGAAACATTTGTTGAAAATGGCTTATTGTAGGAACCAAAAAATCTGCAAGCTTGCATTAGCAGGGCCCGCACCGCTAGCATGCTATCCTCCTTGCACGTTAATGTCCTTATGCCCGTGCTTGTTACAAATTGCTTAAGTCAAGTATTCATATGCCAGTTTATAATACTTAACTTTATCCTTATTAGATTTAAATACAGCAAAAGAGAGCCATAGTAAATGACGAGATACCATCAGTCATCTGTGCTTGTTTACATCCAGGTGGTTAAGCATTATAGCACCATAGCACTGCCATGGCTTGTGGTTGCGCTACACTTTAGATGCAACATTTGAGTGGCGTTTTTGGTACTACAATTTAGATAAATTTATAACTATCATAATATTTTTTTTACTTTAGTTTTGGAAAGTAATACTGGAGATTAAAGTGAGGGTAGTCATTAAGCAGACAAAACGTTAACATCGCTAGAGCACAGTTTCAGGAAGGATGGCTTCAATAAACTTGCACCAGTCATGACTGAGCCAAAATGATACCTTTAATGGTTTAAATTTTCCACATTTGGACAAAAAATAGAACAATCAGATATGTTTAATGGGAAAAAAAAGAATTTTGATTAAAATTGGAATTTTCTCAACCATGACTTCCTTCTCGTTAGTTTGATCATAGTTTTTACAAGATCAGAAAACTCCATCAAAAGCTCAGATGAAGTGAACATGCTTCTTCTTTTTCCTCCATCCTGTTTCCTCTCTGCCTCTTCACTAGTTATCAAGCAGAAAAGGCTCAAATTAAACATAAAAAAGGATGAAATAATTTGTAACTCCTGGCATGTTTGTAAGTGACCACATGAGAAATGTTAAAAGCAAAACCACACAAAGGCGTACTGACTACAACAATCTCATTTATCACCCGGTACAGCACCAACTCACTGTCCCAATCTGCATCTGCCTTTTTCCGGGTCCAGAGTTTTCCTCTGCAAAAAACGCAGCTAGAATTTTGGATGACAAATGAGCTATTTCCCTCTGTGTGACACATCAAAACTAGCTTCTGTTGCACCACAAAATCAAACGACCTTCTCTGTCAGGGAAAACAACCAGGTCACTCCTGAGCTTGTGTGTCAGCCGGCGAAATCATCAGTTCAAAAAAAAAAAATAAATAAATAAAAAAAACCCTCCTCACTTCTCTTCCTCTTCAGTGACTCACATCGCCTCTACAACACCGCTCTAGTCCTGTCGTCCTCGTGTGCCCTCTTAAAAAACACCCAGTACCCAAATAAGAGGCCCTGTGTTTTATTGACTGTGTACAGCAGTAAACTACTCCTGAGAAATCTCGATTCATCTTGTCACGTTAAATGTTCCAGAGGGGAAGGAAGCATAATGATCACTGGTCTTGATGTGGCCTATTAGCAGGTTTAATAGCCATCATAACAGGCTGATTATTTTATCACCACTTCACTGAGGAACTAGACACCAAAGAGAGCTTTTACTAGACACAAATACTCTTCTTGGCTCAAGTGCTGTAAAGAGTAAGCAAGGGCAGCAGAGGATTGTAGTTGTATCTGAGACTGTTCAACCACATAAGGATACGATGCAACCTCATAGATCTGACTTTCATGAGGCTGAAGTAGGACTGTGTAGTAAAAAAAAAACAGAATAAACCAAAAAAAGCAGAATAAAAACCAGATCATAAACACAGAAAAGTGAAGATACAGTCTGTGATCTGTGGCTTGTTCAAAAAGTCAGTGACAACAATGCGGGATTCACTCAACCTGTGACATCACAAGTTGGTGAATCTTCTTACTAAGGCATTTTTATCAATTCATAATGAGAAATAGAACTTTGTTGCATTGGCAACAATGAAGGAGGCTTCTAGAATGCTGGGTTTTGGAGTGGGGGCTTAAAGAGACCATAGCTGAAATAAGAAGTTTCAGGCAGAAAAAAAACAGCATTTTGACTTTTGCTGGTTTTAAGGGAGCACAAATACAAGTTACTGTACTTCCTCCAGGTCTGTGTACATGAAACTTTTTTTTTTTTTTAATCGCAGCCTTTGTGATTTGAAAATTGCATCCTATTATATTTCGATGTCAGTTTAAAATTGATTTATTGTTCAGCCCTACTCAAAATGGCACAGTACTTTTGTGTGTGTTTGTATGGTAAAAAATTGGGTACGCACAGATATGAAAATTTTGACCGATACTGATAGTCGATATAAATATTGCTGTAATGGCTGATTAACCAATACTTACCGATATCAATATGAGTACAAAAAAACAAACAAAAAACAAACAAAAAAAACCAATCTGAGATGATGTTTCGAGGTAGTTCACAGAGAAAGAGTGGCGCGATTGTGAGAAAAGACGACCACGGAGAGGATCAAAGGCCCGAGATAAACGCGATCAAAAAAGTATGATTTGTCCATCCACTCTTCTTAGGTAGTTTGGTGTTAACATAGTCATAGAAAACAATATTATTTGGGTCTTGAAAGATAGTTTGAGATGCTCTGAAAATGGACGGTAGCTAATGAGTAAATATCGAGCCACTTTTACACATCAGCTGATGTTGATATGTCAAAAAAATGACCAACATCAGCCGATACCAATATTCATACCGATATATAAAAAATGTTTGTTTAAAAATATAATTTCAAAGTGTTTTTATTTAACATATTTACTTCTCCATGTATAAACTCGCAGTGCTGTGTTCATGTCCAGCATGGAAAATCGCCTACTCTTCCACTCCCTCACAGTTATAAAGATGCGTTTAGGTACCTAATCATGGTATCATTTGATTTTACAAGAATCGGTTCTCGGAAGAGACGGAATTCAGTTGGTACCTATAAAAGTATTTAATTAAGAGCCCATCCCTAGTGAGACATGAAGACGATACATAGAGGAACTGCAGTTCACTGAGTAACGACATAAACAGCGATTCAGGAGGTTAACGGTTAATACAACATATTTGTAAGGGCGGGTAGTATGGCAATAACAGAGGGCCACTTATTTGTTACAGAGTCTGAAAAAGTCTCCTGACTTATTCTGAAGCCGTCTTCTCTCACTGCAGACTTATTTCAAACTACACCGGCCTTTTTTTGCCCTCATAGTACACCACAGTGATTGGACTTTAACCTTTAAACCTAAATACAGTCTTTAGGTCATCTTGCATCACAGCAGCACAGTGATAGCACACTCAGTCCTGTGCAAGAGCAGCTAGTTATGCAATGACTCAGTCAGTGTTACAGCACTTGTTAGACTGTTAAAGGCAAACGAAAGAGCGGCCTTGGATGATTCTTTTTATGGCTGATTGACTGATCTTTCCATATGTCATTACACATCTGCAGAGATATTTAGAGTCATTCAACAAAAGCACAGATTTAACCCAACCTGGCTGCTCGTGAATAAAGTCAGCTTGACTTATCCTTGCTCATTTTGAATCAGCAAACACAGACGGGGTCACATGATCAGAGTGACACAGCAGAGGGTTCCTCCATTCAGGATAAGTCCCCCCACTGGTCTGAGTGACAACATTACCGCTGACAGCTGCATTTGTTGTCTCCCACTGATGTTAAACTCCATTACATTTTAATCAACCTGAGCTAACACCATTGTTTCTGGGGAAACCATCCCGCTTCCTTTTTCTGTTGTCATGAGATCCTTCCTGATAATTAAAGCTGGAGCCTCAGACAGAAGTAGACTTTCACATCCGTGACAGGTGAAACTATGTGTCTGAACACTAACAATGAGTTACATCACCTGTGGCGGCCTGTTTGGAAAAGCAGTACACTTAGAGATGCAGATATCTTATCCTATTGAGTGAGTGTTTAGCTAAACCCGTTTTGAAAAATCTCCACCCCAGTAGACTTTCGGGTAAAAATACATATTGGGTTATAGAAGCTGGAGATTGGTCTCTGCTAGGCTTCCTGGTAAATCATCTGCTTGAGATATTTCTGTCATGCTCCTCTCCTTGTAAGTTTGATTTTGGTAGTTTTACCAAAAAAGTTTGTGGTAACCTTTGACGGTGACAAAAGAAGCCCTGAAGAGCTGAAAACAGATGTTCTTTGAGATTCCGCCTCAAACACCAAGACAAAAAGATGGTTTTTACAGCATTAGAAGTACGTTTACAGCCAGGTACAAAAACAGCTTGGGTCTTTTTTTTTCTTAACTCGATACTTCAGAATCTAACAACCTCGTCAAACATACAAGACAGGATGCACCAATCCAGCTTTTCTGGTTCTGATACCAATACCGATACTGGGCTTTGGGTATCGACCAATACCAATACCAGAAATATTAACCCTCATGTCCTACTGTGGGAAAAGACTGGTAATGTTTTGGGTAAAAGGCATAAAATTCGTAGATGGAATTACTCAAGTTAATATCTATTTAAACTATAAAATATTGAAATATTTAGCAGCATTTTGGTAGAAACAAAGCTTCATTCAATTGTTAACTTTTCTACCCTGTAGACTGGTATTGCAGCAAAAAAAGTAGGTAACATTAAAGGTAACATTTAACACCAAGTAGCCAAAGTCGCCAATAAAAAAAGGCATAGAGCTCTTTGCCCGGATAGACACCATGGATCAACCCCTTCCCACCAATACCCAATACAGGGATCTGTATCAGTGCATCCCTACTTACAAGTTTTGCCCGTATAAGAGCATACCTGACTTAACTGACAGGCAGAAATCATAAAAAGGCTAAAAGTCCACCTCTTTACCTCATCTGATCCCATACACATGCCTGCGCGAATCGAAGCATGACGTGTAAACGTGAGGCCGAAACACAACAATACTTTTGTGTTTCACCCTAAAACCGCTGTCGTGCAAACAGCCCGGGTGAATTCAATGTTTCTGATACAGCCCCTGTTGATGACTGACTTCAAAACCTCGTATCAGAAACAATTGGGGGATGTTACAGAGACTATGCCTATACGTTACACACTCATTATAAAATGGTCCCCTGTTTCTGACATCTGTATACTTGTTTACTTTCCTTACTTCCCTGTAGTTTGTCATGTCTCCTTCTTTAGTGACCTTCCTTCCTGATTAGCTATCATTTAGCTGCACATGACAACCTACAGAGTAGACCCTGAGCTGTCCTTGGGGTTCCCCAAGCGCAGGATTTCTGAACAATTCAATACCAGACGGCCCTGATTGTTTCCCGCACAGATTAGACAAACAGAAATCACCCAAAGCACACCTCACACCACCGGTTAATCTTAAGAAACATCCGATAACCAGGCTTCTCCTGACTTTTGTTAAAAGAGGGATCCAAAGTAGTCCGGATTTATTTTGTTGGGTGAAAATAAACCCGCTAAAGAGCGCAAAAGAAAGACATGTAAAGAACCTTCTTGTCTAATGATACATAAATTTGTCTCTGTGGCTAAGTTTGTATTGGCCTTCATTATTTTTTTTACTTTTACAATCATTTGTCCTGAATATACAAGATGTAAAGTCCCATAATCATTGGATTCTCAAGTTTCTGATTGTACCTAACCGCAACTTGTGTGACAGCCACATCTTCAGCATAATGATGTCACGATTTGTGTTGACCTGGAGGTTTGCGGCTGTTATAAAACTAGCTAAAAAAACTACACTGAACTTTGAGGCTCTTTCCTGTCTAACTACTGGACAAGAAAGGAGTGTCCCACTTTGGCTGACAGAGCCCTGAAATGCCTTCTCCCTTTTGCAACAACCGACTTTTATGAGTCTGGCTTTTGTTTTTTAATAATTTCCTGTCGTAAACAAATGTAATAATTATTGAAAAGTGAATAAAAGTTAGAAAATATAATCTTAAAGTTGTATTAACCAATGAATCAGACATATACATGCTGACACATCGAGGGCAGGAGGACACAAGTGAACAAAACTCTTGTCTGATTTTCACAGCAGCTCATTTCTCCAGTACATCCTTGCCCTTTTACATCCTCTGAGTCTGTCATGTACATGCTTGCGTCATATTCCCTGGAGGAAGACCTCCTACTGCTTCTATAAACTTCCTAGCATACTAATCACTTGGAAACCATGCCAGGGAAAAATGTAAACAATAGCTCTTCAGTCTGCGTACCGCACATTGAGCTCCAGCCTCAGAATCAATAACAGTGCTGACAGTACTTATAATAGATGCAGAGGAAGTCTGTCCTCCGTCTGGTGTTCTCGTTTGTTTTTATCGCTCGTAAAGAGACATCAACGTTAATTTGAAACAATCTCACAGCCACTTTAAATCCCCTCACACAGGGCTGGATTGCTAATGAGTGTTTCAGGAGTAAAGATGAAGAAAGTATGGGTGAATCTATATTTAGTTTTAACTGTTGAGGCCTGGTTTGTGTACATAGTTCCACTGAGTTACATTCCAGTCTGTGTCAGCAGTGAGGCAAGCAGTCAGCCCCAGAATTGAGTCCTTTGTGCAGCAAGTCTGACAGCAAATGTCTGTGACAGACTGCCCTGTCCTTGATGAATCACAGGGCTCTTTCTGCCAGAGCTAGCTAGTGTGTAAAACGCTATTCACCCCCTCATTCACAAGGTCTGACCCCTGCTTGAGCCGCTTTGTCACAGTCAACAGGTCCAGATAACCTTTGAGCTGACAGAACGGTACACCGGTGCAACATGACACCACCATCACGGCTAACATAACTGCAAAAGAGTTATTCCGAGTGCAGTGAGGCAGAGCTGTCCGCTGTTGTAAGTGACAAGGCTGCCGTCAGCACATCAAGGCCATGAGTTAGCATTGAGGATTGGCCCCTTGACTAACCAGGGGGGCGCTTCTTGCCATCTGGCATCAGCCTCTTCAAGGTAATTACTGGAATGCAGTCGTTTGTGTCAAGCAATCTGTCCTCACTGGGCAGGTTTAACCACAACAGCAAAGATCGTCTTCTGCTACACAGAGACCAAAGGCGGTGTACTACATTTCTATCCTGACAGGTATCAGTTGACCTGGTCAGTGTGTGTGTGTGTGTGTGTGTGTGTGTGTGTGTGTGTGTGTGTGTGTGTGTGTGTGTGTGTGTGTGTGTGTGTATAAAATAACACATTTCCTCTAGAGGTAAGGGGTAAGGTCAACGGGTCATTCCTGCACACTGCACAGTCACATGCACAACATTCAAGGGCTGTTGTCATCACTTTAGACCAGCGCTGCTCAACCTTGTAACACTCAGGAGCCACAATGGCAAAAAATATTTCTGCTGGAGCCAATTTTCCAAAAACAAAAAACAATTTCTTCCCTGAAAACAATTTGCATGTGAGAGCAGGTATGAAAGTAAGTTAAGGAATGAAAAGTATGATGCATTGTGCAATAACTGACATGGATTATTATACTTACGCAACCTGAGTTTATCTAAGTGATGATAGTTAAATCGGACGCTCTGTTACAGAGCGGTTCGGCTCTGTTTAGGCTTTCCTGGCTTGTCAGCTCTTAGAAAGTTGGGTTGACTGAACCTTGAGTGTTTTGTTTTTTGATGGTGCTGCAAATAAGACCTTTAAAATTGTGACATAATGTTACCCATAGAAAAACTTGAGTCCCAGTCCACTTCAAATGTTCTACTTCCTCTTCAAACTTAAGCTTCTGTTGCTGCTTTCCCCATTTCAGATTTACGCTTTGTCAGTTATCCCTTGTCAGTTTGCACTCATCTCTCACACCTGCTAACCAAGCACAAGACCTGGACAAAACTGTTTTTTGTTGGTTGATAATATTGCAATAAGTTGAGGGGTGGGGATAATAGATTGAATTAACTTGCAATGTATCAGTTCTGCTGGTAATGGCTCCCTTTTTTATGTAATTTTATTGTTGTTGTTGTTGTTGTTTTTCCGAGCAGGACTTAAAGGAGCCACAAGTAGTCATAAAAAGCCAGGAGTTGATTACTGCTGCGTTAGACAGTTTTCAATCTCATATTTAACCCCTTAAGAAACTTAGAAATGAACGTAAACTTTAGAAGTTACAAGCTTAACTTTACAACATACTAAATTTCTTGACATAAAATCAACCACCTTTCAGTTTCTTAACTTTTTATGTGAATTCAAAACTTGCTACAACATAGCTGTAGGTTCAGACAATTAATTTGTGATATAAACAAGTTTGTGCTGCTTCTTTCTAGTAGTTGCCAGTAGACAAGAAAATTCTGTCCCCATAAACATACTTTAATGCAAATAATGTATGAGTAATCAAAATGAGTCTTATTGCTATTTTGATAGTTTCAGGATTAAAGGCATCATAAAGATAGGATTTATTGCAGGGCTGTACTTTAAACCAGCTCACTTACGACTCACATTCATCAGTAGTATTACAAAAATATTCTCCCACAAATAGTTCTTTCAACCAAAAAGAGAAAAAAAATCTTGCCAAACAATAGCAGATTTGTGAGATTTAATTGGCAGACGTGTGCTAAAGTCATGTAACTTTGCTAACCTCAGGAATTTCACTGAGGGAAGTTAGCAGACATTCTTACTCCATGAATGTTTAACACAGTAACCGCTATCTAAAGCTTGAACTGTTGTACTGTGTATAATCTCAAGCATAACATGACATGATCTGCTTAGCACTAAGCAAAGACGTTACGCTTATGTTGATGCAATACTCTCGTTTTCAGCTAGCGATAATGTGTTCCCTCTGCCAAAGTGTCAAGGGGGCTAATGTTAGCATATGTATCATTAAATATGTATAATGTATTAATTCATTTTTTTCCCATTTACATTTTAATGTCAGTCAAACTGATAGGCTAGAGGCCCAGTATCACTTCAATTTAATTCTGTGTACGTATTCTGAAGGTACAAAAAAAGACCAGTCAACATGCTAAGAAGCAGAATCTGCTTAATGTAAACTAACGGCTGCTGCTAACCAGCCAGCTAGCATGCTAACGTGGGCTAGCTGTCAGATGGTGTTCTGGCGAGTTTTGCTGCCTTGTTGAACAAGTGCTACCGTAACGCGCATCAGCAGCAGCGGTTGTACATCCTCAGTTTGTTTTGTTAGGAAATTGCTAATTATTGCTAATAATATAATAGCGTGCGGTTAATAAACCTTAAGACTTTGAGCAGACTTGTATCCTGTTCAAAGCTACGCTCCCAGTGCTTAACAACTTTATTTTAGAGCAGCACTCATTCAAATTACATTGACAGATTAAAGAGATCATAGTTTAATACTCTGTCTTGAAGACATTTCAGAATAATCTTCTCTGTTCACTCAAATATTGCTCCCAGTGATATGGAGCGCCCAGGATGAGGGCTCTGCGCACGCACACAGCCGCTCAGAAGCACATATTCAAAGGTAGCATTCCGCGTCAGAACACCGGCGCTGCAAGCGACATTTACTATGCCAACAAACTCACCTCATGTTCTCAACGTCTCTGCCACCGCTTTTCAGTATGCACAAGGGGATCGCCATCAGCGCCAAGCACATCATCCAGGCGACGTAAAAGCACTTTTTGAAATAAAAAACAAACGTGCTGCTCGACCACATCAGGAGCGGAATCAGCAGCAGCGGTACCATCCAGAGCACCTCCATGGTGATCCACCACCACAGAAACTCACCACCAGCGACAAACACACCCGGGTATAGGTTGAGGAAGCCGCTGTAAAAACCGTCCGACTACGTTGCAAGACAGGGGAAGGGCACCGCGGCCCTGTCAAACATTACACGGCCAGAGGTGTTCCTTTACGGCGGACCTGGCGGTGGAAATGCGTGTGTCTGGCTGCCCAAAATGAGCATGAAGCCTTGCTCATCTGTTGCTAAATGGCATCATGAGGTGGAGTCAAGACGTCATCGGTTGTATGTTTTTTTTTCCTCCTTCCGCTTGTCACTGTTGTGGTTGGTGTTAGGAGCTACAGGCGTATAAATCAGAGTAGACTCCACGCTTCTCAGTGCATGTTATTAGGTGTTTTATCTTTAGCTGTGGTATCCAAGACGTTAAGGTTTTCAACATGTCTAACTTTAATTCTTTACAAAGTTTTGCAATTGAAAGTTTTTACACAAAGATCCTGTTTGTTAGAGGGTCAAGTGTAGAAGATGAGAAGTAAAAGTCATATCAGAGCAGGGGCGTAGCTACAATTAAGCAAACACAGGCAGTTGCCTGGGGCCCCAAGATTCCCAGGGGCCCCCAAAGCATCTCTTAAAAACTGATTTATGAAGTTCTCTTCAATTGAAAGCATTTCTTTTTTCTAAAACTTACTTCACATGCTTCAAAATACATCAAAAGGCCTAATCTTTAATGATGGTTTTGGGGTACTCCCCCTCCCTTCTTATTCAATGGGCTAAAAAAAAAACAAAAAAAAAACTTTTTTCCCCCATTTTTTTTTATTTTCAACCAAGTGGGAAATTAAACAATTTTGCTCTGAGATCTGAGATAAACATATAAGACTTTTAGGATTTTAAGGGCTTTATCCAGCCCAGGAAACAGGATAGTTTTCTCAAAATCAAACTTTTTGAGTTGGTGATAAACATTATTGTACAAAATATCTTTTCTGGATACATAACTCACTGGACAGGGGGTCAAATAAAAATACATTAACTTTACATTAATAGTACCAAAAAGTATGGTAACTGTAAATATCACCTCTTTCAGTAGATTTTTTTCCCAGTTTTATGTTGTGCTTGATATTTACATTTTTTTCTTTACTAAATTATTTTTTTCAGTATTTACCTATTGTAATGTTTTTCACTTCATACTTTCTTGTTTGTTACTGTTACTCTGTCAATTCCTCACTGTGGGACAAATAAGCTGTCATTTGACCATAAAAGATTTCAAATCCAGGACAAAGTGGACTAAATTATGTATTCACTTTTTTCTAAATCAAACTAAAGTACAGAACTTGAAGAAATGCATTTAGTTGCGTTAAGTTACCATGTACAAGATTAGCACTGTCTCATGCCTTGATTCTGGGAAAGAGACAGTGGACCCAGGGAAGGCCAGTCTAGCTCTGAGGAAGATGAGTTACAAGGACATGGAGGGCCCCATTGACTGGGTTTGCCTTGGGCCCCCAAACGACTAAATACTAATAAATACTAATAATAATTTGCTTCTAAATGTGGTTACATTCAAAGGCACCTGTTCAGAGTTTGATCCTCAAAAACATCTACACATCTGCTTTTTTTTTAACCAGTCATGATTTTTAAAACGATTCACAGGTAAGATTGTAATAATCAGTCCATCTGGCCTTAGCTTTTGTCAGTCAATTAACCAACCTACTAGTTTCTTTAGACTTAAAAAAAACACCTTTAAAAGTATGAATCTGTTAAAACATGAATTTCCTGAAACTGTACTCATACGCATTCATCCTTTCATAACTTGTAAGACTGTAATTTGGCTTGTAAGTGCTGCTTCTGTTTATATCTGTGTAAGACACTCATCAATCAAAAAACCACATTCTTATTTGTTGATATTGAGTGACATTCTTTTTAATTTAAACATTTTTTTTCACCTGAATTAGAGTATTTTATTTAAATTGACTGTGTCCTGTCACCCAAACTGCTCTAATAGGCCTCACCAGATTCACTGCCCCTTCAGAATGATCCCAGTATGACAGCCGATTAGAGCAACGCATATAATTGGATTAGCAGTGATAATCCCATCCTTGGACATAATCGGACACTGTCTACTATCCTTGACAACAAAGTTTCAGCCATGTCGAAGAGCTCCACTTGACATGATTTGTGAGATTAGGATCAGTCAGTTTGTTAATCCTGATCTAATGTGTACAGTGATCCTAATCATTGGCTGACTCTAAACTTGGCATCAGAAGCATCCAATTTGCGTTTTTTGAAGTAGAAACAAATTTAGTGAAGGAAACGCCAAAACTAAAGCATAAAAAGCTGTTATTGTTTAATAAAATGACATGAAATAGGAACATTAGGTTGATCTTGAACACTTGTGCATTTTACCCAAATGTCACTAACACACTTTCAGAAATGACGAGACATACTGACACCAAACATCCATGAAATTCAAATAACTTGACAGCATGTTTATTAAAATTAGTCATATGTCCCCTGTTTCTTTTTTTTTTTTTTTGGTGAATCAAAATTTCACCAAATTAAATGTTTGGACATCAAACTGCTGCAGCTGAAAGACAAACTCTTTTTTGATCAACATCATGTGGCCATGTTTGCCTTTGAACTGGTATGGCATGTTGGTGTTACACAGGTGTGTGAGTCAGTAAACATAAAAAAAGTAAAGCGTGTGGCACAGCACACTGGTTCATTAAAAGGCTGCAACCTACAGATATTTGCACTCAATTACCCAAAAAGCCCCATGATTGTTTCCTTCAAAATGCTTCTTTTTCATTCTCCATTGACCTTAATGGCTAATTATTGATACATTACAACATCGTTTACTTTGGATTAATGTAAGGCATCATGTGCTGTGTACTTAACAATTCAGGTGTCATGAGATGATCTGACACATGACAGGTACTTCTTTTGCAAATGTTATTTTAGAGGTAATGGTGTGTCCTAGTATTCACAGTGGCTTATTTGTAATCTCAGCTATATTAATGTTAAAATGTACTTTGTTTAAGTTCAGCACATTTAATGAGAATTCTGAAGGATTAAACTGCAAAACTGCCAAAACATCCAGTTGGTTACATAAAATTAGCTTGTTTACAACTCATACTCTTTGGTAGATATTTAGGTTGTGTCGCTCCCTGTCCAATACAGTCAGCCATATATTCCTACATTTTTTAAATTTTACACATTTAGCTGAATTAATGTTTTCACTTGACAGCCTTAGCCACTAATTTCTGCTTCAGTTGTGTAAATATTGTTTGCAATCTACAATAATCTGTTTCCTATGAAGTCCTGTGAATGTGTTTAACATTAGCGCCCTCTGCTGGTTGACTAGCCCCACCTATCTGTAGCTTTATGTCGTCTTTTAATACATTTTAGATACTTAAAATAACATTCAAAATGTATCACCTTGCGTATTATATTACAATTTAGCACAGCTGTGATGTTATCAGTAAAATAAAGTCCTTCAAACTTACATCACAATGTCGTACTAGCTTAATTGTTGCTTCTCTGAAAGCATTCCCAGGTTAGGTTGGCTAAAGGTTGGCAAGCTAATGTTTAGATGACTTAATGCTTTTTCTGCTCTTGGATTTCGTTATCTTTACTGCTTCAAAATGTGGCTGCTTTAAGGCACAGAAATCCTCATGTTTAACAGGTAAACATGCTGTTTAATAAGGAGTTAGTAAGGATGGAAACAAGTTAAGACCAAGAGTTTGAAAGACAACATAGATAGTTCATAGAGCTTTAAGTCCAAAAAGTGCAGTTCACTTGATTAAGCAACGTCTATTTCACGAGGACTGCAGGATAAAGCTACACCAATTAAATCACTTCACACTGGAACAATTTTCTGTCTTTGTTCTGACTCATTGAAGACTTTCAAAGCCCCATTAAGCAAGCAAACTGAACAAAAGAACACTGCTCATAGAAAAACAGACAGACTACATGTTGATGGGAACCGGTTTCGATGAGGAAGAACCAAATCTTGGGAAAGAGATTAAGAAACCAGGGTCACAAACAGGTTTTGGACTCAAAGTCTCCCATCTGGAGTGTATTGAAGGTACAGTCCTGCACTGTTTGTTGTAATTGGACATCTTTGAAAGCCATGAATCTCTGAAGCTAAACATCATGTTTCAGCACAAGAGGAATCAATAATGTGCACAGTGTCCGAGACTTCTGGAGCCAAAGGATGATGTTGAATTTGGAGATGTTTTATCAGGCTTCTTATAATATATTCAGACCGAGGGAGAGTCCAAGGTGTCAGCTGAGGAACATCTGGTGGTGAGTTGGATCTGAGGGAAAGCGGAGCTCGTCATGTCATCTGGGGAAGCAGAAGCAGGAGGTAAGAGCTGTGGTGTGATGTGGAGTAGTGTATATCACGTGGCTGAACTCACTAAACTTTAATAGTCGACCCAAGAAAACCTCAGGTTTGAATCGCGACTCATCCTACTGAAAGAAGCACATCATCGTTTTTGAAATTTGACCCAAATGCTAAAGTGCTTTCATTTCATAAATATAGCTTTGCACTGCTTGTTTATTATATTTCAGTCAACTCAGAAAACTTAGTGTTTTTTTTTTGTTTTTTTTTCAATTCTTGGATGAAATACTATTTCTTTTGGCGACAACTTCACTTTCTTTCTCCCACTTTAAGGGTCCTAGAGCACCTCCTACAGGAATGTGGTTTGACATTTTTATTTAGCTATTTTATTTTAATTTTTTTACAACTCCTAATTTTAATTACTTCACACAAGTCATGCAACTTTTACAGTTTGAGAAAAAAAGTTGCTCCTTGGTTTGTTAGAAAGTTGAGTCCATAGCTTTATATCTTCTCCAACTGCTTCAAGAATTCTCAGACCAGTCACATCAAATATTTTGTTGATTCGAATTAAATTATTTCAGAATAATTTGAACCTTGATTCTTCAGATAAATGGAGAGAAGTAGAGAAAGTATTCTGGTTAAGAAGAATGCCCTCACTTTTAATACAGATTAATTTTATATCCAGGCAGTTGGCCAAAATGTTTCTAGGAGTTTAAACATGAGGGAAACACTTCATATGACATGTAAAAATAAATAAATAAATAAATAAATAAAATAAAAAATAAATAAGTAAAACATTTTTTTCTCTATCATACTGATAAATCTCAAAGTGTTAATTTTTCAGACAAGGTTTTAACCAGTTACTATGTTTTAATAAGACTATTGATTGACAACTTTGTCGACAAATGCAGCTCCTGAAGACTTCTGGAATAAAAATAATAAATTATAATAAAAATCCAAAGCAAAATCTTTAGAACCAAAAAGATTTCATTTTAAAGGCTTTGTTTTAAGACATGTTGACCCTTTAAATACACTCCTATATGTTTTATTATCAATGGGCCCTTTAAACATCACCCTTTAGTTGATGTTTAGGAATTAAAACATCCAGCAGGTGGCGTTATTTAGATCCCTGGGACCTTAATGTGCGAATGTATATAAATACATATCCTGCATCTGTATACTTTCCAAAAATCTACATTTTGTATAGACAAACAACACATAACGGTAAGATACCGATCTTTATTCAGGCATGGGTGTTTTGTAGCCTGCAGGTTATCAATCTAAGACAGTTTTTATATCTGTCATTCTTTCCAATGGATGTTGGGTTGTGGTTAATGCCAAATGCCTATAATGAGGCTGGGTTGGAGTTATGGAATATGAGATAGTGCCTGCCCATGGAGAAGTGGATACTGTATTTCCTGTTCTTAGCTGCTAGTCTGTCCTGAAAGCATGTTTTGGATCATTCAGTGCTGATCATACAAACATAACAAGTAAAAACACTTGTAAAGATTGCAAAAACGTGTAATTAATCATGACTGTTTTACACTAGAGACATGTTTACTATTAAAGTAGTCAACACAGTATTGTACAAGTCCAACCATCTGCAGACTATACTCAATTGGGTCAATGGAGAAATTGAGATCCTTGAAGAATTTTGCCAGCAAGGCTCCAGTGATTGGTGTTCTCATTTTCAGCCACTAGATGGCAGTGTCATTGAAGCTATAGTGGCAACAGGATTGGCACTAAAAATGGCACAATTTCATCATCTCAAGATAGAAATAGGAGTTATCACCACTCCATTTCAAGGCTATAAAATAACCCACGTGGTCTGTGACAACCATCATGGTTATGTCAGTTTATCACATGGAAAATATGTTATATCTGAATGTAGGTCAATGTACTAATACAGATTTATTTTTGATTGAACTAATTTGATATCAAAATTATTCTAATGAAACATTTAGAATTTGTTATTTTATCATAACTTTATTTGAAAATAGTGTATTAATATAGTTCTGGAGACATTATTACGCATGGGATACATCAGACCTGCAGTGATAAATAAGTTTGTCTTTGTGTCACGCTTGATTCAAAGTTTCTCAATATTGTTCCTTCATGCTCCGCCCTGTGCGCAAGGTTGAGGCTTGTGTGCCTGTAATAGTTAACTAAAACAAAACTAAAAAAAAAAAACAAAATTTAAAATACATTACAGTTAACTAATAAAAACTAGAAAAGAAAACAAAAACAATCAGTAAACTAAAACTGTATCTTGTGTTCACAAAACTAACTGAAACTAACTAAAATGATAGACAAAATTCTCTTAGTTATAGTTTTTGACAATATTAATAACCTTTAGGATTCAAATTAATCAGACACATTTTCCCAACCAATTTTAGACAGTTTTAGGCAGTTGCCAGTGTCGTATAGCACCATCATAGCGGCGAAACGTAGTGGAGCAATGAATTAGAGCATCTGTAATAGTTTAATTGTTACAATAGAGTCCAAGTTTTTATTTATCGAGGCTCATATTGTATTGTTTTTTTTTTTAATAATTTATGTTAATATTATTTTTATGTAATTTATGTCAACATTATTTTATATAATTTATGCTTATATTTTTTATACTAAGTTTATATTATTTTCATGTTTTTAAGGCAGCAGCCAACAGTTCAGTATCAGCATTGACTGAGCAGTGAGCACTATGTTGGACTTGAAAATAAACAGTATGACAAAGTATTTACTCTGACCTTTTTGAATCATGCACCTGGTTAATAAGGTAAAAAAAAAAAAAAAAAAAAAAAACTAAAACTAAGCCTTGGTGCGAAAATCAAAACTAGATAAAAACTAGAATGCCTGCTCTACAACTAATTAAAACTAAACTGTAATGGAAAATAAAATGTCAAAACTAACTAAAACTAAACTATAATGACAAATCCAAAGCTATTATAACCTTGGTGCCCACTGTGGACTAATCTAGGGTGTTGTCTGTGGCACTCATGATTACAAAGAGAAGACCCAAAAGATAAAACATAAGAGAAAGTAGAATTGGTTACCCAGAAGTTAGTGGGCTACTAAACCCCTAGGGGGTGTTCAATGAAACATCTGTCATGGGTGGTGACCCTTTTGAACCTCCCTCAAACCCCCCTTCTTATGATTCCTCAGCCTCAACCCTGCATTGAAATCAGGGCTTCGCGTCAGTTTGAATGCAGATGGAGTAGCGGGTGAGTGAGTGAGTGGACACTGATATTTGTAAAGGCTTTATGGGACTACCCTGCAGAGATACCCCCCACCCACTACCTCTCTCTTTCCCTCCCCTTGTTTCTTTACTTGTGCGCGCGCAGAAGCAGCTGTCATTGGATCGAGCGGGTGCCCGCGCGCTGGCTGCACACAGCGAGAGACTATCTGGTTTGAAAGATTATGCTGCAGCTCCTAGCCATCTTGTATCAGACAGGATGAGACGTTGATTTAAGAAACATCTACGATCATTGGAGGCCTCCCTTTATTCTCCAGAGAGGCAGGTTGACAGGCTCGCGCACACACACACACACAAAAAATCACATCTGCCGCTGTGTGTGTGCTGAAAACACCTCATACGAGTTGTGGATTATTCCGAGGACATCGTACTGAAACCATGAGCTGGGGGTCAGAGCTATGGGTGAGTCTTGGTGCACTTGTGTATCGCTTTTTATTGATCTCGTGCGAACTAACGGTTCTGATGAAAACGTGCGCGTGACACGGCGCAGTATTTGCACCCATGTTTATCGCTCGAACAACGTTTGAAATGCGCTGCTGTGCGGGCTGTTGAGCTCCAGTGACGTAAGCCAACTAATTTGTAGCGCTAATCACGGAGGCTTAATAGATTTTGGGCACGATGGCTTGTGCTACATCTCGTTACAGTTGCTGGTATGACATCATGTGCCTAGTTGGCTACGGCTAGCTGTCCATTTTAGTCTGTATTTTGGCATTTCAATCCACGCTTTGTACACACCCCCTTGGAATATAACACAGCCCCTCTTATGGAGCCAAGTTATTGAGACAGTATGTTTGTTTCTACGCTTTATTGTCACATCCAGCAAAGGAAGTAGATTTAGTTGACTTCTCTTTTTTAACTGCAAACAAAAGGGTACTTCTGTTGTGAAATGTTGTGGTAAAAAAGCACTCAGTTTTTTTTACTTAGTTGTACCAGCTCTCCAGCCAGTATGAAAAGTAGCCTAAATAATACTTATTTTAGATCTTTTTTTTTTTTTTACCAAGAATGCCTTTAAGTCTGTTGATCAGAACTTGTGTCCTCAAGAATGGTTGAAAATAACTTGTTATCGAACAGTTAACCAGTGCTACCCAAGAGATTAAGTGAAATTATCTGGAAATAATTTGTCTGTAAAACATACAAAATAAAATAGACAAATACATGTCTGCTTAGGATTGTGATCTATATAATGTTGCATCTGGTAATAGCAGAGCTAGCTTCCTGGTTAATTTGCATTAAAGATAGACTGATATATGTTTTTCAGGGCCGATATTCATTTGAAATAAAAGAAAGAATATTGGGGACAGATTTTGGGGTATTATATGTGCTCCGACAGTTAACTTTGTTTAAACACCAAGCATATGTTTATCAAACAGCTCCCAGGCTAAGCAGCCGTCTGATACATTTAAATGAAAACCTAAAAAAACAAATAGCTCCCTGAAGGTTTTATACAGTAGGTCAAGTTTTACCAAAAATGGCTCTGCGCGTCACCAATGAGATGAGGTGCAGCTTTATTGAAGCCAAAATAACACAGTCTTAAATTTAATTTCTTATCGGCCGCCAGAATAAAAGGAACCCTGACATAGGCATAAAAATGCTTAAAAGCTTGTCTCAAACAAGAATTTGTTATCAAAAGACATAAAGAATTGATTTTTCTTTCAAAAAAAAGTACAGTTTAAAACACTGTTTCTATCCTACGGGCTCAGCCATTGTTTTATTCTTGATTGATGACGTAGATTGGTTGCTTGGTGCCGTGCGTCTGGATTTCTCCGACATGACGACATGACTTTGCGTCGTGAGGTTAAATCCTATATGAGATTGAGACCAACCATATGATGTCACTACCCAGACGTCATTGCGGCGCAAACAACAATGGCGACTTACGAGTGAAAATATTTTTTCAAATTTTATACAAACTAAGATATTTTGAGAGATTTTATTATCGTTCTGATGTAGCTGGTAAAAACACTGATCATTTAGGAAAATGACGTTCTGGTAGCCAGGGTTCCCTTTAAGAAAAGGCTGATGCCAATATGCTTCAAAATGCTGAATATCTGCGTGGATGATTGGCCCGACTGATAATCGGTCTATCCCTAATTAGCGCTAATGGCTCATGAGTTACTGCTTTTTGATTTTTTATTCTAAATATGGAGCTAAATAACAGCAATATTTCCTTTTGACTTGTATGGAAGCAAAAGCAGTAAATGTGTATACCCAGGTAGCATTTCGTATAGACAGACTCATACACTTTCCGAATGTTTTACTGATTCTAAAATGCAATATGGGAATTTTGGAAAAGGCTGTATACATCTGGATTTTATTCATAACTTTGGAAACATACAGCCCTAATCCTGATGGCGTAACTATATGCTTCAGTAATTGATCAAAGATGTATCAAACCTCACTAGTATCACACCAGTTAACCGGTCACTAGTCTTCCATTTGGTTTTCAGGCTTTCTCCTTCATGGTGAGTAACAATAGAAGTCTGCATGGAAACTTGCTGACCTTACTTTTATGAATTCCTCACTGATGATGTCATTTTTTATCCTGCTCGTATTCACTTTTGGGGATTGCTGAACTCCTTACAACCCTACAGTAGCTCTTATCAAGCCAGCCACTGTATCAGTGGTATTTCCCCATACTCAGACACATGAGTCCTCCTGGTGAGGCCACGCGTCGCTAACGCATTCAGATATTCAGGATTACAGGACTGTGTGAAGCTATTTTTACGACGTGATAATGAGCGGTTGTGGCGAGGTGGAATTCCTGTTGTCAGAGGTTTTGTCCCAGTGTCTCGTGCTGTTATTTTGTTGTGGAAATGATGCATCGCATGAGTTGTCATTCTGCTGTCTGTGTGCTGGCACGATGCCTGGAAGAAGTGCTGCCCTGTTGTTACGGCATTCAGTATACATTAAGTAGAAATGCTGGTGTTTTTACAGCATAGGGCCTCCTGTGTTGATGTCCCAACAACATATCAGTGGATGCTTGCAAGTTTCAACAAGGCACTGGTATCTCTACCTGCAAAAGAGAGCTATGTTGTTTACTCAGATATCAAAGTTGAAAGGTTACAAGGGTTTCAAAGTGTTAGGTCCCCACAAACTTCACCTCACCTGATTCCAAATACCTGCAGTGAAGTGAGGCGCTTCATATCCCCGATAAAACTGCTCTCTAAAGTCAATTTTACGAGTACCCCTAGCGAAGGGGTCTGGAGATAGTTAAATCACGGATAGGTTTTCCTTTCTAAGAAAAAAAGGGAGGGGACAGGGGTGAATTCTCCAGCAATTTACCTAGTCTAAAGTTCACAGAGCAAACCACCAGTACTCCACATTCTTTGTGTTTTCCCAGTGATGTCAGTTTGTTTTTACTCTACTCCTGCAAAGTTTGACGTCTGCCCAGGTACTCATGCATAGCATACACCGCCTGGAGGTATGTCATAAGTCTGGAAAAGATTTGAAAGTTTTTAAACAGGCTGAGCTTTTGCTGAAAATACTGTATCACAACCAGATGCCTGTTTTTTTTGTCTTAAGTTGAAAGAAATCCAGGCACTTGTAGCTTTTTTAGCCCTGTAGCAACAAAGACAACACTCCACAGGTGGCTGTTGTCAGTGGAGGGTGAACGCAGCTTTATTTTTTTTTCGTTGTTGTTGTCCTGGATCAGAGTAAACAGTTAAAAACAAACTCTAACATCAGGCTGTTGCTGTGGGGGCAACCACAGTTTATGTAGAGCAAGAGCAGGAAGTTGTTGGTTGAGCTAATTTTACTGTTCAGCTAATATAGCTAATGACACAACTCTTTTACTAAGGAGTTGTTTGTATTATGTATTAATTGATCTGGGTCATAATAGTGTTGAAAATTAAATTGTTTAATTCAGATAAAGTCTTTCAATGCCTCTGTTTGTCCGACCTGCAATCTAAAACATAAATATAATCAGCTTTTGTAAATAATAAATAGAGTTAAACCACATTTCCCCACATTCAAGGAGATGTTTCCCACTTCTGCTGGAGATACATGACCAAAAGAAATCATATTATGCAACATGAAGAATTAAAAAAAAAACAGGCACCTAATGCACCGCACACTCTGTCACGCTCATCCGGTTGTCTTGCTGCAAACAGGAAAGTGATATTTCAGGAAGTGAAGTCACAGCTGAGCTAGATTTTGTAACCTCTGTTCTCTCTGAGGTTTCACATATTAATGTCATGTAGAAGCATTGGACAGGAACTTAAACGTAGGATAAAATACGCAGAGAATGCCCTGTACTTCAGTGTGCGTAAGATAGAAAAGTTAAGGTCACATTCTTTGAAAATGCCAGCTCTCTTCTCTTTGCAGAAGCATCACATGCATGCACGGTATGGGAGGGCTCGAGAGGCCTTCCAAAAGAGTCATTATGTACAAACCAAACTTAGGAAGAAGGAAGTAGAAATGTGGTGAAACATGTGACTGTCCCTGAGCGGAACAAGGGCCAGAAAATATGAAATTATAAATAACTTATTTATAACGCACTACAGAGGCATTTCGCTCTCAGTAACCATGTTTAATTAAGTTAGTTAGGCATGTAGAGAGTTATCAGCCTGGTTGACTACGACATCTTATGAGCAGTTCCTTGGGAGTGGATATCCTTGGAAGGAGAGCAGATGCAACACAAACCAAACGTTAACGTGTCAAAGAAAAAATAAAAGCAGTACATACTTACTTAAGAGTCAACCTCTGCAATCTACTCTTAAGACCACCACACCTTTCCACTATGACACATCATACACGTTTCACTTCTCCTGAAGGGTTAATATGGAAACTCATTGTACACTACTTCAGGAACTGTTTCACTCAGGAGTGCTGTTAATCGCCATCCGCCACTGGATGCAAAAGTGTCTTTCTCTGTCGAATCATTTATTAAAGAGGCATCATGGACAAGGCTGAAACTCTTATCAAAGAGCAGCAGCTTAAGGTGAGTTGACCTGCGGATGGGTGGTCCACTATGGAACTGGACTCTGTTTGCTCAGCATTGGATGAGGTGTGATTATACGGAGCAGTTGTACCATTTAGGGACAGCTGGAGAAACGTACTGTGTGAAGTCGGTTTAATTGTTTACAGGAGTGTAGGGGAAAATCATAACAGGATAGGATTGGATTACTTAACTTCTTGAATATAGAAATCTGTGAATGAAAATACAATTTCACCTTTTTTAAAGATATGACAGTAATTTTGTTTTAAAAAGTGTACAGAACTGTACGAACTGTAAACAGTTTGGTCGGAGACTTTAGACCGTTATCCAAGTTCAGTAACCGTCATCATTTAAAGCTGTTTCATGTTAGTCCAAGGAGGTGATATTTCAGGAAGTAAAATAGAACAAAAGAATTTTCAATATGGTCTCCACTGATGATGGGCTTCATAACTGCCTATTAGAAACAAATGGATGACATCACGGAGGCAGCATTTGTATGTTATGCAGTCTATAATCAGAGCGCCTGCTTGACTTATGGGTTCAGTGATTGGCTCCATGTACTGAAGCTTTAAAATAGGCAGCATGGGCTTAATGTCCGTGTTAATACTGGCACCTGTATCAGATTCATTCTTAGTCTGTCAGTCATTTTTGTAGTTTTAGTTAACAAAACCTAAAACATTTCAGTCTAGTCGTAGTCACTAAACATTTTATTTTTATTTTCATCCAAAATGTTCTCTCCTTAAATGTATTCATGGAGCAGTCCAGAAATGGATGTTAAGGCTGCACAAAGTCTTTAAATGTTAAAAATTTCACTCTCTTAAAGCTATTTCTTGTGTATTTTCTAAATCAAATACTTCTTAGACCAGGGGTCTGCAACATCAACTTTCATAAGACCCTTTTTGCATCAGCTCACCTAGATTACATTACATTACATTACATTAAAGAGCGACAAAATTTACTTTAATGTCAGACCAAAAAATGTTTAAAATTCTTAACAAAGTAAAAATCTAGTGAATAATTATCTAAAGGAGAAGTTTTTTGTGTTTATAAAATTGTACTTGTGATGTCTTAGTTTTATATATATATATATATATATATATATATATATATATATATATATATATATATATATATATATATATATATATATATATATAAATATATATATATATATATATATATATTTAACAAATTTCCAAATATAAAAAAGAAAATCAATACTGTGATAAATTTGATAAATTACAACATTTATTAAATTTCAACAATTGATTTTTTTTCCCAAAAGGTGATATTTCAAAAATTTGCAAAATAGAAAATAAAAATGTGCAAAAATTACAAAAACTATGGAATTTCTAAAGGTTATAAATTCGCTAAAAAAAATAAAAAAAAATGTTTTCAAAAATTTGCTTAATTCACCAGAAAAAAAGTCAAAAAAATACATTTTTTAAAGGAAATAAAATTATTTGAAAAAAAATATGCAGAAAATCTTTTTTTTTATATTTTCAAAAATATCAAAATTTTGTAACTTTTTTTTAGATTTGAAAAATGTGAAAAAAAATAAATCTAATTTTTTCCAATGTCCTCTAAAAATGTGGAAACTTTCTTGCAAGAGGTGATGTATTTTCGGTTCAACAAAATGTTTTAAATGCATGGTTTTACTAAGCTTTAGCTTTAGTATCTTTAATCATCAATACCCTCTATAAGAAAAATAGAAGTTCTTCATCTCAATAATATTTTTCTAATCCTACAAGGAGCCACTGCAAGAAGTCAAAAAGCCACATGAGGCCTCAGAGCCACAGGTTGCAGACCCTTGGTCTCCTGTTGCAAAGTTGCTGCGCTGTCCCTGCTGATCTACTGGAGTAAAAAAATCTTCTGTGCTCAACTTGTACAGGACAAAAACCAATCTGATAGCCATCATTCCTAAAATCCTTTTCAATGTTAGAGAACACTGCTTTTTTATTGCACAAAATTGATTTGTCTTTCGTCGTCTTTGTTCATTTTTCCATGAACACCCCTAAACATCAGGAATGATTTTCAGGAAGTGTTGTCTTGATTTCCTAACTAGCTGCTGCTGCTGGGCAGAGTTGTCCTCACTTTTCTCTGCTGACTCCCCCTGGGTCCACTCTGTCCCCCCTGCTGTTCACTTGACATTCAAGACACCTCCTGCAATGAAACCCGAGCTGGCTTGTTTCCTTCTGTCAGGGGGCTGGTTAGACTCAGGGGGGTGGTTAGGAACTGAACCGTTGGTAGGCTACTCCAAACCCATCCTATTAAATCTTCTGCTCATCACTACCCACCTGCTGACTTTGTGATACCACTCAGAGCCCTTTTACTCCTCACCTCTTTCTTTCAACCTCCACTGTGGTGAAAAAGTAATGAATGGATTGGATCTGTAGGCCTCAGGCTGCACCACAGGGGGTGGGTATCAAAAAGAAAGGAGGACAAGGTCAGAGGGTCAAATTAAGAAAGCTCAAAGTGACACCAGAAGTGAATTACAATAAGCATTGATGTGTGCTGTTAATGAGCAGTGTTTGGTTGAAGTTTAGGGGATGTTTTCATGAATTACAGTTTGGAAAGTACCTAGATTTTGAGTAGTTGTGCATCTGAAAATTAATCCCTCAGACCTGTGCTGCAGTTTCTCCTTCAATCAGTTCATCAGTAAAATATTTGTAGAGCAAAGTCAAATATTTAAGAGGTTACCAAATGTAGGGATTCTTACTTCTTGAGGTTTTTTAGACCAAAGATTAACAGAGATGTCCTGGAAGGAGCATTTTCTGGGCATGTGTTGTCCCTCTACTTCCTCAGAACAAAGAAAAGCTGCATTCTGAGCTATTTTGTCATCTTGTCCCTGAAAGGTGACTCAGTCCTTCCCACCACGATGGTTGCAGCCTCTAATCTTTAGTCACGGCTCTTCTGTTTTTTGTAAAGCCTCTAATCAAAGCTGAGACAGTAGGAATTATTCTCCTGTCAGGTCTCAGTCACACGAGCTCTGATTTACTGTCACCTGAGCCTCATGGCCTTCCATGTTCTGCTAATTGCTGCTACATTGCACTTGATACTGCAAGTGTCATTTTGTTCTGAGGCTGCATTGATTTTTCTTTAACAGAGTAATGGAGGAACACTCGCGAGGAGATTGCCTGCGCTGTTTTACGACTTTAAAGGGCGATGAACATAGAGCAGGATCTTTCTCTGCAACATCTCCATTAAGAGGACAAACGCTTTCAAGCCTATAACTGTTCACCTTTGTAGACAAAACCCTGAGGCTTATACATACTTGTAGCATCAGAATAAAAGCTAAACAAAGCAAAAATGTCTGGTTCATGAGCAAAACGGGCATCTTACTGAAGAAAAAGGTATGAATTCTAAAGATATTTAGACATTTAGAGGCACAGTTTGCCGATATGAACTTGACCCAAACTGATATCAGTGCCTTTTGCCATGCTCAAAGGCTAGCTATTCATCTCGTTAGCATCTTTACCTTTGGGTGGTTGCTCCTGTTTTTTATTTAGTTTGTGCCGATATTTTTTTTGCGCTTACTTTTCCGAAACTCTTGGTGCTCTAGGAAGATGGTTTGCATCTGTATTTTTAAAAGAAGTGTTGTTTTGCTTCACCTCTCGTCACCTGTGCTCTGAAGTCAAGCAGCAGCTTCCAGTTTCAGAATATGAAGTCAGTGTGGAAGTTGCAGTTCATCAGGTGTCCACTTGGGGGTAGCTGAAAAAACATTGGAAACCTAAATTTTTTACCTCCTGCTTTAAAAACAGTATTGGTCTCATAAACTATATAAAACGGGGAAATGGTTGTTGCAATATCACTTATTTGTTTCGGAAACGTCTCGTTAGCCTCGTTTCCACCAAGCAGTTCACTTTGGTTCGGCATGACACGCAATTCATGGCGTTTCCACTGACTAATCCCGGGACAGATCCCCAAATAACTGAGACGAGCCGTCCCACTTTTTGGACCCTTCTGTAGGGATGCCAGTCTGAACCGAGCTGGTCACGAAAGGTGGAGCGACAACACTGCAGACCGTTGATTGGTCAAAAGGATCGTCACTTCCTGTGCGACAGCGGCTGCTGTATTTCTACTCACGGCACACAACCTTCCCTGAAACAAAGCTTAATTGCGTTTTGCAACAAGGAGCCACATGGAAATCACAAATAAGATGCTGGATGTCTCCCATGTTTGCTCTTTGTCTACTGTGCCATGCTGCTATGGCGTCACGCTGTTATTTAACTGGTGTGGCTATTGGCGTCCAGCATACACGCTGCCTGCCATGAGAGGGCATGTTTGGATGTGGAAACACAAACAGGACCAGGCTTGTCTGAAGCAACCTGTACCAAACCGTACTGATCTTAACTGGACTGCTTGGTGGGTTTAGAAGCCACAAGTCAGCAGGGGCCATATTGGAAATGAGGTGGGCTTTGAGCCTCCACACTAACAGCGACAGGGTTGCCCGCCTGTCAGTCAGCTGAGCTGTGCCTCTGATTGGTTAAACTCATGATCTTAATATCTTCTAAACTGCTGAGTTATTAAAAGAAATCACTTCCTGTAAAGTGTGTGCTGATAGAAGTCGGCTTTTTTGGCTTGGTGTGTATATTGTTACTACCTTATCGGCCTTTTTTTGTACTTCTACATGGCTTCATTTCTACCAACTGGAGCTTATCACTTAATTAGGTTGAGTTCTTCATTTCTCTATCAGAACACTGTGTGCGAGGGATAATTAGTTAATTTGAAGTTATTAAATGATGAGCTTTGCCCATATAGGGCATGGTTGATGTAACTGACAGGTGGGCACCCTGTAGTGGTAAGCTAAGGGGCAAAAGGTGTGTCTCTCCGCCTCATTCAATCTCGAATTAAACTAGGTTGAGTTTGGCATTTTCAGTATGACAACCAGCCAACATTAGGCTTTAAATATCTGTGTTAGAAACAAACATTCTGGAGACTATGAACTTGTTTTATACAGTCTATGGTTGAAGCTCGGTGGTGGTACCAACTGATATTATCATGATAATTTCCTGCATGTATTTACCGTATAAGGCTGCAATAGGATATGTAAGGATATGACATTGCACGAAACGTTGCACTGAGTTCCAGTTCTGCTCACATTTAGTTGCTTCCACCGCCTAAACTTGAAGAAAACTGCTAATACTGAGATGGAAATGCATCCTGTCACAGTGAAACACAGCTGCTATAAAAAATAAATATTTTGGTGGGGGTATTGAACAAGTCATGCATGATTATGAATATGTAAAGGCTCTCATCTCTTATTCATAGCTGAGTAAGAATATCTCCCCATGTCTGCTGCAGACTGTGCTGTGAGTGTAGTAAACAAAGCAGCTGTAATTCAATGCGATCTGATGCAAATGATGACATGAAGTCTGTAAGAACACAAATAAGTTTTTCATTATTTTATATGTGCAGATTTCACCCCTGTGAAGTGATTTTCCACAGTCAGTGTTTTTGCTCCCTCAGAGCAAATAGATGAGAAAGCTTTGATATAACCAACACTGTGTGTTTGTTTTATCATGTGCTGAAGATGCCAGCGTACGTTGTAACGGCTTTGTTTCCCAGTTCTCCATCTGGCCCTGGGAGGTTTCACAGGCCTGGCCGTGGTGGGTTCGCTGCCTGTGAGTCGGTATTGGTCTGTTATTGAGCTTTCTCAAATCTCCTCATATTAAAGGGACCACATGTGGTCAGCGCACATGTTCTGAACCATGTGAACCTTTCTTAGCATTTACTTTACGGCTGCTTGATGTGAAGTGAATCAAAGCTGTAATAAAAAGCTGGCTCGTGCAGCTGCACACTTATCGTCTCCCACTGCTTGGAAATAATCTCATCGCTGAAGATAGGTCCAGTGTTTTATTCCTGCCCACTCGTTGCCTCTTTTTTTTATCTTTTCTCATTTGTTGTTTTTTTTACGGCTTCATCACACTGAGTCATTTTCAGCTCTCTTGTGATTTTCTTTGTGTGATTATGTAGATTGACTCCAAAACAAGCTTGTTAGAAATACCCACGGTTTAGTGTGCAAGATTTTTGTAAAAACAAAAGGAGTCTCTCAGTTTCTTCTTTCTTCTTTTTACTGCTTCAAAATCTGCAGAAACCTTTTAGATGTAGCTGAAATATCTTTAATTTAGCTGCTACTTATTATAGGGCAGTATGTGGGGCATGAGGACAGGGATATAGACTTGAAAGTAAAGAAATTTGAGTTTGGGAGATTATTTCTTTGTTGTAACAACTCTCCTTGTCAATAAATCTCATAACCTTGGAAAGTTTTAAAGGTGTGAAAAATATTGATACAGCAATTTATCGCGATACTTTGACCTGTAATAAAATATTGGTATTCAACTCTCAATATCAATGTTTTTGTTAAAGTAAAAATTCATATTTTAGGTGAGTTGAAGGTAGGGCTGCACGATTATCGCAATCGCAATGTCAGCACATGCAGTTACGTAATCGCAAAAGAGGATATCGCAATCGCAATGTCAGGACATGCAATTCAGATTTTTCTCCATGATAACCAAGAAAGTCTGTAGACTCATCATGACACAACTTTTTTTATTCAATCGTAAGCACAATCGTAATCGCAATATTGTCCACCTAATCGCAAATCGCACCTTTTCCCCAAATCGTGCAGCACTAGTTGAAAGTACAATATGTCTTCTGTTCCTCCACTGCGGTAGATGGCGCCGAAGAGCTACTCTGTTGTATGTTGAGTATTGGCAAGAGCCTCTCGATAAGCTACACACCACGGTACTTGGGTCATGATACGATAATATGACGATATCACAATATTGCGATATTCTAAACAGTTAACTTTTTAAATTAATAACAGCTTTTATATTTTATTTTGTTTGAAATAATGAAAGTCAGATGCAGAGTTTCATAAAAACACTTAACTTGAAAACATAAAGTGCATCAAGTTTGTCACTTAAACTACTGTGACATTAAACTTACGTTGCAAAAATTATTGTCTGAAAGACGTGGTCGGTTGGTGAAACTGATAAATGTCGGTGTACCCAATATTACTCATAAAAAAACAATATTGCACAAAAAATGACTATGATTATTAATTTATCAGTCTACTACACTGAAAAATTAAAACTTAAAATGATTTTAAACTCACTGACCCAAGAATACAGATTATCTTACAGTTTATAGGCAACATACAGCCGAGTAGCTCTTTGGCGCCATCTATGGCAGTGGAGGTATGGAAGACTTTTTGCACTTCCAACTTACCTAGAATATGAACTTTTATTTTAACAAAAATATTGGTATTAAGAGTTAAAATGTCGATATTTTATCATATACTTCTGAATCAATATTTTTTCACACCTCTAATAAATATAATCTCAAAGTATATTCAAGATATTTTATTTCTAAACTTGATGATGTGGGTTTTGATGCCGTAAACATCAATGTTTTCTCTCTGTTCTGGGGTCAGTTAGTTTAAAATCATTTAAAGTTTAATTTTTACAGTGTAGTAGACTGATAAAATGATAATCATAGTTGTGTTTTGGGCAATATCACATTTTTCCCAAGTGACATTTATCAGTTTCACCAACTGGCCACATCTTTCAAACAATAACTTTTTGCTGCACTAATTTAATGTCTCAGTAGTTCAAGTGACAAACTTTATGCTTCCAAGTTAAGTGTATTTATGAAATACTGCATCTGACTTTCATTATTTCAAACACAATAAAATAGAAAATTTGTGTTTAATCAAATAGTTAACTGTGTAGAATAATATATACAATATAGTGATATCGTGATATAACCGTATCGTTAGGTTCTTACAATTCACCCCCCTAGAAAGTTCATTTCCCTTTTAAGGAAGATTCATCTGTGGAATGAGCAGCAGAGCTAAATTTGTGGGTTCCTCCCTTTAAAAATTTGCCAAATCTTCTCCAAACAGCTTATTCTGCCACTGACTTCTATAATTTCAAACCACACCCATCACATCTTCTAGCGAGGCCTTTGCTTAAGTAACTATAGACATCTTTCATAATAGGTGCTACCCCCTGCACCTGCTACATGAGCAATCAGAGTTGGCACGCACGCAGAGATCTAACTGAGAAGACGGCGGTTATTCTGCCCGCGGTATGAAGAGGCTTCTGAAAAAAAACCCCACCATCTTTACTCATATCCTGAAATGAAATGAGACATTCAGGGTGGAGCAGAAGCGGTGCCACACATTTCACAGAAGATGAAAAAAACGCCCTGAAAAACTCCCAGAGCAATGAGCATTAAAAAAACATACATGTTCAAGAATTGACATTAAATTATTCAAGACAGTTTAAATCTATAATCCAATGGTTTCCAGTTAAATAAATTCATATTTTTGGAAAGCTGGTTCATACTTTTTCAATGGTGCCACATTTGTAAGTTTGTGGCTTAAACCCATGAAAAATTCTCTGTATCTTCTCTGCCAATGCCAAACAGCATCTTCTGTTATTGCTTTTCACTCTTGATTGAGCTTCTGGTGCCCCCAGGTGTTTACGTTCAGGCAGACAATAACTTCTTGTTACTCGGCAACGAAACATCCCCCCTCTGTGTTCTCCAGAAAACCACTCGGTTAGAGATGAGCCAGTTATGTAACACGTGGCGGGCTCGTATCAGGATGGAGTCCTTCCTGTTGAAGATAGATCTGATCTCATCAACCTGTAGCAGCAGTGAGAGCAGGAGTATTCAGTGTGAGAGGAAAAGCCTGACATGACTCTGACAGAAGAAGGGCAGGGTGTCACACAGATCTATTTCTGATCTGAAGCTCTAATCGAGCCCGACAGTCTGAGTGTAAAACATGAAACACAAATATGTTTGATCTACTCTCTCATTTACTGGCATCACGTCTGCCAGCAGGCTTAATTACACCCTGCTGCTGTTTCTTCCTGTGTGATTTTTTTCTTCCTCTTCACAGTGAGCTCCGTCATCGCTCATCAGCAGTATGATTATCTCCAAAGACTGACACCTATTGGCAAGGCAGCGTAGCAATCTGCAAGGCAGTATTTCCATCCACTTCATGAGAACATGTAGTTATTACACTCGAATGATGGTGGTTGAAGAATTCACACGAGACATGTCATGGCAGCTTGAGAGCCGTGGCCCCGGATTCACCAGATCCACGTCCTAGCTTTTCAACTTATAATGAACGTCTGTGCAGAGCTATCATTTACAGCCATGTTTACTTCATGGACAACAACACAGCTCAACTGTGACCTAAACCTCTGAGAATGATACTGATATTACTATCGGAGAGCGCAAAGATTCAAAATTTGTCCCCTGATTTGCCAAAAAATATTGATGATGAAAGATCACAGTATTCTTCAATTAAAAGTGTAAACTGATTATTTATTGGTGTGATACCGTCTGATACCAAAGCCAAGGTATCATGTTGGTGTTGGGACTTCAAAAGTTGAATCAGTGCATCCCATAGACTGTAAAAAAAAAAAGGACGTCATCTAGCTCTGCTCGAAGGTCTCCACAAAAACTGCTCCCCCTGGTGGCTGGCTGCAGTTTAGGTCAAAAAATCTATCTCCCCAGTCATTCCAGATGGGCTGTGGTCAAACTTTAAAAAATTAATACACCTGGTAGAAATGTTTGTCACGTCCATTTGTTTTGGTGATAGAAGATATTGTCAGTCTGAAAAGTTTCATTTTAGCAGTTATACCAGGTTAAAAACAAGGCTTTACGTCACGTTTCATGATGATTGACAGCTGCCGTTCTTGTGTATTTTTTTCGGGGATTGTAAAATATGTTGGAGGTAGAGTGGAAGTGATTTGGCTTCAAATTCGTTCATGCTGTTCACCCTAAATACAGTTAATGGTGCATCCTTTATTCAAAAATTAGTGGCTGCATTGGGGTATTTTTTGTGAATTGTGCAACTTTTGTTGACAAAAAAAGTCAAAATGTATTAAAAAGATTAAATTTCTACATCAGCATCCCACTAAAGAAATACAGAAATAACCTGAAAGTGTTCAGTTTTAATGGCTTAATGATTTCTGTAGTTTTTGATAATTGATTGAGCTATTGATAATAAATCTAAGTGTTAAATTTTCATTAAAAATAAGTCTCTACTAAATTCTGTTTTGTTAACTTATATATTTATTTATTTGTAATTTATTTGTAATTTATTTTAATTAATTAATTAAATATTTGTTTATTTTCTTTGATTAATTAATTAATTGATTAATTTATTTATTTTTCGCAATCCTCTCCAAGCACAGTTAACTTGGACTACTTAAATTCAAGCTTTTTTACATTTTTTCTTTAAATATAAAAATCATAAAACTGGTCAAAAAATAAACAAATTCACCATCAAGGATTATATTTTTTAGTGAATCCCTCTTTCTTCAACTGTCCATACCCATAAAATGCTAATTAAGGTAAAGGTAAGGTGCTGAAAACAGTCCTGTGTAGCTAACCATACACCTGAAAGTATTTTATCTGCACTCCTCTCTTTTAATTAAATAAATCCATTATTTAATGTTTTATGTTATGATTTTATTTTATTTTAGCTGTGCTTTAAGAATAAACTTGCCTTGTCGTGCCAAAAACCATCAGCTCTGTATGTTGTAATGATGACAGTGATATAAATTATCCCACCATTTGACTCATGTAAGGTTAATTCTTGAGTTCAAAGTTTTTGTTAAATCCAGAGTGTGTTGCATAAGAGTTAAAGAGCTTTTCTTCTGTAAAATAAGAACAAAACTTTCTCTGGAAGAACAAAGAGTCATGTGTGTTTGGTGGTCAATAGGATTAATCCATAGCATGTTGGCGTCCTATTGGGTGGCTGAAGTAGTTCAAGTCTGTGCAGTTACTGTATCCCAGACCCTGAAGCTGCAAACACTCATCTAACCAGGACTTGTTACTTAAGCGTGTCTGTCTAACTCCTCAAACGTGGATTAACCTCGTACTTTATGCTATTTTTTTGTCACATGAAAACTGTGAACATGCTGCGCCGAAAAAGTGAGTTTTTCATTTTCCTGGACAGTGTTTATTCTGTGATAGCGGACAAGGAAGAGCGCAGGGAAGAGCTGACGCCGTGTGAAGAGTACCTGCAGGTGCTGTGGCAAATGAAGATGACGAGTGCTGTAAGTGAGCAGAGCTTCTTGAAGAATCAGTGTCTGCATTAAAAACATTCAGGTTCAATTTGGCAAGAGCAACAAAGAGCACTGTGCTAAGGCTGTCAAATGGGTATGCTAAATTTCATTACCTTCCCTCCTTCTAAAATCATCACAGTATCCAGCATTTATTTTTTTAAACGGTTGATGAAACAATCTAAAATTTCTTCAGGTGAATTGTTTTTACCAAAAAAGCAGGCAAGATAATATGGAAAGCTGCTAAAAAATTCTCAAAGGTCATTTTTAAAGAGGGGGTATGATACTTTTTTAAAAGTCTGATACCGTCTCTCTGGTATCTCTGCTGTAGTTTTGCATGTTTCAAAGCTAAAAAAAAAGAAAAGAAAACAAAAAAAGAACATTTCTAAAACTGTTGTTTTGGAAAAGCCGTGTTTCAGTCCATCTTCATTTTTAGCTGCTGTCTCTTTAAGGCTCCCAGCTCCACAAACCCCCTGCCCTCTGATTGGTCAGCAGTTTGGAGGCCTGTAGGGGGCCAAGCAATGTTATTTTTTTACGTACAAACCAAATCCGTCTGTTGTACCATGTATCGATTCACATAAAATGAAATGGTACCACGTTTTGATACCTTAACACATCCTTGTGACTGTGACAGGAGTGGAAAAGTAGGCGATTTTCCATACTGAACATGAACACAGCATTGCAAGTTTATATTTTGAGAAATAAATATGTTACATTGGAAAAACTTTGATATTTTATTAAACAAATTAATACTTTTTACCACATTAACACACAGACAAGTACCAAAAATTTGAACCATTGAATACCAACTGTCAGGTACTGGGCATCTGTACCATATTGTTTCATACGTAAAAGGTACCCACCCCTAGTCATTGACCAGATGGGAGATCCTTACAACTTATACTTACAACTTATTCTGTTTTTATTAGTTGTTAATTTACATTCATTTTTTCTGTTATTTCTACAACCAAGATTCAAAGTTAGCATTGCATTAGACGGAAGAAAGCAGGATAAGATTTTTCTTCAAGAAACACCACTTATCCTTATATCAACAGAATGTTGAGATGTACCACTTTGTCCACAGGGGGCGCCAGATACAACCAAACTTTGTTTCTTGCAAGAGTTTTAGCATTATTTCTTACCCCAAAAATATCTTACAATCCTATCAATGAGTTTATTCAAGCTCTTATTAATACACCTGCTGAAGTTACGTGACTTTGCACCTCACTTATGATGTCTCTAGTGCCTCTAGTGCATTTTTTCTTGTTGTTTACTAAGACAGGTTTTGCACCAAGTCAACAATAGCCTTTCATTGTTAGTCTGTCTATCATCTATGATGTTGAATCAGTTACACTCCTACTCACTGCTTCCGAAATGTGACCACATGCTCAGGAATTCTTTGTGTCTTCTGCTAGCATTACTCACACTGAAATAGGGCATCAAGGAGGCTGAGCTGGTTGAAATTTCCAGCGCCCCTTTGTGGGCCAAAAGAGAAACTACCTGAAGCACCAAGCTAATGTTAATGTTTGAGAGAATGTTGGACTTGTTGTTTCCAGTTGTGGGACATCGTTAGCTTAAACCATTGGACAGTGGTATGACTAAAGGGCTGACACGCTGTAAAATAAAGAAGTCATTAGAGGGCTCTTGCAGTTTGAGTTTCTTCTTTATGTCCATGAATGACTTGACCACCCTTCCAGTTACTGTGACTCACCGTTGACAGGCAGCAATTTCCTGTTGCTCCACCAGCCGTAGCAAGCTTTATATCTTCATCGAGTGAAAGGACTACTCACACATGTAGAGTGGTTTAAAAGCAACCAGGGTGCAGCACATGCAGAGCCCTCAGAGTGAAAGAAAAAAAAAAGTGTT
Source organism: Halichoeres trimaculatus (assembly GCF_033239565.1). Classification (NCBI taxonomy): domain Eukaryota; kingdom Metazoa; phylum Chordata; class Actinopteri; order Labriformes; family Labridae; genus Halichoeres; species Halichoeres trimaculatus. Next base: position 5,287,466 of record NW_027437194.1, on the reverse strand, counting down.
TTATGAGCACAGGAGGATGATACACGTGTGCGCACGCCAACACACATTCTTAAATTTCAGACCAGCAGAGGCGTTGTTTCTATTCATATCTACACGGCATGCAAACAAGAGCTCGTACACATGAAGTCGCACACAGGGCCAAGCAGCTGTTCATATTTTGAAGAAGGTTGGCATGAGTGTGTGTTTTAGCCTGGACATGTGTGTGTTAGCTTGTGTGTTCTTTCACAGGACTGGTAGTGAAAGATAATGAGTTGTAGGTCGTTATCCAACATGACAAAAACATGATATTCTTAAATTTGAACTTAGATTTCCTTCCTGTTTTGTCTTCTGAGCATTTCACACGAAGAAAGCATTTGTTTTCCTTTGTTGGATAAATCCTCATCTGGCTGGGTGCACAGGGGCCTGAAAAAAATCCTTCTCAACCTTTAATAACCCAAAGAAAAACAGCTGAGGAAGCTAAGCACATGATCATCAGTCTTCATTTATGAGTTTGTTCGAGTGTTGGAGGCTATACTGTTCATTTCCCTGTGACTCCTCTCCAACACAGAGGTTACACCGGGCTACTGGAGCATTGTTCTGCCCCACTGTCTTACACAAAGCTCAGTGTGTGTTTCAAAGAGGGTTTGGCATCTCCCACTAAATATTTGCTCTAGCTGCTAGACGCCCACTGATGGGAGAGTCAGTGAAGAGCTGCATTGAGCAGCGACTGTAGATCTCACTGGGTCTGCTCTGAATCATCTCTCTGGTTTGCCTCCAGGGTATCCAGCCATTTTGTTTGATTTGATGAGGAAGGGCTATTTCCACAAGAATTTCACTTTTGGCTAATTGTTCAATGTGGAAGGACACCAAGTCTGGAAAACAGTTTCATTCCTCCTCACACCTCCCTTTCTCACAGCAGTTTAATCTCTGTTAGCCAATGAAGCTCCAATAAAAATAAGAAGACATGGATAAGCAAGTTGGGCCTAAGTCTGGTGTCAGCTCAGCTCGCAGCCCCTTGAGGCCTTATCAAAAGGCCATCAAAGGCTCTTCTTGTCTGCTTTAGTCTTATTGTCACTAAGCATCCGTGACACACCTTATAAACAAAAAAGTCCCCCTTAAGCAAGTTTAGGCTAAGTCAGTTGGCAGCTCAGCTCGCAGCCTCCATAGTACTAATCAGCAAAGAGCAAATAGAGACTCCATATCAGTCACACATGTTTTCAGTGTTCAGGTAATCTTCCTTCTTTTGCACACCTTGTGCACCTAAAAGACTCCTACAAGAAAACAAATCCAGCATCAGCTCAGCTCGCAGCCCCTTGAGGCCTCATCAAAAAGAGAATCAAAGGCTCTTCTTGTTTTTTTTCAGTCTTTATGTCATCAAGCATCTGTGTAAACAAAAAAGTCCTCCTTAAGCAAGTTAAAGCTAAGTTAATTGATAGCTCAGCTTGCAGCCTCCTAAGGCCTCATCAGCAAAGAGCAAAGTACAGGCACTGAGTAAAATCAAGAAGTCACTCAATTTTTTCAGTGTTTAGGTAATTTGCTTACTTTTGCACACCTTGAGAACCTAAAGGACCCCTACAAGAAAACATTCTGGTGTCAGCTCAGCTTGCAGCCCCCTGTGGCCTCTTCCAAAAGAGCACCAAAGGCTCTTCTTGTCTTTTTTCAGTCTTAATGTGGCAAGCCATCTGTGACACACCTTATAATCAAATAAGACACCCAAAAGCTAGTCAAGGCTGAGTCCATTGGCAGCTCAGCTAGCAGCCTCCTAAGGCCTCATCAGCAAAGAGCAAGTAGAGGCTCCAATTTAAATCAAGGAGCCACCAATTATTTTTCAGTGTTCAGCTAAATTGCCTTTCTTTTGCACACCTGGTGAACCTAAAAGACTCCCACAAGAAAAAAAATCTAGTGTCAGATCAGCTTGCAGCCCCCTAAAGCCTCATCAAAAAGAGCATCAAAGGCTCTTCTTGTCTGTTTTCAGTTTTTATGTCATCAAGCATCTGTGACACACCTCATAAACAAATAACATACCAAACAGCAAGTTAGGCCTGAGTAGGTTTAGCAGCTCAGCTAGCAGCCTCCTTAAGCCTCATCAGCAAAGAGCAAAGTAGAGGCGCCAAGTAAAATCAAGAAGCCACTTAATTTTTTCAGTGTTTAGGTAATTTGCTTACTTTTACACACCTTGTGAACCCAAAAGACTCCTACAAGAAAACAAGTCTAGTGCCAGCTCAGTTCACAGCCCCCTGGTATTCTTCAACCCTGGAATATTGTTAAAAACAGTGATTAAAGTATAACTTTGTTTTATTTTGTAGTTTTAGTCAAAAGCACAGTTTTTTTGGAGACTGTGTCCCAGTGACATTCAGGTGCAGCTCAGTTTCTTAAAGATAGTAGAGTAAAAGAAACATGAAACCACTCAGTAGACTTATGGAGGTGCAATACAATCAGCACTTAAGTCACAAATTTCCACTCTGGAACAATCAATAGACTCCAGGCCTGTGCATGCTCATCATTGGTTTCATTATTCTCAGATTTTTGTCAGCAGTAGCCTGTTCACCCGGGTCTAATCTGCTGTCCTAACTCATGACAAAAGGACAAAAGCATCCCAAGGCTTCTTGTCCTATTGTCCCCCCTCCAGCAGAACATCTGTCCTCTCCTCTCTGCTGGATCCCCCCTACTCTGGCGTGACGTCTGCTTTTCTTTGCCTCAATAAGTTTCATATGAGGGAGACACAATCTGGAAGCCAAGAACTGAAGTCGCAGTACTGCATTTTGTTCAACAATTGATACAAAACTTTTCAAAATAACTTAATCTGACTACAGATTGTCAGGAATAGTTGAATTTTTAGAGTTAGATTTAAAACGTAAAGCTACAAATTTGTTTTTTTTTTTTTCCCCAAGCTGTTTTTGGAGTCAGAAAACTCTCTAACACCACCAGTCACATTAATGAAATCTACTTAATGATCTTCTGCCTCTTTTATTAAAATCATCTTAGATCTTCTTGATCAGCTATTTCCTGTTAATTTTCTTTTCAGTCTACCGAAAGGAACCACACGTTTTTTTTTCTACTCTTGTATTTTTAACAGCCTATTGATTTTTGCTGTGATCACCAGAGCAGTAAAGTGACCTCTGCAGAGGTGCTAAGGTTGTAATAATGCAAGAAATAACCCCAGGAGGAACAGGGCTGGTGCTTGTTGTAAAGTATGTCTCTTCCTTTTCTTTTTGATGTTAGCTTAGATCTCTTGATATGTTTTTGCAAATTCCTGTGTCATCTCTTCATCCTGTAACTGTGACAACTGTGGGGAAGGTTATTTTTTTTGTTTTCTGCTTTCCTGCAGGTTGACAGGTGCATTGTTAGGAGAACCTGTGTGTACGTAAGGAATTTTAAGACAGATACAGAACGTTTATTCCAGAGTTTGTGTATGGGGACCCATCTGGGGATCAGAAACAAGTTTTGTCATAGTGTTATAATAGCTGTGGTTTTACTGCTCTGTGCTGCTCCCTGTGGAATAAAATATAAAAACAGGAAGACAAATTAAAATGCCTCTATTTTGGTTCCGAGGCAAATGCATCCACATGCATCACAAAAATTTTCTGAAGAAGACCCCAGACTGTAAAGAGTACGTGGGCTGAAATAGCACCAAATAATTTAAAAAAGTGAATAGTTTATTGTCTTCATTTAGATACTGTAGTTTGTTTCAGAGGAAAGCATTTCAGTTTAGAAAATGCTGGTATAATTCTTGATTTCTGAAATATATAAAGTCAATTACATTGTGGCAAAGCATGCTAACAGTTAAGTTAGCTGAGATGGATTTGATGCTAAAATAAGCTAACAACAGCTGTCAGTCATTTTTAAGCTAACATTAACATTTGATATGGCACAGTACTCTTCTTTGTTGACATCATCATATGGAGGTGTAACCATCTGTTCAAAATGAGGCATATAATTTGCTTAGCATGCTAGCATTAAATTTTGCTAAGAATTAGCTGCCACCAGACGCTAGCTAATATAGCTGTTAGATACTTTTTAGGTAACATCGTTTAATATCGTCATACTATACACTTCTTGGCTTACATCTGTTTTTATTAGTGTTGCTATAAATGATAGCCTGTGGCTAATCAAGCTTATGTAATGTTATCTAGCAATCAGTTTAATGCTAGAATTAGCTACCACAAGACATCAGCTAACAAGCGCTTTCAGGCATTTCTTGTCTTACATTATTGTATTATAATGTCAAACAGTACAACATGTCTTGCCACAGATTTTAAAAGCAAGTTTACAGTTAGGATGGCAAGGAATTGGTTAAATGCTAATGCTAACAACTGGGATTTAGCTGGTAGTAGCATATGAGATCTAAATAGTATATATTTAACTCATCATAAGGGGCTGAATGCGGCTGTATTTTTAGCTAAGCAAGCTAACAGTAAAGTTAGCTATGAATTGCTTTAATGCCAGAATTAGCTTCCACTAGAAATGAGCTAACAATGGCTGCTAGTCACTTCTTAGCTAACATTATTATTATATATTGTCAAATATTAGGAAAAAAGGGCAAAAACTTGCTAAAAATTGTATTTACAAGTTTACTGTCAAGCTAATGATGAATTGATTGAATGCTACTTGTTAGCCATTAGCGCTAATGAGCTCTCAAATGTCTTTAGTTGATAAATGGGCTGATTACAGCTAGCTGTTGAATCAAATAGCTTTGATCATTTTCAGGTTAGCCATTTTATACAGTTTTTTAACTTGAATGTGATGTCAGAGGAAAACAGCTGCTGTCAATAGGACCTGTAATGTCGTTGCTAAGCTAAATAATGTGCATTATTTCAGCTTAACCAGCAGTCTAATACATTAAACTGCACAATAATCTCCATCACCAGTTGGGAAGGGTTGAGGTCAGGAGACTGATCCTTAAACAGGCTCGTATTTGTTTTCCTCCAGCACAAACGCAGCCTACACTTATATTTTTAGTAACTGCTTATTCTCCTTTGTTCTCCATTTGACCCTGCTCCCCAATTTCCCGGATAATAAAAAATATTTAGCTGCGCTGTTCAGTTTGTTTTCTTTCATGTACTACCACAATAGCACATGAATCGGAGTAAGTGGGATTGTGTCCTGAAATAACAAGCAGAACTGGGCTGGTTCGCTTCCTGAAGGGATCCCCCGTGCTCTCCCTCCTGCAGGAACAAGGTCAGGTGTCAGAGGCCGCGTCTAGAGTTGGAGCAGGAGTTATTAGTCTTTCAGCACGGGGCCCATACATGGGAGAAGGCTTCACACAAATTCCTTTGCAGGTTTAAAAATGAGTCGAGTAACTGTTCAGCCAACTGTGACAGAGAGCCTGGCGCTGTTTAATTTGCATGCAGAGCACACACACGCTAACTTATGTAACTGGAGGGTGAATCATTTTTAGATTTTTGACGTTTGTTTTTCTCCACTATAGAAATATGTCTCAGAATAGACACATCACAAAGAGGCGTCCTGCTGTTTCACAGTGGTTAAGTCGGGGAAATGAAATGTTGTGTTTACCTCTTCTTACTGTGACGATCATTTCATAAAGAAACAAAAATAGAAACTCCATCATCAGTTGCAGCTGCTACTTATGATAATGCTCAGCGATGAAGTTGTTGTAACTTATTCACTGAGGTGTTTGAGGAGTATCAAACCAACCAGTTCCTCAAAGAATTATACTCAGAAATCATCCTGTTTGTTTACTACTTGTAAAATGGAAGAATCTGTGAATTTCTGTGAGTGTGGGAACACATTTGGACTAATGAGAATCATATAAAGCTGTCTGACTAGACGAGACTAGAGACAAATTATCATAATTTCCTGTTCCTTTGATTGGTACAAGTAGGGTGGGATTCATGGGTTGCATTTCTTTAAATCTTTTCATTAAAAAGAAGAGTGTTCGCCCATCCCCCATTTTTCTGTAGGGAACACTTAAGGAGACCTAAAGATGTCAACTTGAGCCGTGTTTCCACAAAATGCACGGCATACTGAGACGGCGGCACTGACTTATCCCGGGACAGATCCCCAAATAACAGAGACAAGCCGTCCCAATGTTTGGGAATCTTTTGTATGGGTGCCAGACTGAACCGATCCGCTCTCGGAAGGTAGAGCTACAACTTTGCAGACCGTTGATTGGTCAAAAGAATCGTCACTTACCCCGACAGCGGCTGAATTTCTCCTTCACTGAAACAAAGCTTGATTGCACTCTTTATCAAAGAGCTACATGTCAATCACAGAGAGGACGAAATGCTGCATGTCTTCCATCTGTGCTCTTTGTTTACTGCGTCGCGTTTTTCTTCTTCGTTGGATTTATTAGCGGGGTCCAGCTTACAAGCCGCCTGCCACGAGAGGGAAGAGTTTTGCTGTGGAAACGCAAACAGGATCAGGCTTAACTGGACCAAACCGTGCCAAACTGTACTGAACCGAACCAGACTGCTTGGTGGAAACACGGCTTTATAAGGGTGGGAGAAAAAATCTACGTATAATAGTATCGTGGGTTTTTGTTTCACAATTTTAAATCTTAGTTTTTAGATAACACATCTTTTTTTTTTTTTTTTTCAAATTGAAATCCATCATTTTAGTTTTTATTTGCTGAGTTGGAAAAAAAGGTGAGATGTCTGATCGCCTAAATACATCCTAAAAACAGACTCACATGTGACAAAGTCTGTACAGTCGTGGCCAAGAGTATTGAGAATGGCACAAATTTTGGTTTTCACAAAAGTCATTTTTACACGACAGGGAATGATTTTGCTCGTCAAACTCTAGAGGTAATAGGACTTGAAGGGGTGAGAGAAAAAAGAGATTCACCCAAGTAACAAGATTTTTTGTTTTAAGATACTCAAATCTAGGGATGTGCGCGACTAGTCGTTTAATCGTTTAACCGCCTACTCATTTATTAAACGTTTAGTATTTTACTAGTCGGTTAATCGCTGCACGCTTCTGCTTCGGCTGCTTTATATACAGGGGGAGCAGACAGGGAGAGAACTGCTCCTTCTCCCCTCCCCCCATGCTCCCCCCACACGTCACGTAGGGGGCAGGGCATCGAAGTTTGGGGAAGAAAGTTTGGAAAGGTGAAGTGGGGCTACCGCGCAAGAAAATCAGCAGTTTGTCAGTATTTCGACGCAGCAGATGACCACAAGGTCGCCTGTCGGCTGTGTAAGCAGACACTCGCTTATAACCACTCTACCGGAGCGATGAGAAACCACATCCATAGTAGACACCTCGATGTTGACCTGCAGGGCGGAGATGGTGAGACCGGGCTCGGTCACACAAAAACACCGCTAAATAAGGCTCTAGTTCTCATCGTGTCTCTTCGTCCTGGCAGACTACCTGCGTTTGTTTATATTTGGCACGCTGCGCGCGCGGACTGATGCACTAAGCTGCGAGCGCCTCGTAGCCAGCTGTGGCTATATGGCTATCTGCGGAGGTAGCAGAAACCGGCAGAGGAGCAGGGAGGGGGTGTTTGGTGTGAGCGCTCTGGGCTTCTGCTGAACAAAAACACTGCTGTAGGGGTAATTTCTGCCCTAAACCTTGTGATAGGACCCAACTTGTTCCATCCCGGAATATCACTTTAAGTGCTAGGGTTTTCAGGGAAATTCTATTCTAGGCTACTATGTTGTATATTTGGAATTGTCATGCTGCTGCATCCAAGTTTCATACTGAAACAGAATTCATAATAAATGCCATGCATTGCATTGGCAAACGCATCAGAAGTGGATTTCTCTTTAATTTGTTCAACTTTATTCAGTCAGTTGTTGTTACATCAATCAAATTTAAATTAACAGTTTGTCCTGAATGTTTGGGCTAAAATAGCTCCTAAATACACATTTGCATTTAAAACTTTTAACTTAATATGTGTATTAAATTGCAAGTTTTCTTTTTTATAGACTAGTCGACTAGTCGCAAATAAAATTTGAGACTAGTCGGCTAGGAAATTAGTCGAAATTCCCATCCCTACTCAAATCAGAATTCTAAAAATGACTTTTTCCAGCAGAGGGTGATACGTTAATTTCTGACTCACAGTTGATGTGCATATTTAGGAAAAATATGGCTCCAGATAGTAGATCGTCTTCATCATTCAACTGTTTCACATGGTCTGGTTTTAAAAAAGCAAACTAAAAATTACAAAAAAACTGAAATATCAAAGAATAGGAGTTTAGATTCAATCAGTACACCAAAAATCATCAAAGACCCGAATCCTGAATCAGAAGAAGAGCATATTGCCCCAACCCTGACAAGTTACCTCCATAACAACTGAGGCAGCAAACGTTTGTGCCATTCTCAAAACTTCTGGCCACAACTGTAGACATCATCATTCTACTTTTTCACATGGTATTCAGCCCATTATTTTATCAGCTTATCATATCGGTAGATTTTTGCGTGTTGACCAATATCTGGTATTTTATTTTAAGGCCAATATCGACCGATACCGATAACTGTCCGAAATTATTGTGCATCCCTAGATTAGTGACTATGAATAGAATATGTTAGGGGTGGGAGAGAAATGGCTATACCATATATTGGGATTTCTTGTTTGGCAATATCAAAATTGGGATTTTTTTGTCAATTTTTTTTTTCCAAATTCTTTATTTCTGTCTTTGTTAAGAATCGGAAGGAAAGTTACCACTTTTTTCCAGCAGAGGGCAAAATGTTTATCTCTGACTCACGTGAAGTGCATTTTATGGGAAAATACGGCTCCTGATATAGTCTGTAGACATTATCAGTATCATTTAACTTTTTTACATGGTCTTATGTTAAGAAAGCAAACTAAAAGTTGTAAATATCCAAGATTTTCAGTAAAAATCAAATCTGCACCCAAAAATTGTAATAGAAACGAATGGCGAGAATAGCATATTGTCGTATTTCTCCTTAAAAGTCAGGTGTAAATCTACCTGAACCTCTAAGTTGTACCACTGCGTGTCATAAATTTCTTACAAAATGCTCAGAATATTCAGGACCCTCTCTGCAGCCTGTCGTCAAAGCTGGAGGTCGGTGTAAGTGCAAATAGACTACAAGACTTTGTACTCTTGTCTGACACACTTTCTCATAATGTGTTGTTGTCTCTGACATTGGCTTCACTCTAATTCATAATTCATTAATCTGCTCCCTCCTCTGCAGTCGAAGCTTTTGTTTATGACTTTTCCATTTTAGTCCAGGCTCCGTATCACCTCCTCGTCTCATTTGATACCAGCAAAGATTCATGAGCTTGGAGTGTGGAGTGACTCATCATGCTGCAGATCATAATCTTTACTTTAAGTGTGTTTTTGTGGATTTACGATAAACCAAAGTGAAGAGTTTAAGGGGTCATAGCGGTGCAGAGGAGCCCCCTCCTCTGTTTAAAGTAATCTCCTCCCATGTAATCCCGCCTCTACTGTCAGTTCGACTCCTTTCAAACCTCCCCCCTCTGTTTTCCTCTCTGTCCTCCTCTCATCCCACTTACTCCACCTTACGCCTGATGGAGCATTCAGCCTGACTGCTGCAGGCAGCCCCGGCCTCAGATTTGGAGTGAACCGGTTTCTGTGTCGCTGTGCTCCCTCTCTGGCTCATCTCTGGGATTCCTGCACAAACAACCGGGAACTACTTTTCTTGTTTCTTTTCTGTGTCTTTGTTTTTGTGTGGGAGTGGGGTCAGCGGACATTGTTCCCAGCTCCCACACACAATCTTCACTCTCTCCGCTTTGGATACCTGGGAGATGGTCTCCTGTGGCTGCCTCCTGTAGCCTGACCTCAGCCTTTGGTTTTGCTTGGACATTTTCTGGATTTGGATGGTTCAAAAGGGTACACATTCCTCACGGAGACACGCCGGATAAGATGGTGCCCCTGCAGAAAAGGGTAATCTGAGTTATGCGTGTGGAGGAGTGTGGGGGTATTGTGATTGCACACTGCTGGTCTGCATGCTTTCTTCCAGGAAAGCTTTGTGCCTGCTTCTTGTGATAATGGAGTGAGTGCAGCTTGATTCTTTTAATTGGCACACAGGCCTGAGAGCTAGCGCGCTGCTTTTAGCGTTAAAGTGGAAAGAAGCTGTTTGTAAAGGGGAAAAAATGACGAGGAAAGACAAATACACAAAGATGAGTTTCTCCAGCACGTCATGTCAGCTCTTTTGTTGTTTTATCTTCTTATTCTTCTCTTGAGTGGCTTGTTGATGAGTGAAAGAGTCTAACAATGCTCACTGCAGAGCTCCTCTCACTCTGAGTAATCCCCATTGTTGCGTTTGAGTGCTTCAATTAGGACTTTTTTAATGCGGGCCTGCTCTTTTGAAGCGACCTCAGTGATTATATCAAACAGAATAAGCTTAAAACAGCTGCACCTTGAGTGTATTTTAACTTGATGTTTCTGCATGCGCTGCTGAGGTTACAAGTTAACTACCTACTTTTAGAGCTACCTGAAAGTGTTGCAAAGACTGAATATATCTCACTGCATTCGTCACCACAACCACTTCCTATGATACGAAGAAGCTTTCAGTGCGGAGACGCGTCGAGCAGTCTGAGAGCACTTTGCGAGGTCGTCTCGAGACGACACTTCTCACAGTTAAGGTGTGGTGCAGGAGGAAGCAGGACTAAAGGGGGCATCCAGACATGGGAGAGGAGAGGATGGGAGGCTGCTGGAGCTACACGAAGGTTGATTTTGTTTGGGTTTCTTAAGCTTCGATGTGTCTGTGTTAATTCTTCTTCCAGATGGAGAGCTTTCTTCTGCTAAATTTAAAGCCAAGCAGCAGCTCACTTTTTCCTTCACCGGTCTAGATGTGAATAATGAGCTCAGCTTGAACAGCTGTGTTTGGTTATCAGACTTAGAGTTTGCCGTTTTTAAAGCCGATAGTTCAGAATACAGATAAGAAACCAACTCTTCAGACTTTTACCTCTGTGTTCGTCAAAGTCCTGGCATTTGACATAGTGACATGCTTCTGTTTGAACTATATGAGGCTGCATCCATCTCTGTGATTACTGGCTGTGAATAACACATTGAATGACACATTTATGCCTGACTGCTCTGGTTGAAGGGTCACAACACATCAAGCGCAAAGCTGCACAATATGGAATAAGGACAAATATGGGAAGAGCGTGTGAGAGATGGCAGATACTCTGGAGTGCTGACACCAATTAACTCAAAATTTCTTATTACCAGTTATCTAAGCCAATCTAATAGTTAGCTTGACTGCATCAAAATGTTGTGATAGATTAGCCATCATGCTGAGGCCTCTATCTAAAGCCTGGTTTTACTTCCAGGTTGATCACACGCCGTAGTGGCTAATGTGTCTGCAGTGAGGGTAGTGTCGTCGGTTTGATTGGCTGTTGCCAGTCCCACAATGTGTCTGTCTACTGTTTTTCTACAGTGATTTTAAGTAGAGTTTTTGACTGACTCCAATTTTTCATGATATGTATTGCAGATACCGACCGATAACACTACCTTTCTCTGATTCTATTGTAAATAGAGATGTCCCGATCAGGTTTTCTTGCCACTGAGTCTGAGTCATGATTTGATTTTGAGTATCTGCCTGTAACGAGTCCCGATCCAATACATTTCAGCCCCAGCTTTAAGCTGTACTCACTTCTGAGTCACCAGTTAGCATGGTCACTATTAACACCAAAAAACGGTTGCCGGTAACGACCAGAGCAATGTACAACGGTACATTTTGATGCTGCTAACAGGTTGAACTTTTAGTGTTTAAAGAACGCTAACTTGTCTGGCTGATTGGAGCTAACGCTGCTTCTACGGTCACAATGCCTCCATAGCATTCAACCAATGGTGTGACTGCAGCAAAGTGATGTAATGTCTGATTTCGATTGAGTCTGTAACGTCGTAATCAGCTCTGATTTCCGTGATCGTGATCTGATCTGAACATCCCTAGCTGTTAATAATAAATCATATTTGTTGTATTAAACCAAGCCCTTTTCGAGGAACAGTCACTTTACAAATATTGCCAGACGCTGTTTTACTATCATTACTTTCCAAAGAGAAGTAGTCCCACACAGCGGACATGTTTGCAACGTGGTTTGATTTACAGCAGCTGTAAAGCATGACCGATCGGATCAGGACATCTATAATTCTAAGTGTATTATACTTGGTGTTGATTAAATGACCATACCCCAAGTCTTACAATGAAGAACAGGAGGGGACATCTGAAAAGATGAAATGTACAGCTGATGTGCTGCAAGTTCGGAAATGTTGTCAATACAAGAAACACGATCTTGCCCACCTGACCAATCACAGGGCTTGCCGTTGTCTTTCATCGTGTGGTTACATTTGAGAAGAGGTGGACACTGGCTACAGGAAACCAAAGCATAAACTACGTTGTTGTTTTGACGTAGAAATATAGACCAGGCTTAATCGTTATAATGTGCACCTGCTAGTTAAGAAATAATTTGTTTGTTCGTAATTAAACTCACAGGGAGAGTGGAGAGTGCACAGGATTGAAAAAAAGTTTCCTTTGTGTTAATTCAACAGATTTGCCCTTTATAAACAACTGTTGGCTTACTCATGTTGAAGCGTGTACCCATTAGGATACCACTATTTTCCCCAGTCTCCGTCCCTCCTCTTATACCTTTCTGTCCATAAACACATCAAAGACGACCACAAATGTCAAAACCATAGACTGTATAAAACATGGACGTAGTCTCCCCGACGTCACCCATCTGTTTCTGAAACAGTAAATGAAGCACATCAGCTATAGCGGCCATATTGGTAGTGGCAAGGGCTTTGCATACAGCTATAGGGTGATTGTCGGTCACATGACCCTGAGCTGTGCCTCTTATTGGGCGAGCTTGCGATCTTAATATCCTTTTAACTGCTGAGTCAGAAAAAATTTCACCCCCCGTACAGTGTGTGTGGATAGTAAAATTAGCGACTCAGACAGGAGACATTTTTTGAACCAGACTGTAAATAGGTTAAATTCTGTTTTGACTTGGTGTGTATGTTATTTCCTGTACTTCCGGAGCCAGCCTCAAGCGGTCACTCAAGAAACAGCAGATTTAGGCACTTCAGCATTGTCTCATATTCTTAGACCAGAGGTTGCGGCTCGGTCAAAATGGCTGAAAGGCATGTTCAGTTTGTAAAATTGCTAAACGTCAATTGGTGTAACCAATGTTTCTCATAAAAAGTCTGATTTTTCTTTAAAATGATACCATTAATATGATTTCCTCAGCCTGCAACACTGTAAAAAAAAAACAGAGAAATTTGAAATGATTTCAAACCAACTGACCCAGTTGCAGAGATACTGACTCGCTCAGTCCAACAAAACCCATTTTATCAAGTTCAGAAATGAACTATTTTAAAGATACTTTAAGATTATACTTTATAACAAACTTATTTCATCAGTACACTGCCATAACTTGTAGGAAGCTGAATTATTTACTACTTTTCATGCTTTTGTGGTTAAAATACTGGACAGTTTAATGAGAAAGATTCTTTAATTGGTTAAAAAATGGTAGAAATGTCATATAAAATCCTATGACACCAACAGAAATGCAAACTACGCATTAAAACATGTTGTTCTGACAAGTTTAAAGCATATTTTTGAAACCAACCCTTATAATATTGGACAACCAGTAGGGCCCCAACAGTAGAAAATCAAGACTCTGGGGTGCGTTTATTGAGAATGCTCATATTGTAATCCAAAACTGTAGAGTATTTGTTTACAGGTGGTTACTAAAAAGTGAATTCTGTGCTGTAAAATAAATATGCAGATGATTAGTCTGCAACAGTCTTGATTGCTGATGCATTTCCTTCTGACACAGGAAAAGCGCCCACAATAAAATCCTTATCAGGGTTTGATATGTGCCATTTGCTCTCTGTCACATTTTTGATCATGATAGGAGAAATGACACATTAATTTAATCACTGTGCTTTCTTCTCTCCTGCAGGATCAGTTTGACAACTTGGAGAAGCATACACAGTGGGGGATCGAGTATTTGGAGAAGTACACCAAATTTGTCAAGGAGAGATCAGAGATCGAAACCAACTATGCAAAACAAATTAGGTGAGTACTTGAGTGGATCCAGTTTGACTGTTTCCCTCCAGGTGGCTTGGAGAAAGAAACCCCCTTCCTCGTACGGCAGGGTTTGACCTAGTGAAGTGTCCTTGAAACAAGAGATTGGATCCTTGCAAGCTCATTATGAGCCGACCGTGACCTCTGCTTTCCCTGTGGAGGAAAAGTGAAGCAGTGATTCAGGAAGGCGTGTTAGCCTGATGCTAGGTGTGGAGCTAAATGAGCCATTCTCTGTCTTCTGTGTTTTTTTTTCCTCCACCAAAGTCTCTGTCTGCTTCCCTCTCTCTGTTTCCTGCGTACACGCTGTCTGTTGTTGTTGCGAGCTTCTGCTTCAGGCAAGAGGAAGTCAGGTTGTGGGGGGATGGGGTGGAGCGTGTGTTTCCATAGAGACTACAAGGCATCAGCATTATCAACCCCAGGTCTGACCCAGATTTTTTTTCTCCTCCAACAAGTGTAAGCCCCGCCCCCTCCACTTCTCCCCACTGTAACTCTGTTTTGGTGCAGTCAGTGATTTTTTTTTTAAGGCAGTAATGGGAGCATGAGCAGTCGAGCACTTAAAGGATCCATTCTCCAACCAGCCTTATCCAAGCACAGTGGGAGATACCCTGCAAAATCCATAATCCTCATCTTTAAAGAGGACTAGCAATATGGCTAATGCTCTAAGTATTGACCCCCTCCCCCCAAATAAACCCCCACTTTATAGGGAGCAGCCAATACCAGCTAGTTATTTACATGGTAACCCTTCACTACTGATCCTCAGAGCACAGCAGTCCTTATTTTGGATTTAAGTCAGCTTGAGATAATAGGACTAGTAATCTGTGTTTACATGCATGCATTAGCTCATACGAGCATGTGAACTGTGCACACTTTAGTCTGAAGTAGATCGTCACCCTATTAAAATAACGTCCCAAGTCATTTTTTCTTGCTTCTCCAGGTCTTGTTTGCTGCTTTTTTATTGAACTTAACCCATTTCCAACATCCAGTTTTGATTTGATTTGACTGAGTTATTTATCTCAAACATTTGCAGATTGCAAGTAGAAAACAAACCACACACTTTGTTGCCCAAGAGCGCCAATCCTAAGAGTAATGAATATGAATATGTATTCATTCCTAGAATGTTTGAGAAGGGACAGGAGGAAGCTACAGCATATATGACCCTGCCCCGACTCACTGAAGCACATTAATGTTAAGCCGCGTTTCCATCAAGCAGATCGGTTCGGTTCATCTTGGTATGGCGTGCTTGCATTTTGTGGCGTTTCCACTGACTGATCCTGGAACAGATCTCCAAATAACTGAGATGAGCCGTCCCACTTTTTGGGACCCTTTCGTATGGGTGCTGAACCGATCCGCTCTCAGAAGGTGGAGCTACAACACTGCAGACCGTTGATTGGTCGAAAGAATCGTCACTTACCGTGCAACAGCGGCTGCATTTCTCCTGGCGGCACACTGTCTTCTCTGAAACAAAGCTTGATTGCACTTTGTATCAAAGAGCTACATGCCAATCACAGAGAGGATAAAATGCTGCATGTCTTCCATCTGTGCTCTTTGTTTACTGTGTCGAGTTTTTCTTCGTTGGATTTATTAGCGGGGTAAACTGTGTCGCGCTGCTAAGTCGTCAGGCTATTGTTTAACAGCTGCGGCTTTCGGCATCCAGCTTAAACGCCGCCCACCACGAGTGGGCACAGTTTGCTGTGGAAACGCAAACAGGATCAGGCTTAACTATACCAAACTATGCCAAACCAGACTGAACCGAACCAGACTGCTTGGTGGAAACGCGGCTTAATTAAACAGAGAATAACTTTTATACAGAGTAAATGCAACTTACAAACAACACAAAGAAGAAAAAAATGTGAAACACATTGATGTAAATCAACAAAGAATAACTCTTACACAGAGTAACTACCATTTACAAGCGAATCAACCCTTACAAGA
This sequence comes from Halichoeres trimaculatus, assembly GCF_033239565.1. NCBI lineage: Eukaryota > Metazoa > Chordata > Actinopteri > Labriformes > Labridae > Halichoeres > Halichoeres trimaculatus. The sequence continues at coordinate 5,271,578 of NW_027437194.1, read as the reverse complement.
ATCGGTTGATACCTCTTGTTGTGTACAACACATACGATAAGAAAAGTACACATCCTCCAACAAATGAAGAAGCAAAAACCAATGAAGATTACAAATTTACTATTTAACCTACAGATCCATTTCCAGAAATCTGTACTGCTGAATTAATATCTGCTTCTAGGAGGACTTGAAAGAAATCTCAAGAGATTCAGGAGTTTTCACAGCTTTTTGAAACCTGACCATTAACCGTCCTTTAATTCCATAAAACAAACTCAAAATGTTAATAACTCCAAACTAAACTGAACAAATGTCAGGCCAATCATACACTGAGTTGGCATACTCATACACCTCCGTTAAAACTTTGAGGGGTATTATTGCCTTGTGCTCATTAATGTTTGGTGACAGAAATAAGTGGGCTAGCCAGGAATAGGTAGCTAGTAAGAAGTAGCTAAATTTATACTTAAACTTTAACTTGTGAAATTTAGACTAAATTCCCAACATTATACCCTAGCCTTTATGATAGTGAACATAATCACTTACCAGTAGAAACTAATTCAAGAAGCATGTTTACAGCTTCTTCTGCACTTAAGTTTCGGTTTCTTCTTGAAGCAGCCGCCATCATGAAAGCTCATTAAAGCGCCCAAATTCACACATTTAATCCTAAATAATCCAAAATTTTGACTTAGGCTGGAAATAAAATGGCCTAAGTCACCCTCTTGACAGAGCATGATCCTTTTAGCTAAAGATTTTACCTGAGATGGTCAGCGTTATCCAGAGGTGATTTAAGCCAAAAACTTCTTTTCGTCAAAAAATGACTTAGGCCATTATTTTAATAGGGTGAAGACATATATGTTGACTTGTAAAAAAACTGATTAAGCTCAATATTTTTGTCCTTTTAGTAATTTTCTGACATAAAAATCAGACTTCCTGAATTTAAAATTGATCTGTAGTTGTCAAAAAGTCACTTGAACGATGCTGGTAAGTGTGCAAGTTGCTCACTTCTGGTTTGACTGAAACAATACATTTGGTCTTGAAATATGAAGCTTTTGCAGAAGTGTTAAAAACTTCCTTTCTTTGAACATCCACTTTAGTGGGGCTGCAGAAGCACCACAAACCACACACTCAGTCACACTCAAGCATGTGTAATCAGAGATTTGAACACACACACACACACATACACACATCCCATAGTTTAGGTATTGAGCAGCTGCGAACAGTATGTTTGACTAAAGAGACAGAGGCAGACACATTTCTGTGTCAGGTTTGCTATTGTTGAACTTCAGGTCTCACAGATGGTGCGGATGTTTTCAGCCCCAGCCTGAAGACCCCGTGTCAAACTGACACACACACATGTGCACGGACATTGGCAAATCGCCACAAACAGGCAAGAAGTGGGACATCAGGACAGCTTGAGTCAGAGGGTTTTCCTGTGCTCCTGACACACAGACCTTCTTCAGTGTCTCTGTGCTCTCTGACCATTCTTCAGGACTAGTTATCCTCTATAATCAACTTAGCTCATGAAAGCAGGTTTAATCTAACAGGCTCACTTTAACCTGAGGAAGAGCAGAGCTGCTGGAGCTGACAAAGTAATCAAATTAGCCCTTTGATCTGCTCCTCTTTACTGTCATTAGTGTTGTTGGGAGACTTTTGCTTCTGTTCTTAAAAACACCAGACTTCCTCAGGAAAGAGCAACAAGTGAGCTGACAAACTTTATAACCGTGCTGTCTCCTTTAGAGGTTCAAGCATTACAGCCCTGGTTTCGCTAATGCTGCCTCTGTGAGTTGATTGAATCAATAAGACAGCGGTCAGGATGATTGGAAACTATTTTCAGAATTGATTCATTTTGCAAGCAAAACTCTGAAAAGAGGGATTTTTCATACATTAAAGAGGCTGTGAGGAGTTTCTAAGTGATCTCTTCTAGATACATGCCTGATCGTTATCCACACTTTAAAACTAGATTGCCAGCGCCAATTTAGGTTATTTTGAAATGCTACTTCATAGCTTCCTGATCGGGTTGAGAAATATGGGATCTAAGTCTCTATGACAACACCACACCAGCTGACAAAGTTTGGTAGTGAGAAGAGAGATCCGTGTTTTTCTCTACTTAAAACGATTTCTGTGATTAATTTTGTAGTGATGGTGGATACTGGAGCCTAACTGTCAGACAGAAAAATGACAGAAGAGAAGAAGAAAGATAAACAGGAGAGAGATAGAGCACGAGCTAAAGGCTAAAAGGGCTAAACTGTTTGTGCTAATGTTCATTCCAACTCACAGCTAGCAGTTATTCTGCAGTGGTCTGTTCAAACTTGAGAGTCTATCAATAAAATGAAGAGTGAGGTTACGTTTGCTCTGATTGGTAGATGACTGGCAGGACATAACCAGGATTCACTAACGTTATACGTTATAGATACATCTCACAGCACCATGCTGCCAGTAACATATGGGCGGCTACTAACCTACTGTACGAACTGATAGTTTGCTTGTTGTCACGTTAGCCTACAGATATGTCCTAGCACCAGGCTGCTAGTTGCGCTACACATAGCTGGCTATTGACGTACGATAAGGACTTACGTTTGCTTGTTGTCACGTTTCAAGCAACAGCGCTACGTAAAGGCTGTGTTATGCTTACCGCGTGAACGTGGTGCGCGGAAGTGATACACACACTGCAGGGGGTGGTGTACCACAAACATACATCTACCAGAGTACTAAATGAGAGTTGAAGAAGTTTGCCTTTGTTTACAACACATTTGCATATTTGTCACACCATGAATTATTTACAACTGGGTTATCACAGTGATCTCTGTGTGAAGAGTCATACAGATGCCTGTATTTCTGCACTTCAACCACTAGGAGATCCCGTTCTTCTGCCATCTTGTCTGCTGATCTGTGTTCGGCATGTTAGAAATTTTAAGGTGTGCATGGCGAGGAAATTTGCCGTATGAAAAGGACTACTCAAGGGGGTGTAGGTGCCAAAATGACATCATTTGTCTACACAAAGCCACATGGACCCCACGGATGTGTCAAGCATAAATCAGCCTTAACTGTACAGATAAATACCTTACCTTGTTGCATTGTATCCGGTAAAAAGTTGGCTTGAACACAGAAAATTTGTTCCAAAAGAAACACACTCCTGGTTAGAAGTCCCATTTTCATCACAGGGTGTGTATGAGACTCCCCTTAGCATCTTTAAAGAAACATTTTATCAAACCAAATTTCCCGAGGATAGTTTCATACTTAAAATTGGGGCCAGTTTCAGCCTTTATCTTCCTGCTTTAAGAGGCCACATTGCTGCTTAGAAAATGGCTAAAAAAAGGAGTGTCCCATTTAGAGCGTAGTAATCATTGATAAACCCCTTTGGCATAAAGGATGTTCAGAAGCTGACATCCAATTCAGTTCAACTCAATGCAAAGTTTCAGAAATAAAATCGCTAAGCACAAGAGGTTAAATCTATCAGATAATTGAAAAGCTTAAAAACATACAGCCTTAGCCGACCGACAACAACAGTAAAAGGTTTGAAGCCATAAAATGTCAGATATCTGCTATAACAACTGTTTTAATCACTCCAATCCTTGAGTTTAGTACCATCTATCACTATGACTCTGATTTGTACTATTTCTACCCTCCTGCCAACCACACTTTGCACTAATCCACCAATAATCCTCTCCCCCTGAATTGGTGTAAACATGCACAATGCTTCAGTCTAGTCATAGTAGGGTGATGCATTAATTCCTCCTCCTCCTCCCCCAAATCCCAGTCTGGCATAATCCATAACACAGTGGGAATAAAGTCCTGCGAACAAAGGAAACCAGAGGAGTGAGGGTGAAAGAATGTGTCTGTCTCTGCCGTGGTTATGGCGGTTAAAGTCTCACCTGGTGTGTAGCTCTCAAAGAGTACAAAGAGACAGAAGTAATCACCAGACACAGACACGCGTGCTTGTTTAATCCCTTTAATTAGGAATAAACTACTGGCCTATTTTTGTGTGATTTTTTTTAATTTATCGAGGTTAGTGGGCAAACAGAGTCTGGCATTTGACATCTGACTGAGTGAGTGGGAACCAGACCTATAATTAGAGACAGAGTGAGAAGGACAAGATAGACAGATCTGCCTAGCAACAGTGCAAACACCACAAGGGAGGAGATGCGTAGGGGTGGGGGGTTGTAGAGGAGCAGATCTGGATGGAGCGCAGACACATTGCATGGATTTTGTCCTTGAACACATGCATCAGATATTTTATCACTTATTTGAACACGTAACCACGGCGATCTGTATTTCCCATCTGTGTCCAACAAGGGAGCAGGGTACTGTTGCTAGTTTTTTGCATTTATTCTCTGTAAATGTTTCATTAAACAGACATCTTTATTAGTAAGTTAATGGAAACACACACATCAGTAAAGGGTATAAAACAGCTTCCTTAAAGAGGGGATATTATGCTATCTTTTATGTCGAATATGGATATAAAGTAACTATGCTGGACGTAGATTAAATATGTAAATTTGAACTGCTACATGTTCATATGTTGTAAAAATCTCTGAATCTGTCTGTCAGCTGCTCAAAACAGTTAAAAAATGCATAAAATCTTTACTGGATTTTTACAAGACTTGCTGAAATGATGAAGTCTAGGGCTGCAACCAACAATTATTTTAGTAATCGATTACTTTGACGATTAAATTTACGATTAATCGATTAATCGATTAATCGATTAATCGATTAATCGTAAAATAAAGAATGAGAATCCGTATTAGTTAAACTTGCAAAAACCAAACATATATTGTTATTTTAGTTGATGACTATTGTTTGACTATTGTTTTTATATTCAAAGAAACAACATATATGAGCATAGTTAAAGCTGATCAGATGCTACATTTATAAAGTTAAACAAACAACATGAATTTATTGTCACTTAAAGAATCAACAGTTCGGGCAAAATAACAGAAAAAATATTGTTATGTCATCATATTAAGAACTTAGTGGGCCAAAAAGGTAAATGAATAAAAATGTGTCCTCAGTCTTTTCACCTGCAGGTCAAACAGTTCAACCCCTTGCGCTACCACTATCTGTAGCAGCTAACGCTAATGTTAGTTTAATGAACTCCTTGTGGTTTTCAAACAGGGTGATGATTTAATGGAAAGACAAAACAAATCCTGAAAGACACACCATGCATTTCACAACATATAAAAAGAGTGTATGTGGGATTTTGTAGCTCCTCACTTTGCGGTTGAGCTCCCAGCTCGTCATTGATGAGCATGTTTGTGTTTTAGAGCTGGATCATTGCAGTTGCACTGCCGTGCCATCAAAGGTCATTTTATCAAATGTTGCAACTTAAACTCACCTGCCGGCTCGGCTTCGTCTCTGCCACGCTGATCTGTTTACATGTGACGCATACAGCCCTGCAGCCCAGATAATCTACACTCCAGTCCAGTAGGTGGCGTTAATGCACCTTCAGCTAGTTGCCAACCGCTAAATAATTCGTCACAAAGGAAGAAGACATATAAACAGAAGACAAATCTTCATCGTTGCAGCCCTAATGAAGTCTTTACATAAGGATCTCGTAATTGGTTCATGACATGTTGAAGGGGCGGGCCTCAAACACCAAGGTCCCTAAGAGCACTCAAGAGGACTGTCCAATCAGAGATAAGGGGGTTGGTGGAGCAGGGGGGCCTGAAAGAGTATTTTCTAAAACATCAGTGTGAAAATTAAAATTGTATATATTTCTTTAAGCTGTTAATCAGTTAAAGCTACTAAGGGGTACAAGAGAGACAATTCAAAGCCTTTAAAAAGCACAATACCCCAGCTTTAAGTGCCAAAAGATTGCACCATCTCTTTTTTTTTGTGCCAATTTTACCTGCCGTATCCACACCAGATGCTCATCCCTACTCTTATTCTGAAAATTTACCAGTGGGACAGTAAATTTGACCCTTAATTAAAGGTAGTGACACACATTAAAGCTGAGCACTAGAAAAAAACACAGATATTTTTGTGAACTCCAAAAAGAAAAATAAGGATGTTTCCTGCAACTAAAAAAAAAACGAAAGAAAGGAAAAAGAAGAATAAACATTTTGTGTATTTCCCCAAGTTGAAAAGTTCAATTTTAATGACAAACCAACCACTAACTGCTTCAGAGATGCTCAGTCCAACCTCTGTTTTCAGAAAAGTCATATAAATTGTTTACTTGTCCTCTTGACAGACCTGAGGAAACACGAATCTTTACTCTAGTTAAATGTTTATAGACACTTCTTTGTGGCTGAAAGGTTTGTTTTGGGCTCAGATATCTCGATTTTGTCTCAGAATGTTGTTGTTGTTATATGGTTAAAAAGCCTTTACCCCCATAGAGCCGGGAAGCAAGAGTTAAACCTTAATCTGTCACTAAAAGACGACGAAAGATGACGAAAACAAAACGTGAAACAAAAATGATCCCATTGCTTTTGGTCTTGATAACCTCAGTTTTTTACAAACTGCTCCTAAATTGTTCCCAGGATCCCTGAGGCTGGAGCAAACAACATGCTTCAGATCCATCCACTCACAGAGCAGGTCATTATGTTTTATTGACAGAGTAGCCTCAAACACAGCATCAGCAACATTTGTAGGCGAGTGTCACGCTGTCACGATGAAACAAACCTGACATGTTGAAGTGTTACCTGTCAAAGAACACAGCAGCTGCTCGAAAGAAGAGGAGACACAATCATAACTGTTAAAATATCCAGACACATCCTGTGGATTATTTATCCTAACCCAGCAGCGTGCGTCATTTGACCTGAACTCATCTCGTGCCACGAACGTGCAGCTTGAGTCATAAGAAGGGCAGCGGCAGAATAAGAAAGGCATGCCTGTTTCTGGTGACTGCCTCTGAGTGCTCGCTCCTGGAGGCGATGATTTATGACCTGAAGAGAGGAAGAGGGGGATGAAGAAGAGGGAGGAAAAAAGCACTCTGCTGGATTGAGTGGTGTACTGGATGATCCTTTGGCAGGTCCATCGGGGCAGTGTCAGGGAAATATAATGGGTGATGGTGCACTATCTTGTGTGCTCTCAGGAAAGCTTCTGAAAGACATGTCTGACTAAGCTGAATTCTTTGTTTTCACAGGAATTTATCAAAGAAGTATCAACCCAAGAAGAACTCAAGAGAAGAGGAAGAGAGCAAGTAAGTTGGACAGAGAAAAAATGAAAGGATGCATAGCGTTTTGGGAAAAATCTTGTTGTACAAAAATGTTTACGTCCTTTTCAAACGATGTAACTATCACTGCTCACAAACTTCCATGCATCCTTTACGTTATTGTAGTTAACCAATACATCCACCGGGGGGGGCAGCCCAGAGTCAAAAAATTATGACACCAAAAAACTCAAAAACAAACAAGGCGACTGTGGAGGAGTTTTGCTAATGTACCGCGAGCATTAAAGACCAAAATGGAGGCAGTAGGAGTGGGGCGATATGCTATTCTCATGATTTGATTTTGTTTTGATTTTTAGGGTGATTGGATCTAAATTGTGATTCCTTGATATTTATGATTTATGCAATTTACAGTTTGCCTTTTTAAAACCAGACCATGAAAGAGTTAAATGATGATGATTATGTCTACTGACTTTGTCAGGAGACATATTTTCCCATAAATTGCACATCACGTAAGTCAGAGAGAAACATTTCGCCCTCTGCTGGAGAAAAGTGGAAACTTTTTTCTTATTCAGTTTATAAATAAAGACTGAAATTAAGAATTTGAATTTGAAAAAAAAAAACATTTGACAAAGAATACCAATTTTGATATTGTCAAACAAAAAATCTTGAGATATTGATTTCTGATTTCCCCTCCCACCCCTAGGAGGCAGCGTTGGTTAGGGAGGCTGTTAAATACATTGCAAAAGATCCTTCATTGTTATTTCTTCTTCGTGTTTCACCAAAGCTACGTATTGGATAGACAGTGACACTGCTAGGGATGGGTACCGAATCAGGTACTTTTATAGGTACCGACTGAATTCTGTCAAAAGTACCGGGTACCGATTCATGTAAAATCAAAAGGTACCATGTTTAGGTACCTAGATGCATCTTTGTGACTGTGATGGCATGGATGAGAAGGCAATTTTCCATGGTGGGCATGAACACAGCATTTTAAGGTTATATACTGAAGAATAAGTATGTTAAGTTGATTTTTTTTTTTATATTCTATTATTTAAAAAATTGATATTTTTTACCACATAAGCACAAAAAAGTACCGAAAATTGGTACCGTTGAGTACCGATACCGATTGCCAGGTACCGGGCATCAGGACCGTATCGTTTCAAATGTGAAAGGTACCCATCCCTAGACACTGCCCCCCACTTTTTCTGGTGGTACTGCTCTGATTGGTTCGATTGGTAAATCCTGTACTCTGTTGAGTGATTCTGTTGTAAATGACGAATCATATTTGTTGTATTAAAGTGAGCCCTGTTGGTACCTCCTCAAGGAACACTCACTTTACCGTCATAGCTTTTCAAAGAGAAGTAGTCCAACACAGCGGACATGTTTGCAACTTGGTTTGATTTACAGCAGGTGTAAAGCAGGACAGTGCTAAAGACACATGAAAACTGGATCGGTCCTGATCACATAATGAAATCCGATGCCATCTGATCCTCCCAAAATAGCCACATTGAGTGCCGATACCGATCAGTGTTTCAGATCGGGACATCCCTAGACAGAAGGCTCCATCCAGATCCAGACCAAACCGGTATGGACAACCGTCAAACTCAAAGTTGTAGTCTGAAGACAGTAGACGAGCTGACTTTATGATAACACTGGCGATGGATGAAAAAATATAGCTGAATTGAGCGATTTTGCAGAGATTATGTTCCGCGCTGAAGCTCCCTTGCCGTGGCCCCCGCTAAGTGCGTCTAAAATCGGTTGGATCTAAATAACTTCTGAAGGACTCTGAGCTGCACAATGTTTGTCTGAGTGAGTATATGAGCATGCACACACCTATAAATAAGGTCCAGGTGTCAAAAAACCGGAGTTTCCCTTTAAATCCCAAGTTTTAGAGGTGGCAGTAGGCAAAGTTTTTGTGGTCAGAGAGAATTTTATGAAATAGGATTCAGATAAATCCTTAAATGTTGAACTATTCCTTTAATTTCTCTTGTTTTGAGTCATTTTCTTCTGTCTTGACTGTCACTGTCTGGTGTCTACCCAGGTACACCTTCTGTCGAGCCTTCCTGACGACGCTCAATGAATTAAACGACTATGCGGGTCAGCATGAAGTCATAGCAGAGAACTTGACGGCTCAAATCATCAGCGAGCTTTCGCGCTATCTACAGGAGATCAAGGCAGAGAGGAAATCGGTAAGATCACTTTTTTTACTTTATCTGTTTTGTGCTGGGATTAACATTCACTGTAGTGAGTAGGAAAAGGGCTCTGCAACCTGCTCTCGCTGCGTACTCTGTTCAGCGCCAACTGAGGTCACCGCTGAGCAAATATAGAAACACCCAAAGGCTCCCCAGAAGAGCGAAACGTGACCGAGGAGTCCTTTTTATGGAGCAGAGTCCTCCCCTCTGGATCATTTCCTGCGTATTTCTCTCTGTTCAAACCGGCTTACAGAGAAATGGTGAACCACACGCTGTCCTTAAATGATGAAGTCACTTTTCATGCAGCACATGATTCAGAGATAACAGAGTGGTGCATGTGAAATTTAAAGAGCTGGTGGATGAGGAGGGAGAGAAACTAACAAGCTGGAAGAAATGACTCGCTTGAAAGTCTGTCATGGATTGTTGTGTCATGGAAGTCCAGCTGAGGGAACTGGAGTGGAAAACCAGAAACCAGAAGGCCGCTCAAAGGCACAGCGCCCCTGCTTTTTTAGAGGAGATGCTTCTTTTGTGACTACAGGAAGTAGAGATATATTCTGATTTAAGATGCAGTTTTAAGGGGATTTCCAGAGCTTCAAACCCCTGCAGACCTGGTTTCCCCCGTGGCGCTGATTCAGTCTCATTTGGCGTATTATCCTCCCTCTGTGGCGTTAAGATAGACTCTGTCTGCAGGATGCTCCCCTGACATCTCTCTTCCTCTTCATTTCTCTGCACACTTCCTCCTCTTTTCCTCTTTTCTTCTGCTACAAGCCTCTCATTCTCTCTTCATAGAGAATCCCCCTGTTTTCAGCTGCTCGTATCATGAAATTGTCATGTGTTTGCCTCTCTTAAATAAGCTGTGTGTGAGGGGGGATTTCCCTTTGTACCACGGGCTGATAAAATCCAGTATCTGTTCAGAACAGAGGATCATTTTATCAAACGTTAATCAGATCTGAATCAGAACAGTGTCTTGTAGAGTGAATACCCTCATTATGCTTTTATTACCCACAAACTTGTGCTTTTAACACTCATGAATCATAGAAAACGATACTCTTTGAGTTGTTCATGTGCTGGAAGGGGTTGTAAAACTAAAGGTCACTTTGTGAGTCTGTCCTGAAGAAAGAAAACTCCACAATATTCAAACTTCAGACTTAGTTTTGCATAACTTAGAAACTTGGTTATCTTCTGGCGGCTGTGGCCCCACCTATCCTCTAGGAGTTATTCTTTCATCTGTTTTCGAAACCCTCTCAATTCTTGCAGAATCAGACCCATGTCGGTCATTTCTCCAACATAGCTTGCTGAACTCCTCGCACTGTTAGCTAGCTACTTTTAGCTTAGGTTGTTGCGTCTTGTTTCCTTCCCGACTCCTGTTTCTTTTTCTATCGTTTACTGCTCAGTACCTTGTAAGCTTTTATTTAGAAAGTTCTTCTTTGGTTTTATGGGAGTATTACTCTAATTACTCTGGTTCAGTCGGGAGCTCTTCCCCTTTGTGGCCGTCATGGTGGTGTCTGACTGGAAGTCCTCGGTTTTGCATAACTTGTGGTCTTCGAGATTTATCAGTGGATTGCTTCAACCTGCTGAGAAATGAACACAAACTAAAGTTCCTTATTTTGTCACTTGCAGGCATTATTTGCATCCAATATATTGTATTTGGTGGTATCACTCCGTTCTGGGTGTGTCCTGCTCTTCCACATGCCCATGGAAGGCCAAAGTGTAATATGGGGAGGCCACACCTCCCCTTTCTTTCATGTGAATACATGAACAGCCATTGCAGGGAAAGCAGCAGCAAAAATTAGCAAAATCTACGCCGGTAAAATTAGACATTGTATGAAAGGAGGAGCTGGGGTGGAGGTGTGTCCCACCCTGCTAAGTGATTTGCAGGAAGACCAGAAGAGTAAGCAGTAGGGTTGGAATAAAAAAAACAATGTATTGAAGTAATTTTTTGACAATTTTAAATTGTGATGTTTTTGTTCAAAAGTAGTTTTTCTTAAATTTAAGTCCTTCATTTCAGTCTTTATTTATAAACTAGGTTGGAAAAAAAGTTGAGATGTCAGATCCCCTGAATGAATCCTGAAACTGGACTCGCAGTCAAAGTCCCAGCCCTGATAAACAGGCTAAACCTGAACCAACGCTTTGCTCAGTTTTTGCTCTTTAAAACACGAGACTTGCTAATCTACCTCTAACTGGACTTCCTGTTTTGTTTGTTAATGGCTTTGTGTTTTAAGGATGAGCTCTGATTATGGATGGGTACCAAATTAGGTACTTTTAAAGGTACCGACAAAATCCCGTTTGTAGTACCGAGTTCTGATTCACGTAAAATCAAAAGGTACCATGTTTAGGTACCTAAACACATCCTTGTGACTCTAAGTAGTAGCCGCTTTTCCATGCTGGACATGAACAGAGCATTGCAAGTTTATAAATTGAAGAATGATTCTGAATTGTCTGAATTGAAGAACTGTTGAGTACTGATAGCGGGGCATCCTCGTCCCAGAGGTCACAGGTTCAGCTCATTAACTGCTCCGCCATTTACCATTGTACGGTTTTGAAGCCAAAATACCCCTGTCACAGGCGCCGCCATTGTAGCAGTGGTGTAGCCAGAGTCTGCGCAGTAGGGACGATGAGGGATTCTGGGAGACTTGAGTGGAGCTGGGTGACAATAATAGTCGTTATTTTTTTTCTTATGAGAGTCTAATCACTTCTTGACTCTACCTCCGAACATGTTTTACAATCCCCCCAAAAAATACACAAGAACGTCAGCTGTCAATCATCGTTAAACGTTACGTAAAGCCTTGTTATTTAACCTTGTATAAGTAATGAAAACGAAACTTTTCAGAAAAAAAGAGGACTTGAATACAACGCAGCCAAATGATATCTTCAAATCACCGCAACAATCAGACGTGAGAAACATTTCTAAGAGGTGTATTATTTTTTTAAAGTTTGACCACAGCCCATCTGGAATGACTGGGGAGATGGATTTTTTAACCTATACTGCAGCCAGCCACCAGGGGGAACAGTTTTTGTGGAGACCTCACTTCGAGCCAAGGAAGATGACGTCCATTTTTTTACAGTCTATGGTTCAGCTCCCACCCAGGACCCTTTGCTACATGTCTCCCACTTTCTACTCCCCAAACTTCTCATCTCTTTTTGGCTAACAGACTTCGACTTCAACATTTTTATTAATTCGTTATCTAGACTAGAAACAGAATAGAGCCTGGATTTGAAATGAAGGAGAACTCCCTTCAACATGAGCAGAATCAAACTATCCTCTGTTTTCCCTCTTCTGTTGTTGGTTCATTAAATTGGTCTTCATTTCAGACTAAGCTGTTCAAGCAGACCAAGACAGCAGGATTAGAACAGGAGGGTCAGGGTCTCCCACTCCTGTATTTACAGGAAGCTTATTGGACAGGTGAAATCCCCACGACAAACCAGGAGGAACAGAAGAATAATACCTCATTAGTTTCTCATGTAGGGTTTGTTACGCAACTGTACCCGGCTTGTTTTTTTACCGTTTCCCTGAGTGAACCCCTGGTTAAGCTCTGCTCAGGGTGGCAAAGAGGTGAGGCCAAGAATGCCGTCTTAAAGGATTTTTACCCAATATGAGCCCAGAGTTGTTTTTGAAGAAAAAGGAACCTGGCTGTACGAGTCATGCTTTTCAATGCAAAGTGTTTCATGACGGCTCTTTTGATTAGATTTGAGCTGTTGCTGTGGGTTAATATGGGATGAAGAGCCTAAGCCTCAGTAGTCTGTCATTGTGCTGAGGAATCATAATAAGGTGTTTGGTCAGCACAGGCCAAGGCTAAGGTATCATCTCTACATTCCTGAGCTGGCTGTAACACTGATAAATGTGACTGTATTCACCACATGTATCAACACGTGTTACTAAAGTGATCTGAGCGTCCTCCTCTGCACCCACAGCGCAGCTCATAACTTCATCCGCCAGAGGAAGGCGTCTTGTGACATTGTGGCATGTTCAACCAGCCAGCGAAAAAGAAAAAAGGACACATCTTACTCAGCCGGCTGTCTGTGGAAATAAGCGTTACATTTACTGGAAAGTCAGCAGAAAAGCTTAATACTCGATAAAACCTGTTAAGGTGGGTTTTCATTCATCTCCTGGAGGTCAAGAGGAAAATGGTGTAAGAGCGAAGGAACAGCACGTCTCTCTGGAGAGGCCTCACATGCCCTCGTGTGTTGAGTAAACAGACAAACAGGAGACACGGAGGAAAAGTCAAGTGGTGGATTTTCTGTCCAGAGCACGATATTACTCTGAATGAATGGATGCCTAACGCTTTTGACATGAGGAGAAAAAGTCTGAAGAGGTTTTAACGACGCTCTGGTCTCTACTTTCTCTGTGATCTGTGGTTATATATAGAGTCCTATGATTGTATGTGTGCTGACAACTGTGCAGGACTGCAGGTGCACATACCTATGAACCAAGTCACGTCAATGAATGACTAAGAGATCACCCAGTGTGGAAACGTGTGTGTGTGAGTGTGTGTACATTGGTACGTCTGTTTTGGGGTTTAGTTTTTGTTCTTCTGGCCGGCAACGGGAGGTGATTTTTGTTCTTGTATTTCTTTAAAAGCCGTCCGGCAGAAAATGTAACAAACACAACAGTCATCCCCCTTGTAACACACGGTGGTAGCATTTTCGATTGGACCAACGCAAAACTGTAAATTAGCGGGGTGAAGCGGGTCTGGCGTTGCCACTGCCAGCTGATCAGAGCAGAGCAGAGCCGACCCATTCCAACCAGCAGCGTTCAGTCATTAGCCAGGATAGGCACAGACTAATCAGAGTTATTCAGCTGACGTCTCCCACTGTGGTAAACAAAATCATTACCTGTTCAACAGAAACTCAGCTGTCTCTGCGTCAGTCTTCAGTCTCAAATCCCTCTGCAGCTTTTTCCACCGGTTGTACATTTCACCAATATTCAGTCTCTGTTGGCACCTGTATCGCTCATAATTCTCCCTTGCTTCAGCCTTTTCCTCAAAACTTTTTTGTTTTCTTCCCTTCCCTGTGGAGGGTAACAGTAACAGCTTCCTGGTTTCGGTCTTCTCTGGCTCCATGACGCTTCGGTAGCTGAGCAGCTAGCTGACGTGAGAGGGGTAGTGGGGAAGGCCGAGGCGAGACCACTGGCGGGACAGTGGATTTTTTTTTTTTTAATGTATCACAATAAACGCAGGGCATCTGAGAGTATGCAAGCTAATTCACCACAAGCCTTTATCCTGGTGCTCCACTTGTTTTTTTTTAAGTAAGAAGTTCCCTTTCCAGAATTGGACGATGTTTAGGGATGGGTACCAAATTAGGTACTTTTATAGGTGCTGATCGAATTCTGGCAAAAGTACCGGGTATCGATTCACGTAAAGTATCCTTCCTAAATGTATCCTTTTGACTGTAAGGGAGGGGAACAGTAGGTGATTTTCTATGCTAGAAATGAGCACAGCATTGAAAGGTTATATACTGAAGAATAATTGTGTTAAATTAAGAAAAAAATAAATTTCATTATTAAACAAATTGATATTTTTTTACCACATAAACACAACGAAGTACCGAAACTTGGTACTGTAGAGTACTGGTACCGATTGCCAGGTACTGGGCATCGGTACTGTATTGTTTCAAATGTGAAAGGTATCCATCCCTAACGATGTTGGCCTTAAAATTTTTTTTATCTGAAATATAAACCATTGTTTGTTGCTTAATATTCAAGGATATGAGCCTAGCTGCCGTGACAGAATTTGACAGAAATCCTCAAGCCTGCTAAATTATGTAGTTTTGTGTTAATTCAAATGTCAGTGATGTGACGTCAAACACTGAGAAAGAGTTGCTATTGACTTCCTTTGTCTTTGTGCCACCCATTGACTGTCTATAGATTGGACAGCGTGGCTCTGCCTTTAAAGACAAAATTTCCCTGTCACAGTTGCTGCCATTGGCAGCCGTTGTGCAGCCAGAGTCTGCGAAGTATCTACCTCCTGACATATTTTACAAAAAAAATACACGTCAGCTGTCAATCATTGTTAAACGTGACGTAAAACCTAATTTTTAATCTCTTATAACTGATGAAAACGAAACTTTTCAGAAAAAAAGGGGACCTGAATTAAGGCTGAAAAATTGGTTGAATTGAAACAGACATCGCAATGTAATAGAAAGCAATTTTCAAATCGCAAAATTAGTTCAAAAAGACTTTGAGACTAATGAATTTATTTATTTTCAGCCCTAACCACTAGGATTCTTATCTGCCTGTGGCGGTCGAGTCAACTTAAAATTGTCTCCTCACCTTCTCTGAGCTCTGCGGTCGGTGCATCTTTATAAATAAATGAGACAAATGTCACAACACCGCTGCTATCGTCACCACCGCTCATGATTTACATTTCTTTGTAACAACTGGTTATTTAAAGCTGCTCTCACCTGCTCCAGTCTGCAAACATTCATGTTGTTCAGCCTACTGGATTAGCATGCTAACAGAGCCTATGCTAACGGAAACTTACAGTTTTTTGCTAAAGAATTGTAGTTTTTTGAGTCTGATGCCAGAATTTGGTGCGGTGCGCCACAGAAAATAAAAAGGAGTTGTTGAATCAGCCACGTCAAACGGAGCTGAAATAGAAAATAAAAAAAGGAATCCTTCAGCTCTCAGATTACAAAGTTTTGTGTGGAGGAAAGCTTATGAGTCACACAGGATCTAAGTCACACACACTCAGCGAGGCCAGAGGGTGTCTGTCTCACATCAACTCTGTCTGGTGAAGGAACGGTACTGGAACAGAGAGAGGCAGATTAGAAAAGTTTTCGCCTTTCTTACGACTCATCGAACGTTTGCATCAGGAGTCCATGGACTCAGTTTTCACTCACTAAACTCACATTATCCAGGTTTGTAATTATATCGTGAGAGTAGGAATATTCTGGTTGGAGTAGAGTTTGTGAGCTCGACCTTCTCAGTTGATAGATTTCAGCTACAGAGGTCCAAGTATTTCCCCACCTGCTTGTTTTCCACGTGTCACAGCTGGTATCAGAGCTGCTCCAGGAGGGGAGGAGGGAGTCTGGACTTTAAGAGAACCAAATGACAAAAACTGAGAGTGTGGATCATCTATTTAATAATAGATTTATTTGTACATTTCATACCAAAGTTATTCTATAATTAGGGGTATATTTCAAATCCACGGGGTAAACTTATCAATTTACTAAATATTGGAGTTCGCAGTTTCTGTGCTGTCCGATTTTTCTCAAATGTCGTTTGCTTCTCAAAATTAACACTAGAATGCATGTTTGTGTTTATTACTCTATACAGATAAAATAATCCACTTTGTGTCGGAGAAATCTGTGTCAACTGTGTTATTAATGAAAAAAACCCTATAAATCAGCAATGGTTTGCTCCAAAGTCACATGGCTTGAATCAAGTGAGGTCCCATCCTTTTTGGTGTGAACCTTGAGAAAAGTGTGTCATGTTTCAGCTCCTCCTCATCAATATTTCATCAGAATGATCGTCTGTACATGGGGTGCATAAATTGTTCGTTACCAACATTTTCTACTGTTCTTACTGAAGATGTTATAAAGACCAAACTGTGAAGAAAAGGAGCAGAAATATGAGCTGATGGAGGTCAGGTGGTGGCATGTTTAGGGTCTGCAGTTAGCACAAGGGACAAAATATGGAGGAAATGTTGACTGTGTTGGCATCACTAAGAGGCCGTTTACACGACAACGGTTTTAGGCTGAAACGCAAAAGTTTTGTTGCGTTTCAGCCTTGCGCTTACACAGAAACGGGGTTTCCACCGACCTGAAATGCAAACTTTTGAAAAAGGCTTTCAGAGTGAGATTTTTCTAAAAGGCTGCTGACGCCGCTGCTGTGTAAACAGCAAGCCGGCGTTTTCAGTGGAAACGCTGACGTCACACTCTGCGTCGCGCAAGCGCATACAACAGGACAACAGTACCGTTGTTGCGACCATCACAAACTACCGTGTTGTGCTTGTGCTGCTGAATCTGCACTTAGTATTCCGCAATACACCAGATGACTGGCTCAACTCTACTTTGGTGGAGATCTACCAAAAGCGGCTTGTGGATCAGACAGTTAATATATTTTTAATATATTTTTTGCAAAAAATAATAATAATATAAAGCAGAAAAAGCACTTTTTTTCACTTTTTTGTATGGAGGGATTATCAGTCATCATAAATGTCATCATAAAGATGCGGACACATCTTTACCATAGAAGCTGCATTTAGCTTCATTCCTTCAGATGAGTTTGAGTTTTTTACAGACTTAATACAAGCTGTTATTAGCATAAAAATGTATGATTGTCCTTTGGTCAGTTTGTTAGAAATGATACCATACAACAGAGGCAACTTCTATCAAGTTTTGACCGTCACAGAGCAACCGGTGTTTTGGAGTTAATAGCGACCATGCTAACTGGTGACTCTCAGTTGACAGTATCAGTGATTAACGGCCGAGAGTCACCAGTTAACAGGGTCACATTTTACACTGAAACACCAGAGACGTCTGTGGGTAAATAATTAACACTAGACGTAGTTTTCTGGTTCTTTAATTATGAACTGGGTCTCAGACTCAGCAGTCTGTGTGCTTTTTTGGTCTGGGAGGGTTTCTGATTTATTGACACACGTTTACATCCTGGTCTGTCACAGTCTGGCAAGTGTCCACGGATGATGCAATCATGAGCATCGTGGGATTTTTCAGCTAAAAATGTCTGTCCACCTAATATCTCTCCTTTTGCTGCTATTTCGCAAACCAAGGAGATGTTTAACATCCATATAAGTGTTGATATTTAGTTTAAAAATGTTTTTTTTGGTGGTTAACTCCTCCACGTCAGTTGACAAACCATTATACTCTGCAGTGCTTCTGCACCCAAGTTGCGCACACACCCGGCGTTGTTGATAAACAAATAATCCCTCTATACCTGAAGAGAAATTTGCTGTATTTAAAGCACCGAATCATGCATCCCTTGTCAACAAGCATGAGTTAATTAAAGAAAGAAAAGTCTTGTGCCACGCTTTTTAAACAAATACAAGATTTGTCGTTTCTTCTAATCTTATCACATTTTCCATTCCCTTTCCTACGTTTGATAAACAAGCTGCAGAACATCTGCATCTTCACCACCTGTGTCACAGATGTGCGTTGACTCACTCTCGTTTTCATCGTGTCAGAAAGTGAAGTCGTTTTATCTCCTCCTTCATCCTCCTGCTAAGATCTCGGTTAATCTGCTGGAGGTGTTTGGGAAAGAGTGTCACTGTAGTTTGTTTATCTTCTCGGTGATTGAAGATTTGTTGATGCAGCCAGCCGGGGATGCGGGATATTTTTCAGATATGTTGTTATGGAGACAAATATTTGGCTGCACAGAAACGGTGATGTCATCCAGGCTGCATCTGTGTGATGTTTCAGAAAGGCTGTAAGGTGTCCTCGCTTTGTCTTATCATCATTTAGCGAGACTTGATCGTATCAAACAGGAAGTGAAGGTCAGGTTTTTAGCAGGAATCAAACCAACCCCCTCAAAATGCCTCGTAACACGTCACTTCAACGGGGGCTCCACACTGTCCCGTTTCTGTTTGAGCTCAAATACTTCCTCTGAAACACTGGAACACTTCCTGTTTCTGCTCTGCTTCCCTTTGGGAAAAGAGAAGTGCGAGTATCTGAGGTGAACCAGACCGCGTTCTCACTTTCTCACTAACTCCTCAGATGAGATTCAGCTTACGGTTCTCGTGAATTTCACCGAGTGGGTTTGTGTGGATGAGAAAATCCACAGAATGCTGAGTTCCTCTACCTCAAGCTTTCAAATCTGTATAAAAGACCCGGTTTGTTATTCAATGGCAGCATCGATATTCAGCTCAGCTACTTCCGCAGCCTCTGTAACCAGGGGTTACCTCATTGATAGTCAAGTTTCTTGTGTGTGTGATTTCCATTTTGAGTTGACTTTTTGGATTCTTTAAAGACTTAAAATTAAAAAAAAACTGAAGCTTTGTGAGGAAGCCAATCAGAGGTGTAAAATTCATCCTCTGTGTTTCCACAGGATCTGGCTGTGCTCCACGTAGCGCTGTGCAGAGATATGCTCTGCCTCTGGGCCCCGTGCCCTGCTCCCCTGCAGGGATATAGGCCAAGTGAGGCGGTTTATAAAACCACACAGTGTGTACTGTGTGTGCTGTATGAGTCCAGACCTGCAGCTGTCACCTAGTCTGGACTTCAATGTCACACTTGCCAAGTCTGTGTCTCCCTCGACTGCGCTGTCTGAGCGCCTGTGGTTTTGTTTTTATCTGATGGTACGCTCACTGGAATCTGAATTCATATCGTATCCTATTTCCTCCTCAGTAACTGAAGCTTTGTTGTGTAGTATCTACTTAAACAGTTGTAACTGTCATCTTCCTGATATTTTACTTCCTTTTTATTCATCGCAGACACAACTGTTGCTTTTTTTTAACTTCATTTTTGTAGTGTAGATTCATTGCTTTACATTTAAACATAACATACAAACCCAGCTTTGGGTATGAAGACAGAATAAGAGGGGAGATATAGGTAGCTATAGGTAGCCGATCCTGAATTAGAATTTGAGATTAGAATAGAAAATACTTTATTTATCCCAGAGGAGAAATTCAGGAGTCACAGCAGCAATCAAGAAAACAAAAGTTTAGAAAGAAAGTGAATAGAGATAGCATAAGAAAATCCATCATTGTCCAGTCAGCCAGCCTCCACCTCCACAGGGTCCAGGACTGAGCTTCTTCAGCAGTCTGTTCAGTCTCTGTCTCCTGGATCCTGTCTGCTCACCGCAGGTGAAGCTCTTCACATGTGGCGTTGGTGTCTGGTGTTAGCTCTGTTAGCCATGTCTGTGACTAGCATGATGCTACTCTGCCTTCTGGTATTCCCTCTGTTGCTGGGTTAGCATGGCTAGCTTGTCCATCTTATTTGAGATAGATCTTACGTTCCTAATAACGATGGATGGAAGGACAGGTCCATGTCGTCACTTCTTAGCTCACACCTGAGAACCAACATGTCATCTTTACCTCCTTCTCCTCACTTTGTGGGAAACATCTGGCCTAGCACCAGTTAGCATTGACACGCTACAGGCTGCTAACAGCTGATTGCACATGTAAACAATGCTGCCATGGTTACATGTAGGATCTCCAGACAAACACAGGACAAAAAATAGTAAAATATATCACTGTAGACAAAACCAGTTTGGTGTCCACGACCAACAAAATAATGATCCACTTCGAATGCAGAGATGAAAAATTAAAAGAAACAAAGGCAGTCGAATAAGAAAAAGTTTGTGGGTGATGATATGCAAGAGAAATGAGGGTAAAACTGTCATGCTTTGAATAATGATGCCAAGAGGTTTACAGTTATTATCTCACAATGTTTACATTCAGACTGTCACTAATGACACAGGCCCGTACCTCCAGATGCTGCCAGTATCTTTTTTTTATAAATACATTCTTTAAAGTTAGGTTTTAGAGTATGTGGAAGTCTTTTATTATTCCTATAGAAGAAGCTTAAAAACCAACAGCTGGGGTGCACATGTGCAGACCTCTGGGGGCCTCAATCTGGTTGATCTTTAATCAAATATACTTAAAGCCATTTGCTTGAGTTTGTACAGATCTGGCACGGTTAAGCTCATGGGTTATATGGTCTTCATTTTTAATGCAGCTGCAGTATTTGCCCTACTTTCAGCGCTGACGCTAATACTCCCCTGTCCCACTGTGAGTAATAATCATAATGTTTTATATTTAATGGTTTACTCGTGTGGCTCATTCCAGCTGCTTCTCATTTATCATCCTCATGATGCTCAAGGTCAAGTTCACCTGTTTCTGAATCCTCTCAGCTTCTGAACAGGGGGATAATGTTTCCTCTTTTCTCTCTGTCTCGCAGCATTTCCATGATGGGCGTAAGGCACAGCAGCACATCGAGAGCTCGTGGAAACAGCTGGAATCAGTAAGTCAACATCTTCATAAGCAGTACTGAAATTCACACGCTGGTTTTAGCTGGTGACAATACACAACACTTAAAAAGAAGAACTTCACCTTATTACCACATAGTTTTGATATTGTTTCCAAAATGATGCAGTTGGATTTAATCAAACTTCATTTTCTGAAGATTTCAAAATCGAAAAATGCTTCCTTGGGGTCCTCTGTTTTTACTTTATAAAAAAAAAAAAAAAGACTTTAGCTGAAATAGAATCTGACAAACAAAGAACTCACCATCCAGGAAGTAGCCAGTAGCAGTTTCATGCCTAAAATGACCTTTATGAACTTTTGTTGATGCTGAAAGTGTTGTTTACAGTGGATCTATAAGAAAACTGAGAAAATTGATGGCCATTCTAAATGTCAACACAGCATTTGGATTTTGAAAAACAGAAAAAAGTCCCCGTCTTTGCTTTGTTTCAAAGTCCAGCTTTCATCGAGACAACATGGTCTGTAATCTGGATTTCAATAGAGAACACCATACACAACAAGTAGTGATCCAGTCTATTTGTTGTTAATCTATCCATTGTTTATAAAGTTTAATTACCGGGCATCAACATTAGAGCTGCATAATCCTAAAGCACACAATGTGGACATGATGATTACAGCAGAGGGAGCAGGTTTATTAGGCAGTAAACCATGTTTCTAAATGAAAACAAAATAATAGAGGACCAAGCATAAAACCCTGAGGTGGGGATTCACAACAAAAAAAAAAACTAATTGGCTGCTAGCCATTTTCAGAGCATCTTGAACGATCTTTCAAGACCCAAATAATCTTGTTTTCTCTGACTATGTAAAGACCAAATCTACCTAAAAAGAGTGGACTCTCTTCTTTTATGTCTCTCTTCCTGTTTTTGATCCAAAAAACAGACAACAAATACTCTTTTTAGATCCTTTTCGTCTTGGGTGCTCCATCCTTTGATCCTCTCCATGGTCGTCTTTTCTCACCATTGCACCGCTCTTTCTCTCTGAACTACACCGACGCATCATCTTAGATCTCTCTCTTTTTTTCTTTTTTTTTTTTAACCAATATTGATATCGGTTTCTGCCAAATTTTCATATGAGTGCATCCCTACCCTGAGGTACTCCTTTTCTTAAACCTTAAAAGACAAATGAGTATAAAAAATGCACAAATCAGAGATGCAGTAATTGTAAGAATTGCCAATAAATGAAATGAACAGCTGCATAAAACAAAACTTGCATAAAAGTGGGGAAAAGGAAACAGTACAGATTTTTAACAGCCTGAAAATAACATAACTGAATACGTAAAACAGAAGCTTAAGTACTGATAAAAGTGAAATTTGATTTAAAATGAACAAATAAATATATTTAATCAATCAGATGCAAAGCAGATGAGCTGTCTAAACGTTGTGGTAACATAAATGTGAATGTTGTGTAGCACCATGAATAGATTTGATCTGATCTGATCCTTATTTTTCATTTAATAAAAAGGAAATTTGATCATAAAAAATTCAAAATAGATAAGTATGTAACCATTAAATGACAGCACTTCCAACATTGAAGGTTAATTATGACACAGATATCACATTTCATGTTGTATGTCCTGGAATCATAAGCTTTGTGTGATGACTGTTCAAAATCTGTATGTTAAAGCTCCTGTGAGGAACTTTCTGCTTGTGTTGGTTTTGGCACCCCCCTGTGGTCAAAATGATAAGGTCTTTTCCAGGACATGTTCGGGCGGTATTTCCTGACGATAAAGCCACTTGCAGTTTGAAAAAGCAGAAAAGTGTATTTCTTCACTGTTTTGTACCTACCCCCGTTGTAGCAGCTGTTAGCATTCAAAATTCAAAATTACAAAAAAAAAACAAAAAAAAAACAGTATTTTCCTAATGGTTTAGATTGCTTTTGTTAGTCATTAAAATGCATTGTTTTAAATTTTGGTCTCTTTTACAACAAGTAAAAAAAAATAACCAAAGACAAAGTTTTATCTTAAAAAGGATGTTTCCTCTTTGTTAAAAGATACAGGTTTAACTACTTAAATAGGATTGTATGGACTACTTGTTGAATTCATAGAACGTAGAGTTTCAAGCTTTCTAAAAAACATAAAACAGGAAACACAGATGAGATAAGGATTGTTTTATTTGTTTAAGTAAAGGCGCTAACGCAGAACCACTCCTTATCTCCGCCTGGCCCCTTTGACGGGGGACAGAAAGAGTGTGAGAGAGATGCATAACTGCCTTGTCCTCCTCAAACTCCGCTGCCCATTCAATGCTCCCTTTGTGTGTGAGGCAGATAGGCATAGTTCAGAGTGCACGCTGGCCCAACAAACACTGATTGTTCACATCGAGGGGTCGAAAGAGGGTTGGATGAATGCTTGTTTTTCTGTACACAAATGACCACTATGAACATTTGTTTAATCTGCAGGCTGCAGACTTTGACAAACCCCATGGCTGTGTCAGCAGCATAAACTGACCTCTGTGGCACAATGCTGAGTCTGAAACTGATATGACGTATATGTTCATGTTATGACGTTCATTACGAAGCCTATTTAAAAGTCAATTTATGGCTTCATTTGAGTTACATGTGTGTGTTTTTTATCTTTTCAGTGTAAACGAAGGTTTGAGAGGGACTGCAAAGAGGCCGACAGAGCACAGCAGTACTTTGAGAAGATGGATGCTGACATTAACGTGACTAAGGCTGACGTGGAGAAGGTATGTGTCATCTCAGTCCAATCACACGCCTGGCCTTCCTCACTCTATCACCGAGCACCCTTTCTTCTTTTTTTCTTTCACTGTTTTGTTTTACTTTTGGACTTTTATCTGCTGATAAACAAAGCTGATAGCAGCCGTGAGTCCTCGTGTGCTGTGAGCCTTAGCAACAGAGCGCTGTGTGTTTCCTAAACCAAAGAATCTCAATTTATGAAAATTAAATCCATACATGAATTCATGCACCAAATTTCCAGGACTCACACACCACATTCACCCCCTCTGGGCTCAATGTTGATGTCATTTCCTGTTGTCATAACCAATTAAATGAGCCCCTCCAAATTTCAGCCTGGAAACCACACAGCTCCCACGCCCGCAAGGCATCATGGGTCAGCAGCGCGTGCTCCTGCTGTTTCATCAGCTGCTGGAGCAGAACTCGGGCTCAGAGTTGACACAGTTCAGAGCCGATTATTATGCAAATTTAGGCTGAAAGAAAGAGTCTCTCTGCGCTCTGGACGCACAGCCACAGGGCTGCAGTGGGCTCAACTGGAAAGAGCCGGAACAGCAAGTCAAGAAACCAGTGAGAGTTAACACACCAGATTCTTTGATCCTGAAAATTATCCTTACAAGAGCGAACATCCGGACACAGATGTACCACTTAGACTGCATCAGATCAAACAACCACATCATTATTTTAACATCCAGATTACGCTATCCTTCATTTTCTTCTCTTTCAAGGGAAATTAAAAGAAAATCTTTCCACTGACGCCTTTGTGGAACAGATTTGGAAACTGTTTAGAAAAGCTAAAGTTTATTTGTGAAGCTTAAAGAGGCTCATACTTGACCCAGTTTTGTTCTTTTAGTGCTTTCCAGTTCTCCAGAATCAATGATTGAGTCATTATTGCACTGACTCCAGTTCTCACTTTGATATTCTCTAACACAAAAATCTTTCTGTGAATTAAAAGACACATGAAATGGTGGTAACATGTTTTGGTCCAAAAAGCCAATAAATCAAGCACAGCAGCATTGTTTCCAGGCTCTCATAGCCCCTCTGTTCAGAAAGCTCTGATTTAGTGGGCGTGGCCTTCATATGTAAATGAGCCACCGCTGATACCGCCCCGCTCTTCCACGTCACTGAGAGCGGCGCCACGAGCTCCGAGTGCACAACGTTTAGAAAACAGCGAAGCTCGTTTACCATAACATTACAGGCTAAAACAACAGGCTAACAGCAGCTAAAGTTAGCATCCTGAAGCTAACACAGAGACAGGGGGGACACTGAGGAAAAGCTCTTCCATCTGCTCCACAGCACACAGCATTTAAAATACTCACATTTCCAGGGTCCCAGGTTTGTTGGAGGATGGTTGGTAATGGGCCTGGATTCAGGACCAGTCTATTGGCTAGCCCTCTGTTGGACTGTCCAAAGTTGGAAAAGCAGTCGGCCGTGAAGTGACTAGCACACACATGCACAGTTTTACTGAGTGTAGCTGGAACATTTCCCTCATAAATGAACTCTAGCCACTTAATCTTGTCTTCTTCCGAGATGGGGAGCTTGTGCATGGAACTATGTGGCTGTTTACAGCCTAAAACAGAGCAGTGATGGTTCTTCAACTTTGGCATTCTCCTCCCCGCTGCAAAAACTGGAGAGATTTATCTCCAGCAGCGTAGAGGAGGTTCACGAATATCTGCTCCGGTGGACCAATCAGGTCAGACTTGCTCCTGATTGGTCAAAAAAAGGAATCGCTGACGTCGGCAAACCCCGGAAATTCCAAACAGCTCGTTGTAGGTCAGGATTTTACATTCACAAGCACTACTAAGTTCAGGTTTTGTCATTAAATATCACATTTTGTGGGCTGGGAGGAAAGCCAAAGACCCACAAATTTCACTAAAAGACTTAATACAGTGATTTTTGCATAATATGGGACCTTTAATAAAAGAAACCGAAAAAGTACTTTGTTAAACATATTTTTTTTCTTTTAATAACTAAAAATAAAACATTTACTGGACTTTTCAGTTGAATTTGGATAAGACAATTTTTACAAAAATAACACTTTCTTATATTTTCAGTTCTTCTTTGGATTTCTGCTGTGTATCTCTCTTAGATAAGCAGGGGCGTAACCAGATTTTTTTGGTTAGGGGGGCCCAACTGTGCCACTGATTTTTGTAGGGATGATTCTTGGCAAAAACTGAAATCAAAACAAGTATTTATCTCATCTATCAAGGAAAAATGTCACATTTGGCCTAATATGAGCCACTTCAATCGACAGTTTTTAAAAGAAAAAATGTCTTATTTCAAGTAATTGAAAGGGAAAATGATGCTTGTTGCCAATGGGGTAAGAAAAAAAATGTCTTTAGTCGTTTATAAAAGAAGAAACTAAGATGAGAGAAATGGTTCAACTGTGAGAGATAAATGTATTTTCTTACCATATATCTTTGATTCCTTTTCATATTTGTTGTTTTGAAACAGATACTTTAATGACTCGTGTCAAACTGTGTCTGTATCATCAGTTCAACCACCTGTGATTTCTTAATGAGAGTTTAAACTGTGTGTGACAGAGGAAAGGAAGTCAGCGTGTCTGTTTTAAGCTCCAAACTTAGGTGTCTGTGGTTTTTGAAGCTTGTGCTGCGTTTATGCCTCTTCGCTGTGCTCGGTGTTAAAGTTGAATAGCCGTCAGAATTAAGTGTAAGCGTTTCCCATTTCGTGTATCTCATAATAATGAAAGTTAAGCAGAAATCAAATGTCATTCTTAGAGAGACGATAAATAGACTTCATGTGACGACCAAGCCACGGTTCAGGAAGAGGTGACGAGACACAACTTCTGTTTGTTTGAGTGTGAAGGTTTGTGTCCACTAATGCTATTTTGACACTGACCACGACCTCAGTGAAGTTACAAAAGCTGTCTCACAGCACATCTTCCAGCCTTGTTAAAAACTGTGATGTGTTTTAAAAGCTTTGAATGCTTCATAAGCTAATCACAAAAAATTAGGGGGTTTGTTTTTGGTAGATCTTAGCAGCTCATTCTGCTGTTGCCACTGATGTTGAGGTTGGTAAATGAATAAAGTGTAGAATTGTCAGAAAGTGTTGTTTCTTTAGTACGACAGGATTAGGACCACGAAAAACGCAAAGGAAGAAAAAAAAGGAAATTTACGAGATTAATCACTTAAATCTACAAGAATTAAGTCATAGATTTTAAGGGATAGGTACTTTATTTGTCTGTAGTGCCGGGTGCCCATTCAAGTACAATCAAACAGTCATAACTGTGAGAGTGGAAGAGTAGGCGATTTTCCTACTGGACATGAACGCACTTTTGCAAAGTTATATTTTGAGAAATAAGATTGAGAAATTTTGAGATTTTATTATTCAACAGATTAACATTTATTATCACATAATCACACAAAAGTACCAAAAATTGGTACCGTTTAGTACAGATACTGGCTGCCAGGTACAGGGCATTTGTACCATATCATTTCAGATGTGAAAGGTACCCATCCCTTTGGATTTACAAGAATAATCTCATAAATTTATGGGAATAAATTCATTGTTAAGTTTTTGGCTAGGTTATCTGTATAAAAATGAGGAAAGTAGAGCATTGGCTTAGTAAAAGTAATGTTCCACAGAAAGCTTAATCATTAAAAAACTTTCTAACTTTACGAAAGTTTCTGGAAAAGTCCCAGTTTCTTGCTTCTTCTTCTTAAGGTCCTTATACAAATGACAATGCTATGTTGATGTGCCAAAAAGATGAAATAATTTACAGGTGGCTTCTGCTCTTCTCGTAGCCTAGCTATGGACGAAGATAATGAGTTCTTTCTCATTAATTTATGACTTTATTCAAATAAAATTATTAGATTAATGCCGTTAAATTCTTTTGTTTTTTTAATGTGACCCTAATCCCTGGTCATTTTTCAGACTTTATTCATTCAGTTCACCAAATAATGGCACACAAGAGACAATGGAAAAATGATGTTGGGCATTGGCAGAAAAGGTTCGGCAAATTTTTCATGGGTGCAACTTTTGGAGCCTGATTTGTAACACCTAACCGATCGAAACCAGAATGTGATAGCTTTTTGTCCAAATTTTGACAATTTGTCACTTTTTGGTTTACATTTTTTTTATTTCTATCAAATTTAAGGTTGCTGTTAAAATCATGATTTTTTTAAATTATTTTTTTTATGTAGCACTTTGAGATTTCTACAAAAATTAAAAGTGAGTTAAAAGTAAATGTATTATTGTTTATTCTATTGTTATTCTTATTCTTATTATTACTATTATTATTATTATTATTATTATTATTATTATTATTATTATTGTATTATTATTATTATTATTATTATTATTATTATTATTATTATTATTATTATTATTATTATTATTGTATTATTATTATTATTATTATTATTATTACAAATCGGGCTCCAACAGCAACTCACATATCCAGCTCTGCTGCTCATCACACAAATACTTGTTTCTGACACTTGTTGCACCATTTAAAGAGAAACAAACCGGCTTTCAAACTGTTTGAGGTATAATACTTGATTTTGATTGGCCACTGATCAAGAAATGAAGATTAAAAACTTGGCAGTTGAACCTTTAAACTGACACTGAAGATGTTTAATGACACTGAAAATGGTTTTAAATAGAAACAATTAGCGTTAGTGGACACAGCTTGTTAAAGTTTTTAAGTGTTGGTGTTTCAACAGAAGCAAAGTCACTGTAGGAATGAATTAGCTTCACATTTAAGCTACTTGTCAGTAAGAATAAATATAAACCACCAAATCTGTATTTCCTTATTCTCCATGAGCAGCATCTGTCTGAAACGTGAGGCTAAAAGCTTCTGTTTGTTGAGCTGAGGTGCTGCGGTTTCTCCTCTGCTGCTGGAGAAAACCTCAAACCGCTCCCTCTCCTCCTCTGGCAGACGAACCCCGTAATTTAGGGTTTGGATTCACAGCCATGATATCCACAGAGCCTGTCGCCACTCTTTACGGGCCCCCAGCCCTCACACACACACACACACAGTCACAGAGATCCTAAGTCAGAGTGGTGTTGAAAAACCAAACACTGTCCTCTTCACTCGTGTTGTGACTGCTCTGATAGAGAAACCAGTGTTTTAGTGCTGTTTTGTTTGTTTTCCCTGATACCAACTTCCCCCTCTGGGTGATGACACGCCTGGTGGTCCAGGAAGTGTATCTATGGCAACTTGTTGTTTAGCTGGAAACGGCTAACAATCCTCTTTCTTGTTTGTGTGTGTTTGTATATTTATTCAATGCCATGCCTTGAAGCGAAGTTCCCACAAGGTAGGTCCAGCTCAGAGGGAGAGCCTGTGATATCTGTGGGAACACACACTGTCTCGACTCCTGTCTCAACACACACTCGCACACACACAGCCTCGACCGGGTCACTGCTAACACGCCCTGTCCTGTCTGGTTTTGTGATCCGCTCCACGTACAGTGGCCTGTCTCGCTGTCTCCCTGCTCGAGGTTTCTATGTGTGATGTAAGAAGTCTTATGTGGGAGAAATTCTGAATATGTTGCGTAAGATGACAGTTTTCATATGAGCCTTCATTCAGATTTTCTCTTTGTTCCTCATCCTCATGTTCGTTTATGCTGCAGGCCAATCTTTTCCAGTCTGTTTCCACTCCACTTTAGCTAGTAGCATCTAGAAACCCATCCTCCGTATGTCAATAAGCTTGAACATAATTGTTACGTAGGACTGTGAGTAAACCTCTTTGCTGACTGAAGTGCCTCCTGTCTTCTCATCTCAGCGCTCAGATCAAGTGACTCACCTCTCACCTCTCACATCTCTTAGCTTCTTCTCACAACTTACTAACACCCTGCTGTTATTTCTGATACTTTTCATCAACTTCTCCAAGAGTTGACTTTACACGTTAGTCTCGTTAAAGGAGCTGTGGGGAGTTTCTAAGTGATCTTGCAAAAGTCTCTCTTCTAGATATACACCTGACAGACTTCTCCACACTTAAAAATGAGATTATTAGCACCAACATGCATTGTTTTGAAATACGTCTTTGTAGCTTCTCGATCGGATTCATTTAAAGCACGTCTAGATCTCTATGACAACAACCCACCAAGTGATAAAGTTAAGTAGAGAGAAAAGATATCTGTGATTTGCTCTGCTGAAAACGATTTCTGTTATTAATTTTGTAGTGATGGTGGACACTGGAGCCTAGCTGTCAGACAGAAAAAGGACAGAAGATCAGAAGAAAGATAAACAGGAGAGAGATAGAGCACAAGCTAAAGGCTTAAAGGGCTAAACTGTTTGTGCTAATGTTGATTCCAACCCACAGTCAGCAGTTATTCTGCAGTGGTCTGTTCAAACTTTAGAGTCTATCAATAAAATGAAGAGTGAGGTTACGTTTGCTCTGCTTGGCACCAGGTACCGTTCATGTAAAATCAAAAGGTTCCATGTTAAGGTACCTAATTCTTGTGACTGTGAGGGAGTGGAAGAGTAGGTTATTTTTCATGCTGGACATAAACACAGCTTTGCAAGGTTATATATTGAAGAATAAATATGTTAAATTGAATTTGTTTTATATTTTTGTATTTAACAAATTGATATTTTTTACCACATAAACACCAAAAAGTACTGAAAATTGGTACTGTTGAGTACCGGTGCTGCTTGCCAGGTACTGGGCCTCTTTCAAATGTGAAAGGTACCCATCCCAAGATAGTGGACACTGGAGCCTAACTGTCAGACAGAAAAAGGACAGAAGAGCAGAAGAAAGATAAACAGGAGAGAGATAGAGCACGAGCTAAAGGCTAATTAGCCTTTAGCTTGGGCTGTATAACTGTATAACACAGGGGCTAAACTGTGCTAATGTTGACTTCCAACCCACAGTCAGCAGTTATTCTGCAGTGGTCTGTTCAAACTTGAGAGTCTATCAATAAAAGAAAAGTGAGGTTACGTTAGCTCTTGATTGGTAGATGATTCAAAACATAGTAAACTTAAACTGAGTACTTTATCCAACAGAAACTAATTGTACAGCGCTGTGTTTTACACCATTTTTTCCATCCAAAACTGCTTTGGGCTTGTTAGGGGGTACTTGCTAGAAAAAGACATATTATAGGGGGTACATTACTGAAAAAAGTTTGAGAAACACTGTTTTAGAGCACCAGTTTCTCTAAATATAGCTGGCTCCTAAACTACGGTACAAACTTACAGTGTTTGCTTGTTGTCACAGTTTGAATAATAGTGCCTTACCTCTTGGCGTTGTATCCGATAACAAAGACACAAAGAAAATTTGTTCCAAAACAAACGCATGCCTTGAAAGTCACGTCTTCACGACAGTGTGCGTGAGACTCCGGGCCAGAAGGTGGCGATAGCAGTCTAATTAAAACAGATCCCCCTCACAGCATCTTTGATGTTATTAATCATGGAGTAGTGGTGCGGTGAGTCATTTCGACACAGAGAAACGGTTTGAAGACCAATCCAAATATTGACACGGAGCCGTATATCAACACAAGGACCAGGATACATTGCTGTATCATTCATCAGTATTTAGTGTAGCAAGAACAAAAAAAGTGCTGCTAGCTTGTAAGTTGTGATGAGAATTCTTAGCGATCTGACTTTTGATTAATCAAACTTTTGTCAAAGATTCATCAATAGATGGCCGTATATAAATTTAAAACAATGAGATAATTGTTGGTGGTTTCCCTAAAGAAGGGTGAACAGCACACTGACAGAAATACATACAGATACATACAGGAAGGAATAAATCTGGTTATTTCCAGGAAGTGGCAACAGGAAGTGATGCATCTGCAGACTCAGCAGCTTGCTCCAAGGTTTTGTTGTTTTGCCAAGTTGCCATGACAGCGACGAACACCGTTATCGATTCCAAACACTCTGCACACTTTGCATGCAACGAGCCACAATGCTGTGACTGCACACTCACTGCTCACTGCTCACAGACAGGCACGCTGTAGACTCCAACCAGCTGCTCTATCACACGTGCTTTTTCACTTTTCTCTGGATTTCTCATTTTTGAATGTGTGACGATCATTTTCCACCCAGTATTAACTGTCACCCCCCCCGTGCTGGAAATAACATACCTTTGTGTCTGATGAGTGTGTCTGCTCTGATGTCCGCTTTTTTACTCCCAAATATGACATCTGTTACTTACACGTGTGTGTGTGTGAGAGACAGAGTGTGTGTGGGAGACTGAGCTCTGCCTCTGATTGGTGTGTGGGTGAAATTGGATGAAGTCTTTTTAATGTTTCCCCCAGGACCACGACAGATCAGAGTTGTGTTCCCACCATTGCCCCGTACATGCACGGTTAAAGTCAGGTCCCAAAAGAAGAAAAAGAAACAACAAAAGAGGAAAAAATGCTTCATGCTTTGCAAAACTCTCACTAGAAGACCAGAACGTTGCTACAGTTCTCTTTAGCTGGTCATAGGATTGAATGACCCCCAGCCCATTCTGTCCTCACATTTCCTGCTCACTTAAACTGTCCTATCAAAGCCCAAAGTTAGAGATTAAATAATCTCAGAGAATCAACGATGCAAACTGACTCCCATGTGATCCTCATTTTTTAAAAAATATGGCTCCTAAAAAAGTCTGTAAGTCATCACTTAACTTTATCACATGGTCTAGTTTAAAAAAAAAGGGAACTAAAATCACGGATATTAGACATATCGAAGAATTGCAATTTAGATCAAATCGGCACCCCCAAATATTGTAGAATTGAATTGGAAGAAGAGTGCATCGTCCCAGGCGTAAAATATGCCGTTTATTTTATTTATGTTTAAATAATACTTAAAGCATTTTTTTAGTTGATGCAAGCCACAGTCACCTGACAAGACAAGAAAAAGCCAATGGTGTAAGAAAAAAACAACAGGTTTAGTTTCTTATATTAAAAAATTCTTATTAAGTAAACCTGTTTTACTCACTTAAAGCATTAAGCTTGTCTCACATTGTCTTTACATAAGACCCTATTCTGCACTTGTCAGGTGAATGTGGCTCTTATTGAGTCTGGTTTGCTGTTTTTTCTGGAAATAATGCATAAAAAGAATTGTTTGAATTTCAAAATTTCGGTTTTGGGAGTTTAAACCCAGGTTGTGAGGACAGCTTCTGGCATACACTGATAACACATTGCAGGAAAACTTGCTTAAGTTTCTCAGTTGTGCTTTTTGAAAAAAGCAAGCATGACTTACTTACTGGTTGGGAAAGAGAATGGCTTTCCTTATGAATAAACAAATAAATTGTAGATAATAACAAAACCTAACAGCAAAGCCAGTCTCAAAAATTTGATGTGAATTAAAGTTTATTTCCAAGGTTCACAAAAGAATCGGTGCCATTAGCGTCTACAAGTAGTAAATAAAACCTGAACAATACAGAAAATGTACTATAAATGGATAACATGTTTCATAGGTGCCTTTATTATTTAGACAATTACGAAGAATTTGATGCTTAATGAAGAATTTTAACCTTAAAAAAAGAAGTTTTATCATTTGGAATTAAAGTATTTAGTATTAAATCAAATGGAAACTGTTTAGGAATAACAATATTAATATTATTTTAATATTTAAAGACAACTAAGCGCCAAACAAGAGCAGTGATCCAAAAGGAAAATACCTGCTCATTAAATTCATGTCATAAAATTTCAATCATTAAAGATTTGTTCCAGTTTCTGGTTGTTTTAGTTAGACTTTTGCAGTTTTGCCACATTTTTTTGTTTGGATTTTTAGAACTGCCAAAATGAAATAATAAATGAAAGTTAAAATAAATACAAAAATTAAAATAAAAAAATATAAACGCAAGTAATTAAATAAAAGTGAAAAAATACAAAAATAAATGTGGAAATAAAATTAAATAATGACTAAGTCAATAAAAGCTCTGCTTTCATATTTATTAATTTTATGTGGCTATGTGAGAGCAAAGAATTTTTATTTACTTATTTATTGATGTTTAATTAATTCAATTCTATTTCCATATTTATGTTTTATTTATTTTTACTTTTATTTTTATTGTTTATTATTTATTCATTTATAAATTAATGTAATTACAAATATATATATATATATATATATATATATATATATA
This sequence comes from Halichoeres trimaculatus, assembly GCF_033239565.1. Classification (NCBI taxonomy): domain Eukaryota; kingdom Metazoa; phylum Chordata; class Actinopteri; order Labriformes; family Labridae; genus Halichoeres; species Halichoeres trimaculatus. The sequence continues at coordinate 5,237,645 of NW_027437194.1, read as the reverse complement.
TATATATATATATATATATATATATATATATATATATATATATATATATATATATATATATATATATATATAGTTTTGGTCCTCCAAATTTCATTCAGATTTAACAGTTCCGGTCGGGGGTTCATGAGGTGACCCCGTGCTAAATCTGACCCAATGAAAACACTATTTATGTCTGGACAGGCCTCAGATCTAAAGGGGAGAGAGGAAACAGATATGAGTACTTAACAACACACACACAGACACACACACACTCTCTGCACACATATAAACACACCCCACATGCTGTCTCGCTGAGATAATCTCATCTCCATCTGCTTGCCTTGGATCTGTAATAGGCTGCTCCTGCTGCGTTTCTGACTGCCTGCCTCTCCTGCCTCTCCTGCCTCTCCTGCCCTGAGACTCAGCGAGCTTAAAAATAATCAACATTATCAACAGCAGAGATTGGCCAGACTGGGCCGGCAATCAAAATCCCAATCCCTTCGTTCTGCGGCCTGTTGTTCCTCCTTTTATCTGTTCGTCCTGGCCCACTTACACTGAAGTCTGTCGCCCGCGGCTGCTGCAGCTGCCTGACCGCAGTTTGCACCTGTGGCCGAGTCCTGTGTTTATTTACATGTGCGCACATGAACGCATAAGCACAAAAATGTCAACTTGTGTTGGTTTTTACGCTCTGAATGTGTGTGTGTGAGTGTGTTACCCTTATGTGTGTGTGTTAATCAGGAGAGACTGAAGTTTACTGATGTGAGCGTGTCTTTGATGTGCATCTTTGTGTGTGTTTTTTCCTCCTCAGGCACGACAACAAGCTCAGATGAGGCACCAGATGGCGGCTGACAGTAAGGGCGATTACTCCGCCTTCCTGCAGAAGTTCAACCAGGAGCAGAACGAACATTACTTCACAGTTATCCCAAACATATTTCAGGTGAATACGACAGCAGTGCAACATATTGAAATCTGTGTTTCTTGAGTAAACAGTGTGTATTTATGCAATGTGTTTTTTTTTTAGTTTTATCTTCACCGTCTTTCAAAATGTATCTAAAAGTGTCGACAGATTGAGGAGTCTGCCAGGATGTAGCATTCATGTGCAGTCACGAGTTGGCTTATGAATTCAATGCAGCCGCCCTCAACCCCCTGTGGGTCAGCGCTAAAAATAACCTGAACATACGGGAAACACTGAGGGTAAAAAGGCATCATTATTTAGAGTGCAGTTATTTTGTGATTCCAACCTCGCAGTCTCTCAAAATGTAACACAGGCGCTGTGAGGCGCTGATGGAGATTTTATGAAAATGAGCAGAAGAATAAAACCTCTCAACGGCTGAACCAGACCGTCCACTGCTGGTTCTCCTTTTTCACAGTTCATCGGTTTATCTGTGAAGGCACGTCTGAGTGGAGTTCCTCGTAACTTTCAGCTGTTTGCTGGACACAAAAACTTGTAACACCAGCTCTAGAGACAGTCTCACTTTTATATATCTGCCTGTCGATAATCCATGATTCTAAGTGAGATTGTTAAGGCCAAAAGTGGTTATGTTTAATGTTATTTCTTATTATCCATCGTTTGTTTGGATCAGAAGCTTGTAGCGCTACATTCATTGAAGAAATACTACCGATTTCTTCCACAGGTGTCACTGCAATCAACGTCATCCTATAGTCCTCAAACCCCTTTTAACTTATTGGCCAGCCATTTCCAGAGCATCTTGAACAATCTTTCAAGACCCAAATAATATTTTTTTCTACGCCTATGTAAACACCAAAACTACCTAAGAAGAGTGGACTCTCTTCTTTTATGTGTCTCTTCCTGTTTTTGATAAAAAAACAGACAAAACATACCTTTGTTGATCTCGTTTGACTGGTGCAGTGGCGATTGCTCTAAGACTGCAAGTGAAGCTCAGCTTCCCCTAAAATTTCCCCCAAAAAAGTGGTGATATCTACTGCTGTGTGTAGATTTTATTGAGAAAATCTGAGCTAGAATTCCTTCATCTTTAGTTCAGAATCAGCTCCTATCACAGGTAACTGGCTCCACCTCCTTCTCATTCATCCCCGCAGCGTCTCAGCGCTTTAACACAGTCGGACGCTGAGCGTCTTCTGACTTCAGCGGGGAAGCGTAGAGTGGGTTGTTCCACTGTGGAAACTGGACGGTCATTGGATAAACGCTGGGCTTTGCCCCACCCATTGGACGCTCAGCGTCTCTGGGGGTCTATGAGGCAGTGGGCTGGGCTGGACGCTGGGCTTCTGCATGATGATTGGATGATCTGTCTGAGGCTGAATCCCTTTTTGATTGACCGTGAAATGAGCCAGTCAGCGATCTTGAAGTATAACCCTCCACCAGAGCATCTTCTGAGTTGTTCTGGACAGATCTGGAGGCTTTATCAATCCCCAGCAAGTTTACCTTTCTTAAAAACGACGACGAGTGTTGAGACAACACTGGTAAAATCCCTGGAAAAAACACCTGGTTGCTACGACAGGGTGACAGATCATTTTCTTGAAAAGGAACAGAGGTTAGAATTTATGTTTAATTGAATAAACAATTTTATGATGTAGGCCAGGAAAACTGAGCTTCCCCTCCTTGACTGACCAGCAGCCGCCACTGGTCTGGAGCGCTTCATCCTTTGATCCTCTCCATAATCTTTGTCTTTTCTCGTGATGGCGCCGCTCTTTCTCTCTGAACTACCTCGACACATCCTCAGTTGGACCATGAGCTGCCTGAACTTTCTGACTTGCAGTGTCTCGCTATGCCTCCGTCATACAGTTCTATAGTTTCATTTAGCAGACACTTTTGTCCAAAGCGACATACAGCATAAGAACTTAGTTATTGAAGTTTTTTTTTTTCAAATAATGTAGAATAATGTAGCCAACTAACCACAACAGTCAGTGATTAATGTTGAAAATTCACTAAGAGCTGGGTCCTCGACCTTCTGACTCATTCTACCCCTGAGGACAAAGAGGAGAAGGCTCAGATTAAGGGTCTAAATGTTCCCTGAATAGATGAGTCTTCAGACATCTCTTAAAGTAGAAAGGGACTCTGTGGATCGTATAGAGTTTGGTAATTCATTCCACCATTTGGGATCAACGGAGGAGAAGAGTCTGGCTAGAGATTTGGAGCCGTGCTGGGCTGGGAGCACCAGGCGTCTGTCACAAGCAGAGAAAATATCCATGCTGAGCTCTCATCCAAAGAGCACACCGCTCTCACCCACAATAGTTTTCAAGCGTGATTTTGATTGACAAGCTCCGCCAACGGTTGTAATCGCATTGACGTCTAAAGACGCTGATGGCAGTGAATGAGTTAATTAGTGTCATTCTTAGCTTCTAGTTGTGATCCCAAGTTAAACAAATTCAGCTGCAGCCACCACAAAGTGTTTCATACAACTTTTTATGTAATTCAGTAGATTATTTTAACAATTTTGACTAGATTCTTGGTTTAAAAAAACTTGTGTAACACCAAAACCTAATTATTTCCACACCAAAAAAAGTAAGGCTGATAAAAAATAAATAAGTGTCAGCTTTTTGCATTATCAAGGCACTGAAAAAACACTGATTTAAAACATCAAGCTGCTCCATTCTGTGCCTTCACCAAGAAGAGGAGTCCTCTGATGATGAGTCAACTCATAAAAAATTAAGACGGACTATTTTTCTTTTTCCTGTTTTCTGAGACTTGGCAACGATATCAGTTTCTCAGTCGTCTGCTTTTAATAAAAGGGACAGAAATAAAAACAAAGAATCAAGATTTGATGGACAAAATGTGACTCATTTGGGGAAAACAGATCAATTTACAGTTTTTAAAGGAATACATCGTCAGTTTTTAATTTTCTCACGCTGTTTATTGTAAGAAGGAACCAAAAATTACTGTGGTATAAATTTATCCTCGTCCGAGCTACAAGGTCACCTGAAACTGGATTATTTTAGATCTAAGACTAAGGATTATCTTTCTTCATAGACCCAGTCTTTTGACACACACACACCTTTGTTTTTAATTTAGAAACTTCAAGACATGGAGGAGAGACGAATCGAGAGGTTAGGAGTGTGCATGAAGACGTTCGCAGACGTGGACCGCCAAGTCCTGCCCATCGTGGGGAAATGTTTAGACGGCATGACGAAAGCTGCCGAATCCATCGAGCCCAAGACTGTGAGTATAGAGACTGAGACACACACACACACATGGGGGCACACACACACACAGGGACACACACATACACACAGCGACACCACCATATGGGACACATTACTCACTCAGCCCGGGTGTCAGTCACAGCCCACACGCTGCCGATTAGGCTCTCAGTTAAACCCACAAGTGGGGCAGTGGGATGTTCCTCTTGGGGGGTATGTTGTAGATAAAACAGCTGACCTGTGAAGGATAAACGGCCGTAGGAGGACAGGTTTGTAAACTGAGAGAATACCTGAGGAAAATGACTCAAAATGTGTGTTAACCACAAGAAAAACAGTGAGATACAAGAAAGATCCTGACTAAGTCTGACTTTTTAAACCTTTTCTGGTAACTGTTTTTAAACGACAGATTATGCATCTGATTTCTTAAGCGGTTGCTGCATTTGTGAGTCTTTGACAAGGAATCAAGATAAATATTCTCCTGTTTTTAATTTACATGACTACAGATTTACTCTGTCCATATGATCTACTAAAACAAACCAGACCACAAATAAGTTTATTTCTGGTGGTTTCTGCTCAGTTATTCCTCTGCCTGTCATGGCTGCCACCAGTGATTGAGTTTAACAGAGCACAGACAGGATTCTGAAACAGGAAAGACAAACATAAAACAAATGAATAAATAAATAAATAATACAGCTAGTTGATTTTTTATGCTGTTGTTGTGTTTCTCATGTCTGACACAACTGGCGTCATTATCTTTGGCTAAAGGAGGGATGGTGGTTTTTGTGTTGAGGCTGTTTACACGACAGCAGTTATATTGAATTTATGATGGTTGTGTTCAGTATTTTGAGCTTTAAACTCACAACAAACACTTTTGAATCTCAGCTTTATAATATAATTCTGTACGATCCTCAGTGCCCATCCTCAGCTCGTCTTTTCCCTCTCATTAAACTTCGCTGTGTTTGTATAGTTTCATGTGGTGAAGTCTGAGCCACTGCAGCGTCCAATCAGAGAGTGATATTTCATATGGGGGCATGTCTGTCAGTGAAAAGACTTCTGCAAAACCAGCTCTCGTGTTTCCTCGATCATAGCTCCTCTCTCCTCTCTCCTCTGAGCACAATAATCATTTTGGGACAGTCTTCAAAATGGAGACTCAGAAAGTATTTCCAGTGCCGCGGAGGAGAGAGGAGAGAGGAGGCTTCATATTATCGCTTTGAGACGCCCCCCAGATGATCAGCCCAACTCTACTTCAGTGGAGATCTACCAAAAGCTGCTTCAGGACAAGACAGTTTTAGGGCCAACTACAGGCCTGGCATGCTTACTACAGCGATTTCCAGTCCCTCAGTGTTTCCATGTAAACACAGATTTTATTCCACTGCATTCTCGCTGCATTTAGCATTTATGTGTAAACAGGGCCTTAATTGAATTACAGTGTAGTTTATGTCACTTCCCCTCAAGGACACGCCCACTTTAGTCGGACTGGGTAGCAAAACAAACCTCTCTTAGCATTGTGTAGAGCGGCAGTAAACATGATTATGAATACTGAGGACAGTTGGACTTGACATTGATTTGTTAAAGCTACCAAAGAACCAGGGGTCCATGAACATCAACATGTGGCCAGAAATCATATCCTGACATTTATTTGTTCCTGATTCTAACGCCGGGAAAACTCACAATGTAAAGCCTGTAAGCTACGAAAGCCTCTATATGATTCACTTTACAGTATACAGTGGATTGACCCATGTACTGTATAACTAATAGATGTATAGTCACTGCAACGGTATTTAAGTAAAGTTATTATCAAATACTTTATACAGCACAGCTACAGCTGCTTGTGCCTGAGTACCCCCTTATTTGGAAAACTGGGTTAGCCTCAGTTTAAGCTAGCACAACGCCTATAATCACAGAAAGACAAAAATGTTTCAGTTATGAAAAATATAGCTGAATGAAAAATGCCAACATTTAAGGAATGATTTAACCCAAAAATACAGCATAAATAGAATAGAATAAAACTTTATTGTCATTGTAACAAGTACAACGAAATTGAAGTCACAGCAGCAATCAAGAAAACAAAAGTAAGAAAGTATAAAGAAAGTGCAAAAAGCTCCATAAGAAAATAGATGCTGACAGCTTGTCCATCATTGTCCAGTCAGCCAGGCTCCACCTCCACAGGGTCCAGGACTGAGCTTCTTCAGCAGTCTGTTCAGTCTCTGTCTCCTGGATCCTGTCTGCTCACAGCAGGTGAAGCTCTTCCAATGTGGCGTTGGTGTCTGATATTATCTCCGTTAGCTATATCTGTGAATAACATGATGCTACTCTGCCTTCTGGTATTCCCTTTGTTGCTGGGTTAGCATGGCTAGCTCGTCCATCTTAATGGAGATAAATCTTACGTTCCCAATAACGATGGATTGAAGGACAGGTAAGTCGTCACTTTTTAGCTCACACCTGAGAACCAGCACGTCGTCCTCACCTCCTTCTCCTCACCTTGTGGGGAACATCCGGCCTTGCACCAGTTAGCATTGACATGTTACAGGCTGTTAACAGCTGATTTCACATGTAAAGAATGCCACCATGGTTACATGTAGGATCTCTAGACAAATACAAAGTAATAATCCACTCCAAATACAAAGATGACGAAAAAGAGACGAAAAAATTACAAGAAACAGACAAAGCAATGCTAATATTTAGAGATTTTGTCATTTAAGGAACGATTTAACCCAAAAATACAGCATAAATTAACGTTAACTGACACAAAATGGGAATCACAAATCCAGCTTTCGTTGCCTGGATTGTATCTGTAAATTGCAGCGAGGCTCTGACGGACACACACATTGTAAAGCTTCACTCAACAACTCCCAGGGCTTTTTGTTGCCAAAAGACGTTTCCACATGCACTCATGACTTATTTCCTTTTGAGCGTTAGTCATTTATTCCCGGGTTATTAAAGTGTTTCATAAGGAGAGTAACCCAGTCTACCAAAAGTGATTGCACCTGTTTTTAAGAGTAGGAGGAAGTTGAATCTCTTTTTATTTCCTGTAGTTTGAGGAGCCGTTGTTTTGTCACTTTATAAACTTCCACTGAGCTGATGTGAACTCCTGTCAAACGACTGTTATTGTTTGGATTTTCAAATAGGAGACAGCATTCGCCTCCTTAAAAGACACAACGAGCTGAGTGATACATGGAGCTGTCACATTTTGGCTGGCTGCCGTGTGACAAAAAGCAAGACTATCCTCAGGCATAGCAAAGTGTGTGTGTGTGTGTGTGTGTGTGTGTGTGTGTGTGTGTGTGTGTGTGTGTGTGTGTGTGTGTGTGTGTGTGAGTGTGTGTTTGAGTGTGTGGCTCAGCTCCAGGGAGATGGCTCCAGCCTGTGACTGTCTGCTGCAGTAAACAACATCAGGGAACAACACATCACATGCTCCTTCCTCCTCCTCTCCCTCCGTCTGTCTTCCTCTCACACTCTCCTCTCATGTGTACATTGAGCAGCTGCAGACTTCTGACCCCCTTCGCCCCGACTCCAACCAGACCCCCGGCTCTTATCAGCGCAGATAGGACGATGCTCGCTGCTGCGCTTGATTAATGCTCTCCTTCCTGTGTCTGACGACCCTGGCTGTGTTCGCTGCTTTTGTCATAACTCCTGCCTGACAGATTTGGGTCTTTTCCTCTTGCTTCAGTGGGTCACAAACTGAAGAACGACAGCCTTGCTCTCTTTCCTTCTCATGACGCATCCATGGGCCGCTATCAGTCAAAAACGACCGTAAACAAGAGAGTCACACGGCCTCTATTGTCCTCTATCTTATCTTCAGACTTGCTGATAAAGCCAATCTAAACAACAGACATCCCCCTTCTGCTTTGAGTTGTCATTTTCCCATTCATGTTCAAAGACAGGGGAGAAAAATAAAGAGTGTATCACTATTTAAAAACTGAATAATCAAAAGCAGATTCAGTAAATCTCGGTGTTATCTCACTGCACTCCAGCCTGAGTCAAAAAAAGCTTCAAAGAGGACACAGCTTATCTTTCCAGTAGCCTGCAGCAGCACTTTTAGAGATACTGTGGTCACTGTCAGAGTCAGGGATGGAAGACAGGCAACAGAAATAAAATCAAAACCCTTCAAGTTGAGAGCAGAGCCACATTTGGTCTCTGTGGGACCCCAAAGTCCAACACTGTGAGGACTTTTTATAGTAGCACAAATGTTATATCTTATTACTCGTGTTTGTTTTTGACACAGAGTTGATTGTAACAATTCCTAAGATTGCTGCCAAAACCAGATAACATCAACTTTATTTTGAAGGCCTTGTGATTTTAAAATACTGGCTTTGTTTTTTAAAAATTTTTTAAACCAATCCATTAACCATGTACTGGAAGTTCAGTGTTTTTCAGCCATAAGAAAATCTCAAAGGATGAATCCCAATGGAGATCGCTCAGAGGACAGAGGATCGAGAGGAGAGGAGTAAAAACGGGAGAAGCAACGAGAGAGGAGACGTGAAAATTCATGCAGTTTTGCTACTTTTTATTTTGTCAGATTAATCCCCTAACTAAATATTTCATACAGTCCAAAACACAAAGAGTAAAAAATGAAACGCATAAGTATTTTTTTTCTTTATCTCCATGAAGAGAATGAAATTCCTGAGAGAACAGCCTCAGAAAAAAAACACCTATCTAATAAATAACACATCGAGTGATCCTGAATATTACAAACTAGGTTTTCTAAATATGATTCAAGGCTTACGATCATAAACCCACTGGATATCGGCTAAATAATTAATAAATAAAATCTAATGACACATTTTAATGGTAAAACACAAAGATAAAGGGTTTTGACATTCTTATTTTTAGATATATTTAAACATAGGTTTCACTGACAGTTGATCCAATGATGATCAGCTGACGTCATCATCACTAAAATAATTTGCACCCTAAACAAAGGGTGTCTCATTTCTCCTAAAACAAACTTACTTATCCCCTCTTTTTATTTCCTTGCATCTCTCCATGAACCTCCATGAATGGTGGGCAGGACTTAAAGGCAACAAATGAAGCAGGTTGAAGACTCCAGGATGAAACTTAAGAGCTCTAACTTTTTTTAAACTGGCTGCTCTCGTCACAGTCACTTCTTCTTGGCCAATCAGAAACAAAGAAGAGGCGGGAATTCTGATATTAACTTTGTCAACAACAATGGCAGAGGAGAAGTATCCAAACTGGGTTTTGTTTTATGTTTTTTGTTGAGGGACAGTCAGTTGTTTTTTATCTGGGAGGGGTGAGGACATCCTCATTTTTCATGCTTTCTTTGTAAAATTGTTCTGAATGAGGTCAAATATTGGAAAAACTGAAATCTTATTTTTAGTGTAAAATATCTAATGTGTGAGCCACATTCACCGGACCAGTCCAGAAAAATGTCTTATTTTAAGTTATTGAAAGACAAAAATGAGGTCTGAATTGTTTGTAACAAAAAAAATCTGCCACTGGAGTAAAAAAAAAGTTACTTGTATTAAGACTTTTTCTAGTCTTCAGCAAATTTTTGAGCAAATATTTCTTGTACCATTAGAAGTTTTTGTTATGAGCAATTCAGACCTCATTCTGTCTTTGAATAACTTAAAACAAGACATTCTGGATTGATAAGTTGTATATCAAGTGGAACAAGACATTTTTCACTTTAGATGAGACAAAAAACTTGATAAGATTTCAGGTTTTTTGAAGTGAATATATTAAAAAATAAAACACAAGAAAAACGTATTTAACATTCACAGAAATGCTTGAGGTTGACCTGGGCACAACTCCTTACTGTACTCTTTGGAAGTGATGATCTAAGAGTTGCATATACCTATGTATCAAGAATAAGGATGTGTCTAACTGATACCAATCTCCTCCTCCCTCTAGGACTCGAAGCAGGTGGTGGAGTCCTATAAGTCTGGCTTTGAGCCCCCGGGTGACGTTGAGTTCGAAGACTACGGCCAGGCCATGAAGAGAGCGGTGTCTGAAACCAGCCTGTCCAAAGAGGGCAAGGAGAAACCTCCGGGCAAGAGCAAAGGCAAACTGTGGCCTTTCATTAAGAACAAGAACAAGGTAACACATGAGTGCACATATTCACACCTGAACACGCAGCAGCGCCTCGCTGACATTTCCTTTTCACTGGATTTTTCTCACTTGGAGGTCACTTTGGACCTCGGGAGGGGATGTACCCATTTTAAGTCCTGTTGTCTTGTGATACTTTGAGAATATATGTGTTCAGTGTGACATTTCATTTTTGTAAAGATCTTTAAGTTAATTTCTTTAAGAAGTTTCTTGCTAGTTCTTGTTACTGTTGCCATTTTTCTTGTTTTTATTATTCGCCACCCGTTCTCCCCCCTCCCCGGCAATCACCCTCACCAATATTGGGAGCCTCCCTTCTTCTGTAACCAACACTAATGCATTTCTACTTTCATCCTGTGGATGGACTCAAGCGGCAGACTTTTACTCAATCTGAAATAATCGTTTCCTGGCGTCGAAGCTTTTTCCAAACTGATCTCTGACTGTCTTATGGGCTGGTGGCACTGTTGGTGTTGAAATAGGCCGATGCATGAATGAGTAATTGGGTGTGTTTGGGGGAGGAAAGGGCTGGAAGCCAGTGTGTGTAATGCTAGATGAGAAATCCTCGACGGTTTTTGGACAGGAAGTGGCCACTGTGTCAAACATGCATGAACTGACAACCAACACACTTAAAAACTTTTCTCATAATTGAGTGTAAAAGCATCAAACTGCCTCCCAGAATCAGGCTTTTTGTGATTTTTCCTCCTCTGTGTGTTGCAAAAAAAACGTTTTTAGATCTCGCCCATGCATGCTGATGAATAATGCAGTCACATGTAGCAGGACAGGGCTAATGAATTAAACTTCTCTGACGCTGACCTGAAACTCAGCGGCTGGTCTCCTCAGGGATGTGAGGAGCTACTCGTCCTGGCTTGCATGTGTCGAGGTTAAAAAAAAAGAAAAAGGCTTTCCAAACTGGAAGCCTGCATGCGCTTTGACTGAATCTCGCTGTCCGCTTTGTCGCCGCCGCTTGCTTTAACACATTTGACGCTTCCTACTCACTCTGTTTTTTGTTTGGATTATTATTTAACAGTTTTTTATGTTTGACATTTTAAAACAACTGACGATTTGGTGTTCCTTTGGTTGTCTTTTACATCTGTTTGGGTTTTGTTGTGTGTTTATTTTTTAATATTTGTAGGAGGCTTATTTATTTCGTTTTGTGTTCCCTCCTTTTTCCTCCTTTGTCTTTTTTTTTCTGTTGGATTCTCGCCCCTTTTTATTCTCCTTCTTCTTCTTCTTCCATGTTTTTCCTCCTCCTTTTTTCTTCCTCCTCTCCGTCACGGCTCCCCTCTCTTACTGGTAGCTTATGTCCCTGTTAACGTCCCCCCACCAGCCCCCACCTGCCCCCCCAGCCACATCCCCGCCCTCACCCTCTACTGTTCCCAACGACTCCCAATCTCCCAAGCAGCAAAAGGAGCCCCTCTCCCACCGCCTCAACGACTTCATGGCCTCCAAACCCAAAATGCACTGCCTCCGGAGCCTGAGGCGAGGGGTAAGTGTGTGTGTCCAGCAGCTTTGTGCACGTGTGCGTGTGTGTCTCTACACCTGCTGCACTGTATGGGTGAAGAAAACACACCTCAGAAAGCGTCTTAATTCCAAAAACAGACTTTATTTCCACCACCTGTTGATTTCCGAGCTCTGACCTTCACTCATACAGTGCTCAGCCTCCTGTGTGTCGCTCCTCTAGCATGTAGCGCGTAACTCTGAATCCATCCGTCCGACTCACCAACAGTCTCTCCATCCTGTCCCTTCATCCTTCACATTAACTCTGTGCTCACACTGACAGTCCCTCCTCTTTCCCACCTTCCCCTTTGATTAGCGAGACGCCCAGAGTCTTGGCAGTAGCATGGAGACTGCAGATGCTCCCTGCGCACTTTTCTCTGCAGTCGATGCTGGAGGCAGCGCGTTTGTTGTTTTCTGTTGCAAATGAATATACGACAGATTCAACCATCAGTGATCTGATCTCATCCATACCAAGTGAGGAAGAGAAGAACCATGTAGGACATGAGTTTCTGAGCCTGATACTGACTCGGGAAAAACATTTTGGGCAAGAAATCTCAGAAGTTAATGTTGTGAAATGAATTCCTGAGCTTTTCAAAGTTTTTCTGTGGCTTTTTGTGCCTTTACTCAGAGAGGGTGGGACGGTTAGGGCAGGAAACAGGTTGATATCAGAATCAGAAATCCTTAATTAATCCCAGGGGGGAAATTTGGTGTTGACATTGCTTTTAACAGAGTACAGCAGCTGGAAAATAAGATGAAAAAGAGTCATCAAATAAAAAAAAAGATAAAATAAGTGATAGAGCAGCTTTAAGTGCCAAAACGGCAAAAAGTACTGAACCAGATAAACCAGATAAAGAGATAAAGCTATTTAAATTAAGAGATATAACACAAGGTAAGTTGACTATGTTTAACAGATATTGCACCTTGTGAACTATATTAAACAGATTCTTAATTATAAATAACATAGATTAAATTAAATCAGACAGATATTGCACTTGGTGTAATGAAATTAAACAGATATTGCCCTCATTAAAATGTATTAGATCATACTGTGTGAAATGAACTGTATTAAACAGGTATTGCACTTGAAGACAGGTAACGCACATTAAAAACAGATAATGCCGTGTATAACCAATGTGCCAACAGGATGCCAGGTTTTAATCTGAATGAATAAATACCAGTTAAATAAATTAAACGGGTGAACCCTGGCTACTTATCCTCAATTAATACTAGTGATAGTGATAGTTGGGTGTAGCATGAAGGATATGTTTCTCCTATAACACTCTGAAGAACAAGAAGCCCAAGAAGGCTTCTGTTTTTTAAATTAAACAAGCTGTGGTGCTGTAGAGCTAACTCTGCTAAACAAACAATGTAATTTCATCATTTTCTAATTATAAAACACTTTTTTCTGCTCTCTATGATCTTTAAAACATCCTATATCAGGAACCATACAGATGCCTGTCAGGCTCATTTTAGGCTCTCACAGATGTAACTGTTATACCATTATTTCAGCCCCTGCATCCAAAATAGGGGAAACACTAGATCACTTCAAACAGGCTGGCTTAAGATTTCCATTTTAATATAAAATATTTTTTAGGCACTTTATTTTAAATATAAGACAGTCTTTTTTCTCTAAAGTACCCACACTGGAAAAAACAGAAATCTTAGCAAGTGTTTTTGCCTTATTTTCAGTAGAAATGTCTTTTTAGACTTAATCCGAGCCACATTCACCTGACCAGTCTAGAAAAGTGTCTTGTTTTACGTAAATAATGTCTGAATTGCTGTTAGTTCAAAAAATCTTGCAATGGAACAAGAGAAAAGTTACTTATATTATAAGATATTATTCTAGTTGGGTTTTTTTTTGTTTGCATATTTTTTTTCCCTGTTACAAGCAATTCTGGGCCTCATTTTTACCTTTAAATAACTTGAAACAAGACATTTTTCTGGACTGGTCAGGTGAATGTGGCTCATATTAAGTTCAACAAAACATTTTTTCTTTACAATTGTGAGCCATTATGTTAAATAGACCCTTTGATATCAGTTTATAGAACAGAATAGAATAGAATATCCTGTATTGGCATTGCACTGTTAAGGTACAACACACTTTATGGTGCTCCCATAGAGCCATTGTGTACTGTGTATAAATATAAATTTACAATACATAAATATAAAAATCTATAAGAATTTAAATTAGTAAAAAAGAGTAAATAAAAATGTATAAAGGAAAAAGACGAAATATTTAGGGTCGCTTCTTGATTTTGCTATAAGGTAGGTGAGTTAGTGAGTCAGTGTTAGTGGGTGTTTGCAATTTGTGTGACCCAAAGGAAAAACCAGCAGCATCTCTTTAAGAGGGCAGCAGATCAAACAGGGGTACGCAGGGTGTGAGGGATCTCCTGTGATGGCCTTGGTTTTCCTGAGGAAGCAGGATGTGGAGATGTCTTCCAGGTTGGGCAGAGGGCAGCCAATGAGCTTTCAGCTAGCTAGTGTGATGTCAGTGAAGATTTGATTAAACATCACATCACTTGACTTAAAGTTTGGATCAGAGATGTGAACATGTAGCCATCTACAGCCATCTGCTGCTAGCTAGAGCCAGTAGCTACTGCTGTCTTGCTAAGATGCTCTACTACCCTGATCTAAACGCGCACAGATGACATGGAGTTTAGAGACTTGGTGGCAGTTTTTTCATGATTAAACAAGAATAGTTTGATGCAGACTGGTTTCATTTTTACAATATGAGTAAAATATGAGTTGATTTCGTGGCATCAGGCTGGCTGAGTCACTCCATGTAGCGTGAGGAATAATTTTAGACAGCATCGTGCAGGGTGGCGTTATCTGCACCAGCCCAGGGTCCTGGTGGGTGTCATCACTGGTTATCTCTCCGACATCCACTGTGTGATTGTGACAGGGTTGCCGGGCTGTGAGGGCAGGAGAGGAGAGGCATGTTTTCCCGTTACACCCTCCATCCCTTTCTGACCTCAGGAACGGGCGCTAGCTCACGTGTTCCTTCCGGAGTCCACAAATATAGTCTCTGCTGCTCGTATTTTGAAAGGGCAGCAGTTACTCAAAGTTTGAATTGGAGCTATCATCATGTCTGAACAATACTGTGGGTGCGACAGTCCCCTGAGCGAGCGTACTGTAGAGGAAATGATTGAAGGTCGCTCAAAGAAAGGGGAAGTGTGTATTTTTCAGAGCAGGAAGTGCACGTTTCTGAAAGCGGAAGTGCTGAAACAGCTCCTGAGTGAAGTGATAAAATAGAGTTAAATCATGTATTGTTGTTGAGTAAACACATAAAAGTGTGTGTAACATTTACAGCACAGGTAAAAGTTCAGCAGAGTGTGTGAGAAGTTTTATCTGTACACCTTTATCCATGTTTCATGTGAACACATTTTATATCTCTGTGCATATTTTCATGTCTCATAGCAGAGATCTGTCCGAGCTTTTTATGTTTATAGATGTTTGATGTAGAGCACACTTTTTTAAGGGATGCACCGATTGATCCAGGGCCAGGAAAACCCCATTCATCTTAATCATTGTCACATTACTAAAGTGAGCGCAGATTCACTCTAAGGATTTTAAAAACAACTTAATTTAAGCTTCTTTCATAGAGAAATATACACTTTTCATCCAACTACTCCAGACTCGTTATGTCGTATGTCGGTGCGTCCCTTCATCTGCCCCTTTTTAGATCACGTCTGCCTCATTAAGAGGAAGCAGAAGGTGCATGATTAATCTGATAAAGTAATGACAGGTCTTTTGGGGACAGCTACCCCACCGCCTTACTGACTCAGACAGGAGTTAATGCCTCTGAATGGCTGATTGTAATTCGTTGGCCTCTTTACAAACTGCCCCGGATCTGTCTGCTGAAACTAAGCCGACTTGGAAAATATCACCAGTATCACTCGGCTCATTTTAATGCAGGAGTCTCCCTTTTTAGATGAAATGAAACAAACAAGAGTGTATTTAATTTTAATAACAAAAGCCTGAGATGTAAATAACACATGCCTTGTTTTTTTGGCTGCTACAGAAAACTCTTATATGAAGCGTGTGCTTAGTGTACATTTGATAGAGCAGAAGGGCTTCTTTGTTGGTCTGAAGCAAGGGTCTGCAACCTGCAGCTCCAGAGCCTCATGCAGTTCTTTGGCTCCTTGCAGCTTTAAAAGAAACATGACTAAAATAAAGAATTTTCGTTTTTTTAGAGAGGGTATTGATGATTAAAGATTTTGTCACTTCATAAAAATATGCCTTAAAATTGTGTTGAACTGAATATGCATCACAACTTGCAATAGAGCTTTCATATTCTTTTTGAGATTTTTTTGCATATTATTTAAAAACTTTTATATTTTTAATCAATTTTTGCAGTTTTTTTTTTATTTCATTTTTTTTGGCTTTTTTTTAGAATTTTTTTCCCCTAAAACTCTTTTTGAAGAATTTCCAAATGTCATTTTTTTATTATTATTATTTTTTTTGCATTTTTTAATTTATTTAAATTCAATTTTTTGAAATAAAAAAATGCAAATTTTATTTAATTATTTATTTTTACATTTTTACAATTATTCAAGAATAAAGAAAAATTTTGAAAATACTTTGTTTAAATTTTGCAAATTTTTATAATTTATATTTTTTGGCATTTTTTTTAGAATTTTTGCACATTTTTTATATATATAAATTTTTTGATATTGCAAATACTTGAAGTTGAACTAATTGAAACTTCATAAATTTTGCAAATTTAAAACATTTATAAAAGCTCAAATTTTCAATTTCTTAAAAAATATTTGGGCATTTATTGAAATGAAAAACAAAGACATCAAATGTACATTTTTATAATTAAAAAACTTATTATTTTAACAATTATCCACAAGACTTTAAGCTGAGCCAAAATGGCTCTTGTGTAAGTAAAGGTTGCAGACTCCTGGTCTAAAATATAAGACCTGGGTATTTTTGGAAGCTCATTTACTTGCAGGAAAGACCAAAAATTTGCTAAAACAGTATGACAGCTCCTGTAAGAGATTTTTTGTATGCATTGATTTTGGTGCCACCCTGTGGCCGAAGCAATGAACTTGATCCCTAAACTGATCTTGTACTTTAACTTGTACATTTTTCCACCTAAAAATCTCATCCTGCTCTTTTATCAATAAAAACATTCAAGAACTAGGAGTATTTCCCGTTAACAATGTAAAAAAAGGCGGCTGTCGCCTCACCTGACACCTACAGGTGGCAGCGTTCACATGCATTAAATTAATAATGCAGTAATAGTCAATCTTTCTGCATACCTTGGTTACTTTCATAGGTTAAAATGGGAAATCAGTATTTATTTCAGTCCGTCATAAAAAGATAAAAGCCTCTCACTGGAGCTTTAAGAGCTTTGAGCCCAGGTTGTTGTTTTATTTTTCCGCATTTCCCCAGAGGAAACTTGAATTTTAAGTCTTTCTAAAACCCTGCTTTTGATTGGTAATTATTCCACATTCATAAAACTGCTTTGATGAAATAAATCTGATGTTATACCCTCCCACCTCCTGCAAAGCGAACACAGTATCACGTTAAGGATTAGATCAGTCGTGCCAGAGGAGGTGGTGTCCCGTGTCTCGGCGCTCAGTGGAGGCATGTCGACCCCCTGCAGGAGAACCTTTCAGCGGTGCACTTTAGCTGTCTCATCCATCCACAGCAGCTGTTCGTGTGTGTTGTCTGCTCGAGCCGAAAGCATCCATGTATAGGGAGTTAATTAAGAACGTGTAGAGTTTAAGATCTGTAAGAGAGTCACTGACGAAGCTGTATTCTCTCTGATAACCACCACAGCAGCAATCCCCGCGCTCGCTCAGTCGGCACAAAGAGCTCATGAAGAGGACTCTGGGTCGACCCACATATGCTTTCGAAGCAAGGCAATATGTTGTAAGTGTGTGAGTGACGGATTTAACGGGGTGGTAGGATTGTGTGTGAGCAGGTGTGTGTTGGAGGGGAGCATACTGAATGTGTTTGGGTGTGTGTGTGTGATTAGCACACGCAGTAGCCTCATTAACGATAACTCAATTGTGGGGGACGTCGATTCGTCTGATGAGGATGTTCTTCAGAATTAACGAGGCAAATTTTCCCACAAAGGAGGCTAATGTGTGTGTGTGTGTGTGTGACTGAGTGTGTGTGTGGTTTTCCGGGAGCTGGTCACATGGCTTTACCACGTGTAGATTCAGGACGAATGAGCGGACGAGGTGATGACTTCATCCAACATCACATGTATCAGCTTGAGATTTGTTGCTTGTCATCCCTGCAGCTGATTAAGCCCCGCCCCCTGCCCCCCCTCCCTCCTTCCCCCGTCTACTGAGCATCTACAAGGGGTCAATTCACAAAGTGTCACAAGCACCTGAGGCAGAGGAGGATTATGGGTGTGAGGATTCCTCTGACACAGCCATCACCTCCTCCTGGTTCAGTTCAACAGGAGGTGTTGGTCACACTTTGGGTCTGGGTTCGGCCTACAGTTCCCAGAATTCACCCCTGCAGGGCTTTCTTTGTGCTGGTGTGCAATGTTTGTTGGGCTGAAATATATACCTGTATATCTGTGTGTGTCTGGCTTAGTTCCTGTACATCTGAGGACGACAGCTTGAACTTTCAAGAACCAGATTTTAATTTTGGTTTCCTGACTCAGAATTTATCTGATAGTTTCAACCTTGGTGTCGTGAGATATCTCATTTAGGGAAAAGAATCCAGAACCAGTTAAAACGAAATGCCTAACTGTTCCCTTAACATTAGTGGCACTGTGATGACTTTATAAGTGATATTTAAGAGTCTAACTTTTTCATACAGTGCTGCCATGAAAGATCAGGAAACTACCCAGGATCTCTTTCCCCTTCAGATTTCCTATGCTTCACCGTTCTGAACCAAAGTGAGGAGTTTCAAGCTAATTCTATGTTTTTGGACCCAAACTTGAGCCAGAAAACTAAAAATCTTTATCAAAAATGACAAACAACCCACTTTTTTGTTCAGGAACATAAGTTGGTAACTATAATTTGTCAGTCAAAAATAGATAATATGAAGGGAGGTTGCGTTAGCTCTGCTTGGTGAGGTTGTAGCTGGTAGATGAGCGCTGGTAGGACATAACCAGGAGTAGCACGTAAACACGTCATGTTTCAAATAATAGCTCTACCTACTTATAAATATTGATTTTTATTTATTTATTTATTTGACCTTTATTTAACCAGTAATGTCCCATTGAGATTAAAAACCTCTTTTTCAAGGGAGACCTGGCCAAGACAGGCAGCGGCAAAAACACAAAGTTACAGACAGGAAGTACAAAAAGAGACAAAGCACAGCTAACGAAACACAAGATAATGGATGGATCACTTTTGAGGAATCATGCCTCTTTGTATTTTATTTAAATAAATAAATACTTTCCCTTGTCATTTGGTATTCTTAAAAAAAGTTGTCTCAAACACAGAATAGTAGAGTTGAAGACCCATTCTCCATTTGGTTGCTTCTAAAACAAACCTACATCTTGGTAAAAGTCACGTCCTTACGCTGTGTTCCATTTGTACTCAGAAGTCTAGAGTAGGAGTGACATCATCTCCGAGTTCAGCGTTCAGTTGGCAAGTTGGAAAAACTTGCTTTAACAGCAGTATTTCTAAACATTGTATTAAACTATACCGCTGACTTTTTGCGACAAACACTAGTCAGGAATTTTAAAATACAAAGAATATAACAGGAGCTTAATAACTGTTTACTTCTGAACTCGGAATTTCCTACTGGGAACTCAGGGATAGTGTAGGTGCTCCGACTTACAAGTCGGAAATTCCAACCTTGGGGGGCGTTCCTATTCGGAACTTGGAAGTTCCGATCTTCTGAGTACAAATGGAACGCAGCAATACAACAGTGGGTGAGGATGCTCTTCAGCAAGTATCAGATCTTTTGGCTCTCGACCTCAGCGCTGATGATGTTTGCTCCCTAAGCTCAAACAATGAAGTCAAGTTACGTGAAAAAAATCATGTTTCGTTTTGTTTTTAAATTGAGTTTAACTGACATTCAAGCTTACAATGTTTCATTCAATATTAAAACAGTTTATGTTTGACGCTGTACGCCACAGGTCAATGAGGTTTTTGTTGGCTAAGCAGAGCAGTGAAGGGTATCCATGTAGAGTTTGATCAGTCATTGCACTGGTATCAATAAAATCATGTCAAATCCCTCAGCTCGTTACTGTTTAGTATGTTTGTGCTAACAGAAATCTCCCAGGCCTTTTCTCTGTAAACTTATCTCGACTTAACAAGAGCTTGGTGCCACAGTTTGTTTTAAAATCTATAAGACTCTGTGGGAAACAAAGGCAGTTGAATTGTTGACGATTAAGTTAAAGTTCTTTGGAGTTTTATTGTGACTTTTATTGCTGAGGATACTTTTGTCATAGTGCTGCCAAAGCTGCATCAAACTGTAAAAATGCTGTAAAGGCCTGAGCTGGATCTCAGAGTCAAAGAGGAAGCTCCACAGATCGTACCCTTCCTCTCCGTCAGAGCCGTCTGTCTTGGTGTTTTGTTTGTGAGAATAACTCAGTGGTGAGAGTGAGGATCACAGGGTGTCACAGACAGCAACAGGCCGTTCCAGGTGGATGACTCGATTAGTGGACTGAGTGAGCCGAGCACCTCAGTGCACCAGCCTGTGAGCCTCTAACAGGATTACCAGTCATCTGCTGCAGCTCTACCAGCCCCCGGTTGTTGAACTGCTCTTTACTCTTTCCCCTGTGATCAGGAGTTAACTGAATCCTCACAGAAATCTTTGAGAAAAATAGTTTTACGCCTTTCCTTCTTTCCCTCTTTTTGCCTTTTCAGTTAATGATTCTCAGCCTTCGTTTAGCCTCTTATTTCTAAATGAAGATTTTCTTTGTCTGGTTTTAAAGCGTCTCTTTAGCTTGTCTGTATCTGCCTCCATGTCAACGTTTGGATCTGCTGACACATGCTTTTAGCGCCCTCTGCTGTCACTTTCCCTGTACTGGCAGCAAAAAGGAAGATGAAGAAGTAAAGGGCACATTTATCCCTGTTGCACCCACTCTTCCTCTACTTCTTTCTCCACCTTTCCCTTCATCCCTCTCCCTCTTTCTTTACTTCATGCTTGTGCAGTAGGTTGGTGTTTTTGCCGACTCATTCTTCATTAATCCATCCGACTAGAAATGTTAAACTTCACTTTATTGGATAAAGAGTGCTGAAGCTTTCTTTAAATAACTGACACAAGACAAACATCTTGAGCTTCTGCGTGTTTACGCTCTTTTCCTTGCATGGTGAAGTTTGGCAGAGTTGACACAATCAGCGTTTGAACAAATTGTTTTTAAAGGAAAATGAAACCAATGGCTGCAGTTTTCTCCTGATGCTGACTTTTATCTGTTGTCTCTTTTCTCTCCTGCTCATCGCCATTTCTCTCTCCTCCTCTCCCCCTCCCACATGAAGCTTTCTCTCAAGCTGGTAAGCATGACCGTGTAGCTGCATGACCGTAGCGGCATGACCATATCACGCATGTCACGTCCTCCCGTGTAACACTGTGTCAATAACGTTGTGTACGCCGTTTGACCTTGTTTTGTTCATTTGGGATTTTGAGTTTGTAATTTTTTCGCTGTGACACAACGATGAACCCCAGACTCATGTCTTTGTCTCATTTGTGTTTTAATTTTTTGTTTTATTTTTATGTCGTGGTTGTGTTCACGTCTCTCCCCAACTGTGTCTTTGGTCTCTGTGGTGCAGATCACACTCAATTCCCACGTCCGGAATCTCATTGAGGTGATCCGATTTACTCCATGTTTGATCCGTCTGTCTCTTAGTCTGTCTGGTAGTCCTCCTGTCTGTCTGGATAAATGTGAAACTTTAACATAATACTAACCTGACGTTATGTAGTGATTGATCACTGATTTCTTTACACTGCATGCTAGTTTTATGATGTTGAAAGAAGTTACTGTGAGAGACCTGAGCTGATTGCAGATCTCCACTGAATATTAAATCAATCAACTCTGATACAGAAATAAATTGAATCAATTAATGTATTAATTTTCCTGCTTAGAGTTCCATATCAATGTCAAATTTAAATGCTAAATATGACACTTGAGCTCGCAGATTCAAGAGTCAAAGGTTTTTATTGTCAATTTTCTAAACATAGAAGGACATGCAGAAAAATTAAAATACTGTTCCTCTCTTCCTACAGTGTAGATTTAAAAAACAATTAAGTATAGAAATGTAATTTTTTTTTTTAAATAGACTTTTTTTGGAAGACATATTTATTTTTTTATTTTTTTCAAATATAGAAAAAAAAAAACCTACACAAAAAAACAGCAAAACTAAAAGAAGAAGCCTTTCCAACCCCACCCAGAAGGTAATTAAAAAAAACCTAAGGAACAAAGAAAACACATATTTATGGATTTTTTAGAAGATATATTTATATATATATATATATATATATTTTAAAATATATATATAAAAAAACTACAAAAAAAGCAAAACTAAAAAAAGAAGCCTTTCCACCCCCACCCAGAAGGGAATTAAAAAAAACCATAAGAAACAAAGAAAGCATGTATTTGAAAAAAAAAAAAAAAAAAAAAAAAAAACAGAAAAACACTAAGGCACTAACCCTCTGTAAGATGTCACAGTTAAGACACATGATAAAATTATTTTCCTTAAGAAACTTGAGCAAATGTTCACTATTTCTCGCAGCTACAGTTCAAAGGTGGACACTGTCCGTCCTCCACACTCGTAGTATCAGTTATTTTGCAACCACCATTCAAAACAAAACAGCTTTTTTCATACATGTCCGTAAAAGGGAAGGAGCTAGCAGCTCCAAGGTTTCCAACATTTTCCAAAAGCCTTAGACAAAAAACAAAAGATGTTTTTCAAAACACTTACAGCTTACTGCATGACCAGAATGAGTGTGCTAAATTTCCTATTGAAGACTGGCATCTATTATAAACAATAGAAGTTTAAAAACAAAAACATAAGGGAATAAAATAAAAAGTATCAAGAAAACAAGAAAAACAACTGATTTTGATCTAGCATTGTGTCTGGAAACACTTTAAGAGTAAAAAAGATAAAAACTTCATCTTAAAGCTTCTCTGAAAATCTTTCAGTATGGTATAATTTTGGCGCCTTCTGTGGACAAAAATGTTACCAATTATTAATTTTAATATGTTTCACATTTCAGTCCTTTTTTTAAAAAATAAAACTTAAAACTACCAAGAAAATTTGCTAAATTAAAGAGAGAAATGTGTTTCCAAAGCATCTCTAACACTGTCTCTGAAACCCAACTGACTTTTTTTGCCAAAAAAAATCTTTAAAAAACCCTTAAAAAATCTTCTGAAAGGGGTGTTTAAGCCTTTTCCTCCAGTTGCAAGTCACAGTGTTGAGCTAAGTTAAGCTAACCACCTACTAGCTTGATTTTTTGTCATTAAGACGTGAGCAGTAAACTCAAAACTAAACTTAAGAAGGAAAATAAAATAAATTAAATTAATTAAATAAATATTTTTATAATAATAGTAATAATAATAATAATAATAATAATAATAATAATAACAATAATAATGATAATAATAATAATTAAAAAAAAAAATTCTTCTAATAAATTTTATCAATCAATATCTGAATCCAGACAGAAGCATTCAATAAATTAGCATCCTCTCTAATGAATCAGATAAACAAAATGAATGAATGTGTGTAGTTTTAGTTGGGTCGTCTAGTTTTTAGTGTTTTTATTGTACTGGGTTGAATAGAAAATTGAAGCATGTGTGATCACTAATACACGATGTCTGCTCTGAGAGAGCCGCATGACTCTGCATGATGATTTACACCGTTTTTGTTATCTTGCATGCCCGGTAAGTGTTGCGCCATGGTGCAGGGAGAAGGGGTAAGGTTGCCATGGTAACCTAGCTGCTGTGTTTGACCTGGCTTCATGTGCAGTGAATCCTGACCTCCAGTCCAGTCCAGTCCAGTCCAGTCCAGTCCCCTTAGCTCCAGCAGTTTTTACATCCTGTGGTGCCGCTGTAACCCAGCTCGAAAAGATCCAATCAGGCCTTCACCTGTTCAGTCTAGTGATAGGACCAGAGTACAAAAACACAGTTTCCCCCTTTTTTTTGTTCTGTTTTACTTAAAAAATAAACTAAAATTTGCTAAATACCACTTTTAAATCAAATTCCCACAAAAGAGACCCTCGTAACTGCTATCCATTTTATTAAAGCACATTGGCGCCCCCCTGTGGTGAGAAGTTTTAATTTTATTCCTTGATTTCCTCCTTATGCTTTTATTATATTTATTATTATTATTATATATCAAATTATTCCACACACGTGATTAACTTCCATGTTAAAAGTCATGAAAAACAAGTTTTATCAGTAAATAATGATTCATGGATTTTGGCTTCACTTTTTGGAGCAGTCACATCATCCATTGTTTTATGAGTAAGTCTTAAGTTAAAACTTGTAGATGTGGAACTTAATTATATAAAACTAATGACGAGAGGGATCATATGTTTTGTTTTGAACACTTTTAGACCCCCCACGCGCAAGCTAGCAGCTAGCAAAGCTACAGATTCGACACCCTGATCCATCATGTCCACAGAAGGTTTGAAAGCCTGCCGAGAAGCATGAGTCATCAGCTCAGACTGAAAACCTCCTCACCAGGAAATATGACACCTGGCAGGATCAACGAGCTTCAACTCTCGAGAACGCACAGTACAGACAGCTCCAACACCCATTAGTCAGCTCGCTCTGAAACAGGATCTGAGCATTAGCATCATATACTGTATTACATTTATGATAAAGTCATAGAGCGCACCAGATTAGAGGAAGTAACTGAATAGGTGAAAGGCCTCAAGTGTCTACACGCAGACAGATCCAAACTCTCATTGTGTTAGAAAGCGGCTGCAGTATCTTCTTCAAGTGAATCATTGGAGCTCAATACAACTTCTAACTCATTTATCCCTGAGTCTTATGAGTCTTACCTCACAGGGTCTGAGGAAACAGGGAGATACTGCACCTGACTAGACAACATCCCTATGAAACCAGCAGCACAACAAATACTGGATAATGAAAGAAGCTTTGGTTCATCTTAGGGCACATCTCTTCATCTGATTTTGTTTGCTCTTTCCTCTCCTTCCTTGTTGTTGCCTCAGGGCTCTGGACCTGAGGACTTCAGCCACCTTCCACCAGAGCAGAGGAGGAAGAAGCTGCAGGGCAAGCTGGACGAGCTCAACAGAGATATTCAGAAAGAAATGGACCAGAGGTAGATTTTTGCTCAAAAATAGTATGTCTAATGATGTTAAGTTTAAGAATTTGAAGGAGCGAGACTCTATAAACAATTTATTGGTAGTTTCATGATAGGAAGCTTTATATATTATTCTTATAACTGTTTTCTGGAGTCTACTTGTAGGATCTATAAATGTTATGTATGTATTCCCCCAAAACTCAACACAATATGACTAGACATGCACCAATCAATCTGTTGGCCGATGGATCCATGGAGATTTCCTTAATTTTGGGGGATCAGTGATTGGCCCATCCTTACATATGAAACTGGAAAAAACTGAACCTTTAAACCTCCAGGAAGGTCTGACAGCCAGCCATTGTTGTGTTTTGCTGTGAGAACTAAAACTCAGGACTGATTTTCATTAAAATAAGATTGCAACATTGAAGGTATATGCTGTCAATTATGAAAAATAAAAAATATATATCGGTATCAGCAGGTCAGGCTTTTTAAAGATCGGTATTGGCCGGAAAATTGGGATTGGTGCAGCCCTAAATATGACATATAGGGCATTATAAGTGATAGATACAATAGATGCTGACATTTCTTATTCAATATATCTCTTGTTTTATCCTCTTAAGACGCAAGCTTTTATCTCGAGTGCAATTTTTAATTCACCTTGCTATTTGGGATAAGTAAGACCTAATAAGGACAACAACTAAATTGGGTCTTTTTACGGGAAATTTGATTATTTGTGTTATGAGTTCTCTATTAGTTGTTTGTAAGTGGTGTTACTGTATGTAAATACATAGTTTTTTCCCTAAAATAGGTGTAATGTTGTGATGTGGGCAGTCTCCCTAAATGTGGCTAATCGGTCAAAGTTTTAAAAAATGAAGTATCATGGGTCTGAGAGGCAGAAATGTAATGTCCACATATGTGGACGCTGGGTCCTAGGAGGTTAAAGATAATAACAATAGATTTATATGATTTCTTATTTATATATTCTATATTTGTCTTCTAACCAAGTTTATGACCTAAAATTACTCCCAAGAATTTAGTTTCACATACTCTTTTAATTTCAAATTCATTTAGTGTTGATTTCATTTTACAGTTAGTCCAAATACCACCAAACACCATACATTTTTTTTTTCATTTTCATTTACTACCTTATTCATATCAAACCATTCTTTTAACATGAGCAACTCCTTTTCTACTGTTGCCAACAATTCTTTAATGTTCTACAGTTCTA
Organism: Halichoeres trimaculatus; assembly: GCF_033239565.1. Taxonomy (NCBI): domain Eukaryota; kingdom Metazoa; phylum Chordata; class Actinopteri; order Labriformes; family Labridae; genus Halichoeres; species Halichoeres trimaculatus. Next base: position 5,211,569 of record NW_027437194.1, on the reverse strand, counting down.
CAGTTTCATTAAGCAGACGCTTTTGTCCAAAGCGATGTACAACACAAGCAAGAATCTAGACAGAGGGAAAACCTAGTTAGTGGGACAAAAGTGCTACAAGTTATTTAGCTGCAGGTGCTGCCATCAAGTGCAAGAATCCTTTTTTTTAATAATGTAGAATAATGTAGGAGAAGGCTCAGATTAAGGGCCTAAGTGTTCCCTGAACAGATGAGTCTTCAGACATCTCTTAAAGTAGAAAGGGACTCTGTGGATCGTATAGACTTAGGTAATTCATTCCACCATTTGGGAACAACAGAGGAGAAGAGTCTGGCTAGAGATTTGGAGCCACGCTGGGCTGAGAGCACAAGGCATCTTTCACAAGCGGGCTGCTCCTGAGCAAAATAAATTCGTGTCATCTGCAAAAATTGTAATTTTCAATTTGTTAAATACTTAACAAATAACATTTGAATAAAGTCTCAATGACTTAGGTCCCAAAACTGGACCTTGTGGAACACCACAAGTTAATTTCTCAAATATGACACCATATTATTGATTTTTACAAACTGACACCTATTGTTTGAATAACTTGATATCCAATTTATTGTGACACCTGCATGTATTCGTAGAAAAAAATGTTACACTGACGTCATCAACAAACAGAAGATGTGATGATGCCTTTGCGTTCTGCTGCAAAAACATTTTATCAGAGATTGTTGTAAAGAAGCCAGTTTTCTAAATCTTTGTCTTCATCTTTTTGCTTTTTGGAGCTTTTTCTCATTTCAACAGAAGTTAAATTGGAGGTTTCCTTTCTGGATTTGATCTAACTTTTTTGATTTGTTTCCCCAGAGATGCTCTGACCAAGATGAAAGACGTGTACGTGAAGAACCCTCAGATGGGAGACCCGGCCAGTGTCGACCCCCGGCTTTCGGAAATCAGTCAGACCATTGAAAAGCTGCAGTTAGAAGTTCAGAAATTTGAGGTGAGTTTGTGGCCTGTGCGAGCTCTCGCTTTGGAGCCAGTGTTAGTGTTGGCGGAGCGTTTTTGTTTGGTTTATATGAGATGGTAAATAATGAGGAGCTCAAACACACATCTCCAGCTGGGGAAGCTCCAAAGAAATCTGCGTCTCGTCCATATTAGGAGAAGAGAGCTGACTGCAGCTCTGTGCAGGGAGAAGGCGAACAAAGACACAGGCTGTTAGAAAGTCAGCTATAAGCTAACTTCCTGAAAATTCACACCTAGTAGAGCTCTGAGACTCCAATACCAAAATTTTCGACTAACAGCAAAAATAAGACCACTGATCAGTTTCTCTGTGTTTTGACAAAGAGGTTTGACGAATACCTGGAATTATTACAAGTAGATGCAAGGGAATTAATTTTTGGTACTCAACAATTTAAACATCTGCCACATTTCAATTTGGTTTGAACAGTTTTGCATTGGCAAAGAGAAGATTTGGCAAAATTTCATAGGTGCAACCCCCAACTCAGCTCTGCTGCTCACCCCACAAATGTATGTTCTTTACAAATGAGGCTTCATTTAAAAGGGAATAAACAGACTTTCCTATATGATTTATCCTCATAAAGCATTGTTACAACAAAGAAATAATCTGCTAGACAACCATTATCTTACTTTTTGTTATAGGTTTAGAACGCTAACAGTATACTGGTAAGATTTAAAGTCAATAGCATGGCATTTTGTTGACAAAAGGTAGTTATTTTACATTATTTACAAGTTAAAGTTAGGGTCTGCTGAAATTTTTGTTAATTGTTAGCAAACACAACATTCAAACTGGGCTCCTCCTCCTTGGCTCAGTGCCAGCAGCAGCCCACACCCACAGCCTCTGACCATGACTACATGAACATACTCACTAGCCCAGAAACCACATGTAGCATCTCATTTCTTTGTGGGAGAAACTCAAGAGCCGCGCACCAGACTTAGCATGTTAGCACACGCTAATCACGGTATTTGACACAAACCTGGTTAGCAGAAAGCTAACTTGTGTTGCTGTTCATCCTGTTTTGCTCTCCAAGTTCCTGAAAGCAAGTGAAAGCCGAGCCAAGCTTCACCCTCGTTTTGGAAAAAGCTTAATCTGTTCGGCGTTTCGTTTCACTTTGGTTGTTTTTCTTTCTCCGTGCTACGTCCACTAACGTAGGTGCTCTGATTAGCTTCTTCCACTCGCTAATCAACACGCAAAGTCACTTGTTCACTGGGTGCGCTGCGATTGGCTGATATAAACATGCTTAATCTCTGCCCAGAAACGTCCTGATACAACCAAAAAAATCAACATTCAGGCAGAGGAGGGGGTTTGAGGTAGACACAGACACTGACACACATGTATAGAGGCACGTGGGAGACAATTTAGCAGGATTATTTCTTTAAAAGTTGACTTTTTTTATCGTTAAGATAACAAATTCCCAAGACCAGGGTCAGGTTCCACAGCATAACAGATTCTTGGAGTTGATGCCTCTTTAACCTTTCTGTTCCTTCTTTGTCAATCAGAGTGTTGGACTAATTATTTAGCATAAAAATAACAAATTCAAGCTACACTTGACTAAAAAATGAACATCTGAACATAAACCAGAGATAAAATCATGCAAAAACTTGACATAAACTATTTGACAAAGTCAGTCCGGAAGCTTCAAATGCTTTAGCTTCTATTTGAGGAGCTGCCTTGTCGTCCATCTTTATATTCAACCAATAAGTCGAGCATAACCCGACAGTTGTACCCAGACGTTAACATGATGCAGGACATTGTAAACCAACAGTCTGCACACGTCTGTAGCCATGAGTCGTTTCAGGCTGATGTTGCTGGCATGGGAACTCAGAAAGACAAACAAATGATTTATCAGGAAGTAGCTGACTCACAGCAGCCAATCAGAATCAACTGAAACAACTGAGCTGTTACACTGAGCTCTGTGTGTGTGTTCGTGTGTGTGTTTCAGGGCTGGTTAGCAGAAGTGGAGGAGCGGATGCCATCAAAGAGTGACACACAGCGTCGAAGTATCTACGAGACCCAGAACAACACAGCAGTGAGCAACAACTGTGCACAGGACAGAGAGAGGTATGTTATACTCGGATGAAAACAACCAAACGCCTCCGCACAGAGACACCACACACTCTGCGTCTTTGGAAGAAGACTATGTATGTTTTCACAGTGTATTTACTGTGTGTGTGTTGGCCTTTGAGCAGCCCGGATGGCAGCTACACCGAGGAGCAGAATTCAGAGACTCAGGTCAAAGCCAACATCAACCCCGCTCCCAATCCCCCCACGTCCACCACGCCGGAGTTCGATGACGAGTTTGACGATGAGGAGACCCTGCCCACCATCGGGACCTGCAAAGCCTTGTATCCATTCGAAGGTAACATCAACCACACATGAACACATATTAAAGGCTTTTATTGATGTGCAGCAGCTGCTGAGTTCAATCTGGAAATGTGCTGAACAGGGAGCTGATGATTCCCCAGATGCAGGGTGGAGGAGTTTGATTGCTCCTGATGAGGAGGAGGAGGGTCGTGACCTCTAAGAAGAGAAATGTGCAGAGGTGGAGGATGGATGGATGGAAGAATATTCCTCTGGTGGATGATTTTAAAGTAATAATAAGAGTTTCCCTGATGATTCAAGTGCTGGACACAAATTATTAAGATGGACTAGAGCAGCTAAATGCAGAGTGGAGGAAACTCGGGGATTCCCTACTCTCTTATCCTAAAAAATCAAACATTAAATGTAGAAATGTTATTCTCTTTTCTTCATTTTGTTACTCAGTTTAAAGCGAGTATGTAGCTCGGATCGTAAGCATGTGTTCCTCGAGGAGAAGGAGTAAAGCAGGACACTTTGTGGGGAAGCGTCTGTGTTATTTACATGACGAGCAGAGAAGATTGAGTTGGAGGGTTTACCAGTGGCGTTGTTGCGTTCTGCTGTCTGGGAGCACTTTAGATTAGAGCTGCGACTAACGATTATTTTAGTAATCGATTACTCTGATGATAAGATTTACGATTAATCGAGTTGTGATTTAATTTGATGACTATTGTTTGCTTAAAGATATATACAAAGAAACAACATATTTGAACATTATTAAGCAGACCAGATGCTACATTTATAAAGTGTAACAAATGACATGAATGTATTGTCACGTAAAGAATCAACAGTCTGGGCAAAATAACAGAAAACATATTGTTATATCATCTGATTAAAAATTAAGTGGGCCAAAAAAGGCAAATAAATAAAAATGTGTCCTCAGTCTTTTCACCTTCAGGTCAAACAGTTCACCCCCTCTGCCCTACCACTGTCTGTAGCATCTAATGCTAATGCTAACATTGGTTTAATGAACTCCTGGTGGTTTTCAAATGAGGAGATGATTTAAAAAAAAAAGACGAAACGAGTTCTAGAAGACATACCATGCATTTCACAACATATAAAAGGAGTGTATGTGGGATTTTTTAGCTACTAATCTCACAGTGAGCTCCTGGCTTGTTATCGATGAGTCCATCATGTTTGCGTTTTAAGTGTTGGGTCATTGCAGTCGTACTGCCGAGCCATCCAAGGTTATTTTTGTCAATTACCATGCTGTGTACTTTTACTCAGTGTGAAATTCTCCCAAACTCTGGAATTTTCTGTAATCTACACTCCTGTCCAGTAGGTGGCGGTAATGCACCTTCAGCTAGTGTCCAACTGCTTAATAATCCAACAAAAAGGAAGAAGACAAATAAACAGAAGACAAACTAAAACAGCAAAGGTGCAGCACAGAGCATCAATTATGGAAAAATGTTGTTACTAATTGATTTTTATCGATTTTATGGATTCGTCGTTGCAGCCCTACTTTAGATCCAGTGTAAGGGTAAGAAAGTGGAGGATTAAACCACGACTGATTGTTGCCAACTAAGAGACTTTGCTGCTACGTTTTATGACTTTTCAGACCCCTCTAGCGAGTTTTTTTTTTTTAAGACGACAACTCTTGCAACTCTTCTGGAGTTTGGAGAATCTGAGGTTAAAGCGCGTTTTGATCTCCTCAATGGTCAGCGTGTGTGAATTCCTCCCCTACCCAAAACACAGGCAGTCACGCAAGTGTGTGTCTCATTATGGTCACTTCTGCCAGTCCCCAGCTCAGATAAAGGAGGAGGGTTGATATTTAGACACTGATAAAACAAGAATGGACAGAAGAAAGTTAATTTGTAGTTGTAAACATATTTATGATGTTGTGTTTTACCTGCTTTCTGTATCTCCCAGGTTATTTCTCTCTCCTACGGAGCCCAAACAGCAGCAAAATTTAGTGGCTTTTGGTGACTTCCGGGACAGCCAATAGTGACTTTCCTTACTGAGGAGTTGCATGTTGAAACAAGCAATGTTTCACTCAGCTTTAATGATGTTTGAAATGGGAAACAGCCTCATTCTTCAGGTTTTTCAGGACTATACATGACAGAAATGATTAAAAATAATCTGTTAATAGTAGATTATGATCCAGCCTGTGTTTTCCTTCCTGTGTTTCCCTCCTCAGGTCATAACGAGGGCACCATCGCCGTGGCAGAAGGCGAGCTGTTGTACGTCATAGAGGAAGACAAAGGAGACGGCTGGACACGAGTGCGCAGGAACGAAGACGAGGAGGGATACGTCCCCACGTCCTACGTCGAGGTCTTTTTGGAAACAAATGCCAAAGGTGCTATGACATACATTTAACTGAGCAGCTGTGCGTTTGTGACAGTGGTTTAAAAACAAAAAAATGGATGTCGCTGTTAGCTCAGAAAAGATACACACTCATTGTTTCTGGTCCATCGTGCCTCTGACCGTCGGGCAGATGATGTGTGAAAATGTGCTTTTATTTCTGAGCTCTGAACAAAAAATATGGGTTGAAAAAATGTGGAAGGAAGTTTCTGGATCCTCACTTTTTAGTCACTCTTGTGCCACCTAGTGGTCATTTTGCGCTTAGCATTATTTGACAATGATCACATGTACATTTCAAACACTGAGACACAGTATTTGATCTTTTTTATACTTTTTCTTTTGTTTATATTTTAAATTACTGTCTGCTTTCAATCAGTAGCTGGATTAATAATATATTTGGGCGGGAAAAGCAGAATGTGTAATCATCAAGCAACAACTTGAATCATCAGATTCAGGAGCTTGTGTGTTTTTGTTGTACCTGAAAACAAAGCATGCTTAGTGTGTATATATATAAATACAAATATTTTTGTAGGGAAAAAGTAAAAAATAAAACAAAAACACTCCCCCTGTTTCCCTAAAGTTGCTTGCAGTAGAGTAATCGTAGTGCTGTTTCAAGAAAACTTGTGATAATCTCTGATTAGACGATTGATCAACTCGTGACTCCAAACCTTCTTTAAATGATTTCTTTCTTTTTTATCCACTTTTCGATAATGATAGTGTTGGGATATTGTGGTCCTTTTGTTTCTCCAGCCCTGTGGTAGAGGAATACAGGAGTGAGAGTTGTCTGTACTGAGCTCGATGGTGAGAATCGGCTGACACACCGAGCTGGACTTGAAAAGATTTGTGGTTGTTTTTCTGCATGGGTGTCTGAACCGTGAAAGCATGGTGTGTCATTCCACCTGGCTACGACAACAACGAGACATTCTGTGCTACTTTTAAAGACTGGCTTCGACTCAGAAATCATTTCTTTCATAACTCATTACATAAGCCTTTGTTTAGCTTCCTTTTAATCAGCTTTGACGGCTTGTTGTTGGCACAGCATGGGGTTGTTCATTCGAGGATGTAAATACACTTTGTGCATCTTGTAGCTTTGAAAAAGAGAGGTTCAAATCAGGTTTTGAGAGAATATTATGATGTGGCATGTGACAAATGAGAGGCTGAATCTAGGGCTGCAACTAATGATTATTTAAGTAATCGATTATTTTGACGATTATTTTTACGATTAATCAATTAATCGAAAAAACAGGATAAGAATGCATGATTGGAAAGTTAGTAAAACCAAACGTGTGTTGTTATTTAGTTGATGACTGTTGTTTGCTTAAAGATATATACAAAGAAACAACATATTTGAACATGATTAAACTGACCAGATGCTACATTTATAAAGCATAACAAATGACATAAATGTATTGTCACTTACAAAATCAACTGTTTGGGCAAAATAATAGGAATAAAGCACAGTTATGTCATCAGATTAAAAACTTGGTGGGCCCTAACACTGTCTGTAGCTGCTAACGCTAATGCTAACATAAGTTTAATGAACTCTCCTCCTCTCTCGATATGATAAAAAGACAAAACGAGTCCTAAAAGATAAACCATGCACGAGCCCAACATGTTTGCATTTTACTGCCATGACATGCAAGGTCATTTTTGCAAATGTTGCAGTTAACACGCTTTGTGCTTTTACTCAGAGTAAAAGTGATTCTATAATAAAAGGGTACATTTCGTGTCTATAGGGTAAACTTGTCAATTTTACTTATTATTAATTTAAAGCAATAACCAATTTTACAGTGGGTCATTTGGGTGAAAATTCACTTTCATTTAGTACAAAAAGTTGACAGGTTCCTCATTAGTTTGGCTAAAAATAGAAATTATGTGTTGGAATTTGCAGTTTTTGTGCTTCCCGATGTCTCAAATGTCAAGTTTGTTCTTCAAAATTATCACTAGAATACATATTCCTGAAAATTATTGTCAGTATTAGTTGTTTAAAATAATCATTAGAATATGACAAAGAATTTAGATACAGATAAAATAATTCAATCAATCAATCAATCAATCAGTCAGTCTTTATTTGTATAGCGCTAAAGCTTAACAAACGTTATCTCAAGACACTTTACAAAAACATTTTCAGGTCTAGACCTGTAAATGTAAATAAAATTTTATTAGCAGTGACCCAACATCAAGTCAAGATAAGGAGTCTTATCTTATCTTAATCCACCATGAGTACAGGACTTTGAAATATTTAGCAAGTTACAATGGAGAGGAAAAACTTCCCTTTAACAGGCAGAAACCTCGGACAGAACCAGACTCATGTTAGAAAGACATCTGCCTCGACTGTGTTGGGGTTAGAAAGACAGATAGAGGAGAGAGAGTGGGAGAGAAAAGATTTATTTTATGTGTGTCCGAGAAATGAGCGTCAACCATGTTACCCATTGAAAAAAACCCTATAAATCGGCAATGGTTTGCTCCAAAGTCACATGACTTAAATCAGCTGAGGTCTCATCCTTTTTGGTGTGAACCTTGAAGAAAGTGTGTCATGTTTCAGCTCCTCCTCATCAATATTTCATCAGGATGATTTTCTGTACATGGGGCGCATTAACTGTTCGTTACCAACATTTTCTGCTGTTCTTATTATAGATGTCTGGGCAAGCATGATTAAAAATGGAGAAATTGTCAACCGCAATTTTAATAATTATGTTATTATATTCTTTTAAATTTGGCTTAACTGTGATATAAATGATGAGGAACGTTTCTAGGGAGCCACGTTTTTTGTCCACCACACAGTTGACAAAATTAGGATCCAAATTTTTTTTGGTTACTTAAATATTTTAAAAATCATTGGAGCTTAAGCTCGCTTACTAATGAATTAAGTAAAAAAAAAAAACACACACACATTTTTTTTCACCTTTTTGTATACCTGAAATGTTCCCCTAATTATAGAATCACTCGTGAGATACTTCCAAACTCTGGTATTTTTTGGACAAACAACTTCTCCGGCTCTGCCAGCATTTGGGTGTTTACTTGTTTCCCTCATGCAGCTAAGGTAATCTACACTCCAGTCCAGTAGGTGGCGGTAATGCACCTTCAGCTAGTTGCTAACCGCTAAAAAATCTGACAAAAAGGAAGAAGACAAAGAAACTGAAGACTTTAAACGACACTTTTAACGACTTGTTTAGCGACACTTTTAACCATTTTTATTGATTTTATTAATTCGTTGTTGCAGCCCTAGCTGAATCCAAGTTTATTTATTGGTTAGACAGATTAATTCCTTTGAAGTTATTTCATACATACATGGGTTACAATGGGTTCTGTCTTCCTCTGTCTGTCTTTAACTGAAATTCCTGCAATGTAAGAACTTTCTAACTTTAATTCCTTTCACTTTTTTTGTTTGTTTTCCCCTTTTTTTTGACTTGCAGATTCCTAAAAGTGTGAGAGGCTGGCTGAGGAATGGCAGGGCAAGCAGCCTCGGAGAAAACACCACCACGTTCCTCGCGCGCTCACAGAGTCAGAGAGAGAAAGTGAAAGATGACCCCAAACTTTAAACAAAAAATCAACAAAAAAAACATAGACGGCCGATTTTTAGAACACTCATCAGAGTTGTTGCTTTCCCTGTGCAGAAACTCTGCAACGTGAAGCAACAGTTGGGAGAAATCCATCTAAATTTAGAGCTCATAACCTTTTTCCATTCTTAACACCCATACAGCAGTCACAACCACAGTATTCAATTTGCTTTTTTGTTGTTTCTCAGCAAAGCTTTTGCTTCTTAATGGAACTAACTCCGCTTGCACCGCGCTCAGCTTTGACTGCGGCTGTCGGCTTCCTCGCTCTGAACGTGCCCCCTTCCTCCCCCTTCTGGCTGTGCCACTTCTCTTTATCCTCACTTTTTACCCACACACACACACGCTCACACACACACAAGGCGAAGGGTGTGGTCAGAGACAGGACGGGGACCAGCAGGAGCCACCCTCAAACACCTTTCATGCAGCAGTGTGTGTGTGAAAGAGACATTAACCCTTCCTTCATCTGGAGCTCTGAAACCCTCATCTTCACCTTCCTCTGAAATACATATTTACAGGTTTCAACCAACTGGATAATGAAGAAGTGAGGTGCTACTCATTTATCTAAAGGCTACATGCTTCTGTTTCATGTGTTTTTATGTGAATGCCTGTTTGTGTTTAAAGTCCACACCCCCTTTCACATATCCTGAACCAGCCCAGAGGAAAACAGATGGATCCATTGCTTGTCCTGTGACTTCTTGTCTGTCTGTTCCTCTCTCTGACCACCCCCCTTTCCTCACCTCCACAGTCCCTCCCCCCTTCCTCTAGCAGCTCCTTGTGCTGCTTTAGCTCAGGGTGCGGGGGGGCCTCTCAGCGTTGCGGTGTGCTGCATGCTTGCCCTGTCTTCCTCCTCGCCCCCCTCTGCTAACAACCCGGTGGAGGTGTTGTTTAGGGGGGATGTGTGGTCAGCTTCGTCCAGCCTTTCTGTTACGTTAACCCTCATTGCCTGGTCTCACTGTTTGAATTAACCTGAATGCTACTGTTTGGGTTCAGTGCCTGTGGTTCATTTTATTTTATCTTTTTTTTTTTCTGTCTCAGAAAGCATGTTGTCCTGTTTTTAACAGCGAGTGAGTGATCTCCTCCCCCCAGTGTTCCCCGGTTTAATCTCTGAACTGTCAGAAAAGGACAATAGGGACCTGAAATGTTGTTTTTCTGAATGACTTTTTTTTTTTTTTTGCATAGGTAGGTCTTGTGCGTTTGTTTTACTGTTAAATACACAGTACAGTATGTAAGTAAAAATGTTAGTATTGTATGTTTTTCATCAGAGTGTCTAATGCAAGTTGTTAGTTTACCGTTAATCACCCTGTGGAGACGCCTACACTCATTTCAAGCAGCAACAGTTCAGCAAAAAATGTAAAACTTATCACTTATCCACATGGAAGCCATTTTTCTCAGGGTGGGGGTTTGAACTCATTAGCTTAGCTTTTTATTTTATGCTGCTGTTTCTTCAAACAAAAGTAAATCTGAGAGAAATCAGCCAAAATTGGTTAAATGCTAACATTAGCATTTGTAACTCGGCTAGCCTAAAGATCAAGCTACTTCCTTGCTAACATTACAACTTTTCACAATGCAATAAGATAAATTAAGACCTGTTTAACAGTAATGTAACCTAGCTAGCTGAAATAGTAGCACAAAATTACTCTAGTGCTAACATTAGCGCTTGTGACTTAGCTGTTTGTAGCTTACAAATTTACCTGTGCTACAGCATTTTCAGACAATAGCTTAGCTTAGTGTCAATAATATGTTAGTAATGTTAGCCAGGAATTGAACTAACAGTTATGACGTAAAACGAGTCGTGGATTTTTTTGGGGTTTTACGAATTGGCCCTATTTTCAGATAATTTCTGATGTTTGCTAACAACTGCTAAGCTAACTCACCTGTTTAGTGTTACGCATTTAACCCATGAAGTGAAACTCATAGCAAAATATGATTCAGCTTTGCAGTTAGTAGTAGTCATTACACAATGACTCATCAAATTTGTTGTTTAGCTTGAAACTACCACTTTTTCTGAGATTTTTTTTATTTTTTTTAAATCTAAGCTTTTTTTTTTTTACCTTACAGTTTTATATTAATTCGATTTTTGATGGTTAGTTTCCCTGTGTAAATTAGGAGTAGCTAGCTTATGGTAAAGCTAACTTATTTGTTCACTGGGATCCCTGTTAACCACTGCTATAAATTTCTGTTTTAACTTTTTTGGCTTGTAGTAGCTTGTATGCTAATGTTAGCTGCGAGCTTTGTTGAGCCTTGCTGTGTGTGCTCAAGGAGTCATCTGCAGATGTTAGCAATAAACTGCTACCTAGCTAACATTACAGTTTTTTAGCAGTTTTTGACAAAAATTCTTTGAATGCTAATGCTAGCACGTTTTAAGTAGCTAACATGAAATACTTTGCCAAGCTTAGATATGGTCATTATTTAATTTTATTATTATTTTTTCAACATTAGCCTGGCATAGCATTCACTTCCTGGCTAACATCATAGTGAGCTAATGTAATATACTGCAATATGATGTTAGCATTAAACTGCTACCTAGCTAACATTACAGTTTGGTGATGTTAATGTTGTGACAGCCAGCTAGCTAGCAGTTTTTGTCAGAAATTCTTTGAATGCTAATGCTAGCACTTTTTAAGTAGCTAATATGAAATACTTTCCCAAGCTTATCATTTCGACATTAGCCTAGCATAGCATTCACTTCCTGGCTAACATCATAGTAAGCTAATGTAATATACTGAAATAGGAACAGCTTCAATTCCTTGACAGTTATAATGTTAGCAATGAATGATAGCTGTGATTTTGCTTTTGGTACTTGGGAGTGAGTTATTAGCTAACATTAGCATTTAGCCACTTCTTGGTTATTATAAAAGTACAACTTAGAATGCAGTCTGACTTTGTAAGCATTTACACCTCCCACCCTGAGAGAAAAATGGCCTCCATGTGTGTATGACTATTTTACACCTGATGTTTTAAGGATGGTCCACTTTAACTGTCTACTGTATATGAAAATATACTGTGATCTACGTTTTACCTGTGAGTTTGTGACTGAGATGTGACCCAGAATCACCTGTTGTGGGCCTTAACTGGGTTCTCAAAGAAAAAGAATGACGCTGGTGAAAGGATTAAGATGTGATTATCTCAAAAGTTTGGGGGCAAATTTGAGATTTTTTTGTAATCAAAGATAGAAATTGTGTCCACTGATCCCCTTTTTCCTGCTCAACGGCACATAATGTACGTGATTTTAACATTTCTGTTTTATACTTTTGATGATGATGAGTTGACTTTCAGCTTCCTTTGCTTTTTATTTACTAGTATTTTAAAGCTGGAGATCTGTGTTGTAGCTTATTCTGCTTGAATGCAAATATGAGTAACAATGACACGTGTGGATGAAGCCATTTTTAAATATCCATCTGATGCAGCATTTGTATGAATGTGGAGGAACGATGGAGTAAATGACTTTGGACTTTTGATGGAAGGAATGATCATACCCCAGTTAAATCAAGCTCATTAGTACCACCTTTGCTTTGATACGCCCCTTGTTTTATTCAGTCGACGAGCCCAATGAGGCTCAGGTCAACACTTTAAAGGCAGTGTATGTAATTTCAAACACCACAAACCTTTTAGTTGATGCCCCGGATTAACCTGCCTGTACAGAGGAAAATGGCACGTTGGAATTAGAGAGAGTATATATGAATATATAAATAAAGTTTAAAAAGGAAAAGCATCTATTTTAACTATTGAGAGTCTTACCATTACTTTATCTGCTTTGCAAAGTAAGACTTCCTTTCCTTTGTAAAGGTCTACCAAATGGTGTGTTTTTTGCACTTTTTTGTTTGTGTTCCATTTGGTAGCCCATGCTTGTGTTTTTGGAGCACTGAATACTTTGTATTGTGTTTACTGTGCCAATTAAATATGCCTGAAAGTTAATGAGCAGCTATTTGTGTCTTTGTTTTCCTTCTCCTGGGAATTTAGACGGGATAAAGAGCCAGGATCCCACAGCATCTATCATTAGTAGCTGCAGGAGTTATTACACACGATTATTAATTCTACGTTTATGAGGGTGAAAAATGCATGAAGACTGATCATGTCGTGTGATTTAATCAAACAAATTTAATTAAAAAGATTTCCCATCTCTTCGGCATATATTTGAGTGGTATGTTAATTTTATTACTGGTAATCCTCCAGTTTTCTTCAATGACTAATATTAATCAGATCTGGAATAAACACGTTATTACTTCTAATCCAGTGCCTTTTTTGACCCTTCCAGTACACTATACATAGTGAAGCTTCTGTAGCTGCTGTGATGGAAAATGTTAACACTACTTTGCAAATTACACCTCACAAGAATTAGTTGACATGCACTTTAAAATATCACGAAGGTACCTAAGCAACCACCTAAGAGCTAAGCATACAGGCGCAACTTTTTAAACTGATGTCAGTCAGTGACCACGTCATCATCGAAGTCTGCACAGCTTTATTTTGGAGCATGAAACCGATCTCTAGGTAGGCAAAATTAACCAATCATGCGTCACCCTTATGGATAAGAGTTTTTCACAACCAGGCCCTGTAAAAAAAAAATGTAAATAAATAAAATAAAAGCAGGGAAACAACATCAAAACAAACTGAAAAGTGCAAATAATGTTTCTCCAAGCGGGAATACCAAGGCCCACATATGCGTCCAGCCAATTTGGGATTAAACAAAATTTTGTAGTAATGCCATCAAAATAATAAAACATAGCAAAACAACAAAAGAAGTTGTTGAGCAGTCATGAGCCAGGTTAAAACTCCAACAGAGCATTGAATTTAATGGCAGCAGACCCCCACCACCACAGGCTCTAAAGGGCAGATTTACTGCACCTGTTACACTATTTTAAAGATGGTATGTGTCTTATTTATTTATTTTTTTTACATGTTTTTTTTGTTTATTGTTACTTTATTTTTTAATCTTTAGTTTTATTGTTAAATTATTATTAAATTATCATTGTTATTATCATTATTTTTTTTAAATAAATCTATATAATAATTTAGTAATAAAATAATTGCTTTTTTTCTTATGATAAATTATTATTGTTTTTTTTTTCATTTTATTTTGTTAGCTTTTCACTATTTATTTATTATTTTAATGTCTCTTTTATTTCATCTATATAAACATGTATGACTTCAAATTTAAAGCCAAAAATTAAATTAAAAAAGTGTGGGGAGGAAAAAAGGTGGCGGGTGTCATGGTCATGCCTTACAATTGAAGAAAAAATATCCAAAGAAAACAGACTGTAGGGATCAAATGAACCCTTTGGAAAAGTATGACCATGTTTTAAATTTACACAGAAAATTTAGACTTAGGAGACAGATTATTTTATTTTACCTCTGTTTCTGAGGAGTATGCATGTTCAGTCCCCTCACATATATGTTGTTCTGCACCTGATGCACCTACTGAAATGGTGCAATTAGTCAATTGGCTGAATTTTTTGCAGGAGGTATTTGGCTAACTCTTTGGCGGAATGGGCTGTTCCATAACGGTACATATGACTAATGGTTCTGGACATCAGTGAGTCATCAGTTATCTTGTTCTTTTTGCGTACCACACTGGAACTGTTAAATATTTGTTTATTTCAGATATATGTTGAATATCATAAACAATGCATTTCTCAGAATTTAAGAATAGCATTTTTTAAAGTTTTTAAAGTTTGATCCCTACTCTCATACTCAAGCACAATCAACATTTTTTGGGGAAAAAAAGGAGTACAGACTTCTTGTTGTTTTTATCTACGTCATAACAACTGTCATGGTCTTTGTCACACAAATTTTTTAATACTCTTGGTTTGTAGTTTACCTCAGTGTTACTTTTTGGGAGTCATCAGTACGTTAGTTGCTTTAAGTTTGTACAAAGGGCCATAAATCAAACTTTTTTTTTTCTTACTGCAGGTTTGCAATATAGTTCTGAAGAACACATCCAGGGTTTATCCAACTGAACCAATGAACTTATACAAAAAAAAAAAAGATAATTACAGGGTTTTAATTTCATTTTTGAAAAGCTCACATTTTATAGTATATCTGTGTAAAGGAGGTAAAAGAAAGATTAAAAAAAAAATCTTAAAACAGGGATTAAAATTGAGATTACATGGAACAATTTCTACTTTATGATCTTCAAAAGAAACTAAAGCATCACTAGATTTTTGCTGGACTATCCGATGTTTATTTCTTACTCCTTCCACCTTTTGCTCATTAAAGACAGTGTCTCAGAATTTTTAAGAACTATTTTGTGAAACTTCAAACTTTACTCACCATAGTTTGATCAATGCAAAGAAAAGCACAAAGAAAAGAAAGAAGAGAAAATTTACGATTTATAGATTTTAGGGTGATATATTTTTGTCTTATGTGATCAGGGCAGGTTGCCACAAAAAGAAAAACAAGTGTTCAGCAAAATAAAAACACAAAGTTTACCTTGATCTGGAGTTGGATCTACTTTTGAGGCAGGTTGTGACTTCATGTGAACGGCCTGTAGTTCCTCTCCTGGCCATTAGGTGGCAGTCACATTCCACTCAAGTTCTTGCTTCGCCTCTTTCAGGAAAGTATCCAGTTCTTGCTTCTGTTCCTTTTTTTCTTTTCATCCTTTTTTTTTTCTCTGACAATGCAGCACTTTTTAGGGACTGACACGAAAAACTTCCAGAGGCGATTAATTATGCAGAACTCCAACATTTCCCCCCCAAACACACACACACTTAAACTCACACACACACTGAAATAGCTCTCTGAGTGTTTGGATTCTGATGGCCTTTATTTGCGTCTCCCTCCTGGCGTTTTAATGCATCTCTTAGCCTCAATAAAAGCCTCCCTGGAGATATCCTTCTTGTCATTTTTCTCACTGACCGCTTTACAGTCGTTAGATTGCACACGGCGCAGCGGTCACATAGTATCGATCCGGACTGCCGACAGATCTGGGTTGCCAATTGATTCTGGCCCACTGAGCTGCAGCTGTGATCAGTCCCAGTTGCCCCACAGAAATATGCAGGCGCATGCTGTGTTGCAGATGCGGCGCTCACCTCCTCCAGCACGCTCTCAAACAGCCTAATTGGCCTTTGCTCCCTTGGACCCAACAATCTGCGCTGTTTGTTCTACAGTTTGGAAACAGCAAAAGCAAACGAAATGCCTCTGTGAATCCTGAGGGGCCGGTTTCTTCTTGAGCTACTTTCACTTTTGCTTTCTAAATTGGTTTACTTGGCAACGGCTGTCGACTCATCAATTTAAATTATTTGCAAAAGTGAGCTGAGAATGGCAAATTTCCTCTGTCATCCCTCATCTTTTATTAAATCAAACAAGGGCAGAATGAATATTTAAATTTTCTTGCAGTATTTAAACTTTGTGGGGACGTTTGCAAACATGTGCAGCATCTTTGAAGTGCTGCAATAAACACCAGAGGGATGAAAGAGACGAGCAGACATGAGTAAGAGGGCTGCAGAAGACAAAACACCACAAGAACAAGCAGACTGGTAATGAAATCAAAGCCTGATTGAGACATTTTCATCGTCCCACACCTAAAGCCATTTTCTTCATCTGTTCTGCAGATGAACAGGTCATCACGAAGCAGCAAACTCTCTCAGAGAGCGCCCGTCTGATTAAACCCACTTCAGACTGATCCATCCTCAGGCCCCAGATCCGTCTGAGAAGAATCCCTGCAGACTCATGAGCGAGGTCCAGCCGCTGACAGATCATTCACACCTTCGCAGGAAGTCTTTTAAGCCTGTTTCACCTGTTGAGATGCTCATCGTTTTCATTAAAATGATTTGCTCTTTGTAACTCGAGGCACACACAGATCAGACTAATGATCTCTGCCTTCAGCTTCACGATGTGGCTGCACTCTTAAACAGCTGCCTCCTCCACTGGGTATTGTTCTTTACAGGCAGAGATAACTAATGTGCTCAGCTTTTTTTTACCAGTTTTATTTATTAATTCATGTTATATTTCTGATTCCACAGTCAGCGGCTTCATAAATAAACCAAGCAGAGCTGAGTGAAGCAGAAGCTTGTTCTACAAAGCAGAGTTTGATGTCATTACAGTAACCACAGTAACACAAATCTGGTTCAATATTTACTTTTGACTGGTAAAAACATGGACACAGCCTGGGAACACGCAAACAAGTATTTGGGTAATTCTCTGCTTTGGCCTTTCAGACACATATAAACGTAAAGATCACTAAAAACTGAGGTGTTTGAACGTGCAAAAGCAAAGATTTTGCTGATCGATAAGCGGGAGTCACCGAGAGAATGGTAGATGGTGATAGATAAGCAGGTGTCAGTAAGAGATTGACAGGTACCAGTGAGAGACTGGCAGGTGTCGCTGAGCAATGAAGTATTGGTTGATGTTGCCTGGATAGGGGAAGGTGCCAGTTACAGATTGGCAGGTACCGGTGAGGGATTGGTTGATGTCTCTAGGAGATTGGCTGGTGTCGGTGAGCATTTAGCTGAGGTTGCTGGGATACTGGTTGCTGGGAGATTGGCAGGTGTCCTTGAGCGATTGGCTGGTATTGGTGAGGGATTGGCAGGTATCGCAGAGAGATTGGTAGATGTCGGTGAGAGATTGGCAGGTGTCGGTGGGCATTTAGCGGGAGTTGCTGGGATACTGGTTGCTGAGAGATTGACAGATTTATCTCTGGGAGATTGGCAGATATCTCTTGGAGATTGGCAGGTGCCGGTGAGAGACTGGCAGGTGTTGCTCAGAGACTGGCAGAAATCTCTGGGAGATTGGTAGATATTGGTTACGGATTGGCTAAAGTTACTAAATTGGAGTTGATGTTGCCCAGATATATGAAGGTGCCAGTGGGAGATTGGTAGATGTTTCTGAAAGATGGGCAGGTGCTGGTGAGACATTGGCAGGTATTAGTGAGAGATTTAAAGGCATTGCCGAGAGACTGGCTGGTATTGCTCAGAGACTGGCAGATGCCTCTTGGAGATTGGCAGGTGTCTGTGAGCATTTATCGGGAGTTGCTGGGAAACTGGCAGGTGTTCAGAGATTGGCTGATATCTCTGGAAAATTGGCAGGTGTTGGTGAGGGATTGACTGGTATTGGTGAGAGATTGGCTGGTGTTTCTCAGAGACTAGGAGGAAACCCTGGGAGATTGGTAGATATCAGTCAGGGGGTGGCAGGTGTTGCTGAGCTATTTTTAGGAGTTACTGAAATATCGGTTGATGTTGCTTGGATATAAGTAGGTTCCAGTGAGGGATTGGTAGATGTCTCTAGGAGATGGGCAGGTGCTGTTGAAACATTGGTAGGTATGTGTGAGAGATTTACAGGTATTGCAGAGGGATTGGCAGTTATCGCTGAGAGATTGTCAGATGCCTCTTGGAGATTGGCTGGTGTTGGTGAGCATTTAGCAGTAGTTGCTGGGATACTGGTTGCTGAGAGATTGGCAGATATCTGTGGGAGATTGGCAGGTGTCACTGAGGGATCGGCTGGTATTGGTAAGACATTGACAGGTATCGGGGAGAGATTGGCAGATACTGCTGAGAGATTGGGGGATGGAAAATTGGCAGGTGTTGGTAAGGGATTGACTGATATTGGTGAGAGATTGGCAGGTGTTTCTCAGAGACTAAGAGGAAACCCAGGGAGATTGGTAGATATCAGTCAGGGAGTGGCAGGTGTTGCTGAGCTTTTAGCAGGAGTTACTGAAATATTAGTTGATGTTGCTCAGATATGGGAAGGTGCCAGTGACAGATTGGCAGGTAAAAGTGAGATATTGGCAGGAATTAGTGAAAAGTTTACAGGTATCGCAGAGAGATTGGTAGATACCTCTTGGAGATTGGCTGGTGTCGGTAAGAGACTGTCAGGTGTTGTTAAGAGATGGGCAGGTGCTTGTGAGACATCAGCAGGTATTGGTTAGAGATTTATAGACATCGCCGAGAGATTGGCAGATGCCTCTTTTAAGATTGGCCTGTGTCTGTGAGAGATTGGCAGGTGTCGACTGGCATCCAGCGGGGGTTGCTGGGGTACTGGTTGCTGAGAGATTGGCAGATATCTATGGGAGATTGGCAGGTGTCAGGGATGGATTGGCTGGTATTGGTGAGAGATTTACAGGTATCGCTGAGAGATTGGCATATGCCTCTAGCAGATTGGCTGGCAGGTGTTGGTGTGCATTTAGCGGGAGTTGCTGGGATACTGGTTGCTGAGAAATTGGCAGATATCTGTGAGAGATTGGCACGTGTCGCTCAGGGACTGGCAGATGTCTCTTGGAAATTGGCAGGTACTGGTTAGAGATTGGCACTTGTTGCTGAGAGACTTGCAAATATCTCTGGGAGATTGGCAGGTGTCAGTGAGCGGTTGGAAGGTATCTGTGAGAGACTGGTAGATGTCTCTGGGAGATGGGCAGGTGTCACCTAAATCCCTGTTTTGTCATTTTTGTATGGACAGTCAAAATCAAAGTTTTGTAAATCCCCAAACGCATTACTAGGGATTTGGAATGGCAGTTTTTAGTATGTGTTGTACAAACACTAAGAAAAAGGGAGGGTCTCCATCCCCAAACTTTTCAGCAAGCCCCATTTTCCCTCAAGGTACCTAAATAAACACTTTTACAACTCCGCTATTAGGCCACCCATATGCCCATATATGGGCAGAGCAGGTTGTCATAATGGAAAGGTCGACTCCACCTGACTTCAGAATCGACCTTCGATGAGGCAAAGAGGTGGAGCTGGGGCCTTCCTTTAGCTTCCTGGCTTACAGTCAAAGCGTCCACACTTAAAAAATTATTACGCCTAATTATACCAAACTCGTGATGTAAGTATACCTCACTTGGAAATGAATCATACAAACTCCCTGAGGACGACTCTTTCCTTGGACTTGGTCTGATGACGGAGATTTGAGCTGCTCCTGAAGCCAAGATCAGAAAGATCTTGGCTGACCTGGCAGAGTTCTTGGAAAGTTCCTGAAAAATGTTTTTCTCAACCAACTTTTCCTCAAAGATAAAAGAGGAGGAATCACTAAAATGTGTGTTAAAGACTCGAATATTGAATTTAAACTGCTGCTTTCAGTTCGTTTGTCTTTTTCAGTCAGTCGATAAAACTGCTGGTAAAAATCCAGCGCCCTGTTTTCAGGTTGGAAGAGTTTTTTTCTTTGGCAGGTCTCAGTGATGTGTTCTACCTGCTGGTTTCAGTCTGTTCCATTACGGTGTGTTCCTATCTGGTGTGGTGTGAGGCAGAGCAGGCGGTTGATGGGGAAAGCACACCTCTGGAGGTCGGCCCAGTTTGCCCCGTCATTAAGGAACCTGGAAGGGGGGTTGGGTGTCCGCCTGTGAAATGCATCAACAGGTTCAACTTCATGCCCTAAATGTGTTTTAAGGGACAAAAGGTTTGTTCACAACTTCTTTTTCTCCTGGACTGAATTTGATTTTGCAGTGTAATTGAATTTCTGAAGCTGATTTAGAGTCACGTTGGGCTGCCAGGACCCTGGATCAAACTCCCTCACTGATGATCTCTTGCCCAGTCCTTGTAGCACAAATAAAGTATGAGTAATTAAATTAAGAAACAATATGGTTCAGTCCTTGTGATGGAAATGTCAAACTAAGCCTGGAATACATCTTTGGACTGGCTTGTTACAGCTTCATCTTTGATTTCCAGACATCAGTAACATCGACGTGTCAAGAAACACGTATTTCTTTTAAAAGCCAAATTTCAATAGGTAGTAAAACAGAGCATATGCAGAAGTAAAGTATCCCTTTGTTTGTCTCCTTTTTTCCTTTTACCCCCTTCTTCCTACTGGACAACATAAATAAAACATTGGTCTTTCATTTAAAGATTTCAACAAAATCCTAAATATACTCTGTATGGTCCAGCAGTGACAGATTGTGTGGGTATCTGTGTCTTTTTTTTTGGTGTCTTCCAGGAAGAAGAGAGTTGTAGACTCTTGGTCTGTTTGTTTTGGCTTATCATTGTTTTGACTTTTTTCATTCCCTCCTGCAATCTTCAGCAATCTTTGGCCCCCGTTTACACAACAACTTTCATCCAAAAATGCTGAATTGGAGTGAAAATAATCTGTGTTTACGTGGAAACTCTGGGGGACTGGAAACGCTGTAGTAAGCATGCCAGACCTGTAGTTGGCACTATAACTGTTTTGTCCAGGAGCAGCTTTTGGTAGATGTCCACTGACGTAGAGTTGGGCCGATCATCTGGTGTATTGGTGAATGCTGAGAGCAGAAGTGGAGCAACAGATGCTCATTTTGTTGAAAGACAGTCAGCAGATTCAGCAGATTGAGCAGCACAAGCACAACACGGTAGTCTGCACAAAGTGGAGCATGATGTCAGCATTTTCACTGAAAACGCAGGCTTATGTTTACACGGCAACGGTGGCAGCAGGGTTCCAGAAAAAATCCACTTTGGAGGCTGTTTTCAAAAGTTTGCGTTTTAGGTCAGCTGAAACGCTGTTTCCATGTAATTAAGAGGCCAAACAAAACGTTTGCTTTCCTTCCTAAAATCACTGTCATAAAAACAGCCGCTTAGTGATCCTGATTTTTGATACATTTTTCCCCCTTTTCTGAGAGGAAACACATTGAAATTTTGCTTTAGTGTTTTTTCATGGAACTTAAATAAACTAGAGTTATGACAGTAAATAGGCGATTTATTAGGGATTGAAATTAAAGTTTTATTGGAGTATCAGGTTTTTTGTTTCACAATTTCACATTGCAATTTTTTGTTCAGGATTTTTTTTTAATTATTTATTTAATTCATCTATTTTAGTCTTTGTTTAAAGGGATAGTTCAGTTTTTTTGAAGTGGGGTTGTATGAGCTCTATGTGACAACTAAGGACATTAGATACAGTAGAAAGTTGTCTCCTCTCCCTCAGTAAGATACAAACTGTAATCGATGGTGACGAGGAAATAGACGCTAACAGGGAGAGACTGTACCAAATTCAAAGGCTATTTTCTCTGCCTACAAGAACTAAAATCAAAAAGTAATAATAAAGTAAAAATTAATAATTACAATACTTGATCAAACTTTCATGAGGCTACAACCGGTGCCGAAGCATAGCTTGTTTACATTCCTTACAGCTGAAAGGAGGAGGGGGGGCGGAGCGCACTAGCTCTGCGCGGAAGGACACATGACCAGTTAGTTAGGTCCAGATAAATGTTTATATTCCCGAAGACTTAATGCACCTAAAAAATATTTTATGTAGCGTACTCTTAAACTGTGGTATTACTTTTACTATTACTAGTTTACCCCGCTATTAAATCCAACAAAGAAGAAAACGCGACACAGTAAACAAAGAGCACGGATGGAAGACATGCAGCATTTCGTCCTCTCTGTGATTTTCATGTAACTCTCTGTTACAAAGTTCAATCAAGCTTCGTTTCAGATAAGTCTGTGTGCCACCAGGAGAAATGCAGCCGCTGTCGGGGTAAGTGACGATTCTTTCGACCAATCAACTGTCTGCAGTGTGTTGCTCCATCCCCCGAGAGCGGATTGGTTCAGTCTGGCACCCATACGAAAGGGTCCCAAAAAAGTGGGACGGCTCGTCTCGGTTTTTAGTGATCCGTCCCGGGATGAGTCTGTGGAAACGCCGCTAAAAGCGCACCGTACCGAGACGAACCGACCCGGACTGCTTGGTGGAAACGTGGCTATACTGTCTGTAGACAACATCATCATCTTTCAACGTTTTCACTCGATCTGGTGTTAAAGAAGTGAACTTAAAATTGTAAAAATCAGATATATCAGAGATTCACATTTAAAATCGAATCAGCACCCCAAAATCGTGAAAGAATCAAATTAGGAGGAAAGCACATCGTCCATCTCTACTGTTAATTTACTGTCAGCATTTTCTTTAACCGTATTTTGCTTTATTTCTGGCTCACCCCAGTCCATCTCTAAAAACTCTGGCCCCAGACAAGTCTCAAGCATTTCTGGCTCATGATTACATACAGTCTATCTTCTTCCACCTTCATTTGTAGATGCAGTGTGAGCTTTGACAGTGGTTTTGGATATGATTTAGAGCCTGTGCGGTGACTTCCACTACAGAGTCATACCTGTTTTGAATACAGTGATTAGTTTTTGGTTTTATCCTTTTTTTTCCTGAAGTTTTCTGACGATCCTTTGATTTTTTTTATTCCAAGTCCTATTTCTTAACTGGTGATAAAAAAAATTCCAGATTCTTTGCAAATTTGCATCAAGGAGCATTATTCTGAAAATACTGAACTATTTGGTGACTTTGTTTCTCAGAGTCATGAACTTCTTCCTATCTTTACTTTAGAAATAGTCATAGTTTTATAGGATGGACATAAATTTTATAGAACAGATATGGTCCAAAAATTAGAATTTGAATGTACATCTTTGAATAGTTAGTTAAAAACTTGTTCCTTTTTAGCAGAACTGTAGTAGTGTGAACGTCTGTTGAAAAATAAAACACTGACCGAGTCACTGTAGGATCTTGAAGTCTGCTGAAAGTGGAATAATTCAAAACCCATCAATGAAAGTTTGAGAAATAGAGGAAGAAAAGCTTCAAGCCACCAAGCTGCACACAGATGCAGTCGCTCTATTTTTCTGGACCCGATTTAAAGTCTTCCTTCAGGTCCCAGACAGACATGGCATTAATAGGCCAAGCTTCAGTTCTGGGTACAAAAACAGAGGCACACAGAGAGATATTCCAAAATTGATAGTGCAGACTTCTTGCCAGTGTAACAAAGACGGCCTCTGGAAACCGAGAAAAATGAAAAATATGAAGGAAAAGGAGGTCAGAGGGAAGCTGGTTCCTCCATCTGGAACAGATATGCTGTCCCGAGCTGAGCTGAGATAATACTTGGACTGTGGCTTCAGTTTTCTATAATATTCTGCACATTATGGTCCCAACTGACAACTCAGCACTCAAATCCACTCACAGCAGCAGTATTGTGACCTTGTTGAGCCGCCATCTGGCAGATATCGTCAACAAATGTTTTTAAAAGGCGTTAAGGACACCGAATTTGGTTCATGAGTGTAGAAAACACGCTGAATGTGCTCCTGAGCTGATTCACGGCACGTATCAGTTTCAGCAGTCGTAATTTTCTCGGAGCCGTAACAGCAGGAGGTCAGAGCGCCGCTGATGTGTGTTATATGTTTACGCTGAGCCTTGAGGTGGGGCGTTTCAGCAGATACTTTTCACTTTCCCCACAGCTAACCAAGCAACAGCTTCCCACTCGTCTCTGCTCTTTAATTAGCATGATGCTAATTACAGAGAAGGGTGTGCGAGCGAAGGTCAGGGACCATAAAGCGGCACACAATCTGTCAGATAACATCCCTCGCCTTGGGTACCTTCTCCTTCTCCCACCGTGCTTGTCATTGCTTCTCCTCCCCCCTTTTTTCTTCCTACTCTTCAGGCATCAGCAAATTTATGCCAGATCCTATTTTCTCTTTGGCTCAGGAGTGGAGAAATGTGAGGGGAAAAGTTGAGCTGTGAAATGTTAGTGGCAAGCTGAGCTCTGCTGCATTTCTGATCATGTGAGATTCAGAGAAACTTTAATCTGAATAACTACTCTCCCAAATCTGTGCTGTAATATAGATTACTGATCCAAAAATATAGTTTTAATCCTAATTTGAAAGAAAACATCTCATGTTAGCTTCTAGGCTAATGGACAGTGTTAGTGTCTTCTACATATGATTATATGCAAGGGGCTAACAATATAGCATTAGCTTATTCTTCAGAGCTATCACTTGAGTGTAGTGGTATATGTAGGGCGGATAATGTATATTGTGTTACTCCTCATTTTCTTTGATGATCCTTTAATTAAGGTCATCATAATGTGGAATTATTCCTTAAGTTTCATTTTCGTTTAATTCATCATTGGGACTCTCACCTTGTAACAGTGAGTGAAGGTTTTTCAGTGCTTAAGAAGAACACTAACACCAACTAATTGACCTAATTAACATCCCAACCCTCTAAAGGACACTCTTTTGAAATAAAATGTTAGACACATTAAAATTCAAGATGGCGGCCATTTTTAAAGATGGCCGCTATTTCTATCAAAAACTTCTTATTTCAAAAGCTCAAATGGTGATGCAAATGTGAAATTTGGCACAAATAGTCTCTAAGGGACATTCTTTCAAAATGTAACATTAGACGTTAAAAAATTAAAGATGGAAGCTATTTTTCAAGATGGCCGCCATCAAGCGCTCATTATTTCAATACTTAAAACAGTGATACAAATGTAAAATTTGGCACGGATACTCTCTAAGGGACATTCTTATGAAATATAACATTAGACATGCAAAAATGTAATGTAATAAATGTAAGAAGGAAAGGAGACAAGTTGTGTCTGCTGTACTTGTTCCGAGTACCCTTCCAGAGGGTGTTTATTAAATTGTGGGAAGTATAGTCCAGTAAAATCTGGACAACTTGCGTACGCTAACCACTAAAAATATCACATGGGACTCTTTAAATCCACAACATTTTTCCAAATCAGTCATTTCTGGTATCACATCAGTAACAGTTGGCATTTGGCAGTTTTAGAATGTGTTTAAATAATTTACATTGTTTTAGGTTCATTGGAGGTTTTTTTCAGCTTTTTAAGGGCCGTTAACACGACAACTGTTTTAGGGCGAAGCTCAAAAGTTTTGTTGCGTTTCAGCCTTGTGTTAACACGGAAACTGCGTTTTAGCCGACCTAAAATGCAAACTTTTGAAAACGGCCTCCAGAGTGGGATTTTTCTGAAACACTGGCGGCACCGTTGCCGTGTAAACAGTAAGCCGGCGTTTTCAGCGCGAGTGCATACAACAGGACAACGGTACCGTTGTTACGATCGTCACAAACTATCGTGCCGTGCTTGTGCTGCTCAATCTGCTGACTGTCCTTATACAAAATGTGCCTCTGTTGCTCCACTTATGCACTTAGTATTCCCCAATACAACAGATGATCGGCTCAACTCTACTTCGGTGGAGATCTACTGAAAGCTGCTTCTGGACAAGACAGTTGTAGAGCGTTTTCAGTCCCTGGAAACGCAGATTTTTTTCACTGTGTTTTCGCAGCGTTTTAGTGTTTTCAGATGAAATGTCGTGTAAACGGGGCCTTAGTTTGATGTTACAGCTCAGATTTATCATGAAACTTATGCTGCCCAGTTCCTTACAGTCACACATTAGCTATTTGCTAATACAATGCTAATTTCTTGAGGTGAAAAGTAGCTAGGTGGTTTATCAAATACTATCTTAGGCCATGTCCAAACTTAGTGTTTTCTAAACGCAAAACCCTTGCCAGCCAATCAGAATGAGCCACTGTCATTTGACGTTTGAGAACTTAAAACTCTTTTTACCAGCGTCCACATGAAACCATGAAACCAGATTTTTTTCCAAAATCTTCACTTTAGCTGGTGTTTTCAGAGAACATTGTTTGTAGTGACGTAAAGCTGTGGTTTCGTGTGGATGACAGGCGTAAACATGTTTGCTAGCAGCTCTCAGTGTAATGGCTTCAAGGAAAGCACTAGCTAGCTAACCAACTAGCTAATACCATAGCCATCATTTAAAATAGCATTCACACATTCAAGAGCAAAGCTGACACATTAACAGCTACTCGTTACATGGGTAACAAAGCATTTTGTAGCTTACCTTGTCATTTGTCTGGTCTAGAGCAGAGCTAGAGCGGTTGGACTAAAGTCAACAATAAACCGTTAGCGTTTGTTTCCTCTACTGGTTGAATGACTCAGCAAAAACTAGCTAAACTAATGCTTAGGTATCAGTCACTACCACACCCACATTAGCTTATGGCAAAATAAGCTGCTTTAAACCAGGTCCTCTGTGAGTATGATTGATTAAGTTTCTACCAAGTTTCATGAGCCTTTTAGAGATCTGTTAGCACTCCATCATCAAAAGCTCAATATTTGGAAAGCTATGAAAGGGGGGCTCTTATATAATGATGCTAACAGCACCCACATGCTATTACTTTTCTGCTTCTGATGGATTTCATACTCTCTTATTTTGGGGTTTTGAGGAAATACGATCTCCATCTTTCTATTAATAACTCTGTGGTTTTAAAGTCGTCTCTGTTTGGCCCTGGAAATGTTCCTTTGTGGATTCATGTGACAGAAAAAGGCGAAATTGAGGGAATTGTCACCTTTAAGGCAACACATACCATTGCACCGACAAAAAACAAACGTTCAACCAACAATGACATTCCTTGGCTGACCTCTCCACCTTGAGTTGTAATTTGGTTTGAGAGCCACATGCTCAGATTGCAGAGTGACATTTTTACCATCCGGACAGTTCTCTTCGTCTCGTCATCTTCTTTTAGCTCCCACAATAAATCACACGCTGCACACCGCTAAGGAAAATGACATTTGGAAACAAACGGTGCGTATGCAGAGTGAACGCCGCAGCCTGTGAGTGTAAGGAATGCCTCCACCGCAGGACAAAGGGACGTCTGTTCCTCTCGCCACTCTTTGTAATCTATGGACTATTTTATAAGGTCTTTTTCTGGGCCGGTGAGACTGGAGCTGTGGCAGACATCCAGACCAGTCGACCACCTCTGACTCCGAGCAGCCGAACCACAGAGGATCATCTCACGATCAGAGATGGTTCAACCGCTTTGGTACAGAAATGGTCCAACTGCTTTCGTATGCAGCCAGAAACAGGCCACGAGAAATTAAGTGCTGAGCCTTCCCGTCTGCTTCCTAACCAAAGACACAGATGCACACGTAGAAGCAAAACCAGAACAGAAATGAGCTTGTTTACAAGACTCCCCCGTTTTCCTCCAATAGAGAGATAAAGTTTCTCCCATTAGGTGCTTTGTGGCATGAATATCTTAGACAAAAGGTTTCTGAATATGATCAAAGTTTTGTGACGCGCCTGTCGATGCACATCAGAAGCAAACTCCTCCAAACGTTGTCTTTGTAGTTTTTATGTCTTTTGTCATAAAGAACAGGATGCTGGGACATGAACGCAATCAAGTGGTCCGCCTTGTTGAATGTTTTGGTATGTGATGTGTCAACAAGTGTTTTGATTGGTTGGATGTGTACTCGTCGCAAGTGAAACTTTGGAAAAACTGACCTCAGTCTGAAAAAATAAAAGCTGCAATTTGGCTCAGCAAAAAAATGTCGCTAGTTTGAAAGCGTGCATTGAAAAAAACAGTAGGTTTGAAAAAAATAAATACCATGCGAATAATACGTGTCTGGTGTGCAAATGGCTTTACACTGATGCTGGTGTATTTTAAATACCCAGATATGGGTCAGAATATTCTCATCAGAAAGTACGGTGGCTGGTAGGTGTCAGATGATTTGCAAAAGCTACAACACAATTAAGATACAGCCACAGCAGGATTCAAAAGGGGTTAGTTACCCCAAGAAAAAGTTGTAAAGTAAGTAAATTGTTTTCAGATATGATATATAAAGCTTGTGATATCCTTCATAGTACTTATATTCTAATATTTACCTTAGTATTAGAGCTATATTTATCATAGCTAAAGTTACAAAAGAGAACAATCATTTATTTACTCTTACAACTTTTTTCTGAGTCTGTTAGGATAACTGACCTCTTAACTTCTGTTGTGTTGTGGCTTTTGCGTTCATATTGTTGCTTTTGTAAATTATATGACTCCTACCAGCCACTGTAAGAAACTCTTTAAGAATCACAGTAAAAGTCGTGGCTCAATGGGCTTATTTTCAGCGCATGTAACGGCAAACTAATCTATCTCATTTTAAGGTGTCATGCCCTCTACTGGTGTGGTAATGTACTGCAACTGCATTTTATGTCTTTTTAAAATTTTTATTATTAATATTATTATTTACTATTGTAATACTTCACCGATTTCTATATATCTTATACATATTATCTACTTTGGTCTTTTCCCCATGGTGGAAGTGCAGACAAACAATAGGTCCCAGGAACCATGTAGTTCCTGGGGCCAAAAAAAAATGCCATAATTCTTTTATTTGAGCTTTCTCTGAAAAGACAGAAGGCATAGACCAGCCTGGAAACTCTTAAGAGATACTGATGTGATCTTTTAGTAACCCCATCTGTTAAGAGAGCAGGAAATGTGTTGCTAGCTATGGGCTCATTTTGAATATTACTCCATGACAGAAGATCAACAAATAGAAAAAACAAAACAATGAAATACAAAACAAAGAAAATAAAATTATATTTATATGAAAAAAAGATAAAGATCTGAATATAAGACCTTTACTGAAGAAAATCAAACATTACGTTATTCACACTCTGATTCTTGATTCTTCAGGCTCTGACCTTTTTAATCCAAAGTACATGGGTCTTTTTGTGTCCATGGTTTTTTTTTTTAACCTTTTGAATAAGAAAGCTGAAGAGAGACAGGAAAAGTGGACAGGAAAAGTGGGAAATGACATGCAGCAAGGACTCCAGCTTTGTGCACTTGAAACTAGACCAGCCCCCTATGAGTACACTTGTTGAGTCCAACCTCTGGGGGGAAAAAAAACCCTGACATTTAACTGGTATTTCTAACCTAGATTTTATTTTTTACTCATATTATTTTCTTGACGTTGTTCCAGCTCTAATGAGTTCCTTTCTGGTAAAATTAGTGACCAAACCGTTAGGGTGGACAGTGCTCTGTATTCAGGAGTCCACTTGGAAAGTATATAACACTTCACCGTGACCCAGAAGGTGCTTTTGGAGATGACTCAGGGTTGCTGTTATGAATCACTTTAAACAGGATGCCAGCGCAGCTTCTGAGGGAGTTTCTGTCTCCTCCTGAGTGATGGCCTCCACCCTGGATGACCCAAAAACAGGATTTAATTAAGAGCGCGCTGTCACCAATGAAGTCCCAGGGTGCCTGTGGGACAGCACTTCTCATTTCTTCTCCAGCTAATTCATGAGAGGACTTCCACCGCAGGGTTTGTCTCACTTCTGAACTGATTACTAATCACAGGACACGCTCCCTGGGCTCCTCTAATGAAAATCTTGCTGAAAGCAAATGAGTACAAACATTTAAATGACAGATCGCTTCTCTTTTATCACTTCTTTCCCTTTGAGAGTAAGAGACCTGGAAGGCTGGGTATGTGTTCCAGATGTCTTAAGCTCTTATCGCACACAAGTCTGAGCTCTTTCTAATTCTGTCACTGGGAAAATAAAAACATTAATTAGGGAATTTCACAAAATAAACTATAAAATCTTTGTACAAAGATGTTAAAAGAGGGGTTTTTGAACTTTTCTTCTTGCTAACTATCCATCTGGTACCTTCTTTGTAGCTTTACAGAATTTACAGCCCAAAAAATCTCAATTTTTTCTCACACCAGTGTTTTAGAAAAATCCAGTCTAAGATGCTTCATTTGAGCTACTGTATCTTTAAGGCTCCCCCTCCTGAACCCCCTTTCCTCTGATTGGCCAGCCCTCTGGAGACCTGTGTTTGAGGCCATGTGCCCAATGTGTCAAAAAACAGCGAGGAGATCTTAATGTGATGACTCCATCATTTCAGCAAGTCTTGTGAAAATCCTGTACTATTTTTAAAACAGATTTTTTTTAAATCAGTTTACAGACAGACTCAGAGATTTACACAACATACGAACATGTAGTGGTTTAAAAATCTGTACACATTGAGTATAATCATTCAGAGTTGTTATTATACATCTATGTTGAAAATATGGGAAAGTTTGACACCTCTTTTCTGCACTATTTACAACTTTAAATCCATCAAAAGGTTTTACATAAAAAACAACAAGCAAAGATAAAGAAAAAACAAGTTGGAAAAAGGAAGCTAAGCCACGGATGACACCGCCACATTAGCATTCTGTCCGACCATAGCCAACCGTTGGCCATCCCAATGTTGACATATATGTATCGAAGATGATAAGGCCATTGAGAAAAAAAAAAGTTCATTTTTTTCCATTATTATTACTCTGACTAAAATATAATAATGATAATAATAATAATAATAATAATAATAATAATAATAATAATAATAAATAAAAATAATAAGCCATTGGGGGTGCCCCAATAGCAAGTAACAAAATTTCTTAAAAAAAAAAAAGTTTTCTATTATTTTTTCGCATTTATGAGAGATGATTTCTATACAATTAATGATATATTATTGTACAAAAACACAATTTTATATCAACAGAGTGCTGCTGCTAATGTAGGCTTTGTAGGGCTGGGTCATTACACTTTTTTTTCAGATTTGATTCTTTTATGATTTTAGGGGTTCTGATTCGATTTAAATAGTGATTCTTCTCTATTTTTAGGTTTGGGTTTTTTTTTTTTTTTTTTTTTTTTTTTTTTTTTTTTACACTGGACCAAGTGAAAAAGTTAAATGATGTCTACAGACTATATCAGGAGCCATGACATCTGACATCTCAAGTTCTCTTCAACCCAGCTTGTAAACAAAGACTAAAATGAAGGACTTAAATTTGAAAAAAAAAAAAAAATAAAATTATTGAATTAAAAAAATCTTGATGTAAAATTGTGAAGAAAAATCTCGATACTACAACGTTTTGAGTTTTCCTCCCACCTCCAAAGCCTTAAGTGATTCTGTCTCTAAAATGTCAAAGCTCCACTGCACAGGTAGTGGGAGCCTCCTGCCGTGCAGCGCGCACTGTGCATCCAAAAAGCAGGTAGTTAAAGGCAAAAGTTTACCCAGCAGTGAAACAGAAAAAGGACTTACCCTTCAGGGGCAGAGAAAAGAAAGAGGAGGAAAGAGGAAGGAGAAAAAAACCCCCACCAAGATAAAGGGATGTTTGTATGTTTTGGTAATGAAATGTTTATCAAAGAGATCTGTGTAGCCGCTAGTAGAAAATAAGCTAACCTCTTAGTATTTGTATAATACTTACTTTAAGTTGATTCTTGGGGTTGGCCTCATATTCTGTAGATTTTTTGTCCTCGAAACATGTCTGATTGGTCGTTCACTTTTGTCCTCTCCCTGGAGGCTCTGAAGCAGCACACCTGGGTGCTGTCAGGTCGTTGGACTCCAGCTGAGAGCTCCCTGATGAAGTTCTCTATCAGTGGGTTATTTCAGCTGAAGGCGGGCAGAGAATCACAGCCTCATTTTCATGTCACTTTCACCTCAAATAACTTTCCCTGGGTGTTTTTCAGTCTGTTTAGCTTAGTGTGCCTCGGATCACTTTGTTTGTTCTTTGTTTCCTGCTCCTGTGAATTATTTAACACGCACAACCAGAGATGCTTAGTTATGTACACACACGGTACGTTCCTTCTGTCGAGCCCCACCTGACGGATGCACAACGCACATGTTAAATCAGGATGAAGCTTTGAAGGTTGTTCATAAAGTTTCCTTTAAAAACTCTCTCAGACTGAAGTTGAAGTCAGACAGTCTGCTTTCAACAGTTAATAATGAAATAGAGTTATCACTTTTCTGACATGTCAACAACAACCGATAATGTGGGAGCTCCATAAAATTGGATTTATGGTACAGATGTTGTATTGGAATGCATCAGATTCTCTCAGGCTCTGGCGGTCTTAATGTCTTGGCTGATTGAAGGTTATTTATAGGTATGCCAGTTGTTTACATCTTTCAGTGTGCTCCCATGGTGCTTTGAGAAGCTGTCTGTCAATTTTACAAGTGCAACCCAGATGGAGAGCCGTGAAGTTTGAACCTGATCGGCTTGTGGTTGACCTTTGTTGCCCTCTCTGTGAACCGAATGGCACATGATGCACGGTTGAACCAAGCAGCAACGGTCAGTGGTCTGAAAATATGAAAACAGTTCATTGACATTTTTTAGCCTAATAGCATTTTTATTTTTTTCCTCAAGTCACATTTCAAATTTTTCAGATAAGAAAAAAAGGAGAAAAGTAATGTATATTTATTACTTTTAAAAAAATATTATATTTATATAATTATTGTTATTTATGTATTAATAAATTTATTTATTTATTTAATTTCTTTATATATATATATATATATATATATATATATATATATATATATATATATATATATATATATATATATATATATATATATATATATAATTTTGTATTTATTTTTTCATTAAATTTCTTTGACATATTTATATATTTACTTATTTATTTACTTATACGGTGTTTTGCAGATGACAGATGAGTTTATCCAGCAATGGAACCAAACAATGTGAAAGCTCAACATTTTCTCTTTTTTAGAATTTAAAAAACAGACTTCCTCACTCTTAGCACAGGTGACTCTTTGCCAGCTCCCTTCATGTTTTTCGTCCAAAGTCATCTCTAACGACAAAATTCAAAACAAGCAGAGTTTTCCATCTGGGAAGTGTCTCTGTGATTACATGCTTCCTCTTTTTCAGTTGACCTACAAACACTGAATCTTGGTCCGTGGCAGTTTCTCTGGCTGAGCAGCTCTGTGTGTCGGAAACGTCAGAAGTAGTCGAGATTTAGTGTTGTGAGGTTCCTCAATGGGGCTGTATTTCTGCTATCTGCATTTTCTGTCTGCTGCATGGTCAGATTGGGAAATGTGAGTCTTGTACAACACCCCAAACACGAAGGCAAAGATTTTTTTTTGTTGACTGATCACTTGAAGTACAGATGTTGACATGATGTCTTCACAAAAGTTGGGAAACATAGCAAACTGCCTTGGCATCTGTAGGCTAACATGGTTACCTCTCGTTAACAATTCCTTGGTCACCAGGAGTGCTTTGCTTTCCACGATGAGACGTATCCTTTGACCCAGAAAAGGAGACGTTTTAAAGGCACACAGTGGACTTTATGGTCATGCTGAGTTAAAATTACTGCTGCTCATGAAAACATATCATCTCTGGGGCTAACAAAAAGCCAGGTGCATTTCCTTTCCCTTTAGAAAAAGAATTAAGGTTTGCTGTGAGTACTTTGAGATAAGGACTCTGCAATTATCTCTAGAAGACAATCTATGGTTCCTAAGAGTGGGTAAGGTTTTCTTCTGGTGTCATTTTTTGGGACACCGACTTCCCAGCATGTCTGTAACATTTTCCTTCATTGATCTTCAACCTCTTATCAAGTACAGGGTTGCAGGTAGGTTGCTGTCCTAGGGCGAGAGGTGGGATTGATCTGGACTGGATGTCAGTCAATCACAGGGCTGACACACAGACAGACAACCTTTACACCCACAGTCACACCTACAAGCAATTTAGAATCACCAGTTAACCTGATGTTTTTAGGCTGTGGAAGGAATACCCAGTGTACCCAGAGAAAACCCAATCACATGAAACATGAAAGCTCCACACAGAAAGGCTCACCTTGCTCAAACTAAGATTTGAGGCGGTAACCTTCTTGCTATGAGGCAGCAGCACTAACCAGTGCACCACAATGCAGACCTTTCCTTCCTAAATTAAACCGCTCTGGCGACAGTGTCAGGTGGGTAGTTTGACTGGGGCTGCACACCTATCAAACGATAACGCAGGTGTCCTAGGGTGGGCTCAGGTAGAACGGATACGGACCGTGAAAGAGGGGCTTTGTGATTCCTCCAATTTTGGGGTTTTAAGCAAGAGGTGTAAGAAAAGTTACCACAATGTAACTCATTCCAAATAAAGCCACAGCTTGATATTACGAAACACCAGCTTGCATCCAGATCAGTCAAGCTTGGAATCCTGATTCTTGGAGTAGACACTTGCTGATCACTGTAGTGGCCCATGCTCACAGGTGCTGGCAATCTGGCATCTGAGGGTACCCCATGGCAAGGCAAGTTTATTATGACAGCAAGGCAATTCAAAGTGCTTTACAGGGAAACAAATTCACATTGGAAGGGCAGCAAGACGTATTTACAGAAATCAATTAGAAAGCAATAAATGAAATGCTCAAAACAAGAGTCAATAGTAGACTAAGCTGTAAGGAATCGGCAGAGATGATTAGGCAAATATTTAATAGGCACAACCATAGACTGCTTATAGAGTGGACAGCGTGGCTCCGCGTTTTACCGTAGTATGGTTTTGAAGCCACTTGTTGCCAGGCTCAGGGAGTCTAAGTGGAGTTTGATGACAGAAAAAATATATTTTATACAATCCCTGAAAAAATACACAAGAACAGCAGCCGTCAATCATCATTAAACAAGACACAAAGCCTCGTTTTTAACCCCTAATAACAAATGAAAACAAAACTTTCTAGAGAAAGGCAGCCAAATACTATCTTCAAATCACCACAACAATCAGACCTGAGAAACATTTCTACGAGGTGTATTAATTTTTTAAAGTTTGACTACAACCCATCTGGAATGACTGGGGAGAGGGATTTTTTGACCTTTACTTCAGCCAGCCACCAGAGGGAGCAAGATGACGTCCATTTTTTTAACAGTCTGTGGGCGCAACCCAAACATTCAGCTCTGCCTCTCATCCTAAAAATTTCTGTTACTTGCAAGTATGGCTCCATTTGAAAAGGAAATAATCAGGACTTCCTGTAATATGAGATTTGTTACAAAGGATAACATAAAAATCAACCAGACACATGTTGTCTTGCTTTTTGTGCTGAGTTTAGAAGAATGCATCCACTTCATCCTCACATTTCCTTTGTCAAGATCAAAGTCAAGGCACAAACCCAGAGAAAAATCTACTTTTATTCAAAGCACAAGATGGTTTTATACAAGAAAAGAAGGCAAACATGAGCCCTTCTTGTAGGATAATTATGTAGTTATATCATGTTACTGTAAAAAGTTTGCAAATGATGTGAAAGAATTAGCTTTTGGATGATGAGACGGCTTAACTGAGTCTCAGAAAGTCTCACTGATGGTAAAAACCATTTCCAGCCTGAGAGTTTAACACTCATGAATAGTGCCATTGTAACACTGTAATTACAGCGCGCTGCGAATGTGATTCAAAGTGAAATAAAACAACACGGTGAAAAGAGCGCAATGTGAGATGACTTTTTATAAAGTGAAAAAAACAGTCCATCAGGTCGCTGTGTTATGGAACAAGCTAATGTGTGAAGTATTGATATTGGCTCGTGTGTTGGAGCAGGATGGCGGCGTTCTTATTTTACACGTTTCTCCTGCTCCTTTGAAAATACAGGCGAGTGTTATTGAACGGAGCACAACTGGCTACTCCACGGTGTTTGGAGGAGTTTCAAATGGCTTCTTCAATAATATCAATCACAGTTTTGGAGCTTGGTGTGATCATGTTTGATTAAAAAGGAGCTCAGTGGATGCGGCGTGATTTTCCCAGCTTCACTCAGAGAAGTTGAAGCTTTAAAAGACGAATTTTAGGACCTGAAATCACGAGACTTCACCCTCCATCCTCTCTGCAACTGTGGATGAAACTCTAAGCCGCCGTGTCAGGTCAATGCAGAGATTACATCTTAAATCAATTGAGCAGCAAAACAACACTTGATGAGAGCTCTGGCTGAGAATAACAGAGCACCCAAAGGTGCCACACAGATCAGGGCAGATTAGCCTGAGCTGGGAGATCCGTCACACCGCCTTTGTAGTGAAACCACCCGGCAGAGAAAAAACAGAGCAGGGATTTGGATTTGCGGGGAATAAAGCCAAGATTTGGTCTTATTTGGAATCATAACACAGAATCAAAAGCAATTGTCTGCGGAGAGTTTGGTGTCCTCAGGAGATCTTTTTATAGGAAAGAGGAGAGGAACCAGGCTGCGCTGTGCGTGGGTGGGCCGGGGTCCTAAGCTTCATGGCCAGAGTGAGGTAATCTGATTAAAGTTAGCGATTAGCTGCTAAAGTGATCTCCTCAGCTGTTTGAAAGGAGTCATGTGCTAACGCTACGTTATGATGTAAACACAGCAGGTGATTTTCAGATGAATCCAGTCTGTTCACATTCAGACGGGAAAGATTCAACAGTTGGATTCTGTTTTCTCCTGTGACCAAGTTAAGATGGAAGAAAGACACAGATGGTACCGATGACAATAATGAGCCCTTTGCTTCATTACACCAGTGAGTCATCGTGGACCAAACCAGAGCTCTGCAGCGTTGTGAATGGTGCTGTGCTAGTTTAGTTTCTGAAGTTTTGCTGCTTTATTTGGCCTTTTTAAATGTGGGACACTCAATACCAAATGGAATAACTGACTGTTTGGGGGCAGCTAACATAACACAGACCTACTTTTCATTCCCATGTTTTGGGTTTGCCACCGGGACCATGTTAGTCAGCAAATATCTGGGAGCTTTAGTAATCGTACAAAAAAGAGTTTGAGTCAACATGCAGAGTCCCAGACAGGACTTGACTCTTGTTTTCTGATTAAATTGTTTCTCAAACGAATCCTCAGGGAAATATCTGCTGTTTTTAGCTCCTAGATATTTCACCAATATCCATTTTTGTTCATAAACTGAGAAATGCTAGTCACATTTGAAAACCAGACACTCTCCATGTCCATGTCTGAAAAGCTCAGGAATGCCAAAATCAAAAACTATTTACAATGACCTATTTATTCTTTTATGGTCAAACCATAAACAAAACTATGGATTCTTTTCTACTTGGTTGCCGTAAGCTAGGATAATATCAGTTTAGGTGACGGCAGATTGCATGTGTGTATGTACTCGTTAGTAAAAAACACTGAGACTATGTGAACACACTCACTAGCCCAGTAACCACCTGTAGCATCGTGTTTCTACATAGGAAAAACTTGAGAGCTGGGCACCTAACTTAGCATGTTAGCACAAGCTTATCATTCGCTGCTCTTAGGTTCCCGAAAGTGAGTGAAAGTTGAACCAGAAACCAAAACATAGAAGCTCGTACTGGTGAGTGGCTCATGTACAGGTTGGAAAGCCAACCTCTTCCATGTTAGCAGATGGGACATGTGACGAACTAGGAAAGTACAATACACATCAAATTTCTTGCTAGGCGCCGCCCTGTTGTGGCTGTCTGTTGCCGCAGGTCTCTCTTCTTTGTCTGTTTCTTGTAATTTTTTTTATCTATTTTTCGTCATCTTTGTATTTGGAGTGGATCATTACATTGTATGGTTCATTTGTTGGTCATGGACACCAAACTGGTTTTGTCTTCGGTGATATTTTTACTACTTTTTCTCCTGTGTTTGTCTGGGGATCCTACATGTAACCATGGCTGAATTGTTTTCATGTGAAATCAGCTGTTAGCAGCCTGTTGCATGGCAATGCTAACTGGTGCAAGGCCGGGTGTTTCCCCACAAGGTGAGGAGAAGGAGGTGAGGACGACGTGCTGGTTCTCAGGTGTGAGCTAAGAAGTGACGACATGGACCTGTCCTTCCATCCATCATTATTGGGAAAGTAAGATCTATCTCCAATAAGGTTGACGAGCTAGCCGTGCTAACCCAGCAACAGGACCCTGTGGAGGTGGAGGCTGGTTGACTGGACAATGATGGACAAGCTGTCAGCATCTATTTTCTTATGGACCTTTTTGCACTTTCTATATATATTTTGGCTTCAAAGGCCACATCCACTTCCTTATGTAGTCTAGTAAAAATATGCTACACAACTTTGATTTGATGGAGCTGCAGATAATAAGATATATGAATAAAACAAAATGTTAGAAAAGGTTTGTTGATAAGACAACATATCTGAGAATTTAAAGGATAGATCAACAGGTAATGATAAGGATATATTCAAAGAACCCACAGTGGGTATGAATTTGGTTTTCATTTAACAAGAAAAGACAAGCTGGTGGAATATTTTCTCTCATGTCCTGTGTTAGCTGTCTTCTCCGGGGTCATTGCCAGACTGTGACAGGGTTGTAGGTGAGTTTCCTCCCTCCAGCTGGTGTCTGAGGCCCAGATTCCGGTCCAGCTGGGGGGTGTAACAGCGCTTGGGACAGCTCATGTTATCCCTCACCAGTCATCTCCCCCCTGTTTCATGATTCCCATGAGAGGGGAGTCCGGCCTCACGCTGTGGACCACAGTTTACATGGCCCCTTTTTTTTTAAACTCTCTTGCAATTTATTTACACTGCAGTCGCCTAGAAACCATCACAACACTCCACAACCCCTCCTCCAGTCCTCACAGACTCAGTCAGAGGTAGTTAACCCCCTTTTTGAACATCTGTTGAGCACTGATGTGCACGTTTCTGGATGTTCAGGTACGATTGGTAGTCCAGGGTTGTGAGAAAAAACTGCAGATGTGGTGGCTTCTAAAACGTGACGTGACTCAGAGAAAAAAAACCCAGACTGCCCTGATCAAAGAGAGATGAGTCTGCTTTTAACGCCGCAAACTCCAAACTGTTGTCTGGGAACTTATCAGCGTTTCACTCTTCCTCCTCATGCTCCCTCTCGGCTGCGATGAATGTTTTCTGGAGAAAAAGAAAGAAAGGGATCAGAGTCCAAAGCCTCTGGTCTGCCATGACATCATCCCTGCACACATCTGGAACCGCTAGAGCCATGTGTGTGTGTGTGTGTGTGAATGTGTGTGCATGGGAAGGGGGGAGCTGCAGAAGAATAGGGGGGCTGGTGACACATCAGCAGTATGGAGAGAAAAAGGGGGAAGAAAGAGCGAAAAGGAAAAAGGACGTAGACGCACATGAAACGTACAAAGCAACAAGTTGGGACACATAGTTTGTGTAAGAGCATTGATGATGAGCGGGTGTGTGGAAAGTAGTTCACGGTTTCTTTAAAAATAAAAAAGCACATGATGTTCTCCTTCAAGGAAGCACCTCAGGGAGCTTTCAAATGAAATTTATTTCCACTGTGATGCTTTTATCCAAACATTTGTGCACAGTTTCCCTGCTACCAAAGCTCCACGCAAAGATTTATCTGTTCGTTTTTTTCTTTGAGAGTTTGAGAAGTTAACTTTTTACCTATTTGCATTTTCTCCTCCTGGAAATCAAAAGCAGTGAGAAAAGATTTGGCCCTGTCGTGATTTTACTTCTCGTTTCCACCAAAGGAGGGAGACACCTCCCCTTTCTGTGTCAGTGATGTGAAATCATGTCAAATCAAGAAACTGGATGCTCTTACGACTGGTATAAAGCTGCTCAAGAAGAAAGACTCAGATTAACCAGGCGTCGAGATTTATGTTAAAAATCAAAGAATAAAAGCAGGGGTATAAAGGAAGTAGCTCCATGTATCAAACTCTTGAGTCCTGCAGATGGGAAGCGCTGAAAGACGGAAGTAGAAGTAAGAGGAGAGAGAAATGGACGGTTGCTGAGAGGATGTGGAGAAAAGCTGCTCGCCAGATGTTTTGTTCCAGTCTTGTTACATGCTCCAGCAAACAAAATTCAGCCTCGCCTTCCAGCCTCCTTTTGTGATTCTTCATCACTTTTCTTTGATGCAAATCGACCAACATTCCCCAAAAGCTGGGACGCTGTGTAAGACGTTAAATGATACAAGATTTGATGGATTGCAAATCATTCACACTTCATACGTCACAAGACAACATATCTAACATTACGACTGTTATTTGGAGGTTGTTTGAAGAAAAATAATGCTGATTTCCAAAATGGAGTGTACATACAAAGTGACACGAGTTATGTTAAAGATGATTCTGAAACACAATGAAATTCTAACTCTTGTCTCGCCACGACTTACGAAACAAACAAGACATTCGGCCTCAACCTCAGTGTTTCCGAAAGAGTTTGGAAACTGCTTATAACATCACTCAAAACAAAATTGGAAAGACAAAAAAATCACATACTAAAACTGATTTTGGGCGTGTTTTGAGCCCATGTGGTGACTTCCACTACGGAGTCATGTCAGTTTTTTACCGCAGTGACACCTGAGGGTTTCAAATTCAGAAATTTTAACAGATGCTGTGAACCATTTTTAGACCATGAACGTCTTTAAGGTGTGCCATTATTTTAGTACCCTCCCATTACCGTATCATTGATTAGCAAAATATTAACTCTATGGCCCAGTTTACATGAAAGATTTCACCTCAAAAAGCAAAAACACACAGGGGAAAAAAAATCTATAAAGTCTCTGCATTTCATTGGTCCTCTGTTGGTTCATTGTAGCTGTCACCATGTGCGGCGTGCCTTGTATCTCTTGTCTCCTCTGCTTCTTGGTTAAATTTGAGGGTTTCCTTGTGTTTTTGGTTTGTTTCTTTAGTCAGGGTTTTTGAGTTTTGTTAAAATAAAGTTTTGTTTTATCTGGGGCTGGGCAACGATTAAAACTTTTAATTGTAACTAATCGCATTGTGAAAGTGCCATAACATCTGTCATGCAAACACTAAATCAGTTCTTGTTATACAGTAATAGTTAAATCACATATTTAGTGCAAATCAAATTTACAAAATGTAAATACAAAATTAATGCTTATTGCCACTGTCAGGGCATTAAAGTGATACTCCAGGATGGAACAAGTTGGGTCCTATCACAAGGTTTAGGGCAGAAATTACCCTAAAAAAAAAAGAAATTAGTGTTTTTGTGCAGCAGAAGCCCAGGGCGCTCACACCAAACACCCCCTCCCTGCTCCTCTGCTGGTTTCCTCTGCACTCAGACGGGGCCATATTTTACTTGACCAAAAACACAAATAAACGGACTCCCACTGAAAAACTCTGATATCGGTCTGCATTCACGCTTTATTTAGAGAATTTTCAGCGCGTTACTTTCACACAAAAACACCGCTAGATAAGGCTCTAGTTCTCATCGTGTCTCTCCCGTCCTGGCAGACTACCTGCGTTTGTTTATATCTGGCACGCCGCGCGTGCGGACTGATACACTAAGAGGCGAGCGCCTTTAAGTTCCGTGGCGTTGCCCCTCTTCTCCATGCTTGTTTTGGTTACCCATCGTGTTTTTCCGCCAATTTTACTTCTGGTTCCACCCCGGTCAGCAACAGACATTTACAAAATAAAAGCATGTGAGCAACATGCACTAATGTGCGATAAAATATTCAACGGCGTTAATAGATTGACGGGTTAACGCGAAAATAACGCGTTAACTTGCCCAGCACTAGTTTTATCTCCTTCGTTCTCCCTTGGTTCTCTTGACAGAAAAGTTCATCTCCTGACCAAAATATTGTGACATTAGGGATCTGCATCAAGCTTGATTCTAGTTGCATCAAAACCTGACAGGGAATGCCGCAAATTTGCACCAAAGTGTTAATCATTTTTAGATTATTCTGCAGACCTCAAGGCTTCGGTTCACGGACCCCTTGGAGGTCCTGGAACCCCACTTTGAGAATCACTGCTGCAAACGATGAAATACCCAATTTCTATCGCAAGTTTTTTCAAAATCGAGTAACAACTCCGGCAGTTGATGCAATTTGATTGGGAGAAGATTTTGCTTTTTAGTTCCCCCTGTCCATACTTTGGGTCGTGTTGCAGACATAAGATTGAAGGAAAAATATGTAATTTTTTTGGTTTTAATGATTGCATGTATTCAAAATAAGTGTTTACAAACATTTTACTCAATATCCCTTTTTCTTTTTTTGAGCAGGGAGAGGAAGCTTACAGAAGGGGAAGAGTAGAAGAGAGAAGTTAAAGCTGAGGGTCGTCTGAAATGTATGATGCAAGAAATGGAATTTCAGAAAAAGAGCAGAAAGAGAAAGGAGAGGGGAGGGACAGCATGTTGGATTTACAATGGTCTCTGGAGGCAGTGTGTGCTGTACATTCAGAGGATGATTGAGGATCTTTGCTGTGAAAACAAACTGAGAAAGAGGGAGGAGAGCAGGAGTGAGGGTGACCTACTGCTGCAGCCACAGATCACTCAGTGCCGTCATCTCCAGCAGGGCCTGAGGAGCACAGCGGACCACAGCACAGCCGCTGCTCTCCACAACCCTGATCCTGAACTGCTGAGTTGGGACGCATTAGCCGAAGAGCCTGAGACGCTGCCATGCCACATAACCAGTCTATCTCTCCTTCCTCCTCCTCCTCCTCCTCTTTCCTGTCTTGTTCGGGGTGCATCAGATCACGGCTGAGCTGACCATCATGACTGAAGCTTTTTCCATGACTAACACCTACCCCACATGGTCAGGAGTCTCTCAGGGGGGGTGAGGAGTACAGGAAAGAGGCTGAGGTAGTGGGAAGAAAAGGGGAGGTGTTGTGTATTAAACTTCCACCCCCATTCAACAGTCAGAACAAGGCTCCCACCCCCGCATGGGGTTATCCTTCCTTTAGTCTGGAAAAGTGGAAAAAAGCTCTGACTCACAGGGTGATAAATTCCTTTCCTATGTTGGAGGATTCCCCAAGGAAACCATTACTAGCACAAGCTTGCACAAGTTGCCAGAATTGGCAACTTACAACAAATAAAATCTGGCTTCAATGCTGCATAATAAGCAGCAAATCTCACCTGACACTGTTTTAACTTTGTTTCTCTTCAGCTTGTTTTGTTGCACGATTTGGCTCTGAAACTCGTGGAATCGTCGTTTTCTGTATCTCCTGTTAGAGATTTGAAGAGCGGCTCACATTTTCCGTGTTTTTGGATGTTACTCACGTTGATTTATTGCTCTTCAGTCGCTGTTGTAAGCTTTAAAACACTTGTGTCAGAGCTTGGCTTCTGCAGAGGCTTTACACGGCTGTGTCATGATAGGCCCGGGCAAGATTCTTCATGTCGCTTGGCTCGTCTTGAAGGAGTGCAAGCTGTTGATGGCGATTGACTGGCATTGATGGATACACTTCACGTCATTTGTGCAAAAGCTAATGAGTCTTGTGACCTCATCGTGAACATGACAGCGGCGTGTCCATCCAGAAAAGTGACTCTCCAATGGCAGGCGAGTTATACACACAGCTGTGGCTTTATAAATCATGCCTGAGAATATCAGCAAAGGCAGAGGAACAAAATAATCCACAGCTGCAGTATTAAGTCAGCCTCGCCTTCATCCATCCTCAAACATCGTGGTAATGAAGACCAACAAGCTGTTTCCAATTAAACAACACAATCCTCGCTTTGCATCTGCCTTTCTGCTATTTCCTGCTATTTTAACTCCTCCACTCTGAACAGGGGGGACTGTGGATGGAGGGAGAGAATGTGCAGACTGTCTGGTGATGAAGGTTGAGTAATGCTCAGATTTACTACAAGAGAAGGGGGGTCTGATGCAAATGACTGAAGAAACTAGAGGTGGGCCGAAGAAAAACCTTAAACTAGGTACATTTTGTAAACTTTGTTAGCGCTCAAAGATTATAAACTGATAAAATTATAATTATAATTCAAAAATAAACATTTCTTTTGATATTTTCCTAAAAAAATCAAATGTCAACTTTTCCTGGAGTAATCCTGCTTAATCATCTCCCACAGGCCTCTATACATGTGTGTCAGTGTCTGTGTTTGCCTTGAACCCTCTCCTCTGCCTGTATGTTGATGTTGTGGCTGGGTCCGGATGTTGCTTATCGGAGAGTAAGTGTGGTCACCTCAGCCAATCACAGTGCATCCAGTGCGCAAGTGACTTTGGGACTTGATAATAGCAAGTGTAAGAAGCTATCCTGAGTGGCTACAATAGTGGACGTAGCATGGAGCAGGAAAAGCAACCAAAATGCTCAGAAGAAGACAACTTGTGTCGCTTGAGTGTCGAGCCAAGCTTCACCTTCGTTTAGGAAAAAGCTTTCTCTGTTTGGCGTTTCGTTTCACTTTAGTTGTATTTTTCCATATTACAAGCTACATCCACTATCGTAGCTACTCTAAATAGCTTGGCAAATGTAAACACGCTTAAGGCTGTGTTATGCTTTCCATACAAAATAAGACGCATGAGATCTGCACAAGAGAACCCGCGTGGCGTTCGTTGGTGTTGAT
This sequence comes from Halichoeres trimaculatus, assembly GCF_033239565.1. NCBI lineage: Eukaryota > Metazoa > Chordata > Actinopteri > Labriformes > Labridae > Halichoeres > Halichoeres trimaculatus. Next base: position 5,166,956 of record NW_027437194.1, on the reverse strand, counting down.
TCCCAAACTGCAGGGGGCAATGTATCACAAACTTATGTCTACCAGAGTACTAAAAGAGAGTGGAAGAAGTTTGGCTTTGTTTACAACACATTTATGAATCTGTCCTGGAGATTTTTCCATGTTCTTGTAACTGATTCCTCTTCTCTGCCACAAATATCATGCCATGAATAATTTACCACTCGGTTATCACAGTGATCTCTGTGTGAAGAGTCATACAGATGCCTGTATTCCTGCACTTGGACCACTTCCGCCATCTTGTCCACACGTCTCTGCCTGGCAGATTTGAAATTTTTGAGTGTGCGTGGCACGGAAATTTTTCATGTGAAAAGGACCGCATGAGGGGGCAAAGGTGAGAAAATGATGTCATTTGTCGCCACAAAGTGGTGCGGACCCTGCGGACACGTCAAGCATAAATCAGCCTTTACTCTCCGCCAAGAAGGTAGAGGCTGGGGTTGGAGCAAACACAGACACTGACACATGTATTAAGGCCCAGCAGTGACAATTGAGCAAGATTATTCCAGTAAAAGTTGACGGACTCTACCTTTAAATAAACAGTCTTGATTTATTCAACAAAAGAATGTTTATTGGAATAAGTGATTTTTGCATAAAATTTTACTTCTCATGTGGAAATCCAGTGAACACCAAACCTTTCAATTGAGAAACGACCAATTCTTGAGCCACAGCGGCACTTTAATTGAAAAAATTGCAGACAACATATGAAGAGTGATTATTTTTTTAAACTTGTATTTGAATTATTTTTCAGCCATTGGTTTTCCTTTTTTGATCTTTCATACCCTTAATCTACTTTTCTTATTAAATATATCTGAGCCGGTGTTTGACTGTCCTTGCGAGGTCTAAATGGGATACTAAATAAAAAAGGAAATTCAGTAAAACAATATATTTATAAAAATCTAATGCTCTTCAAAATTTGATGCCAGTAACACATGTTATAACAGTTTAAATAAGTACAATAGATATGACAAAAACATGTGATGCTAAAACAAAAACTCCTGGAAGAACTTCTCCGAAGCTAGGGAAAAGGTTTCACAAACTGTGAGAGACTGCATGAGCAAAAAAATAAACAAAATTAAAATAAATGATAGTATATTGGTATAATCTCATTTTATTTAATGTCTCAGCTTTTTATGGAATCAGGGTTGTACATCATTTTCACTCTAAAGCTTCAGATCACATGTCCACAGCTTAAAGAACCAGTCTAGGATGGAGATCTTTGGCTCACCATAAATGAAGAATAAAGCACGACATGGGAGGTAAAATGCTAAAATAAAACGGTCTGGTTTAATGACTCAGACTCTTCTCAAAATAGTCCTTGTTTTACCACAGAACTAATAAAAACTTGTCTTTAATTGTTTAATTTATCTCGTTCAGACAGCCTCTGTCCCGAAACGGCACAAGTTTGTTGTTTTCCTCAAGCTGCTTTTGCCTAAAAGCTCCAGATTAAAACCGACTGAGTCAGCGTCAGAAGTCAGTGACCACAAAGTACTGGAACTCTGCAGACACTCCAAACCATTGGTTTTCAATCCTGGCACTTTAAGCATGGCCAGAACTTTTGCTGCTTTTCATTACAAGCATCCCATCAGGGTCTGATTTAGAGCTGGAATACCTATCAGGACACAAAACAGCAGCATTCCTGGTTTTCTGAAGGCCAGGATCGAAATGAAAGTATCTGTGCTCTTTGTTGGTCGACCCAATTAGAAAAGGTCTCATTGACGAGGAAGTTGAATCTCATAACGCTCTGCTGTTGATTGTAAAAGACAGAAACATCTTTGCTTGTTGTCAGTGTTGACACAGGTCTCACTGGGAGAGAAGTAAAACAGATCTTAAACATTTGAAGCATTTCTGTTTAAATCGATGTACAAATGAAACAAAGCTGAAGAGTCAAATCCAGAACAAAACAATCTACATCAACAACATAAGAAGCAGAAAAATCAACATGGTAAAATATATCGATGATAAAAGCACTTTACAACTCAAAGCAAGAGATATTTCTGGTGGTTTGTTTTGTCCTATGAGGTTGTCCTCCATTTTTACATGCAACTATATTAAACAGTTTGTTTAGATAGATCAGGATGTCATCGGCGAAACAGTTGAGTTTGACATTAGCATTGCTAATTTCTGCAGGGGGAAAGTTGCTCATTCTTAAAAGAGGCAAAATTTGAAAGTTATTTGTTATTAAGTTTGCAAATTTTGCTATCATAAAGTAAGGGTTTGCAGCCCCAGATGAAGATAATAAATTGTAAGAGCTCAAGAAATATGACGGAACATTGGAGTCAATCAGATCAATGACTGATTGAATTCGGACGGTGACAGGTTGATTTTAAGCCGCGTTTCCACCAAGCAGAACCGCTTTGGTTCGTCACGGTACAGTGCCAATTTTGTGGCGTTTCCACTGACTTATCCCGGGACAGATCCCCAAATAACCTAGACGAGCCGTCCCACTATTTGGGACCCTTTCATATGGGTGCCAGACTGAACCGATCCACTCTCTGAAGGGGGAGCTACAACACTGCAGACCGTTGATTGGTCAAAAAAATCGTCACTTACCCCGCAACAGCGGCTGCATTTCTCCTGGGGGCACACAGACTTCTCTGAAACAAAGCTTGATTGTTCTTTGTATCAAAGAGCTACATGCCAATCACAGAGAGGACAAAATGCTGCATGTCTTCATCTATGCTCTTTGTTTACTTTGTCACGTTTGTCTTCTTTGTTGAATTTATTAGCAGGGTAAACTGTGTCGCGCTGCTACGGTGTCATGCTATTGTTTAACAGCTGCGGCTTTTGGCATCTGGCTTACACACCGCCCACCACTAGAGGGCACAGTTTGCTATGGAAATGTAAACGAGATCAAGCTTAACTGTACCAAACGGTGCTGAACCGAACCGGACTGCTTGGTGGAAACGCGGCAATAGTTTGAGGTTATGGATAATTTTATTGAAATTTGCTTTCAGTTTGGGTCAAGTGCAACACTGTTGTAACTTTTGACACTCATTTGATAGTTTCGGTGCAATCATGATGTGGATGAAATATCTTTATTTCCATCAAGTAGTCCGGTTTACATCAGTACGCTTTGGTACGGGTTGGATCTGTTAACCCTGGTGCTGTTTGCGTTTCCATAGCCAACTGTGCCCCCTTGTGGTAGGCGGTGTGTAAGACGAATGCTGATAGCTGCATCAGTTATGTAATAGCAGCGTGACACAGTGTACCCCACTAATAAATCCATCAAAGAAGAAAAACGCAAAACAGTAAACAAAGAGTAATGATGGAAGACATCCAGCATTTTGTCTTCTTGGTGATTGGCATGTGGCTCCTTCCTGTGCCGCCAGGAGAAATACAGCAGCCGCTGTCCGCACAGGAAGTGACGATTCTTTTAACCAACCAACGGACTGCAGTGTTGTAGCTCCACCTTCTGAGGTCCGATCGGTTTAATCTGGCACTCCAACGAAAGGGTCCAAAAAGTGTGACTGTTCGTCTTGTTTTTGGGAATCTGTCCCAAGATTAGTCAGCGGAAAGGCTTCAAAATGCGTGCCCTACCACGATGAACCAAACTGAATCACTTGGTGAAAACTGGGTGATATGAATACTGTTTGTTTTACATACAGAATCACCTGATCGTTGCACTCTTTTTCATGCATACGGCTCCTATCATCAGTCAGTAAGATTCATCCTTTTTTTTTTGTCTCCTGAACAAATCTACTGGGGCTCTCAGCTCAGAAATCAACACCGTTTTTTGTCTTTCAGGGCCACTTGTGTCGAGACTCTTGTGTTGGATTAGAAAATAAACAAAGAGTGCTGAACCTGCTTTGGTAGAAGGACTACTGTTTAAAGTTTGTCATCAGGTCTCTTCTGTTCAACTCCTGAGTTGTGATGGAGTGTGTGTGAGTGGGTTTGTGTCTGAGCTTGCTTTAAAGAGGCATGAAATCAGCAGGCAGCAGAGAGACGTATGCTAACAGGGGCTTGGAGCAGAGAAGGGAACTCGACGCTCTCTCATTACCTGCCTATTTCAGTAAATGCTTGTCAGCTTCCCCCCTACTTTACCCCATTTCTCTGACAGCGTGCACCCCTGACCCCCTGCCATCCAGGACCTGGGGCAAAAACAAATGACCTCACCCCTTTCTCTCCTCCACTTTTTTCCTCTCAGTTTAGATCTGTGAGAAGAAGAAGAAGAGGTTCAGGTTTCCTCAGGTATCAGCTTAGAGATCTGACCCACACCATCCCTGACCTTTTGACCCACTAAACACAGCCTCTGCTGGACGTCCATGCCTCACAGACTCCCCTCGGAGTTTTAAAAAATGTACAAGAAGCATCCTGTTTTCTAAGATTTTCCTCACAAACCTCCCACCAATGAGGTTGATGATTCACTTTTCTGAAACGCTGTGTCATGACCTCATCTCATTGCCACATCACAGATTAATGACCATGTCCTGAAGTTTTATCCAAACCATGTCATGACGATGTAAAATAGACCGCAGAACAAGAGGTGGTGTATCTTTTTCCGTTCCCACAAAACCGGGGGTCGAGATGTTTCTTTCTGAGCTTCTACACGGCAGCTGTTGGATCCCCTCTCATCAGGATTAGTCAGAGTCTGCGCTCAAGCCCGTATCGGTGATTACTATGGGTGATTGACTGTAAAAACCCACAATGAGGGAAATGTTCCCCTAAGTACCCCATGAGTCACCCCCGTAGCGCTTCTCTCCAGACGTCTTCATCCACGTCTCGTGATGGCTTCAGTCCTCAGCTCCTTTGAGATGTCTTGCTTCTAATAGAGTAAACAAACTGGCTGCACAGACTCTACAAATGTTAAAAAGTAATGGTCAACACTCTCCAGATCTTGTCTGGGTAATTGCTCAGCTGTTGGGATTTGTGTGCTCATTTGAGAGCATGTGTTTTTATTTGCGCACGTGTTTTAGTGGCAGAACCAGAGATGGTGTTTCAGAAAAGGCCTGCACTTATTGTAATCTAACGCACCATCATCATCATCATCATCTTCTTCGTCTCCCCCGTCCTCAGTCTTTCCACTCCGACCACATCTATCTCATCCACCCACTCCTCTTTATCCTGCGTCTTGTGTTTTAGCTGGCAGACATAAATCAAGTGTCTGGAATGGAAACACTCACGTTTCTGCAGCGCCACATGTGTTTATATTTAAGGCCTTTTCCTCTTTTTTTTTTTTTTCCCAACTCATCGGAGAAAGAGCACCTGAAAAACAAGAAAGATGGGGAAACCGCTGGAAAGTGTGATTCAACTGAAAATGACTGAGCCCCCACCCCCACATCATCATATCTGAGGCTCCAGCGCTAACAGCTAGACCAGTTTTTAACCAGGGAACACGAGGGGAGGGGGGGAGAAGAGGAGGTACAGCTCTGCTTCTTGACCCACGAGGCCGAGCGAGGTGGAAAGAATTCGCTGTGCAGCCGGTGAACACGTTAACATAGAAAGGGGGGAAAACTTCCTACAAGCTGCTTTCCCACCGACCTCCCTCGCCAGCCGTTTACACATGGAGAGATGGAGGAAGGGGGAACCGGAGGAGGAGCGGAGTAAAACAGGGAGGAGGGGAACAAAAATGTTAACTGCAGAGGGATGGAAAAGGTATCGTATGGCAAAAAAATTAAAACAGAAAGAAAGGGGGAAAGTGGGTGGCCGGGAAACAAAGAAGAAGATGCATTGTAACGTAAATTCAGATTACTTGAAGAGACGCAGCTTGCAAAAGGACGCAGGTTTTAGCTTGAGTGCTGAAATGTGGCAGCCAGGTGGCCTGAGTCATCTCACTGTAGCCCCAAGAAACACAGACGAGGCTGAGACTTCACAGAAAAACACTCATACCTCCTTTTACCAAGAGTTTTAAGAAAATACTGACACTTTTTCAAAAAAAATTGTTCTTAGCATGAACTAGCATGAGATGGTTAGCGTGGACTGACAGCAAATGAAAGCTAAATGCTAAATGATAGCACAACAACCCCCTATTGTTAGTTTATTGTTTGTTATGATTTAGGAACAGAAGATAAAGCTAAATATGCTAAGTACCAGCATGTAGCTAGCTAAATATCATGTGCTATCTGACAGCCAGTGAGACTAGACAAGCTAACTACTGAATTGCCTTGTGTTAATGGGCTATTTGTTATTAATTAATTTGTCCAGCATAGCATTAAGCTAGTGCTAATTAAGGCCACACACCAAACTCATTTGGCATATATTTGAATTTTAACAGCATATTGTACTGGGCTGTTGTAGGTAAGGGGAACTTTCAGTAACATTAGCATAACTTGTTGACTGAATTATCATCTCTTGCTCTTAAAGGAAACATACTGCGTTTTCAAAGAATACTCCTACAAAAATACATGTTATGAATGAAGAGTTTACAGAGCTTATAAGAGAGAAGTTTATTGCTAATCCCATCTGTTATGCTAAAGTGGTTTTAGATAAGCGTTTTCTAAATACTTATGGTTAGCATACATTTTATGTAGGCTTGAATTAGATTTAGATGTCTCAAAGAAATTAAAACAACAACTAGGGAATAAGAACCAAGGGTCAACATCCAGTTGAGAAAAAGCCAAATAAACTGACTTTTACAGCATTGAAAAACATATTTACAGTCGATTAAAATTGATTAAAAAAACGACAAGGGTCTGAAACGCTAACTTTGCTATTGGCTCACACTGTACGGTGGGTGAATGTTTTTCTAGCTCTACGGTTTAGAAGATATAAGGATCGTTTGATTAACCAATCAGAGACTCAGCTCAGATCATATGACTGATGGTTGCCCTATAGTTGTTAGAAAGGAAGCTCAAAGCTGGCGTCATATGTAATATGTCAGTGTCCGTGGACTGGCTTGATTTCACAGTATCAGGAATAGATGGGTGACGTCATGGCAATTACGTCCGTGTTTTATACAGTTTATGATTTAAAACAAGTTGAACAGTAAACAAAGTATCTGTCCCACACTTCTTTACTAGCTCTCAGGTGTTACATCTCCTCAGTAAAGAAAGTTGCTTTTAGCTGTCCCAGAATTCACTTAAAATGGTTTAAGGCGTCATCACCTAATTTGCCCAATAAACCATTTGATTGAAATTGACATGTACACCGTTGAAGAGAGGAATAACGCCATGGGCATAGACTGTATGGTTGTGGTTATCTGGGCTTTGGACTGGCAAAAGTGACCATAAAGACACAAGCACTATGTGCAGCTGTGAGTGAGGAAGACTTGTCTGTCTGTGAGTGTTTTGGATAGGGTTGGGGCCCATAGCAGCACCCGCTGCTTGTAGAAAAGCAGCAGATGCAGGTTTTCACATCAGTCTCAAAAGTCTAGAAAAGTTTCTAGACTCACTTATTAAAAAAAAATCACTTCTAGGGAGAGTAGCCACAGCTTGTTTGTTGCACATATGTTTGAGATGATGGCGTGCCTTTCCTTTGGTACTGACATCTACGTCACACCAGAGAAGAATGCAATACACAAGCAAATTATCTTTGCTGCTTTAAGCAAAAAGTTTATGTTTGTTTGACCACTCTGGATTATATGAGGGCCATATTTTTCGCCGTTAACATTGGTATGTCGTAGAGAGTTAGCACATGGGCATTTGTTTAGGTTTTCCATCAGATCAGATCATCGCTTGATCATTTCAGTCAATCATATTTTTAGACCCAACTCCAAAAAAAGAGGACAAATAAGTGCTTGGATTGAGGCTGAGCCGTACACCAGACGCCAGACAAGACGTTCAAAAACAGGACGTATGGCCACCCTATACTCTAGCTGTGGCTAACTCAAATGCACCAGCTAACCAAACAAAAATGTCGGACTAAACTCTGTACTTTGAGTTAAGATTAGGGCTTTCACTTAAACACGTTGATTAGATTAATACATTACTATGTCTTGCTATGTCTCTGTCATCTAACATCTTCTCCTCATATCCATGCTGAGCTCTCATCCAAAGAGCGCACCGCTCTCACCCACAGTAGCTTACGAGCAGGATTTTGATTGACAAGCTACGCCAGACCCTGCCTCTGTAAAAATCAAAGGCAGCAAACACAGACATTTTAATATTGGCCATATATTTGGAGACCTCAAGAAGATATGAGATTTAAATGGAATTAATTTGATTAATTAATTACAAATCCTGTAATTAATTTGATTAATTTTTTCAATTGCCTGACAACACTAATGAGATACCTTGGAAATAACTGGTAAAGTGTGTTTTACAGTATCTGTTGTGTTTCTTCTGGGTTACACAAAGAACTCACATGAGCTAAGGAGTGAAGTGTTGGTTAAATCATCAAACTTTACTACAATCATTCATTTGAGGTTAACTTTAATCCCATTTAAATAGAGTTTTGGTTTAAAAGAAAAAAGTCTTTTCATCCAGAAAAGTTTTCAGCTGTGTATTTGTTAGATTAATTGAGATTGACTGAAAATAAACCACATCTCCATGTGTTTGTTGGAGTAAGGGAACATTTGGTGCTATCATCTGGCTCTGAGATGTGTTTTTAATAGTTTCTGGACAGTAATGAAGTTTTATGGCTAAGAGAAATAAACATGACCTGAGTTTTGTACACACAGGCAGAACTTGTTACAAGGATCATGAAATTTGCTCATTTGCAGATTAAAACACCAGGCTTAAAGCATTATCATTTCTTTAAAAGAAGTCACATATAAGTGTGGATTTTAATTCTGGGGTCATATATTTGCTAACTGAAAAACTGAGGGAGAAAGGCTTCAGCAGGGAGAACTTCAGGGGCCTCTGGAAGATGGAAAATGTCTGCCTGCCAATATTTTAAAGGATCACTGAGACCTTAAAATGTCAGCTCCAAGAACTCGGGACATTGCGGCTGGAAAGATGCATTTCTTTATAAAACAGGAATTATTTGAAAAACTGGGCTTTGAGAACGGTATGAGCTTTATTTTCTGTGTGTGTGTGCACTGTCTCTTTAAATGTTTAATAGAAAATAACAGAAAGCAGAGAGATGTTAAACTGAAAACCCAGAAACAAACAATCAAAATGCTGAAATGTTGACAGTCGTGATGTTTCCTGTTGTTTGACTAAACAACAGGCCCACCCAGCCTGCCTGGGGTGTTGTGTCTGTGTGTGTGTTTTAGCTGTTACACACATGTGAAGGTGTCAGGCCTCCTCTGGGGGTCCCTCTCCCTGTTAGAGGCTCTTTATGGGGAACAGACCCACACCTGTGGTCAGCCTCCGTCTCCCAGAGAGGAGACCCTGCTCGGGTTCCTCACGGGGCCGTCTCCCTGCAGGGGGGGCCGCTCTTTGTCATGACTTGGGATGAGTCCCCAGGAGTGTTGGTATTCTGCACATCAGCTCAGGGTCCCTCTGGAGGGGCGGTGTAAATCAGAGGCAGAGGGACGGACGCCTGGGGGAGAGCCGAGGAGGGGTCAGGGGGGCTCAGCCTGCCCAGAGAGGCAGAATAAAGCTGCCTCTGCCTGGGATGACTCAACTGCAAAGCATCTCTTTCCAGGCAAGAACATCCACGTCAGCACTCTCCCACAAGCCCATTGGGTCTGCTCATTACATTGTGGCCTGACATTACTTATCCACATTTTATACAGATCATATCCTCACGTTTTACTTCGTGTCTCTGGTGGTTTCTTAGATTTTCCTTTGAATTTTTTAAAAGTGATGCACATATTCTGCTAATCTGGCTTCTCCTTGCTTACGACAGGGCTTCAGGGTATAATCTGAGCTGGCATGAGGTTACGCATGACTGCTCCTGAAAGTGTTGATAGCTAAGGGAAGAGGGCCCTGATGTCTTTCGCAGACTGAGGGTTTTGTAAACAGGGCCCTTTGACCAGCTTGGCCCTGCACCCCACTACCGCCTTCCTGTCCTCCTCTGGGACCTTATTTGATCCCAAGTCTTATAATCTGTCTTATTTGACCCCATATCAGCCTTTCTTTGTGTGTCACGTCTGAATGACGTCAGCATAAAACAACATCAGTATTAAACTTATAATACTGAACTTTTTAACATCCCAGCTGTCAGAATCTCACCTTGATCTTCCTCTGTTATTGATTTTCTGACCAATTATGTCAAATCAGCCTGGAGCCAAGAAGAGTTTTTATTTATTCAGCTAACTGACCCAGAAAAGTAATTGATGCAAAAGGTGTTTTCTGGGTTTTATCAAGTTTTTATTCAAGGGAGTCCTGTTAACAGAAGAGGATTAGGGAAATTTAAAAGTACTTTTTGGAGGTTAATCTGAATTTCTCTTTTTTAAATGAATTGTGTCTTTAATTCTGTCTTTGTCACTGACAAGAACTGGTATGTGGAGTTAAAATTATTGTAACTCTTCAACAATTGGGGCCAGCAACAAAATTCAAACAGCTCCTGAAAGAGGAAAAAACAAGCTTTATGAATATGATCTTTGGCTCATTTAGGGACAAAATAACAAAACAGATCTTATCCTCACCCCCACGCCCCGGGGGTTGGGGACCACTCCTATATTATATAACCTTGCAATGCCGTGCTCATGTCCAGCACAGAAAATCACCTACTCTTCCACTCTTTTACTGTCACAAGGATTCGTTCAGGTACCGAAACATGGCATCGTTTGATTTTACATGAATCGATACTTGGTACTACGGATTGAATTCTGTTAGCACCCATAAAATTGCTAGGCCCCGCCCTGTTGGCTATGGCTGCCTTTTGCAGCAGCTCTCTCTTCTTTGTCTCTTTTTCGTCGTCTTCGTATTTGGACTGGATCATTACTTTGCATGGCTCATTTGTTGGTCATGGACACCAAACTTTTTGTGGCTTCAGTGATAATTTTTCTACTTTTTCTCCTGTGTTTGTCTGGAGATCCTACATGTAACCATGGCCACATTGTTTACATGTGAAATCAGCTGTTAGCAGCCTGTAGCATGTCAGTGCTAACTGGTGCAAGGCCGGATGTTTCCCACAAGGTGAGGAGAAGGAGGTGAGGACGACGTGCTGGTTCTCATGTGTGAGCTAAGAAGTGACGACATGGACCTGTCCTTCCATCCATCGTTATTGGGAAAGTAAGATCTATCTCCAATAAGATGGATGAGCTAGCCATGCTAACCCAGCAACAGAGGGAATACCAGAGGGCAGAGTAGCATCATGCTGTTCACAGACATGGCTAACAGAGCTAACACCAGTCACCAACTGAACAGACTGCTGAAGAAGCTCAGTCCTGGACCCTGTGGAGGTGGAGGCTGGCTGACTGGACAATGATGGACAAGCTGTCATCATCTATTTTCTTATTGAGCTTTTTACACTTTCTATACACTTTCTTACTTTTGTTTTCTTGAGTGACTTCAATTTAGTTGTACTTGTTACAATGACAATAAAATTCTATTCTATTCTATTCTATTCTATTCTATTCTAAAAGTACCTAATTTAGTACCCATCCTTTGTGACGGATGTAGGGGATGATAGAAATCGCTAGGGATGCACTGATATGAAAATTTTGGCCGATACTGATATCTGATATAAATATTGCTGTTATGGCCAATAACTGATATTTACCAATATCAATATCGGTTAAAAAAACAAAAGAAAAAACAATCTGAGAAGATGTGTCGAGGTAGTTAAGAGACAAAGAGCAGTGCAATCTTGAGAAAAGACGACGGGGATCATGGAGAGGATCAAAGGATGGAGCACTCGAGACGAACGCGATCAAAAAAAGTACGTTTTGTCTGTTTTTGGATCAAAAACAGGAAGAGAGACATAAAAGAAGAGAGTCCACCTTCCTTAGGTAGTTTTGGTGTTAAATAGTCAGAGAAAACAATATTTTTTGGGTCTTAAAAGATCGTTCAAGATGCTCTGAAAATGCCGGCAGCTAAGGAGTAAATGTCGGCCGATACCGATATTGATACCAATATATCGTGTATGCCTAGAAATTTCACTACACCCCCAGACCAGTAGGGGGCAAAAAAAGATTCAACACCATATAACGTCGATGACACTATAGAAGACGAAAGAAGGGTCTTGAATATTCATGTGCAAAATTACAGGTAGAGCGCACCCTGATTTGCATAATCTTCTCTGGACTTCAGGCCACAGTGGAAATGAGGACAACAACCACCCAAAGAAACCAATTGGATCCTGGAAAAGTAGTCCCAGGATACCACCAATAGCAGGCTTTACTACTGCCTTAAACCCCATCAACAACACATGCTGAAGCGACTGGGGCTGAAAAACTGTGAGCTGTAGTACACAAAAAGCTACCCTGCGGTGACTGAGCAAGGTTTGCAACAACATTTATCCCAAACCAGATGATACCAATAAGGCAGACTTTAGTCGAGGGTCAACCTGAGAGGAAAAGGAAGAATAAATACTATTGTTAAAATTTCATGCTTGAGAGTGAGCTTTAAACAAAACAATTTCAAACCACCAGTGTGGAGAGAATCCCGTTAGATCCCAATCTCCTCCATGTATCCTCATTAAAGCTCGTCAAACATCCTCTCTCTGTTAAAAGATTCTTGGTTTGTGTATTTCATGAGAGAACGCTAATGGTGTTGTATTGTTTGGCTTTATGGCTCGCTGTAAAAAGGCAGCTGAAGCCGAGGCTCATTAAGTGGTGCTAAAGACCATGTCCTGGAGCTTGGGAGAACTTCAGAGTGAGGGCAAAACATGCTTTCAACCAAGCCACAACGTTTTAGTTCAAATGTGGAGGAAACGTTGCCACAAGATGCCTATCACGCAACGTCAGGGGTAGTGAGTGGGGTAAATTAGGAGCAAAACTGCATTAGGGAGTTTTTTAACGTTTGCCAGGATTTGGAGTGAGCTAACTGAAAGCATTTTTACTTCCAGTTTAGTCATGTATTTTATTGAAAAGTTGCATGTGACTGCCATATCTCCCCTCTCAGGAGTTTTCCACGAAATTAAAGATGGTTTGCAGAGAAATCTCAGTTTTCTGTAGCTTTAAAACTTAACTGTAAGGTAATTTCAGTGACACTTCTTGTGTATAATGCAGGAGGGTGGGTGCAGGGAGCAGAGAAAGGTGGGAACAGCAGGGCGAGGCTAATATGAAAACCTGACCCTCAGAGACCTGCTGTGCTCTGCTTCGACCTGAGGCTCTGCTGGGGCAGGACGAGATAGAGCAGGGACAAGCTCAGGAATCCAACCTCAGCTCAGTCTGAGAACAAAAAAAAAAAAAAAAAAGTGAGAGTCCTTTGACGTGATGGAGTACTTTCTCTCATGGCTGGAAAGTGAAGAGACACTTTCACACGACTCTTTCAAAGCTGTGGTCAGACCCACCTAAAGAAAAATGTGCTCGGTATTTCCATAAGTCATCCTTAATTTGATATCACCTGACACCTAAATTGGCCCCCACCTACCAAAAGCTGAGGCTCAAAACAACACAGGCAGCATCCTGGCCACATCCATCCACCCTGACCACAGGCTCAAAGCTGTGCTAGAGATGAGCTTGATTTAGAGGCTTGTTTAGCTCCAGAAGCTAAAAGTTGATCAAGGCTCAGCCTCATACGGCACGTGTTCCCCTGTCATTTTCTAAATATAAAAAGTGCCCTGAGCTGATGGAGGCTGGTTGATGGTGATCAAAGAAAGAGATTTCTATGTTAGGTATTTGTGTGTATACATATTATACAAACATATATAGTTTTACCACTACTTTTTTCTTTTTTTTTTTGATTGTCTGTCTGAATAATGATGACCTTGTATTTGGGGAGAAGGGAAAAGCATGGGTGCATTTTTTGAATTATTTTATTTTATTTTATTTTGTTGTTCATGTGGTTCTTTCTGTGATAACACACACACAAAAAAAATAAAAATAATAATAATAATTAATTAATAAAAAGAGATTTCTTTCTGAACCCAACATGTCCATCATCACATTTTAAAAAGTATTATTCATTTGTTGAAAAACTAAGAAATAAAATACAAAGTTGGATTTTAAATTCTAATTTTGAGAAATGTCTTTTTAAGTAGATATCTTTATAAATGTAAGCTACAGATGTTAATAATAAATTCAGATATCTTTAAAGATATTCCTGTAAAATAAACTAACTAAGTGTGTTTATTAAAAAAAAAAAGTAGTTAAATTGGTGGGCATTGCCTTTTTTATTTCATAAATATGTATTCATTTTATTTTATTTTATTTTTTTTTGCAATTTTACAAAAAATACATTTAACATGTTAACAAAACATAGATCCATCAAACTATAAAATAAGCCACTCCTCCATCCCTAATAAAAAAAATAAATAATAAAAATAAATAAATCAGTAATTATACACAGAACATAGATCAATCAAACTTTAAAATAAGCCACTCCCCCATCCCTTAAAAAAATAATAATAAAAATAAAATAAAATAAAATAAAAATCAGTCATTATACACAGCCTAGCATCACTTGATTAAGTTACAAAACAAATATTTATTTTCTTTTCAAGGACGGCATTGTTGCCTTTATTGATGGGAGAGTTGAACAGATACAGGAAATGCAGGGAGTGGACAGCGGGGGGAAGACATGCAGCAAACGGTCAAGGCCAGGAGTCCAGCGTCTGCTGTGATGAGGACTATAATTTCTGTATACAGGGCGCGCTCTGAAACCACCAGGCCAAAGGATCTCCTTATAGAGACATTCATAAAAGCAGGTCTTTTTTTCCCTCTGTTTACAAAAGGAATCCTGTTCACACCAGAGGTGTCAACAAATACCTCTACACACTGAAGCAGAGACACTTAAAGATATGGGAATGAGCATTGAAAGCCAAGAGGTGGGGAAGAATACGTATTTGTATCAAACACCAAAGAATACAACGTGCCCCTCTGTATTAAACGACATCTTCAATGAGAAGCAGTTGTAATTGATGTTCTTCAAAAGGCACAAGTGATGTAGTAGCTTGTGCCGTGACGCAACAACAAAAAGATGGGACGTCTCTTCTCGAAAAATGCAATAAACCCTAAAGACTGATCTTGATCTTCTCTGAGTCGATGTAACAGACCTCCACTGCCTTAGCGCCGTCACATAGCTGACTCTAGCTACCTGAGAGCCGATACAAACACCAGAACATGACGGAAATATAGCTTCATGTAGGTCTCACCTTGTGACATCCTTCGTAGTAATTATAATTCTAGATCTACCGGTAATGTGTCAACAGCTTACTAACTTTCACAACTTTTCTGTGTCCGTTGGAATAACTGTCCTCTTAACTTCCATTGTGACACCAACCAGCCACCGTACTGATAAGGTAGTTCTATTTTTGCTGGAGCAGTGACACGTCATTGGCAGAGTAGTACAAGCGAGAAAGGAAGTCAAGTACTGAAACACTTGGTTGACTTTCAGAATAAAACACTCTGTTTGGCTACAACAACAAACCGCGATAACAGGTCTTTCAAAGGCTAATTTAGCTTCATTTACACCGAGTAGCCCAGTTTAGTTCAATATGATTTGGTACAGGTTGGATAAAGCCCGATCCTGATTGCATTTCCACAGCCAACTGTGCCCCCTGGTGGTGGGCTGCGAGTCAGCCAAATGCCAATGACACAGTGTACATCAATACCAGGAGAAATACAGCAACCGCTGTCGCACAGGAGGTTACGAATTTTTCGTCCAATCAATAGTCTGCAGTGTTGTAACTCCACCTTCTAGGGTCAGATCTGTGTAGTCTGGCACCCCAACAGAAGGGCCCCAAAAAGTGGGACGATTTGTCTTGGTTATTTGGGGATCTGTCTTGGGATTAGACAGTGGGTACACCACCAAATGTGTGCCATACCTAGACAACCTGAACTGAACTGCTTGGTGGAAACAGAGCTCATCATTTGGGTGGGAAAACCACTGATTTAAGTACTTTGCACAGAAAATCCTTGGTCTTGTGACTCCAGCTACCAGCTATCAGACCCTTAGGGGCCCGAGCATAAAAAAATCCCCTAAAACTTTTAATGCAAAATTAGATAAATCTGAACTCCAGCAAATTATTTGACAGCCAATTAGCTCGTCATTTCATTTTATGTAATAGTTGTACCAGCTAGTTATCCCTGCCTAAATGAGCGTAACTGGTTTTACCTTGCAACGTTTTCAAGCTCAACTGTGTTTGGCTAAAACTTCTTTTAGCCACACAAAACATTCTGCCAATTATGTTTGTGTGGCTAAAAGAAGTTTTTGTTTGGTTTGAATACAAATTAATAGCACAAAAGGAAAATTTATTTGTCCATAAGATTTTCTTTACTTTATGTTAGAAACCATCATTTGACTAAAGGTTAACAACACCATCAAGCTAAAGATATCTAAAAACACCACCTGGCTAAGAGTTGCTAACAGCAACAGCAGCTTGCTATGGGATGCTAACAAGAGAGGAGTCCTTGTTATTCCTGTTAACAAGAAAATGACCAAAAAATGTTGTTGTATTTTAAACCTCAACCCCAAATGATGTTTTCAAAATGTCTTTCAGAGAACTGAAACTCAGTTTAGTGTTTCAATGTGAGGCCCAGAGAGAAAAAAATAGGTTTTTCAAAATTATTCACATATTGGTGTGTGGTTCTAATTTGCATAACCACCTGCTCATTATGTATTATCCTCAACGTTAGCTTTTGGGAAAAATGTCCTTTGGTGTTTTATTATTACTAATTCAGCTCTTCTTTAATGTAAATTGATAAATGAGTTGAATTTTCCTTAATGTTAACAACGCAATTCAGTGAAATAATGAATTTGCAGTTGTTGTGTTTTGGTTTTTGTTGTAGAAATGTGATCTGGATCCTCCATGAAGCTCATTTCTTACAAAGGCTTAAAAAAACAGCTCAAGCTTGTTTACTTTTCCTCCTGCTCCCCCGAAGGAGCTCTGCTTGCCAGCAGCCGTCAAACAATGCACAAAAACTCTCAAGCAGCTGAGAGAAAAGCTGTTTTTGTAACATCCAGATCTTTTTTTTTTCTCTCATTTTAATAATAAAAACATTGAATCAAAAAACAGACAGTATGTTTGACTGAAAGAGGGGCTGTCCTGAACCATGATCCCACTTCATAAAAGCACTTAAAGCTTCCCAGAGGACGCTCAGAAACGGCTGGCTGCCAGTCATTGAGTTTCTTGATGCATTAGTGATGTGGGAATTTCTCTTATTACCACCACACTTCACTCCATTCAGAGGAAGTCTTGAGAAAATAATGACCTCCTCTCGTAAAATGCTGCTGTTTACATTCCCCCACAGGACGAGCCAAGGGCCTGTCTGTTCTTCGTCCCACAGACCGGAGTCATCCTGCCTTTTTTTAGTAAACACCCATCCCAGTAAAGTATACACTCACGAGACAAATCTGAAAGAAAATGAGCCACCATGAAGCTACGTCAGGCGTGGAAGTGACAGGTACTACTCAGGCTGATTGAAGACCTCTCGGTCTCCTCGTGGGTGTCTGTGCTAATTGTTGATATCGCTCTCCTCCTTGTTTTTTCCTCAGAGGCACTGTCACGAAAGGCTTCACCTCGATTGGTTTCAACCATGCCTAGAGGAGGATATTGGATCATGGTCACAGTAAATGACAATGCTGTCGTCCAAGACCGAAATGGAAGCAAAACCAACCTCCAGGATCGGTGACAAAAGGGAGGGAGAAGAAGAGGTGAGAGAAGCCGGGAGGAGGGATCTGGAGAAGGAAAGGAAGAGAAAAAAGAAAGAAAGGGAGGAGGAAAAAAGTGACGGAAAGGAGAAAACGTGGGAGCTGTGAGAACGTGAGGCAGACGGAGCAGTGAGTGATGCAGAAGGGTGGGATGGAATTTGAACAAAAGTGGGAGCCAAGGCAAATGTGCAGCTGTCAAGGAGTTTTTGTCCACTTTAAAAACATCTTTTAGTCTTTGTGCCACATGTTTCAACGCAAGGGAAGGGTCGAAAAAGTGAGAAAAAGTCAGAAGACGGAGCACTAAAAGGGGGACACAGTCAGAGACAAAAGCAAATTAGAGATCAGAAAGTTTGGTTGAACAGTGGGAGGGGGCTACCGTGAGTCGTCTGCACGAGTTAAGAGAAGAAACCAAAGAAAAACAGGAAGAAAGAAAGAAAGGAGGAGAATTAATGGTATTTTGTCAGAGCACCATGTATTCCTCAGCCTCCCTGTGGACCCAGGGCCTGCGCACATGTCAGTACACCACTGCGCATATGTTTCTACTATTACATGATAGGCTGTGAGGAAAATATAGGAAAACCGTATCTGTGTGTGCATTGGGAGGGGGCAGAGAGAAGAGAAGGGGGTGGAGTGAGGCTGACAAAGCTGGCCCCTCCGACAATGAGCTCCACCTTCATCCAGTGTATCTCGAAGTTTTCCACCCCTTGTCCCACCTCCTCCTGCTCTTTCTCTGTCTTCCTCTCCTACTCTTTCACTCTCATGCTGAACAATGACAGCTTTACCTCTGACTGAGCCAAACACATCGACACTATTATCTCCTTTTCTGTTTGAAATCATGACAGCTGTCCTGCACCTGCCCAGACTGAAACATCCAGTTCAAGGACAAACCTCCACACTGACGTTAACTCTTGACTGAAATGTGTCTGCAGTTATTTCATGTCACACATCATTTTAAGTGAACAACGTGGTCACAGAGTGAGGACGGCACGGTGATGTCATGTCATAAAACACCGTCTGGTATGTGTATGCCGTGTCGTCTGCATGGCAGCCACATGATGCTGATGTTTGGCAGAGCGCTGTCGTTGAAGTCAGGTTCAGTGGAAGAAGGAAAACGGGCTCACGAAGGTGCTGCTGTGATGTCATCTCATGAGGTAACCAGTGACTGTATGGGATGGTTTTACTGTTAGGTTACAGGTTTTCCTCCCAGACCACTGGATGTAACACGTGTGGGGGGTTGATCACAGTCTGTGCGTAAGGTTTAGTTTCACAGAAGTATGACTTTGTCAGAGCTAAGTGATCACTTACACTGAAAATGATTAAGTCAAGAAAGTATGAGATCAAATTTTGTCTACCCCAGTACTTCCAAAAAAATGTCAATGATTTCATTTACTTCTTTTTTATGTACCGTACCATGAAAATTCCTCTTTGAAAATTGCTAAAATATATGTGTTAGCTTGCTCACACACTTAAGTCCGACTTTAATGTTTTACTCCCTTTCAGCAGACTGTCTGCTACAATTTGGTGTTAGCTGCAGGTTTTTACGATAATTTGTTACCCGACAGTGTTGAAAATTATGATGACCCAGTACATATTTCATATTCCAGATCTTAGTATCCAGAATATCACCAGGATCTGGACCATACTTTTACATCTGTCAGAAATGATGGCGACCTTGTCTTGTATTGTTTTGCAAAGCAATCCGACCATTTATTGTGGAGTTATATACACATATGGTGAAAATGGCCCTATCTCACAATAATAAAGAATCCTTTGAAAAAATCCTGGATCCGGATGGTGATCCAGATCACCTCCAAAATTAAGTCCCTTCTTCCTTATCTTATTTTTAACATTTCCTGAAAATTTCATCAAGATCTGTTTGTTACTTTTTGAGTTATGTTGTTCATAGACAAACTCTCCCAAAAACATAACCTCCTTGGTGGAGGTAATCAATGTTACGATGGAAGTAGAAAGGCAATGGTTGGGAGGTGTGAATTGTACAAATTGGACAGCCCAAATTTAACAAATCTGTGACACATTCAATGCTCTGTTTGCTTGATTTGCCATTTCGCAACATTATTTAAATCTGAACTCCAGCAAATCATTTGACAGCCAATTAGCATACCATTTCATTCCATCTATTAGTCGTACCAGCTAGGTATCCCCACCTAAATTAGTATAACTTGCTTAGCCTTGCAATATATTCAAGCTCAACTTTGTTTGGCAACAAGTGCTGAGGTGGCATTTGTAGGAGATCCCTTGTAGTCACACAAAATAATATTAAGCATTTAATCAATTGTGTTTGTGTCACTAAAGCAAGATTTTAATTGGTTTGAATGCAAAATAATAGTAGCACAAAAGAATCAGTGTACTTGTCCATAAACTTAACATAAACTTTGGCTAAAGGTTAGCAACACCATCAAGCTAAGGGTATTTAAAAACACCATCTGGCTAAGAGTTGCTAACAACAACAGCTTGCAATGGGTTGCCAACAACACCATTTAGCTAAAGATTGCCAACAACATGGTTAAGTTTGAAATTGCTGACAACACCATCTCGTTAAGGGCTGCAAATGTGTTTTTTTTAAGCATTCTTTGAGTTTTGACATGGAGTGGTTTGTCTTTTTGGTCTCTATCAAACAGATAAAACAAACTGTTACCACTAGAAAGACATTTTATCACCTTTGAGGTTGTATGAATGAACTGTATGTTTAAACATTTTAAAGAGCGGCAAAAACAGTATTGTTATTACAGGTCTCATTTTTAGCTAGCTAACGAGAGGACTGATTTGAATTGTGCATTGTGCTTGGCTGGCTAAAGACCAAAACTTGACGTCACCAGATCACTAGCAAAAAGGATCGACTGGTACGTCCATCAACCTTTCCTTACATTCAACTGAAACAATTATCCAGCAGAAGGTAATGATCTTAGTGTGAGTCTGCAACATAGCTCTCTACTGCAATTGCACAAAACCAACCAACCACTGTATAAAATATGGATGTAGTCTTTATGACATCACCTGCTGTTCCTGAAAAAGTGAAATGAAGCCAATTGGCAGACATGGCCATATTGGATCACTTATAACTCCTCTGATTGGACAATCGGAATAACTTCTAAATCGCTAAACTGGAATAAATTCACCCCCTGTACAGTGTGTGCCAATAGCGAAATTAGCATGAAGAGCAATTTTTACACACAAAAAAGAAAAGGATAAAGATCCCTTGATTCTTTTAAAAAAAGTTATTGTCCGCCAATGAATTAATCAAAACTTCAGTAAATTATGTCTTTACACTGATTCAGGGGAGCATGACGACCTGCAGCCACAACATAAACTCCCTTTTAAAATGACAGGGTGAACAATTAGATGAACAGGTTGTTGACAAATTCAACTCATTAGCAACACTAGCATGGATTTTGTTTATTGCTAAAATTAATTCTATCACAGCAGCTACATTTTAAAACAGTTAAGTTGCTGGTCAAAAAACTCATCT
Source organism: Halichoeres trimaculatus (assembly GCF_033239565.1). Lineage (NCBI taxonomy): Eukaryota > Metazoa > Chordata > Actinopteri > Labriformes > Labridae > Halichoeres > Halichoeres trimaculatus. Next base: position 5,145,929 of record NW_027437194.1, on the reverse strand, counting down.
TATGGTTAGTGTAGGTTTGAAGGGCAAGTCATTAACAGCAGCTAATCATCATACACTCCATGTCCGTCCTTTTCATGCTTCAATGTTTGAAGACCCCTGAGGCACAGGAGAGGAAATACTTTGTTGGAGACTGTTGTAGCAGATGAGCCTGTCAAACAAACTGTGTGTGGGATTGGATGTAGAGAAGAGAGATGTTTAACTGTTAATAAGTTTATGCCGTCAAATTTTTGATAATATGCTGCAAACATTACACCATTTTGTTAATGTGTAAGTGCAGCATTCAAGCATTTGTCTCTGTGTGTGCGTAAGCTATAAACATACCAAGCATTTCTGTGTGTGTGAGTGTGTGTGTGCGTATTTGGTGGTGGGTGGGTTAAGTGAGTGACAGACAGTAAAAACAGAGAGGGGTTGCGTGTGTTTCATGTCAACAGACTTTAAAATTAGTCAGTGCTTTGTATAGACAAGCCATCTTAAAATAAATGAGAGCTAACCCCTCTTTCTCTTGTTATCTATCTCGTCAGGGAACAGGAAAATGCAGATGGCACTAATGTGACCCCACAATGAGGTTTACAGGGATTAACTGGGTTGTTGCTACCAGGGGTGGCATGGTTGCAGGGTCTTTATGAGCTGATCTTGTATCTCTTAATTAGCTTTATATATGGTCTCATAGCGTGTGTTTGGCTGAAGGGCACAGAGGGGTTGGGGGACTTGGTTTGTTATTAATAAATAAACAAGACAGCTAAAAATATACAGCCACACTAGCAGCTCTCTGAGGCTGCACAGGGGCACAGTGGTGCTGTGAGGAAATAGCTAAGATCAGCATGCTAACATACACAAGCAAGCAATATTAACACTGCTGATGGTGTGCAGTTAAATTGTTTACCTTGTTCATTGTGTTAGTTTAGCAGGGTGGTATTGGCTAATTAACACTGACGAGTACAACTGAGCCTGTAGTGGAGTCATTTATCATGCAGATAATTGGTACATTTGTAAGAGTAGAGACCAGAATTCTACCTGCAGAATTCAAAGCAAAAATAAATCAAAATTAATGTCATGATTGTTGGTGAAAACTGTGTCCCAAAGACAAATCTGTTGATACTACTCTTACAAAACTACCTAGATTGTTGGTGTATAAAACCCTAGGTATGAATGAGCGCTCCAACAAGCAACCATCAAGCATTGAAAATCCAAAGTGATCCATTATATACATTTTTTTTTTTTTTTTTTTAAATATGTGGCTCTAGGATGTGTTCATGGCTATGAACCACTTTTTGCTGTGGCCTCAAACTTTACCAGCTCATGTGCAAAAGCCTTACCATGTAAAAATTGCACGTATTGCTGAAAGACATCTGTAACTTTAAAGTGATACTCTGGGATGGAACAAGTTGGGTCCTATCACAAGGTTTAGGGCAGAAATTACCCCTACAGCAGTGATTTTGTGCAGCAGAAGTCCAGGGCGCTCGCACCAAACACCCCCTCCCTGCTCCTCTGCCGGTTTCCTCTGCACTCAGACGGGGCCATATTTTACTTGACCAAAAACACAAATAAACAGACTCCCAACAAAAAATCTGATATCAGTCTGCATTCACGCTTTATTTCAAGAATTTTCCAGCGCGTTACTTTCACACAAAAACACAGCTAAATAAGGCTCTAGTTCTCATTGTGTCGTAAAACGGTGCTACCTCTGCTGCAGAGCCACAGCTGGCTACGAGGCGCTCGCCGCTTAGTGTATCAGTCCGCGCGCGGCGTGCCAGATATAAACAAACACAGGTAGTCTGCCAGGACGAAGAGACACGATGAGAACCAGAGCCTTATTTAGCAGTGTTTTTGTGTGAAAGTAATGCGCTGAAAATTCTCTAAATAAAGCGCGAATGCAGACCAATATCAGATTTTATAGGTGGGAGTCCGTTTATTTGTGTTTTTGGTCAAGTAAAATATGGCCCCGTCTGAGTGCAGAGGAAACAGGCAGAGGAGCAGGGAGGGGGTGTTTGGTGTGAGCGCTCTGGGCTTCTGCTGAACAAAAACACTGCTGTAGGGGTAATTTCTGCCCTAAACCTTGTAATAGGATAAATGTGATGCTACAGGAGGTTGCTCAGCTAGCAAGTCATAATTGGAGGCAGTGCTGCCGCTGGCACTGATCCAAGAAGGGGGAGCCCAGTTTAAATATGTGTTTACTAACAAGTAACGAAACATTCCTGCAGATTCTACCTTCAAGGCAAAAGAGACCTCCAAGTTTAGGCTTCCCATAATACTTTCCAAATAGCTCCTATAAATTATACTGAAGCCTGTAGAAGCCAATATAAAAGAAGATTGGCCCCACAGACCACTGCTGACTCCAGCTCTACGTCTCTTTTGCTGTCAGTCTACAAATACATGTAGATGAAGTGAACCATTGGTAGCAGTCAGCTGGCACTTGAAGAGGTAGTAATAACCTGGGAAATAATGTATGCACACTTTGCCTCTGTTGCTATAACTTTCTACAAACACTCAGCAGCAACAGTAGAGTTAACGTGCAGCCCTCCCACTCGAAGCAAAGCACCAACAGTGTGAAGATCCAGCATTGATTTAAAGCCACAGGAAAGAGATTTATGTAGAAAAATCCTTTTATTGTAAACCAGACTGATTTAAAAAAAGCCTGAAAAGTGAGTGTTGAAAACCTGATGCCTCACATATGGGTTTCCTTTTAAGAATGCTGGACCAGAAGAAAAGGAATAATCCAGTTGGCGACTGCTTTGTAATTCCACAGCTCGAAACGACACAATAGTGATGCCTTTATTGATTTGGACCTGCACTAGCTTTATCTCCTGCTGCTCCCATCTGCCTCAGCCAAAGAGTTTGGCATTGCTCTGTCAATGCTCTCTCAGAAGCAGTAACAGCATTGATGGTCATTTCAAAGTGTTTGTACACCTCTTCGAATCAGCAGGACTGGAGTGGGGAATGGCCCCGGCAGTTTGTATCCCCATCACAGGACACCAAATAACGCCATATCCTGAGGAAGAAGTGGATTGCAGTCTTTCACCAGACATCCAGATGGATGGATAACTAATGCCAGCATGTGCTGCAGGTTTCTGGCAGTCATGGTGGCTCACAGTCTTTTTCATTTCGTGGCTGTGTCCGTTCATGGATACCTGCCTGTGTTTGGATGATAAAGTCAGGAATCATGGGTCACTGAGTACAAACAAGTTATTGCGTCACACGTGTCATGTTTGGAATCTATTTTTGATGAATCAAACAAAAACCTACTGTAAGTCCTATGCAAAACTGCTGCAAGAACTATCACATATCTTTCCAAAGTTATAGATTTAATATAAAGATTTATTAGGTATAGTGGTAAAAAAGGCAATGCAATGCAAGTATTGTTTAGCATACATTGCACTCAGCACAAGTGGGTCCTCTATCTTTGCGTGAGACTTTCAGAGAGTACATGGGTTATCTCTGAGCCCAAGTGGGAACTCTAATTTCTCCTGAGGATGTAACCCATAAACCAGTATGTGTTCCAGGTGGCTGTCTGCAAAGTTGTGAAGTGGGAGTGAAGCACCACAGGAACTCTTTTTCCTGTTTACCCTCTAGATTAGACATTGTGACTTGATAATTGCTTACAGATGTTGTGACTCAGGAGAAGTTCAGGTGCAGTGTTTGGTCATATCCTACAAGGACATGGCAGAGCTATGGTTCATGTCCAGTGAGACGAGGTTGAAATCCCTGAAACAAACATCTAGGTGATACTCCAATATGGGGTCTAAAGGTCAAAGGTTGAGGCAATGGTGGTCACCAAAATTCAAATTTACTTTCAATGGTAGCTTGAAAACATGTCTTTCAAAGATAGTTCTTTTTTGTCATTATATAGTTCTGATTTTTTGTATAAGGAAAAAGTTGAATATAACACAGATCACATAGAAACAAAAAACAAAACAGTCAACAATGAGACATAGGAACATCAAAAGAATAAATATTGTAAAAATAGTTCAATTTTAATGCAATTTAAAATAAAAAGAACACAGAAAAGAACTTTTGGTGACCTTGACAGCTGTTCCGCATAAGAAATAAAGGATTGCCATATTTGACCAACTTCTCGGTGGATCCCTGAAGTGTGTTTCTTATCTTTTCTATTCTAAGAGACTGTATGACCTCACAGATCCACCGATTACATCACTTTTCCAGTTTGTAAGGATGCAGCCCTTTGCACATCAAATGCGTATTTTTCGCATGAACATTTACCATGTTATCATTTTTTTCCGAATCTACTATTTTTCAATTGCAAGCTTTCAGACCAGCAACACTCTTTTGCCGAGCAAAATTGTGGTATGTATATTTTTTTCCCGACCGAGGTCCATTTGTCCAAAGTTTCGCTTGCAATGATAACACATCTGACCAATCAAAACGCTGCACACCCAAACATTCAACATTGATCCAGTTCTTTACGACAAAAGACATAAAAACTGCAAAGACATTGATTACGAAGGCATTGTTTAGAGGAGAATAGCTGCAGAGATTGGATATAACGCCTCCAAATTTTCGCAATTTTGTTTATTCCTGTCGTTGTTGGTGTACAAAGGCCTTAAGACGCCTAGCCAAAAGGGCAGAGTAGGCAACTTGACACAACTGTGCTTTTGTTAAAGTAACTAAATCCAACAGCAAACCAAAAAAGACCAAGAAAGGGACGTGTCCGAATAGTTTGACCTGAGATCTTTGAGAAGACATCAAATAACGCTGAGTAGGGTGCAAGGATTGGACATGACCTGAATGTGTGATATAAACCGGCCAGAGCTTCAAAGATGCAGTTCTTGGAGACAGAGGAAGTTTCATTATATTGATTGTGAGAGACCCCAAAATATCTTTACAATTAATAAAATATAACACAAAGGCAACTGATGAGATATCTTAATGATTTATTCTATGAACCCAGAAGATATCAAAGTTTCTAATCACATCACTTTTGTGTATTTCAGGGATCCAGTTGATGAAAGAGGAACTGTTAAAGGAACCCCTAAAAAATGTCTTCTCTACCAGAAAAGGTACAACGTGTTATCATGATTTATCGAAACAAAATCGGATTAAAGAGACTCATCTTAAATCAAAGAACTAAGTATGGAAGAGACCCACGGTCACAAGTGTCAGTTTGTGTTGGCACAGGAAAGTTATGGAGACAGGGACATTGTTGGATAAAGGGAAGAGTGGACGACCAAGAACATCTGAGGAAAACACTAACCTTGTAAGACGAGTTTTTCAGAGTTCTGCAAAATAAGTTCTCCTAGTTAGAAAAACTTCTACATCTACTCTTCATTTTGTAATAATTTCCACATATTTTTCTGTTCATTTGTTTTTGTAGTACATTCTTTGAATTGTAAAGACACTTTATGGACAGCCTGTATATTTTCACCAAATACTAGAGTCAGGACTGTCAAACTAAAAATCTCACAAAGTCTCTTGTGGTCAAACATGATTTTGAAATGAACAGACACAGTAGACTCTCATGGTTTAGTTATGGGTTTGTTTTTTGTATATTTTTAGAATTTCTTGTGTCTCACGTGGGTTCTTGTATATCTTGAGTTTCTTAGTGTTTTTTATACTTTGTGATTCTTGTCTCGTGTTTTCTGTGTTAGTCTTAGTTATTCTGTCTATGTTTTCCCTTGTGTTTCCTGTTCACTTTGTTGCTCCCTGTGTTGGTTTAGTTCTCCTTGTGCTTCCCTCCTGTTTGTTGGCTTCTAATGTGTTTCACCTGTGTCTTTTTTTACACCTGTGTTTGAGGTCTGCTGTCATGTTTCTTGGTCTCCTTTGGGTTTTATTTGTATTTGGAAAGAGTTTTGTTTTTTTGACTTCTTCTTAGTTTTGGATTTTGAGTTTAGTTGAAATAAAACATTTGTGTTATAACTGCACCTGGGTCCTCCACCTCTTGTCTCCTGCTCCTGTGGAACCTGACAGTAGACTGTTGGAGCTAATTGTTGCTAGCTGCTTAGCTTCCTGGTATATAATCTGTACTCAGCTGTTTTCATGGTTTCCACCAAGCAATGGGATTTCTTATAATGATTATTGAACATCAAAATCAGAATCAAGTTTTATTGTAAAGAACATTTGCAAATACAAGTAAGTTGACTTGGTGTGTTGGTGCTAACAATTAACAAAAAAGTAATACAAAATTTCTATCAGTAAAATAAAATATAGAGAAAGTTAAGATAAAGAATATACAAAAAACACCATAAATATATATATATATATATATATATATATATATATATATATATATATATATATATATATATATGGAGAATATTTATAGAAAAACAAAATAATAATAATAATCACAATTTACATAGCAATGTGAAGCTGAAAAAAAAAGAAACAAACAAAACCAAAAGGCCCTCGCTAGAGATGGCAGCCAGGAAAGGGCTGACTGCTGATGCAGATATAAAATGCTGTGTAAAAAATGTTGTAATATTTAAAGTCTGACTTTACTGTAACCTAGACGGCACACAAATTTTTACCCTACTTTTGGGCCCTTAATCTTCTTCTCTACTGTAAAAGCTGGCAACAGCTGCATCATGAATTGCACTCTTTGATATAAACGATGTATTCATGAAATGACAGATTGGCTTGGCCCTGTCAAAACGTCTGATAATGTATTCAATCTGCTTTTCAAGTCTGCTGTGAAGCTTCGTTCTGGGAGCTCTACCTGATGGAAATGTGGGTGAGGATGGTTCCTGTGCTGTGCTGAGCTTGGGCCCTGAAGGTAGTGAAGAGGCAAAGGATGTCAGCAAAATTTCGTGCCACGTTAAACTCTATGACCTGCTTGCTTCATGCCATGCTGTCAATGTAATGAAACGCAATCGGTTACCAACTAATTCCACTGAGGTGTGCCAGGGAGTGCTTGAGGCTCAGATTTGTTCCAGAAAAGAAGATTTGTCTCTCTGTTTGTCAGTCTATACATCTACAAACACAGTGAACCAGGAGTTTTCCACTGCATCCCAATTCAGTTAAGAGAAAGAGTACTCTGCATGATATCTCGCCATTGTTTTCTGACATCATACAAATTCCCCTCAGCCCAGACGCCAGACTACAACAAAACTGACCGCAAAAAATATTAAGTCATCTTGTTTCAGTCACTTAGCTAAGATTTTCTTTCCTTCTCCATCTGAACATGCGGAAAGAAAGACACGCACTTTGCCTGTTGTTGCTTTTTAACAAGTTTCTCTGTGTGCATTTTGCTCAGTGGGTTGTATAGCTTAATAACTGCCAGCAGCTCCCGGTTCAGAAGACAAACCTACGTGGTCCCTTCTCCTCTTCTCTTCCTCTCTTTTTCCCCTCCTTCCCCTCTGGCCTCCCTCCTTCCTTGTAATTTTCTGGAGATTCTGGAAAGGGCTACCTCACCCTTTCAATAAACCCCCTTTAAACGGGGCAATTCTTTATGTGTGACTTGTGAAATGTTTCCACCACCACCACCACCACCACCACGGCTAAAACGGGATTTCAGAAAACGTGCACATTTTGAAGTACAGTACGGCGCTCTGATTTTCTTTCTCACTGCTTTTGGTAGAATCATTATCGCTGTCATGTTGTCTTGTGAGAGGAAGTAGCTGACTTTGGAGTTACAAGCCTCATGGGAGGTCAGACAGAAAATCAATTAGAGTGTCGAGGTAAGAGTTCAATCTGAAAAGTAAAGTCTCTGTGTTTCATATTCACATTAACGTATATGAATGCACACATATTTGACATCTGCTGGAATGTGGAGAGGATGGAAAATGAGGGGACAAGGGAAAGGGGGAAGAGGAGGGGAACAAAGGGGAAAGAGCCCACTGGAAGGAATATGAGAGAACAGAGAAGCAAGAGCAGTGCGATGAGCGCTGAGACTATAAACCCGGAGATGATGGTCTGAAAAACGGAAGATCTGGAGTAAGCCTCACCAGAGCCCTGCACACATGCCCTAAGAGAGCTGCACGCATCAAGCACACACTTCAAAGAGAGAAGCTCGGGCAGGCCAAGAACAGTCCAGACACGCTTTTCCCATCTCACCATCCAGTCATCCTCTGTTCACTTTGGCCTCTCTCCACTTCTGTTGTATGTTAGAATAGATGGATGCAATAGAAAAACTTTATTTATCACTGAGGGAAAATTCAGGAGGAGTCACAGCAGCAATCAAGAAAACAAAATGCTACTCTGCCTTCTGGTATTCCCTCTGTTGCTGGGTTAGTATGGCTAGCTTTTTTTATGGAGACAGATCTTACATAACGATGGATGGAAGGACAGGTCCACATCTTCCCCACCTCCTTCTCCTCACCTTGTGGGAAACATCAGGCCTTGCACCGGTTAGCATCGACATGCTACAGGCTGCTAACAGCTGATTTCACATGCAAACAATGCAGCCATGGTTACATGTAGGATCTCCAGACAAACACAGGAACAAAAATAGTAAAAAATATCACTGAAGGCTAAACCAGTTTGGTGTCCACGACCAATAAATGAGCTGTACAAAGTAATTATCAAGCAATTCAGACCTCATTTTTGTCTTTAAATAACCTGAAATAAGACATTTTTCAGGGCTGGTCAGGTGAATAAGACAAAAAGACTCGATAAGATTTCAGTTTTTCCAGTGTTTTATGTGAGGGTACTCAGTTTGGCCTCTCTGAGACTCTGACACAATCAAGTCAGAGCAGGGTCAGGTGTGTGTGCCTGATTGCTCCTGATTTGGAGCAGCTGTGGGAAGTTTTTATAAGTCTGTGGCTCCAGCTCTTGGCACTGGCTCATTGTCTCACCTTCAGAGGTAGTGAGCAGTTGCTCATCACTTTCTCAGAGGTCCAGAGCTCACCAGTGTCTCTCAGTGTTCTCAAGTGATTCGAGTTGTTGTCAAGCACCCTACACTTCACCTGTCTTGGTTTTTAAGCAGTGTCTTTGTACTGGTTGTTGTCTCTGGGCCTAGTTTCATACCCAGCTATTTGTGTTGGGCATTTCTAGTCACCTTTAGTGTTTACTTTTTTCAAGAGGAGCCTGTTTAACTCAGCTTAATATTATTCCACCTTTTCCCCCATTTGTGTGATCTTTGTTGTCTTGGTGGTTATTCATTTGGGGTAACTTTCAGACACCCCCTGTTTTAGTTTGCAATTGTGTCTAACTGTTTTTAAGTCATATGTATCCCAGACAATTGTACAAGTCCCTCCGATCCGAGTCCCAAGCGAGTAGCAAGTCATTTGGTCCATGTCTCAAACAAGTCTCAAGTTTTTCTGTTGTGGGCAAGTCAAGTCGAGTCAATAGCCACATATACATGGACCCAAATATTCTGCTTGCATTCTGTTTATTTGCTCAAACGGAAAAAATTTAACTTTGTATACACCTCATTCTAGAAGAAAAGTGCCAATCCGAATGGACATTCAATCAGTTCCACAGGGGTGGAATATTCCTTTCCCCAAACCGATTGAGGTATCATGTATCCACTCAAACGGAAAGTTGTCAGGGTGCGTTCTTTTAGCACATGCTCAGATATGACGTAAGACGCAACTAGAGACGTTCCTCAATTTGTTTACGTTTGTCTATGTTTGTTTGCACATGCCCCATTCACTATTCGGTTTGATTATAGCGGCGCATGTAGACCAGAGATTGGAATATTCCTTTCCATGTATATTATTGTTTTCGGAAAATCCTTTCAGAAAGATTCCATTCGGAAAGACAAAAAACTCCTCATGTAACCGTAGCTACTGTCTTCCAGGGATAAGGGAATACTAGGAATTTGGAGTTTTAGGGTTAGGGTAAGCTAGGGTTTGCGTATAGGATTAGCGTTAGGGTTTAGGCTTAGGGTTAGTTAGAGTTAGCACCCTGTATTTACTCTATACCAAGTAAATACAGGGCCAGTATCGTCGATACTGATACAGATGCTGATACCAATACTGGTACCGAAACTAATACCGATACTGATACCGATACTGATACTTCTTAATATTCAAGGTTGATGCATCATCAGACTGCCGACCTTAAGGTGTTTTTGTGATTTTTTTTTTTTCTTTTGATTATGTTGTTAAGACCTAAGACAGAATTTAGGTAAAGTTTAAAGGTGTCATGATAAACATTTGTGTTCATCAACGTTAGAACAGTTACTAAAGAAATTTTCCCCAAAACATTTTGTGTGTTATTCTTTTCTTAAGAAAATAAAGCGCAAAAAATTATCACTTTAGGGGTAAGAACTAAACCTTTTTTTGAGGAAAAGAGTTGAAGACTACAATACAAAAAAAAAAAAATCAAAGTTCTACCATAATTGCATTAATTAAACTAGAGTATCGATCTTTTTTAACTGGTATCATTGGATATTATTACCAACATTGGTATCGGCATTATCAATATTTGGATCGATCTGCCCACCTCTACAGATTACAAAAGAACAGAAAAAGGTAGAAACAAATGTTTTTCTTCACATAAAAGATGAGATTCTGCTCTTTCTTTTGGTAGTTCTGATATTTACTTGGTCGCTCAAAGAGCTGGCAGTATGGGGCTCCCTGAAGACTAGACTGAAACAGTAACAGTTGGTTAAAAAAAAATTAAAGAAGACAAAATAACGTGTGTAAAAGAGAAAAGAAAGGAGGAAAATGTACACAAAGCTGATGAGTAGCTCTCAGTGAGTTTTGGGAAAGTCCCCCTCTCCCCCTCCCTTTCTACACCTCCTCCGCTCTCCCTCATCAGAAGATCCTGTCCTCAGGGACCAGGTCTGAATGGAAGCACTGGACTGAATCAAGGTTACACACTGAGCAATGAGCAGACAGTAAGCAGAGTCTTCCACTAAACCCCACAGACGTGCTACTGGATGCTTGTGTCTCCACTCTGTTCCCGTCAGTTGATGTCTTGTTTATGGAGTAAATTGAATTCGGAGCCAGTCTGTTGTAGTCTGGAGTTGTACAAGAGGAAAATCCTCACAGACAGTTTTTGTTCATTCAGAGTTTTGTGGTGTGGGTGTGTGAGTGTGTCATCAGCCACATAAAAGAGTCGGCGTGCTGGGATTTCTGAAGTACTGTGCCCCCTGGTTACACTCTTTCTCCGGAGCGTCACGACCTGTGGCTGTCTGGGAGTTTTCAGCAGCACGTGCAGCCATCTGTGTTTGAACTGAGACAGCAACAGTTGTAAAACATTTGGATTGTCTCACCTCACATCTTCCATCCTCACCAAACTTATCCCTTCACAACCCCCCAAATTCTCTCAATCTGTTTTTTTTCTCTGTCTTTTTCCACCCAGGAGACATCTGGATTTCAAGTACAGACCATTACAACAACATTTACAGTTTTACGGTCTCACAGAGAGAAGTGGCAAGTCGCAGACATAAATGACAGACCTTAAGGAGTACAGTAACTGTATGAAACGTTCATGAATGGGGAAATTCTGCCTTTATGTTGCTTTTCAAATCTACAACAACTCCACTGTGCCGTGCAACCCCTTTCCAGACATTGTGTTTATCAAGTCTAGTGAGGACATTGGCATGAGTTGCAGTGTTAAGATTTTCCACAGGAGAGCTGCCAAACCTCAATGAAATATTTTAGATAGATGCTGTTCGATGGAAACGGTATTAAACACGGCCGAGCTGGGAGATTACCAGTAAAATGATGAGCAGTGGGACAGCTGTGTGCACATTTTTTTCACCTATCTGTGTGTGTGTGTGTGTGTGTGCACGTGCTGCAATCACAAATGAGCAACTTGTATAAACACGCGGATTCCTAAGAAATCCATGTCTCTTTCTTTGGTAAGCCTGGGAGTAAAGCTGATGTGATGATAGGTGATTTTTTATTTAGTTTGAATACAACCCCAATACCAAGAATAGATTTCCATGGTTTCAAATCACCCTTATGTTTAGGACCCAAGGGGACTGGTTTCTGGAGTCTTGAAAGTCAGATGGCGTCCCCTTTTTGCCTGATATTGGATTTTCATCTGCTTTGTTTGGAGTCCCATTGGTCATACTTTTTGTTCCATGTTGCACAAACTGTTCTCAGCAACAAGACTCTTCTACTACAGATCCATGCTGTTGTATCATTAGCCAGATGTTTGGCGTTGTCTTGCATTTATGGTATCTTTACATGCCATGGGCACTTATTATCCCTATACCGTCACAGATGTTGGATTCTGAACTAAATAGGTGGTCCATTCGCTTCATAACTTTAGATATCATTTTTCCATTTTGAGATCATTGACATCATTATTACAGCATTCCCTACAAACAAGATAAGCCTGTCACCCACACCATCCAGATAGCACCCCCATGGCATCCCCCATAACACCTCAACGAAGGTACTCCTGTATCAAATGGGGACCCATACACACACAAACAAATAAGCAAAACAAAACAAAAAGGATACAAAGACAAGAACAAAGAGAAAGAGAAAAAAGAGAGGAACTCAGTTTGAGTTGATCCTTAGCACCTAAATGCTGGACTTACAGCATAAGAGAAAAAAAGGAAATATACATAAATACATGTCTATTGAATACCCCCCCCCCTTTCCCCTTCCCTCTTCCTGTCCTTTCCCCTCCTTTTCCTCATTTTCCTTCTCCCAACATTCAAAATATAAGCACTGAAAAGACTTGAAGAGAGGAAAAAAGACATAAAACCAGTCTCTGAAGCAGTGGATGTGGTGTCCATGGTTTCCAAAAAGAATGTCAAATTTTGGAACTATTTTCCACTTTATCTCCATCCATCTCAAACAGACTTAAGCCACACATGGCTTCTTCTTTGCATGGTTTAGTTTTAATCTTGCACAAACTGTTCACATATGGTGTCTTTTAAGTGACTTTCAGCCCATGCAGTGGTTTCCATTACAGAGTCAAGCCTATTTTTATCAAACGCTGTCTGATGGGGTATAGAACACAGCAATCAAGTATTGGTCTCCAGTCTTGTCTCATTTTTACAAGGATTTCTCCAGAGTCTAACAATCTTTTCATGATATTATGTACTGATGATGAAATCCCTGACCTCATGCTAATATTAGCCTGAAGTTGTTGAACACTTTGCTCACCCAGTCTCAGAGTGGTGACCGTCTTTCCTTTAGGGAGACTCAAGTTTAATTTATGCTTGAGGATTACGCCATTTTTCTAGCGTTGCCGCCCCCACGCTATCCTTTTCACATGGAAAATTTCTACATTGTGCACCCAAGAAATTTCTTTTCCAGTGTCCAAACTACAAAAATCCATCACACAGAGATCACCATGACAACAGTGTGACGATCAATTCTTGGAGTGAAATCGTGGCCAAATTCAGTAGAGAAGAGGAACTGGCTAAAAAATTCTGCAAATGGTGAAAACTACTTCTTCTACCCTGTTTTAGTACTGTGGTACATGTGTATTTGCGCTCCATTGCCCCCTGCAGTTTGGGAACGGACGCCTCACAGAGTGTTACAGTACATGTTCACACGGAAAACATAATACAGCCCTCAGCCTTTCTGGAGTGTCATTTTTATACTCAGTCATGTGACTAATCTGTTAATAATAACAGTCTTTAGTTGGCAGATGTTCCTTTAGGTGTTTTTTTGGGGGCATTAGACATTTTTTTTCACAGTACTGTTGTCCCGTCTCGACTCTTTTGATATGTTGTGTAAGCATCAAATTTTAAATGAGCATACATTTTCATAGCTGTAATAAAACTTTTAATGAATTTAAGGTTAAAATGATGTGCAAAACATTAAAAAAGTGTTTTTATAAATTTACAAAGCTTCCCATTTTTTGGGAATTGAGGTCAAAGTAGTTCAGGTTCTCGAAACATAGGATCTTCTTATCCAGTGGATATGAGGGCTAAGGGGCAAGAGATTCATCCCTAAGGCTTTAAGCTGTGCAGGGAGATTGTTTAACCAGGTAAGATGAGTGCTTCTGGTATTCAGAAAGGCCAATTAATCACAAAAGTTCAAAGCTGTGTTATATACAGTAGAGTTTTTCTGAACATCTGTTGGGCAGAGCAGGGACTGGAATTAAAATGATAGAAAGGATCTGGCCAATAATTACTCATCCCTGAGTTTTTACACCTTTAGGGTTATTTATTTCTAAAGTTGAACCTTGAGGAAGATCAATGAAAGAGATTGAAAAAGTCCAACTTCAAAAGACCAATTTTGGAAAACGAGAGCTTCATCTTGCCAAAAAGACAAATGTTTGGTAGACTCTACACAAAAAGGGGGGATTGTTTGTCGAAGTGTGAGTTTCAATCCAAACACTCACACTGGCCTCCTTAGTTTGAGAGGTAAGTGAGCCAACAGCAGCATGACTAGTTAAGGAAAAAAGAGGACCACAGGCCCGTTGACTCAGCACATCTCACTGTTTCCAGCATTTCCTGAGTGTTTAGCAATGCATCACACGTCGAAGAGTCGTAGGAGCTGAAAAGTTTAACTCTCTGGAAAGTTTGGAAGCAGAAACGGGACTGAAAGCCCACACGTGGCATTAAAATGCTGTAGATTATCTGGATAAGGCCTAACACATGTTAAAATCAAGCATAAAACATGTAAATCACACTTGGAAAGAACAGCAATCAGATCAGCCAGACAACGTTCGTACATGGCAAGGATCCCATTGTGATGTAACCTCAGCCAGGTGTACCACAATCTGAGAGTTAGATGCTTTGATAGTGGAGCTGTGGGGCACAGCCGTGCTCGAAGCTACAGATGACAGTAACATGTTGACATGTAGATTGACAAAGAGGTTGATGTATGAGGTAACAGCCAACTTTAAGTGCATTACCCACAAGAGTTCTTGGTCATAGATCAACTTTTGAGACTCAGGTGTGACTGTCAAAGAACTCTTTCATTCATTAATTTCATCATATCCCACCAGCCACTTCCAGGAGCTTGCACCTTTGTTTCGGGGCACTAAGGTGATTGAGCAAAGGCCTTTGACCCCACGTTGAGTGCTGATTGGCTGACATCTGACAAAGGCAGGGGAAGCAGTCTTCTCTTGCTTTTTACACAGCCATTGGATTAAAGCCAGGTTTTGGAAAGGGGACAGTCCTGACTTTTGGGGTTTTAAGCAGGAGGTGTCAGAAAAGTTACCAAAAGGTCTCAATTTATGTTTCCGAACAAGAACATAATTCATCACAGTTCTAGGTTAATTTAATGTGACACATGCAGTTCACTAGGCGTCTTTCAGAAGCCCGTCAGACTTTTTCTGAGATGCAGCTAAGGTGAGCTTGACCATAAGCCTGCTCGGAACCAGGCTTGTTGCACTGGCTAATTTACCATGGTTACCAAGCGACGCCAGCCCTAAGCCTCGTTTGTGGAACCGAACTCTCACTAAAGTTAGCGAGGCTAACTGAAAAAAAGCCAGGCTTTGAGCTAAGCCAGCTTCGTGGAATACCACCCAGGTTCTTACCTTGTGGGCAATACAGCTTTCCCCTTCTAGGGTAGCTAGTTGCGGCATCTCTTTTCTGCTTCAAGGCGCAAGGGGAGGCACACCTTAAACAGGTTACCAGCCTACCACCACCTAAACATAAAGACAGACCATTCATGTACTCTCAAATCAATCAGCAATTTAGAGTGATCAATTGACCTGATGAGGGTGAGAGAACAAAAGGCTGATTTATGCCTGACGCGTCTGCGGGGTCCACGCAACTTTGTGCGGACGAATGACGTTATTTTCGCACCTATGCCTCCTTGCACGGTCCCTTCCATGCGGAACACTTCTAAGCTGCCAGGCAGAGGCGCGCGGACAAGATGGCAGAAGAATGGAATCTCCTAGCAGGCGAAATGCAGAAATACAAGCATCTGTATGACTCTTACAGACAGATCATTGTGATAACTGAGTGGAAAATAATTCATGATGTGAAATTGCGGTCACTCTCGGCGGAGGAGAGAAATCGGTAAACATAACCTGGAAAAATCTCTGGGACAAGTAAGTTATGTTGTAAACAAAAGGCAAACTTCTTCAACTCTCGTTTGGTACTCTGTTAGATGTACATTTCTGATACAACGCCCCCTGCAGTTTGGGAATGGGACACCAATGGACACTGCGCAGGGTGTTAAAAAAAAAAAAGCGAAAAAGCCCCATGGGTTCTTTCACGCAGATCTCGTGCGTCTGATTGCTGCGCACCACGTTCTCGCAGAAAGCAAAACACAGCCTTAACACATGCAGAGGGAGCAGATTCAAATTTCACAAGGGTAGGCACCTGTCCACCTGAGAAATCAAACCAGGAACTTCCCTGGTATGAGTTGACACGCCACTGAATCAATCAATCTTTTTTGTATATGGCGGCAAATCATAACAAATGTTATCTCAAGGCACTTTCCAAAAACATGAACTATCATGCAGGTAGTTAATTTCATGACAGTTTAATTGTCGAAACATTATCCTTAATCATTCTTGACAGTCTCATGGGGCTGGGAAAATAGCTATTGGATTACCAAAGTAAGTGCAGATTGTTACCTTATGAGACTGTTATAGTCTGTGCAAAGTTTTGTGTCAATCTAGCAGATAGGGAGATATTTGGTGAATGAACTACCAAAAATTTTCCACTTGGTCAGAGGTTCTGGGTGAAACCGAGGTTAAAATTCAGTCTCTCCCCATCATAATTACCTAACATACCTTGTGCTGAGGGGGAAAAGCCCCAGAAAGATTAGGTTTTTTATATTTAACACATTTATCTTTGTATTTGCAGATTGATTTTTGAAGGCACTTTTATTATTATTTTTTTTTGAATAAAACAAGTTTAAAAAAACGTATTGAAATGACCACAATACTTGCTCTGCTCTATCACTGGCTCATGGGTGGACAAAGCCTCCAACTTTTAACATGATGGAAACAAACAAAGGCTGACAAACAGCAGGATTGACATTGGTATTTTCAGAAATTCAAGTCTTACACATCGATTTGGGAACACACTGCAACAACAAAATCTGCCGTACTTGCTTGAACTGAATCAAAGTAAACAGTTGAAGTTCTGTGTAAAAGTTCATGACATCCATATAATAGCTTTTGAGGTTATTTCATTTTTTTGGTCCAAAATTTTTGATTGATTACTGACATTGCTTTCCTTAGAGCAGAGGCTCTGGCACAGGCTGAAAAGCTAAGACATCTAATTTTATTTCAACAAGAGACCACAGACTTTTTCCTTCAAATCTCACATTTCTGAGGGATCTTTGCGTCCCTGCTTTATCATCTGTCAGGCCAGCAGAGAAGAGGAACATCCCAGAACCATCAAAGCTACGACAAACCAACAGAAACTGCAAAATGATTGAAATGATCACATCCAGATTTCAGGGCAACTCCTCCATCCCTCATGTCCCCACTTCACAAATGTACTGCGGCCATTCAGCTCTGAACTGAGCAATCCCCACAGAGTCTCCAGCTGGCCTGTACCAACTTCGATCTCGGTGTCTGTGATTAGCATATCCTGCTCGCTGTTAATTATTACAGCCTGTATGTGATGTTTAATTTATGACATCAGCTCTCCGAAGAGAAATAACACGAGTGTGGGACCAGGAACAGCACAATCAGTGTGAGCCAAGAACTGGGGCTGCATGCCACATGTGAGAACAAGGTAGAGTATTTGAGTTGATGGTTGCCGGCAGAGTTGAATGTACAGTCAGTACAAGGGCAACGAGCAATTCAAGCTGTTTCTCAGCTGTTGACATTTGGTGGGATCATTTGATAACATGCAGGGGTGCAAAACACTCAAACAAGGTCAAGTCATTGGTAAAAGCTGGTTATAATTCACTCTGTTGGGGTACTCTGGTGGTTTTAAATGGAATTTCTACAAAGTTGTCACATTGAATACTGATCACGTCATCACCCTCTTCCAACGTTTATCCAGGTCTGAATAGCAGGGGCAGCAGTGCCATTAGCAATGACCAGTGGCCCCTGTCACTGGCCACTTCCACCAGCCCCCCTAAAGGGGTTACCAAGGCCTTCCCAGGTCAGTCAAGAGATATAACCGCCCTACTGTGTCCTGAGTCTATCCTGGGGTGTCCTCCCAACTGGACATGCCCGAAACACCTCCCCAGGAAGGCGTCCAGGAGGCATCCTCACCAGATGCCCGAACCACCTCATCTGGCTCACTACCCATAGCTCGTGGCCATAGGTGAGGGTCGGAATGTAGATTGATGAGTGCATTGAGAGCCTTGCCTTCTGCCTTGATCCCCTCTTCATCACAATTGACCTCTATAGTGTTCGCATCACTGCCGACACCACCGTGATCCCTGGCTATGGCCTGAAATTTTTCAGAAATCTCTAGAAATGTTCAGGTTGTGTGTATAAAAGAGGCTTTGGTAAAGTCAGTGTGTATTTTTTGGTCATTGGTCGGTTTGTCTGTGAGCAACATTACTCAAAAAGTAACAAACGGATCATAAAGCAATTTTCAGGATATGATCAAAATGGGATAAGGAAGAGGTGATTAAATTTTGGAGGTGATCCCTAATAACGTCTGGATCCAGGACTTTTTAAAAGAATTCTTTATCATTGTGAGACAGGGCCGTTTTCACCATATGTGTATATAACTTCACCATAAATGATCGAATTGCTTTGCAAAACAATACAAGACAAGATCACCATAATGTCTGACAGATGTAAAAGTACGATCCAGATCCTGGCAATATTCTGAATACTGCGATCTGGAATATGAAATATGTACTGGGTCATCATAATTTTCAACACTGTCAGGTAACAAATTATTGTACAAATCTGCTACTAACACCAAATTGTAGCAGACAGTCTGCTGAAAATGAGTATAACATTAAAGTAGGACTAAAGTGTTGGTGACAATCACATTATGCTTGGAGGAGGTCTACGCTCTCTGAGTGCTTTTCTAGTTTTAAATGGTTTGCAACCAACCAAAAAATATATAAATAAAATATCAATAAGACAAACGTTTCTTGTTCTGATTTTACTCCACCAGAGTAAAACTCCTGCCTCTTGACAGAGTCATTCCTCTGAGTTAACATACTGGCCACAGCACCTTTGCCAATGTGGGATTTGCACTCACTTGATAACTGGCAGCTGGTGAGTTCATGACAACGTGTCAAGTGTGTAGAATGTGTGTGTGGAGTAGAGCTGTGTGTGCTTTAGAGTTTGGCCGTGTTTGCGCTAACCTTACTTTTATGGTCAATCTGATGTATTACTCTCCTGCGAGCAGCTGCTGAACACTTTCACATGTGCACAAGTATTTTGCAGTCATGATAATATTTACATGAGCTCAGCTCCAAGCAAAGGCCAGTGGAAACTGTCTGTGTCCCTAACACTCACATCATCATTGTCAGAATCAAAACAAACACAAAGGCAGGGGGTGATCTGTGGGAGTTTATTATGTCTGTGTCAATGCCTTTATTCTCCAGAATAAGGAGACAACCATCAAAAGTGTCAGGAAAAAAAACACAATACTAACCAAACTCTCATTTCCTCCCTCCCTGTAAATCAAATATTTTTAAACACAGAAGATGGCGTCTAAATTTAAAGTGAAAAAGAAAAGGAGCTTTCATTTCAAGGCAGTAATTTTGAAGCCAATCAAGTGAGAAAAGGCATCCGGGCTTACAAAGACTGTTCTATATTTGGAGGCCTAGTAGAAGTAAATATACAGAAGTTACTGTGAAATGCTGTGGACAGTATCATTCACTGTTTGATTTAATTCTATACAAACATACAAAACATATAGGAAAAATTACAAATAAGTAAAAATAAATGTATAAATCAATAATCTCCAACTAAAAATTCATTCAGCTATCCATCTTACCATCCCTCAGTCCAAGCATGCAGCCATCCATTGAACCATCTATCTAACTGTATATCCAACCAGCCAGTCATCTATCCGTCCACTCATTCCAACATCTCTCTGTCCGACCATCTATTCATCAAACCATCCATCCATCCATCCATCCATCCATCCATCCATCCATCCATCCATCCATCCAATCATTATCCATTGAACAATCCATTAATCCATCTAACATCCATTTGACCATTGAACAATCCATCTAACCAGCCATCCATCCATCCATCCATCCATCCATCCATCCATCCATCCATCCATCCATCCATCCATCCATCCAATCATTATCCATTGAACAATCCATTAATCCATCTAACATCCATTTGACCATTGAACAATCCATCTAACCAGCCATCCATCCATCCATCCATCCATCCATCCATCCATCCATCCATCCATCCTTTCAACAATCCAATCATCAAACATCCATCCATTGAACAATCCATCCATCCGTCCATCCATCCATCCATCCATCCATCCATCCATCCATCCATCCTTTCAACAATCCAATCATCAAACATCCATCCATTGAACAATCCATCCATCCATCCATCCATCCATCCATCCATCCATCCATCCATCCATCCTTTCAACAATCCAATCAAGCATCCATCTATCCATCCATCCATCCATCCATCCATCCATCCATCCATCCATCCATCCATCCATCCATCCATCCTTTCAACAATCCAATCAAGCATCCATCTATCCATCCATCCATCCATCCATCCATCCATCCATCCATCCATCCATCCATCCTTTTAACCATTCAATTATCAAACATCCATCATCCATCTTTCCTTTCAACCATCTAATCAATCATTCAACCATTAAACAATCCATCCATCCATCCATCCATCCATCCATCCATCCATCTTTTCTTTCCACCATCCAATCATCTTTTTATCCATCTATCATCTATCCATCCATTCACCAACATCTCTCTATCAGACCAGTCTTCTAACCATTCATCTAGCCATCCATCCATCCAGTCTACTAAAAGGACAAGAAGAAACATGCTGTACGATACATTATCTTATATACAAATTAGACAGTGACAAATTACAACTGTACAGGGAGTCTAAAATAAGTAAAAGCCCCAACCAGTGAATTATTTGATATAAGCCAACCTCTCACGATCAGCTTAACTAATTACTTTGGGTTATCACACAGGGCTGATTTTAAATGGGTTTCTGACGTGTCAAATTTTTAGTTTCACAAATCTATACTGTTGCAGTTTACACTGATTGAATACAAATGACAATCTTCAGATGTGAAAAACAAAGCTGCAGTCCTTTAAGTGTCCACTTGGGCTGCCACCAAAAGCCAGTGGGCACTGAACAGTAACTTCAGCACACACAAAGGTTGGCTCAGGTCATTTTTGTCCAACAGTTAGTTTGACTTCAAGGACTGAAAAGTAAAATACTCAGCCACAAAACTTCTTCGCTGCTGAGTCTACACAGTTTAGTCAGTCTTGTTGCAGATCCAACCTTGACATGATCGTGAGGCAAACAATACACTGGAAACTGGCTTCATATTCAAGGCTCACTAGTCTACGTGGTCAGCAGAAAAAACACAACTGTTTTCCTCATCAAGTCAGTTGTTGTGGTAATGTCCGCCTCTATTTGTTCCCAAAAAGCTCAAATCACTGTGGGACTGTTGTGCCACAGGGCGTAGAGCGTGAAACATGGTGTGCTGCCCACACAATGACTAGTGGCTTGTTCGGGAGGCAGCAGGCCTCATAAAAGATGACCCTGACCCTGGGCTGTTTGGGTTGAATGCAGGAACAATTTCTGCATCCTGCAAGCAGAAAGCGTGGAAGGCCTTCGAGCTAATGATATATTAGGATGCCATGTTATGTAATGCCTCACAAGTTGAGAACTGTACTTCATAATCAACACAGGCGTTTATGGGGAGCCACTGGAAAAAGGCTCTGGCACAGGTTATACGTTGAAATATTTCATTTGATAAGCAGCCTTACAGGCATCATATTAAAAATGTTGGCATTGCTTGAGTTATTCCAAGGCAGGTGTGAATTTATGCCTTTTGATAATAAAAACATCCTTAGGGCAACATGGACGTCTGCACTGAGGCATTTCTTCACCCTGATTTGAAGCCAAAGCCGTGTCAATCAAATTCACTGTTATAGTTTGGGGTATTCGCCTGTTCACAACGCTTAAACCTTTGGATTAATAAAATTTGAGCGTAAACCAAGACAAGTTGTGGATAAATTTAGTGCAGTATTCAGAATCCCCAGACTCAAGGAAACAAATGTCACATCAGTTCAGTTGTAAACCCCAAAAAATCTGAGAAACAGGTGAAAGGTAAGTGGTTCAAACTTTTCCCCATGAATTCATCCTCTCAAGGAGTATATTTTTGGGATGTTTCACAGCCTCAGTTAACATTATTGTGGCTGTCTCTTACGAGGAAAGTTTGGTCAAGTATAGTCGAATGTGTTCATCCTCTGGAGACTATGAATGAACCAAACTGCATGGCAATCCATCTAAGAGTTTCTTGAGTTGTTTCACTTTTGAACACATGAATTCCACAGCCAGAAGAGTCCAATTGAGCTGATTTATCACCTTCATAATGACTTTTACTTCCTAGAGTGTTTTACAGTAGTTTTAAGCGTTGGCAGATTTCAGAGGTTTGCAGATTGTATTGTATTTAATTTAATAGCCAGAAATACAAATACAAGTCGGAGACTGTCTTGACTTTGGCTTTTGAAGCAGAAATTTGCATTTTTCCCACGTTTAGCAAGTAGGAACAAGGAGTCAGACTGAAATTACCACATATGACCTTAAAAGATCTGCAAAAGCAAACGGTAGTGTTAGATGATGTACTATGGCAAAGCAATCTTTGAATATAAAGTGAAGAATTGCCATGAAAAGTAAACTAGACCGTTGAAAGACAGGGTTTTAATTATGGAAAACACTACTTTCACATACACAGACCATGAATGGGAAAGACATTTTTATCTTTTTTTTTTTTAACCAGAGATAAACTGAACCTTGAGATTAAAATCAGACAAACACAAAACAATGGCAAAAGCAGATAATCATATCCAGTGTTACACTGGAAAAATAAGCCATCAAAGCATTTGCAACCTGATGCATCATCCTCCAACACCATCAGTCTACTTTTAAAAAGGGTAATAGGCTGAACAGAGCCTGATGCTGTGTTGGAGCAGAGCAGTAAATAGCAGTATCATCTGCATAGAAGTGAAAGTTTGAATTTGGAACATTGTGCCCAATATTATTAATATAAATGCTAAACAACAATGGTCCCAGGACGGAACCCTGAGGTACACCATTTCTTATTCAAAGTGAGGCCTTCAGCCTGCACACACTGAGTTCTGACTGATAGATAATCCTCAAACCAACTGAGAGACTGTTTAGACAGACCTACAAAACAACTGGGGTAAGTTGTTAGAGTCAGAGCTAGAGTCAGAAAAGTCCCGTTTATTGATTTTGCAGTCAGATTATCTTGGACTATCAGGTATTTTAGAATATTTTTTCTTACACCATCCTGCTCTAAAGATGATCATGGCTCCACTAATTTGAAACTAAATGAATGAACGTGTTAAGCATTGACAATGAGATACCCACTTGTATGGGGGGATCCTAAGGCTGAGTGTGCACCCAGTAGGTTGCCACAATGGAATGCAATGGTGGCCAATCAGGACGTAGGAAATGGAAAACCAACTTGTTGATAACTGCCAACAACAGCATAAGCCAGTAAAATATACCACAATGGATGTAGCAGGTAGCCTTTTTTAGCCTTAAACTCAGAAAGAAAGAAGAAAAATGTCTTCCATTAGCACATTATTGTTGACAGTGTGTGAATATGATTTCCTCACAAATATCATACTATTACACTTGTGAGAAGCTCCGGTTCAAACTTCTAAAAAACATTAATGGGTACTATGTTTACACTGTGTCACTCCTCAGACCTTTGCAATTATGTGACCAGCCGCCTTCAGCAGTCAGAGAAGAACATAACGAAAGGGTCTCGTTAAAACACATGGGTACGAGCTGCCTTCCATAATTACAGTCACCACTACAAACAGCCGACAGGGCGGAGCTGGGCTCCCAGGGGTGGGGAAGGAGACATGGTTAGTTAATTCTTTATACAACAGGCGACACTTTTGGCACTTTTAATCTTGCTGCTATGGTCCACAGATTTCATTTCGCTGTCTTTACTGAAAAGGAGAAACTCACATGAACCCAAAATATCTGATGCAGCGGTTTGGAGAATGCTTGGAGAATATTTTCTGATTTTCAGAATTTTTTATTGCAATTATGTGTAAGATTTATCATGTTTCAAGATTTTTAATTGTTTTAAATTATTGTAAAAGTGCTATTTAAGTGCAGTTTATTCTTAATACTGAAAGGCTTTGGGTAATTAACATCCACATCAAAGTGTAATTTCTTCAAGTGTTCCCCTCACCCTTCAAGTGAAAACATGTGTAGGCTCAATCGTTTTTCTCATCTTCTTGTTTTGGCAACTCTATGGCTTGTCTTGTTCAACTGTCATTAATGTCTCCATGTGCTTTAGCTCAAGGCTTTATCAGTATAAATACTGTTTGTTTTTTCCACTTAAAAAAAAGGTTGAACAGTTGAACAGAAGCTGATGAAGCGGAGACGTGGAGAAACCTCATTCCAATACGTTGCCCAAAATTTGTCATACAAACTGCACTGTACATGAAAAATATATTCAAACCTAGAATAATAATTTAAAAAAAAAACGAATATAGGGAAATGTACTGTGACAAGATGTTAAACTTGATGTTTGGTAACTCAAGGCTAGATAACTCAATGCTACACAACTCAAAAGATAGCTCAGCACAATTTGAATCAGCGTTATGTAACATAACTTAGTCCTCAATAAGCACAACTCAACGTAGCATAGCTCTACATAACAAAACATAACATATTGAAACGTAATGTAATGTAACTCAGTGTAACTCTAGACAGCATAACTACATAATCTGACTTAATGTAGCTTAACTCAACATAGTTTAACTTAACGTAACTAAACTCAACTTAGTGTAATTCAATGTAGCGTAACTCAACATAGCGTAACTAACTGTAGCTTAGTGAAACTCAATGTAGCATAGCTCAACGTAATATAACTCAGTGTAATTCAAGCCAGCTTAACTCTACACAATCTAACTCAGTATGTCCTAACTCAACATAGCATAACTCAACGTGACAAAACTCATCTTAGAGTAACTCATCATAGCATAACTCAACATAGCCAACTCAACTAGCGTCACTCAAAGTAGCGTCACTTAACGTAGCGTCACTTAACGTAGCGTCACTTAACGTAGCGTCACTTAACGTACCGTCACTTAACGTACCGTCACCTAACGTAGCGTCACTTAACGGAGCGTCACTTAACATAGCGTCACTCAATGTAGCCTCAATCAACATAACGTATAGCGTAACTTAACATAGCGTAACTTAATGTAGCGAAACTTAACATAGCGTAACTAACTGTAGCTTAGTGTAACTCAAGCTAGCATAGCTCAACCTAGCATAGCTCAACATAACATAACTCAGTGCAATTCTAGACAGCATAGCTCTACATAATCTTACTCAGTATATCCTAACTCAACAAAGTGTAACTCAACAAACTGTAACTTAATGTAGTGTAACGCAACGTTGCATAACTCATTGTAGCTTAGTGTAACTCAACCTAGCATAGCCCAATTTAGCATAGCTCAACGTAACATAACTCAGTGTAACTCTAGGCAGCGTAACTCTACATAAACTTACTCAACATAGCCCAACTCATCGTAGCATCACTCAACGTAGCGTCACTTATTGTAGTGTAACTCAACGTGGCATAGCCCAATGTACCGTCACTCAACGTGGCGTAACTCAACTTAGTGTAACTCAACTTAGCATAACACAACGTAGCCTAACTTAATGTAGCGTAACTAAACTTAAGATAACTCAATACAGCATAACTCAATGTAGTTACTAAGTGAAGTGTAACTCAATGTAATGTAGCTAAACATAATGCAATGTAATTTAGCTGGTAAGGAAACTTTAATTACACAATAACCTCGCCTGAGGTCATGTTAAGTGATGCATCTTTTTTGTTGTACTGCTATAGGAAAACTTTATGTAATACAACACGGTGTTACAACATACTGCTCAACATTTCAACATTACTCTACTAATAACTGCTTTACTTTATCATCATCCCCCCCCCCCCCCCCCCCAAGTATGATCAAAGTAATACATTTTGAATTAAGAAAGTGTTTTAAGCCAAAAGAATAAGTGACTTTCCGCCCTTATGGGCATGTACTTCATTTGTACCATGATGCAGTGCACATTTGTCCTTCATTAAAATGGAGCAAGGTCCTCCTGCGGACTCCAAACAACCCATCCCAACTTTAACAATGACACATAACTGGCTAATTAGCATCATAAGCAAACATTTTTGATAGCATCAGCAGATGTTCATCATTTCTTGAATAGCACAAGTTGGATCCAGCTCAGTGTTATATAAACAGAAAGAAGATTGAAGCTCCATTGAACCCCAGAGAAAACTGAACACATTGTTCTCAACACAAACAAGTCGTGGTCTCAAGAGCCTTAGAAAGATCACAGCGACAGCTCACCGTGCATATAGATTACTTCCTTCATGCAGCATACTGTATAAGGCATGATGGATTGTCTTATTATGTTTATTTTGTAGTTGCTTTAAGCCTGGCTTGATTTTTTTGGCCTGTGTCTTGAGCTGAATCTGCTCATACAAATCTTTTCCAAAACAGCACGTGGAGGAAAAGATGAGCTGCAGGTGAGAGCATGAGCAGACAGGTGAGGATGACTCACATAACATCAGTGCGTTTATCTTGTCTGATGACAGACGTTTTTTTGTCACCATCCCAAGTGTCTGTGTACTCTTGAGACTTTACTTTTCATGCTGGACTTAACAGTCAATTGCTCCAGAACTATTCCCCAGAGTGTTCAGGGAGATTTGCCACAATGAAATCTGGCACAGGATGGAGTCAGAATGTGGAACGGAAAATATTGTGTCCTTTCCACGGAGTGGAGTATCATGCCAAACAGGCTCGAACAATGAATAACAACACAAGTGTGCATCAGAAAGGCAAGGCACTGGGTTCAGCTCTCTGTCAAACATGGTTCCTTCCAGGATTACAATCATAACTTAAGCTTTGTTTTTATTTAAATAGCAGCTTTTTATGCAAAATTGTGGTAATTTAATAGAGATTAGAGTGATACCAGAAATTCAAAAAGATCATCTGCTAGTCAGACAAGACACGTTGCACATGTGTGTTGCACAGATGGTTGTCTACCTTTTTCATGCAGCTTTAACAACACACAAGTGGTGTTTTGTCGATAGCTATCTGCTGAATGAGTGAATTAACTACAGACCAAATTATATGAAAAATGGGATGTAAAAATGCAAATAAAACCACATTAAAATTATGAGGAAATCTCATAAACCCATGTTTTTTTTCACAATGTAGACAACATATCAGACGTTAAAAGTGAGAAATTCTTCTCTTTCATGCAAAACATTAAACCAATTAGATTTGCATGAAAAAGACATCTAAAAAAAGTTAAAGTCCCCCTAGAACCTGTTTTTTATAGGAGCCATTTTGCCTTAGCTAACCTTGATTAAAGTCATTCCAGGGCAACAAAATCCACTTTATATACTATATAGACAATAAGGTGTATTACATTATGTACATAGTTCAAATCTAGTGAATTATTTTCTAAACAAGATTATTTTTTTACTTTATGGAATTGTACATATGGTGTCTTAATTTTTGATGAACTTGCAAAACATTTTTTTAAACTGAATTTTTCAAAATTTGCAAAACTTTACTTTTTTTTTTTTATTAAAAATTATATATATAAAATTTTAAAAAAAAAAGTTTGTTGGAATTTTTGCAAAAGTTTCAAAAATTTGCAGTATTTTTGCAAATTTTGAAAAAATTTCAAACAATTTTTTAACAAAAAAAAAGCAAAATAATAAAAAATAAATTTAATAAATTTCCATAATTTTACAATTTTTGAATAGTTCAAATCTGGTAAATAATTTTCTAAATAAAAATGTTTTTGGAATTTATGAAATCGTACATGTTATGTTGTAATTTTTAATAAACTTGCAAAAATATTTTTAAAAAAGATGAATTTTCCAAAATAGGCAAAACTATCTTTTTTTCAAAAAAATAAATAAATAAAATAAAAAAAAATTACAAACATTTTAAAAAAGCTCAAATTCAAATTTTTGCAAAAGTTTCAAAAACTTTGCACAGTTTTTGCATTTAAAATAAAACAAGTTCAAACAATTTTGAAAGTTAAAAAAAATGTAAAATAAAAAAAATTAAATAAATTTGCACAATTTTTTTTTTTTAAAAAATAATTCTTAAATTTGATGACATTTATTGATAATAATGCTCAACTTAGATCTTTCTTGCTACATATCAACCATATGCACTATGCTTGCATTTTAGTTAAATGAATCCATCCACACAGAATTAAAATCTGTATTGTCTTCCTGATTTGTCTTTTTGAAGATTAAGTTATCCTACCAGGGCTGTAAAACTTGAGGTTATCCACTAGTGCATGGAAAGTTGGTGGGCTGTTGATGTTGTAGGAGGTGAAGTAGAGCGGTGGCAGGCTTTATTGTAAGATGTGATGAAGATTTAGTTCAACCAAATGTTATTGCATGATTTTATTTGGTGTATATGTATTTAATCATCAATACCCCCAGTAAGAAAAATAACAATTCTATTTCTCAATAATATTTTTTAAGCTACAAGAAGCCACGATTTAGCCAGAAAATCTACAATAAAAGAAATCAAACATTCAAACATTCAAACACACAATGTAAAAAAAAGTTGTATTACAAACACACTCCTTTCTCAACTCCTAAATTCTTGATCTGCAGCACATCTTTCATTACGTAACAACCTCAAACAGAGCTGCCAGGAGATGCAGTGTGCCAGGATCCACAATTTATCTCATCTTTTCATGTCCAGTGCTTGAGTTTCAGTTTCTCTAACTCCTCAGGAGCAGAAATAACTAAAGTACAGTCACAGAATCAGCTCTTTATGTTAATTTATCTTCACTTTAACATGTTTGAGGTGAAAAATTATTTGATGTTTGAAAAGAGCTGAGAGATGCTCAGAGGTTGGTTTAAATTTGTGTAACTCAGCTTGTTGAAAGTTTACAGGTTCTTGACAAGCGAAATGCTTTAGTTTACGGGGAACCTGAGGAGGAAGACGACATGCAGATGCAAGCTTTAGTCTGTGTGCTCATCTTTACAGCCTCACTCATAAAGATGTCTTTGAGAATCCTTTGTATAGATAAACCAGTGTTGAACTACATGAAGATATCCAGAAAAATCCAAAACAGCATTCAAACTGCATTTTAACGAAGTGTCAAGTCTGATGTATTTTTCCTGAATTAGTGGTGCAATAGCAAGCTAACGTAAGCGTTTTCAATTAGCTCATTTCGTTAGCTTTGCAACATTCTCCCGTTACTCTGAATAAATATTTATAAGCAGCTAATCTCATCTAGTGTTTGGTGCAAGTGTTTTTAATTAAATGATTTGGAAATCTCCTCTCTGTGAGCATTTTTTGTTATTCTAGGCTAACACTGAGCTGGCAAACAGCTGGTGCAGTGCACTCTTGTGTGAATAAAATTTAGTTGAGTGTCAAGCTAGAGTTTGGAATTTCTCAGCTGGCCTCAGTAAAAGTCTCATTATATGAAGGTGCTGCTTTAACAGAGAAGTATTGAAAAAAAGATGGAGTGAATTAGGTTCCCTCTGGCTTTTATGTCCTGCCTGACACCTGGTAGAAGTAGATGTTAAAACCAGGACAAGGAGAGGGGACTGAAAATGGCGTGGGACATAAAATCTCAACCTCTAAATCATAATCGACGTCTCTGTTTGAGGGTTTCTGTATCCTGGGAACTCATTTTGTGAACGATTGTTCAGTCTGAAAGTACTTAAGTGAAACCACCAGTGGTCCAGCTTAAGATAAATCACCATGTTCTGGGTTAGAGGAGAGTTTATGGGAGCAAGTGGAGGCTTTGCTCAGGAGTAGCTGGAGATTAGTGTGGCGTAGGTATAAAACCACCCTAAATACAGGCTTCAGGCCATAATTTCAACCATATATTTGACCATGTAACCATTATATGTGTAAGTGGTCAGTTCAGAAGGGCTGGTACTTGTTCTTGATGTAAATATCCTCCACCCTTTTCATGTACTGTGGATCTTTTAAACCCCAGACACATATGGTTTCATAGGTCAGTTGAGGTAAAACTGCTGTGACAGCCGAGGGTAAAAGTTTGATATGATTAAGCATGGTTCAATAGTACAAATAGTTACAACCTGTAAACTAATGGCATCTGAATTCCACATGTGTTTGTTCTTTTTAGCTGAGTGTGCCTGTCTTCATCCTGTGTCACAGCACAGGCCTTTTGGAGATCGGGTGTAGATGTGGACTCTGTTATGTAACAAATGGTCAGTTTTTTCTTTATTTCTCCCAAAGCTCTGAGGCTGCACCACCATAAAGAGGTTTATTATTCTACATTTCCATAATAAGACGTAAACTTGGACGTTTTTGGGATGGTGCAACTTTACTGTGACTGTTCAGCATCTGCGTTCAAACTCAGGCTTCATGCTTCGCACAATGTGACAAAGTGTCAGATGGGTCCACAACCACCGTGCTGTTTGTTTGCTAGGCTTTAACTTTTACTGGGTAGTTAAAAGAAGTCTGCCCCCCTACTGGTGCAGCCATGTGACAGCTTATAAAAGACAGCTGCCATTTTTGGCTCTTTTGGAGGCAACGCGGCAAGAGCTCATGTTTGTCTCATGAGGGCTCCTAAACAAAAAGTCATTCTTTTTAGTTAAACGCAAATAAATGAACTACAATCCCCAGACTTTTCCTTTTGTGTCATATACAATTTGTTTCTCACAGTTATGACTATTGTTTTAACATTAAATATACTGCCAAATAAATTAAATATTCAAGATCTTAACTTGCAAATTCTTGTAAATTCAGAGCAGCTGGGACATTAAACTGTCAAGCCGCCAAGTCACAGACTCTAATTTCTAATGGTGGCAAGCCTAGAAAAATATTAAAATGCTGACCTTGATTTTTTCCCATGTGAAACATGAAAAGCTGAATGTTAAAGCTGAGGACTTTTGCATTTGGACACTTTTGTTTTTCTTTCTCTACTCCCATCCACCAGCAAAACGTAAGTCAGGAAAACTATATTTGCATCTACTGTGGTAACTTTGGTCTCCTTTTATACCCCTCTCACACATGTATACTCACTTTTTAAGCTGTCCTCATCAGGGGCTGCCATCAGGTAATCAGCTGTAGCATCTATAGACGGTTCATCCAGCTTCACAGGGACACACCCTCATTGTCAGTCTGTCACTTTTCTGTTCCCTTTTTAAAAAAAAATAAAGAGAGAAAGAAAAAATAAATAGATAAAATATTTCTATCTGCGTCTATTTCCTTCATGCTGATGATTCATATGTGCCCATTTTTTTCTGGTCTCCACAGAATCATCAACCTTCATTCATCATCCAGATGCTCCAAGCAAGTCATCAGCCACCAGTGTCTGCACCCTATGGGGGTTAGAAGGGGTTCCTGCTTTTTGATCAGGCATTCTATAGAATGTAGGAGTCCACCTTCTTTAAGTCACAATTTTCAGTGCCAGAGGCGGGGTACATCCTGGACTAGTCAGCAGTCAATCACAGGGCTGAAAGACAACCTTTGATGCACACACCCACACCTACAGGTAATGTAGAATCACCATTTAACCTGCATGCATGTTTTAGACTGCAGGGGGTAGCTGGAGTACCCAGAAAAAACTCATGCATGCACAGGAAGAACATGCAAACTTCACACAGAAAGGCCTTCTTGCTGTGAGGCTGCAGTGCTAACCTGCCCTGCGCAGTTACTGACAGTTATTTTTGCAAGCATGGCCTATCCACTGTATATGCACTAATACTGTTTTTAATTACTGTATACTTGGGTCGTTTTTCTCAGTTTCTTATATATGTACTAGTGGTTTGTGTTACCATAACACTGTTACGCTGCCTATTTTCTCTGTATAGTTTTTTTTCCTGTATTACCTAAGCAAAGCACTTTGTGACTTTTGTCTTTAAATAGTGTTATGTTAATAAAGTTCCCTTACTTTACTGACTCAAAATCCAATTATTATTATTTATTTGACAACAATATTTTTTACCTCCATCTCACATTCAGTTTATTATTCAAGCCTGACGTGAATGTGAACCTTACAACTTCATGTGAATTTTCCTAACAGGATGACGTAGCTTATTTTATGCTAATAGTGAGAAATCAGGGACTAGCCAAGGGGTCTGCAACCTGTCATCAAATCATTAAGATTAATAACATTTATTTCTTAATCTGGTTCTTATTTGTTTATTTATTTATTTTTCTAATTTGTTTCCACATTATCTTGGAGTTCAAGGTAATACCCTTTTCTCATTAAATAATAATAATTATAATAAAGTTGTAGTAATTAAAAAAAATATACATATATGGGGCAAGGAATTAGCAAACAAGCACAAAGCATTTACTGAAAAGTACCAAATTAAAGAGGAACAAAAGTGATAAATTTCAAAACTGTTATGGAAAATTGAGATCAAAGTTGCATTTTACAGCCCTGACTTCAGTCATAAATATTACTAATTTATGTTTAAATACAAATATGGAAAAAAACTCACATAGGCCTACATATTTTAATGTTGAATTCATTTCAAAGTAGGCCTACACACTACACTTTTTTCTTTTGTTATAACAGGCAAAAATAGATGAAGAATTGAACTTTATAAGATATGCACAACGTGTTGTTTCGTGGCCCCAGACCAGATTTTTGGAGGAAAAAAGGGGCAAAATGGCTCTTTTGCTAGCAAAGGTTGTAGACCCCTGGACTTGCTTGAACATGAAAAATAATTAAAGAGGGAATTGGTCTAAAATCATTCACAAAACAGCCAAAACTTCAAAAAAGTAGAAGAAGTAGATTATTAGGGGATGTAGAGTAAGCAGGAATGTAGCTAGCTAGTGTTAGCAGCTAGCTAAACCTGCTGACTCATCATTCTTTTGATAGTTCTAGGAAATTTGAGGTTTTTTTTTTAGTTTTTAAATTATCCTTTCAGTTTATCAAGATGTTAAGCAGTTGAGTTAAGTGTAAAGAAATTCTTCGAATATATTTTTGTTTGCTAGCTAAAGCGTTAGCGGAATGGAGAGGGGCAGAATCTGGTCTATGCTGAGTTAAGGTTGGACAGTTAGGCCTACACATCTTGGTATTTTTAAAAATGGCCTTTAAGAGCATAAAATAAATAAAAATAGAGTTATGACAGTTAATATAATTAAAATCCTGAAGCAAAGGAGAAAAGTTTTATCTCAGTGCAATGAAGACACTAGTTAAAACCGTACAGCAGACATGGGGACCACCTGTTGATTCCTCTTCACTAACTCACAGCATCGTCTTGCATATGAAAATCAGTTTGCTTTTCCCGCTCTGCTCCTCTCCTCTCCTCTCCTCTCCCTCTGCAAACAGCGGACTCAATGTGTAAGACAATCCCGAGTGGAAGAATTGTAGGCGTGAAACTTTCCCTCTAACTTTTCCTCCCACCCACGGCCAATAACAGGGCCGCCTCTTATGAACGGACCGCTCTGATTTGCCTGGGTCTCCTGTCCGCGGAGTGACTGACAGCCTGGGGGGGAAGACTCTCCTTTTTTATGTGTTGCCCCGTTGGACTTGAAGGGGCTGAACGTGACGACTGAAAGAGGGGGCAACACCGCGGAGCAGGGCAGTTCAGAAGCGCAGAGAGGAGAGGAGCTGTGCGGGAGAGACGGGTGCACATCCGTCAGACAAGCCGGAGGAACGCGTACCAACAAACCCCCTATGGCTGCTTGAGAAATAACGCTACACCCCCTCCCCCTTTTTCTCTTTCTCTGGGACTTTTGGCTTTAAGTTTTTTCCTCTACCTTGACCAGAAGTTGTTGCAAGTCAAATTAGTTGCTCCAAGTTGAAAAGTGAATCCACTTGCCGTGGACGTCTCTGGCGGTCATGGATACCCATATAAGATGGAAAGTTAAACGGAGGATAAGGGACGCCCAAGTCACTTTAGCGGTG
The DNA here is from genome assembly GCF_033239565.1 of Halichoeres trimaculatus. Taxonomy (NCBI): domain Eukaryota; kingdom Metazoa; phylum Chordata; class Actinopteri; order Labriformes; family Labridae; genus Halichoeres; species Halichoeres trimaculatus. Next base: position 5,112,068 of record NW_027437194.1, on the reverse strand, counting down.
ATTTTGCTTTTGTCTGTTGATTTTGTCACATCGCAACCAAGTCCAGGTAAGATGCAGCTTGGAGGAGATGTCCTTTGGTTACAGTTTGAAGCTGCGCTGCGCTCAAAAGTTTTCCCCTCTTGGTTATTGTGATGTCCGCCCCTCCTCCTAAACTCATCTTTGTGCCTTAATGTATTCAGCTTGGTGTATCAGAGACTGTGGGACTCGTCAAAGCATTAATAGACTGCTTTTATTTTCCCTAAAAGAAGGTGATCTCTTTGAAAAATGACCAGCTATTCTGGACATGGAGAATTAGGGTGCAGGAAACTTGTGCAAAAGTTTTGGCACTGTTAAAACATCCAATAATGGAAAAATATAGCTGCAGGCCTGAATCTAACAAAGTAAGGCTTTTAAGTTTAAATGCATGAGATACTAAAATGATAGCTTGCAAAGAAGTAGTGGGGAAAATAAATAAAAGTTTGCAATCTGTTCTTTTCTTTCCAAATTTTGCAAACATAACTGTTCATATCAACTTTTTTAAAGTCCAGTTAGTTAAAAAAAAAAAAAAAGTTAAACACTTTTTTGACTCTTCTTTCTTTCTTTTTTTTTTAAACTGATGAGAGGGATGAGCATAATTTTCATCAGAGGGGAGGGGCTGTAGCTGCTCTGAAGTTGCAGGGTGGAGCCGCCTTAAGGACTCCAACATCAGTATGCAGAGTTTGTCAAGCGCTCTTTGCTAAGCCTCAAACCTCCATCTAATCGCTTCAATTATTTGTTTATTTTTTATGCAAATCTTCCTCCTGCTTCTTGATAACACACTCAAAGTGTTAGAACAGAGATGTAAACTTTGGTATGCCCCTTTAATATCAGCTAAAGTCAGTCTAAATGCTGTATTTTGGGAAGAAATGGTTGGAATAATCATTAGGCGCTCCTGTGTGGCACTGTTGTCTCCCATGGGTGTCCAGAGGTCACGCACTGCTGTAGAAATGGGACTGGGGTCCGCCAGCCTGCATGTATTATTAGCACCTTAAGGCCGCCTGGCATGGTTGGTGGTCCACTGTGACGCTCTGACACAGGACTTTGAGGCCAACAGGTGGCTTCTTCTGTCTGCTTCATGGACACTTTGTAGGTTTTCACGATTCTGCTGATTGGCGTGAATGTGACTGAGCCAAATGCTCAAAGTAGCACAAAAACCTGCAGTAGATGTGGTTTTTACAAGCTCATGCAGGCTATACTGTGAAACATGTAAAGGAAGTACTGCAGCCTGTTATTTTCAATGTTGCCTATAAACACTGGTTGTTAACTGTGTAACGGTTTTATCAAGGTCTGTATGATGGAGGAAGAGCTGAGTTTTACTGGGCTTTGAAGCTGCAGGCTGGGTTTAATCAGCTCTTAGTATCACAGAGAGAAAACAGTCTTGTAAGCGAACGTCAAAGGTGTCAGTTTGAATCCTGAAACTTGACACTTGAGACATGCCAAATGGGAAATACTTGATGATTGAGCGCTGGTAACATGTCAGGGATATGAGAGCTTTGTGTAAACTAATTATCTCATCCTCAAAATGAAAGATTTAGCCTGTTTGAGTTTATATAAAGGTTTGGTTCTCAAAAATTATCACTAACTTTGGATTATAGTGGAATATTACGTGTCTGTTCAAGTCTTTGCAGGCTGACAGTGAAGTTAAAGAAAATCAGTCAGTTTGGCAGTAGTTAAAAAAACATCTTGACCCAAACCAGATGACCTCTTAGCCTGAGGGTGGAGCTGAATGTAGGACTACTTTCACCTGAGAGCTTGCAGAGGCCTGTCCCGACACACCATCGCAGGTTATCTGGGATACGTCCTACATTTTCCATGCAGTTATCAGTCAGCTAGATCTCTCCTAAACTATTTTACTTTGAAATGTTGTTAATAGGAAGATAAAACTGAAATAAGGAAACTGTAAGAAACTGTAATAGAGTTTTAAGTGGTCATTTAATGCTGCTTTGAAAACTGAAGAGAGATTGGAAAAGTCATTCATACACATTGGATAATAAGGAACCGGAGGTTGTGGTTACGACTTATATGGAATTTTAAATAACCCATTTAATGAAAGCAATAAAGACACAGATTATCCCTATGGAAGAAGATAGAGTGGGTTTTGAGACATGAATGCAGCAGACCGTGCTGAGTATTAAGTATGCAGTTAAAGCGCACTCTGCTGGACAAACTGTGTCGTAACACTACTTCTCAACTTCTTCAAGTTTTGTTTTTTGCAACATTTGGGCTTCGAAAAATATTTTTACTGTTAAAAGTTCTCAAACATCTGCGGATGTTTGCAGCTTTGGAAGTTTTCCACTGGCCTAGCTTGCTAGCTAACTAGCTAACTCGTAACGTGCTGCTTGTTGACACAAGGCTGATTTGTCCTTCCATCCAACAATTATCTGCAGTAAACTGAGTCTTCAAACATCTGCGGATGGTTGCAACTTTTGAAATTTTCCACTGGCCTAGCTTGCTAGCCAGCTTGCTAACCAGCTAATTAGCTAACGAGCTAACTCGTAACGTGCTGCTTCTTGACACAAGGCTAATTTGTTCTTCCATCCAACAATTATTTGCAGTAAACTGAGTCTTCAAACATCTGCGGATGGTTGCAGCTTTGGAAGTTTTCCACTGGCCTAGCTAGCTAGCTAAATTGCTAACCAGCTAACTAGCTAACTCATAATGTGCTGCTTCTTGACACAAGGCTGATTTCTTCATCCATCCAACAATTATTTACAGTAAACTGAGTAAAAACACAATAAAAAGGATAAAATTACAGTTTCTAAAACTGGTGTTAGCATAGAGATGCTAACTTTGGGCTAAGACTATGCCAGACTGCAGTGTTAGGAAACAGTTCACTATGATTTGCTACTCTATGGCTAGCCAACATCGACAAGCTTTGGGGTGGCTTTGCTTAGCAACAAGTCGACTTGTTAGCATACTGAGTGGTTAGCCAATACCTCACTTGAAGTAGCATAAAATAGTGGTCTCAGTTAGCATTTTAGTCATAATAAGAAGACACATTTAGAAACGTCTCATGAGTTGCTTGGTTTTTAAATTATGAGAAGTCACAAGCAGCCTGGGGTCTTATAGGATCAGTGCGTTGTGTGTAAGTCAAGCTTTATGAGACAGACTGAGTGAAGTCATCGCCCACACTTCTTAAGGGAGGTCATATTGCCCTACCATTAATGAGGAAACTGTTCTTTAAACCTATGTGAAAAGTGGTAATAACAGAAGGCCTATAAGACACAGAGGTTAAGAATGAGAGGAGAGGTCAAGGGTCAAGGGTGAAGGTTGGGACTTTGGGGTTGCCGCTGCTGTCAGGTTTACAGTTTCACTGCCTGAAGAAAAGGATTCTTGCTTTCAAATTTCTTTGCTGATTGTTCCCCTTTGACTCTGACTTTTATATCAGCGTTTCATGCCTCTATGGGTTTTTGGATTCTGTCGATTCTGTCTTTTTTTAAAAGAGTTCCCTCAATCAATGGACTATTTCCACAAGTCTAAGAATATCTTTGGACTCTTTTGTTCATGGTTTGTTATCATTAATGAACCACACATCTTAAGGAGGTCTGAGTCTGTAACAAACACCCATACAGGACTACTCTGGTAAAGTACTTCAGTCATCAAAAATACTGAAATAACATTCTTTGAATACCTTTTGGAAAGAAAACAAGGACAGGTTCTGGCCAATGTCACCGACAGTAAAAGACGTCAATGCTAAAAGGAAACAGCGGATATGCTACGGAATGAGCAAACAATGTCCACAATGTCAATTATTCGGTATTTAAGGGCCTAATATTTGTTTTATCTATATGTACATTTAAAGGGGATAAACAGAAGAAGGCCTTTGCTGTTTTACGGAGCGCCTTCACATCTGGAATCGATGAGTTCCATTGTGCTGTCTGCTAAGCCCTCCAAAAAAGCCAGAAAAAATGTCTTCCAGATGTTTTCTTCCCATTCGTGGTGGAACAGGGGACCATAAAAAAAGAAAACTATTGCATTTTCTCAAAGAAAATTCACCATTCTGCGCTGGTTTTGGAGAAGGCTTCTGATCGCAGAACATCTGCAGACTTATAGCTGAGTTTGTTAAAATAATAGCTGTGTGCCTTGTGTTTCATCCAGGTTTGCACATAGCCTACACATTCTGGGTCATTAAAAGGTTCTTTTTGTTTAAAAGAGCCAATTTTATGACAGGGTTAAAGGTCGAGTACAGCTGGTCGGCAGCTGGTTTTCATTTACAGCCTCTTTATATCTGGACTACTCCTACTTGGAAGGAATTTATATGGATAGGAATATTTTCTTTTTTGTCATCGTGGATAAAACTTTCTAGAAAAAAAACAGACCTACTTTCTCCTTGCTGAACTGAAAAACTAACTGGATGTGTTTTGAAGTGACTGGATGTCAACAGTGGTTGGGCAATAGATGCCAACCAAGCTCCCTCTGATGTTGTCAATCTGGATTCATCAACAGTACAAAACAACTGGACCCAGTCACTGTGTCATCACCCAGTGGTTTGTAACAAACCACTCTATGTCTTAAGTCTGGTATTTGGTAGTTGCAATGACAGACTGTCAGAAACTGTCTCGGTGGTGTCACTCATTGATTTTTGAAGTGAAGTTTAGAAGATTATTGATAGCGGTCGCCATATTGGAAAAGCTGGCTCATCCTAACATGGTTGGACTAGCAAGAGGTAAAGAAATGGAGCTGTGGCCGGCCTCTAGCCTCCTCTCTAACATATATTAATATAATATAGTGCCCATGGCTGTCAGTAATTAAGCATTCCCTTTTTCATACAAAGCTGTACAAACCAAAATGGTTTTTGTGCTGAGGGATGGGTACTGAGTTAGATACTGTTATGAGTACTAAGTATTGATTCATGTAAAATCAAATGGTACCATTTTTAGGTACCTGAACACATCCTTGTAACTGTGAGGAAGTGGAAGAGTAGGCGATTTTCCATGCTGGACATGAACACAGCATAGCAAGTTTACATATTGAGAGATTAATAGGTTAAATTGAAAAACTTTGAGATTTTACTATCAAACATATTGATTTTTTTACTACATAAATACACAAGTACAAGTACCTTTACTGATTGCTAGGTACCGGGTATTGTTACCGTATTGTTTCAAATGTGAAAGGTACCCATCCCTTTTCATGCCAGGCTAAAATCAAGTAAAAAAGGGCCATTATTGATTGTTAGAATGCGTGTGTATGCGTCTTTCAGAATTTTGCAGCCAGCCTCAAGTGGACACTTGAGGAACTGCAGCTTGAACAATTATTTATTGGATAGTTTTCTCAAGACCTGTGGTTGCCACTTGGTTGCAGCCTTGTCTATTTCTTTATTCTTTAAACCAGACATGATCAGCCAATCGTTCGATTAAGATTTCCTTAATCTTGAGGGATTGGTGATGGGCCCATCCTTACAATTAATATATACTGATCTTAAATTCCTCCAGGAAGGTCTGATAGCCAGCCATTGTCACCTTTTGCTCTGAAACCTAAAACTCAGGACACTTTATTGGTTGTGTAGGTTAAAACATAAAGATTTTATTGTTTTAGAGGTATTCAGTGGTTTATAATATAATTAGATTGGAGCCTTGAAGGTATATGCTGTCAGTTATAAAAAATAAAAAATAAAAAATCGGTATCGGCAAGTCAGGCTTTTTAAAGATCGGTGATTGGCCAGGATATTGTGATCGGTGCATCCCTACTTTAAACTAGGTGACCATATTTGTTAGTCTGAAGTGATACAAGCTTTTATCAACCTGTAAGTCACAGCCATACTCTTCCTTAACATGTCTAATATCCTTTTTATATGAAATTATACTCCATGAAAGTTAACTTTGATAACTATTCAACATAAATTTTCAGTGATCTTTTTGCAGAAAAGCAGTCTCCCCCTGCTGGCCAGTAGAGAGAATGCAGGTTTATGACTCTTGCTCAGTGGCTTCACATTCGTCATTGCCCATTTGGATACAGATTTTGCAAGCATTGTTTATAACCTTAGGTTTTAATAAGAAAGCTCATAACGAATGCAACGAAGCTCATTCAGAGTAAGGTGTTGAACCCTTAAGGTCCCAACATGCAAAGAAACAACACTTCTAGAGCGGATAACACTGACTGCTATTAGAAATCACTTCATCAGAAGGACATGTGACCATGTTCAAGTCCTTGTGGGTTGGTTCTTGCTCACCTCTAAGTGGCAATCCTGAGGTTGTGTCCAACTCAATCAGATAAGTGGCAGTGAGAAAAAAATGGCTTCTTGTGTGTGCCTATTGCCGGGCGCAGAGGAAGGAATCTGAGTTAGTTGGACTGTGGAGAGAAGCAGTGACCCTGCAACTGCATGTGCCACTCCGGCCCTGTAAATGCAGGCTTTGTGGAAAGGAGTCTGTAAATCAGCTCTAATGCCTGATAACAACATGGGAGATATAACAAAATATGCAGGACAAGTTTTTGACCCCGTGTTAGAGTTTAGAAGAGCCTTTGTGCTGCACAAATGGGGCTTTATTTGTCATATTCAGGCCAGTATACTGTCCATTTTCAGAGTAATCAAGGGTCAAATTGGGCCGGTACTAATGACTTTGCGTGCTTGATTTGAAGCCAAATGGGTTTTTTTAAGTTATAACCACCGCTAGTATCTACTGAAAACAAAAGGACAAAGATGGATAAATTCAGCCACAGATGACCAAAGAGGCTTAATGGGCTTTCTACTCTCTGAAAAGCAAAAGGAAATAAAATAGATAGAGTTTTGTTAGAAATGTAAGCAGAAACACATCAGTGATGTAAAAGTTGGATTTGCTACCTTCTGTATTTGAGTTTTGGTTTGCAGTAAGCTTTTGTTGCAGCATGTAGAGCATGGCAGAGTGAAAAAGTTAAGTCTGGTCCAGGCTCTCAAGCCGAGTATTTGCTTCAGCTGGGAAACAGTGCTTTTCTCTGTAATGGGGTATTATAATCATTGAGCATGGAAAGCAATGTATGACTCATCCTTTCCAACCCCATTCCCCCTTCCCTTGCCAGAGCTTAGCCACAGCCTGGGCAGCAGAAATACTGAGTGTAAGCATTTCTTCTCCAAGAGGGGGAAATACAATGGTTTCTGGTCTTTGCAGAAACTTTACAGTGGCTTGATGATTTCTATTTTTACTTTAATATGTGATTTAATTAGCAAGAGCTGGAATGGAAAGGCGGCATTAGAGTAAGACAAGTCTTTGCTTATTAACTAGCGTTATGTAATTAAGCTTAAGGATTTATTAGATTGGTTTTGTTGCAACAGGGGATTCAGCTCGAGCTTGACCACAAACACTGCTCGAAACATGAAAGACAACAGTTGAACATTTGCTCTGTCTCCTGTTTGACATGTGGTTGTAATTGGCAAGAATCACTCAGTTTTCTGGACTTTCACAATAAGTGCACCGAGTCTGACCGCGAGATATCACAAAATATTCCCATTTCTGCAGACTGTGCCTTTAAGGCTAATAAACTATGACATGAAGCACGGTTAGCTTCACTCACAGGAAAGCCTGGTGTGGGTTGAAGACATTTAGTTTAAAAAGGGGTGAACTGGAGCGCAAGAGTCAACGGGTTAACCATGTTAGCATCTAAGCTTAACCACAATCTTTTGCTAACCTTAGCCAAAGTAAAGCTTTCTCCAAATCAGCCATGGAGTCCTTACCAGCGTTCAATTTTTTAGTGATAAATCTCCACAGTGCAGTAAATTAGATATGATTATTTTTTTTATTTTTTTTTAATCAAAGATGCTGTGAGGTGGATCTGTTTAAATTGGACCGCCTCGCCACCTACTGGCCCGGAGTCTCACGCACACTGTCGTAAAGATGTGACCTTTTTTCCTTACCAAGTGTTTTTGTCTTATTTTCGGTAGAAAATGTCTTTTTAGACTTAATCTGAGCCGCATTCACCTGACCAGTTTAGAAAAATGTCTTATTTCAAGTTATTTAAAGACAAAAATGAGGTCTGAATTGCTAATAACAAGTTTTGAAAAAATCTACCAATGGATAAAGAGAAAAGTTTCTTGTACTAAGACATTATTCTAGTTTACATCAAAATTCTCAAGACATTTTTCTGGACTAACCAGTTGAAAATGACTCGAATTGAGTATAATAATACAATTTTTACTAAAAATAAGACAAAAACATACAGTGAGATTTCATTTTTAGCAGTCTGTATTTTTCTTGGAACAAATTTTCTTTGTTCAAATCAACTTTTTAACCATATACAACGCAACGAGGTTAAGTATTTATCAGTACAGTTATGTAGTGTTGTTGTTTGAAACGTGACAAATGTTGCTAAGTTTTACTTAGCAAAAATGTTTTTGTAGCAAAAACCAAACCAAATGTAGATTTCAGTAACAAAGGCTTATGCTTTTTTGTGCTAGCTAGCTAGCTAGCTTAAAAACTGATTACACAGAGTAACTTGAATTTTGTAGGACATCTAAACAGAAAAAACGAAACTCACAGGGTCTAATGAGCAGCAGGCTAGTTGTAGTTTCTGTAACTAGAGATCGAACAGTAACCAGAAGACAAAAGAGTGGCAGAGTAAAGAAAAGACAGTAATAAAATTTAATTTTGTTCTAAACATGTGACTTTAACAGTTTTTAAGGAAGCAAGTTAAGGTGTGTTGGTGGCCAAATAGTCCTCATAAGTCCTGATAAAAATATTTTGCTGACAGATGACACATGTCAAAAACCTTCTTCTTTTTTTAATTATGAACTATTAGTATTATTGATTTTAATTAACCTGTTAATCATTTAACGAGTTGATTATTATTATTAAAATATATTTTTTTGTTGTTGTTTTTTATCTTTTTTGCTGTGGAGGAAATTAAAAATGGCATAAAAAAAGAAATAAAAACGTATTTAAGTGGTTGAACCAACATGAAATGTATTCTATGAGCTAACAATGTTAGCTGAAACAAGTATTAAAAAACATAAACATCATTTCAGATGGGAGGATAATACTGATGAACTGTCATGTGACTGATGGCATTCGAAACAATGATTGTCATCTGTGCTTCAAAACCTCTTTGTTCAACTTTGGAAGTTTAGGAAGTCCTTTGTGTAAACTGTGATTATTAAAAGAAAAGGCTACTTACTCATCCACCAAATGAGAATGAAGCTTCAAAGCATCAAATCTTTTTCTTCACAAATTTACAGAAAGCCCCAGAGCTTCACTGGCTCATCTCTCACAAACAAACCTGTCCTAACAGACATGAAATGAGGGCTTTTTAAAGCTGAAGGCTGGCCCACAGGAATACTAGAGGAGGGGAAGGGAGTAGTTTTATGAAAAATGAAAAACACCCACATTGAATCCAGCTAAATTTCTACAAATAGGACAAATAAGAATCATTAATAAGGAAAAAATGTTAAGCCACTAAAACTTTATCAAATATCAACATGATGATGCTCATTCAAAAAGAATTTTAAGCTAGGATTCCCCTGCCCGGCTCAAAAAAATGGTTTGTCCCATGTCAAATTTCAGAATAAAAGCCTTTCTCAAACATTTTTTCCTCTTTTGGCAAAATGACTCAGTGAAACATGGAGAATCAAAGCAGCTTTAATTGAGTAGGTAAGATAAAGTCGTATTAACAAAATGATGAATAACTTTGGTACCTCTCAATATGAACCCAGGTTCCTGCTTTTCAAATTGAAACAGTTGTGCATTATGTAAACAAACATTCACCTCTCCCTCTTCCAGTAGCATCTGTTCCCTGGAAGTGTTCATGTTGCTTCAGTCCGACACCAGCCAGAGTTTCAGCAGGAGGTGAATTGATGGTTGCTTTGGCTGTCATTGCAGCTCTGGCAGATTATTTGGCACCACAGATGGGAATCTTTCGCTGCCTCAGGCTGCAATTATTTAGAGTGTATGCTATCACTTTCACAAGAAAATGATTGATAACACGCTGGTCCTTTATGTTTATGTACATTTGGTGTTTGTCACTCTTTCCACACCTCCCTGAAGCGGTGTCAGTACTTTTTAAACTCCCATTCCTTTCCTTTTAGACATTGTTGGCATGATTTCTCGCATAACTTATCAAAACAGCCGTGCTTCTGAATGTGTAACTTACATTTGCTTTGTTGTCTCAAGCTGTCAGTATGAGCCTAGAAGCATCATGACAGAATTTAATGTTGAGATTTTAATGCCTTTAGTTGCAGACTTAATTCCCTTTCCTTCAGTTTTAAAGACGCACCTCCATCTGCTGCTGTAGCTGTGTGTTGATGTTCATATTGTGATTGTTAGGACTGCACGGAAACATCATTTTGCAAATATTTATTAGCCATCTAAGGTTTCTCATTCTGATCAAACTCCACCTTCGTTGGCAATCTTTTCATTTTTGGATTAATTCCCATCATTAAATAAGAGGCCAACGCCTCTCAGAGAAGCGTGCCAGTTTGATTCCAGCTGGAAACTCTTCAACCAATGGGAAAAGCTTCATTATCATGCAGGATTTCATGTTTATTAGATCCAGATTCCCTGTTTTGAGTCTTGGTGCTGGGTAACGGCTATCTGTGAGGGTAGATAGAGAGGAAATGGCTCTTTAATGTTAGAGCTTCAGGGCCTTCTTTTCTCATAAATTTCTCTGCAGTGAGCCATCAAAAGTGTGAGAAACAGGATAGAATAAAACAGGCAGAGGGGTATAAAGTTGCTAATGGAGGTTTGAAGATAAAACTGGTTCAATTCAATGACAGTTTGGTATTAAAAAAAGGATGTAAAAGGGCAGATATCAGCAGCATGTGTCTGATAAGTACCATTCCTGCAGTTTTCTTGCTGTAAAGTAAGCATCGAGAGGTGCACCGTGGAATTTTGACTCAGTTTTTCCATCTTAGTCTGTGGTGGACGGCAGGCGGTGATTTATCTGCTCTGCTCTGAGCTGCAGCAGGGAGACAGTGAAGTAAACCATCTGGTATTCCCCCTGTTAAAGCAATAAGAGTCTCAAGCCCTGAGCCTCAGAGTACACAGGAGAAGCTCTGTCTGAAAATCCCTCTCTGTTCTTTGGATTATCTTTCAGGTTTGGGTGTTTGTGTGGGTCAGGACGTTTGTGGGTGTAGGGGTGAATTTGTCTGCACATCCTGTCTTTGCATATTTCTGCTCCACTGCTCGTCATTTTGTGATCAGAGGCTGTGGTGAATCTTTGATGTGTCTCCATCATGAGCTTCTAAATTAGTAAATCATGACCAGAAGAAGAAAGACATAAACAAAAAGATCCCACTTTGTTATTTTCTTCCCTCTTCTCCTCCTCCCTGCTGCTGCTGCTGTCTTCACATGCAGCTCTGAGCTCAGGTCACTGGGTCAGCGTCCTGTAATGTCTGGGCTTAAGACTGATAAAAAAGAAGCTAGAGTGATAGCAGCACATGAGTTCATTTTCAAAACACTGTCCTCAGATGCCTTTTTGAGTTCTCACCCTTCATAGTCGCATATTTTCCTCTGGCTGACATCCAAACTTCACCTTTGCCCAAAACAAATCAGCTGACAAGATAATTGCTATTGCTAATGCTAACACTTAGAAATTACAGATGTACTTTTTTTGCTGAACCACACTTCAAGAGTGATGGAAACACATGGTAATAAAGAAGGTAAAAAAGACACGTGTCAGATCATCCATTGATTGATACAGTCCTTACATTTACATTGTGTATCTTTGGTGAGCTAATGTTAGCTAACGTTATTGGCTACTTTAAATCACTTATTACATTAAGAAAGAGAGTTTTGAACTCATTTTAAGAGGAATGATGTGGTTTTTCAGCATTCATTCATCTTTGAATGAGTGAAGTTGTCTCGTTTTGAGCAATCTGCTAATGCTAAATCACTGTTAGCCCTGACTGAATGTAAATGGGAGTATTATTATTTCACTTTTATCATCTTAATAATAATAATAAAACATTTCTAGCAACAACTACTCAGATTTTTCATCAAAATATACAACCCCTGCTAGCTTCAGTCATAATTTAGTTGCTGGCTAAGGCTAAACGCTAACAGAATAGCACTTAGACTGTAGTTTATTTCAGAAATCAAGAAGCTACTTGTCAGGACAGTATTGTCAAAGAACTGTACAACTTTGGCTACATTACTTTTTCGCCAAAGCTCTTCACACCATATGAAGACATGCTAGTAACAGCTATTGTTATCATTTAACTCTTCCTCAAACAGCAGTGAGCTATTAGCTAGAACTTGGCTAATGCTACAGTGGTAAGGCATCATTGTAATGCTAGCTTTGACTTCATTAATTTTTTGCTTAAGTTCCTACCGCCATATGAAGTCATGCTAGTAACAGCTATTGTTAGCAATTAACTTTGCCAAAACGAAAAGCATTATGAGCTAGAAGGTGGCTAATGCAGCACGTTGTATGATGAATGGTTTCTGTCCAGAAAGGTTTAGGTAGTGCTCTCTGCTTCTTGGTTTTATTCAATTTTGTTTTTTAATCGTATCATTCAGCCAACTCTTAGCTCCCATTACTGTTAGCTAAGGCTTATTTTGCTATATTAATTAACACTATTAACCGCCTCATGCAGTGTTTAACTTCCTGGTAGAATTTAGGACAGTATTGTCAAAGAACTGTAAAACTTCACTCCTGTTTTGAGCAAAAAAATGCAGGTGACTTTGTTTTAGAGGTTTGCTTTAGCTAAGATAAATGTGTACGACAGCTAGCTCTCTTGCTAGTTAGCATCTCATTCAGTATTGAGATGCCAAGTGCCTTACTCATGCCTTACTCATTTCTTCTCTGCAGCACCTTGTATGTTGTCTCTGACTGGATGTCAATGCAGTGTGTGTAATGTGTTCAATCTAGCACACATAATGCCCACAGTATGATTTCCAGGTATAGTCACATGAAGCAACAACTCAAGGTCAATGTGTTGCTGGAAGTATGTCTTGGAATTTTTGCAGGAGTTATGTGAGGTAAACCCTCTCTAAAGGAAAAAATAAGACTTCTTTTGACCTAAAAAATACCATATGTGTGGGAATAGAATGTTCTTTTGGAGTTTTTGGAACGTTTAAGGGGGAAATTGGAACGTTCTGGAAGAAACATTTTAGTCAAGGGTGGGTTCAAATTGATAAAGTCTGTTTAATGTTGTGGTCATACTACACAATCTTTTTTGTCAGTTATAATAGTCAGATCTGGAAAACACAGAGACAAGACTACATACTACTGGACCAGCCGTCACATGATGAAACTGGAAGACTGATGAATTAAACAGCATGTGTTTTAGCTAGGTGTGCACAATGATGTGTCAATAGCACACGGACGTAGTGTAAAGTCTGTCATATCATCTGTTTGTTTCTGACAAGGAGTTTTAACACCTACAGGTTAGTTAAGTTAGTTGAGATCAACCTTTAGCCTCTTTGCTAACACCTACAGTGTGCTTACCTTTGAGTCAAGGCCTTAAATTAGCAATAGCTTGAGTATTATTGCTGCGATTCTTCTGATTTTTGCAATTTTTTGTTTGTTTTCAACACCAGACTGTGCGAAAAACTTGAACTTTTTTGATAATGTCTAGAGACTTTATCAAGACCCATATTTTCCCCCCAAAAAATGCACATTACGTGAGTCAGAGAGAAATGTTTCGCCCTCTGCTGGAGAAAAGTGGTAATGTTTTTGAATCCAGCTGAAAAACAAAAGACTGAAAATAAGGACTTAATTTTTAAAACAAGAAAAGATTTTTCAACAAAGATGTTGTTTTCTTGATCAAAGTGCTAAATATCAGGGCTGTAGCTAAAGTCAGAGCTAATGCCCTAGCTAGCTAGAGCTACAGCTTAGCAACATATGATCGTCATTTTTGGTGCTACAGTTAGAAAGATAGTGACAGTTAATTTAACCAGTGGTTGTGCAGTTGACTTAACGTACATGGTCCCAATTTAAAGTAATTATTAGTCACACAGTAGTAGCATTTAAGCTAGCTTAAAGCTCCTGTCTTGTTTTATGTCAACTGTCTCATAGTGCAAACAAGCATTAACATTAAGGTATAGGAACGGTCACTCTGTTTCTGTATATAACTTAGAAGCAACACTGTTAATTTCCAGCATATTTGTCTTGCTTTAAGCTAATCCATGCTAGCATGGAGTGTCTTTGCTAGCTGCAAATCACCTGAATGCAGCATCTTTAGTTATGACTGAGTGATTTTTCAGTTTCCTACAAACTTGTTTTCATCTTTTGAAGATCTGATACTTTGAGAGTTAACCCAAGTTTTCCAGTAACACTAGTCCAAGTTGAGCTAACTTTAGCTCACCAACTAGCTAGTAATTGGCACTTCTGTTTCTCCTTGTTGTTTGGAAGTATTTAAGACGTTAAGTGCTTTAACTTCTCCTGTTAAGAGTATGCGCTCATTCTTTGAGTAATTGAAGTCAGGATCCTAATTGTAACCTTCTGTAGTCATACTGAGACTCCAGCTTCTCAACAGTTGGTTTTATAACAGCATCAGGTGAAATAACAACAAAAAACTCCTGCACCCTCCCTGTCTGTGATGCGCTCTAGGAGGGGGAAGTCTCTCATTGGGCATTCTTGTTTTCGGCTGCGCTGGTTTCCAAGAGTGGTGGGGTCCTCTTTATGGCTGCTAATTACTCCTTGTCCTCAGCGCCAGGTCAAGCATGTGCCTGGAGAATCAGGCCTCACTTCAGGAGGGGTTTGAGGAGGAGCAGTTGGAGGAGGAGGAGGAGGGGGCAGGGAAAGAGCGAAGAATGTTAATCTCCCCCCCATGAAAAAGTCCCAATTCACTGGTCCGGCACCCCTCCTCCTGTCAAACCAAATGGTGCCGTCTGGAGATGCTAAGTGTTGTTACAGAATGTGTGTATTTATGTGTGGGTTTGTGGAAACCAGGAGAGGATGGATAAGTCTGGGGAAGGGGGATACACCACAGTTATGGCTCTGAGCCAAGAACAGGATTATGAATCTGGTGCTGGAGCTACTGTTCAGAGAGAAAGGGAGAAAAGGAGGTAAAGTGGAATAAAAAAAGGAGAAGTTTACTGTAAAAACCTGCATCATACAGACTTTTCCCTAATGGTTGGTGCTGATTTCGTAAGTTTTACGAAAGTTAAGAGATAAACTTCTTCAATTTCCTCACACCTTATGATTCTGCAATCTTATCCAGCCCATATCTGACCGATAAACATATTAAAAGATGAAAAGTAACCCTCTGTATATAAAAAGTGCAGTGCTTTGCTTCCTAATTATGGGATTACCATTACAAATTCCCACTGTGCATGAGACATTGGAAGATTTAACTTTGGGATTGGAAGTAGATACCCTACACTTAGTCTACTTAAGAGTTTCCCCTGTGGGAGGAAAAATTAAATATCAGCAAGAAACAAGTTTTAATTGTCATGTCTCAGAGAGACAAGTGCAAATTTGTAGTATTAACATCCCACAAGATTCCTGTGAGTCGTTACCACATTTAAGCTTCACCCCCTCCTTTAAAGCATCATGTCCTTGGTTGCACTTTTTCATATTTGGGTTGTAAATGCATGCACTTACAGACATCAGAGGCCCCCTTTGCCTGATCTGAGTGCTACAGACATCTGGGATAATGCCACACTGTGGTTATAGAGGCAATGTAAGGATAACATGAGAGGCAAAGGAAAGAATCTGTTTTAATTTATACATAAAAAAACTTCTGAGGAGCGCCAAGGCTTTAAAGATGCTCTGCGTTTTACAGCAATGCTTTTATGTGTGTTGCAAAAGTATTTGAAGCACCAGAAGAAGAGAGGAAGCAGACTCTAAAAGAGCAAATGTTGTATAAACAGTTGGTGTGTACCTGCCTCTTGGAGGTGAGGAGCTGCGGTCAGACAGAAAGTATTTTTAGAAAGTAGTGTAAGAGGTGTTGGTCCCTTGAGGGGTCTGCCATGTTAAGTGGGTAAACATCTCAGCTTATAAAGGTGGGACTGAAAGCCATACCTGTGGGTTAGGATGTGGTCAGTAAAGGCTTCCGCTGTAAGGTTGACTGCCGGTGACAGAAACCCCTGAATGAAGGTGTGCATTGGAGTCGATACTGTCTTTCATGAAGAGTTAATTGTGTTTCTGTCTGGCATTGGATGACTCTCAGATGAGTCGTCGATTTGGCTTTTATTTCGTAACACATTTCTGGGCAGAGGTATATTATGGTGTCCTTTCACCTTCCTGCTCTTTTCCTGTAAGCTGCTAATTGGCCCTCTCCCCCTGGCTCACCTCCAGGTGACCCTGCAGAGGCCCTGTGGTCACTTTTAGATCCTTCAGGGGATCTAAAAACATCCATGAAAAAGCTGATAAAACGGGATTACGCTCGAGGAAAAAGGAAATTTGAAATGAAAAAGTGGAACGTTTGGATAGCACACTGGTTTATGGAAGGAAAAAGGGGTTAACAGGTGTGAGATGAGGGGCATCCAGATGGTGATTGACCACGTCCAGAGAGCAGTGTTTTTCTCTTAGTCTTTCTGTCAGGATGAAAAGTTCAAAAGCTGTTGTAAAGGTTGTAGATCTGGAAAATCATGACAATTTCCATTGAAAAAAAAATGAATGTAGCATACAGCTAGCAGTGGCTAAAACTATAGTTAATGAGGCATGGCTTCACGCTAACATGGCTGTTCGTTTGTTCGTTTGATAATGTAATCAACTTGAATTTTAAGGCTTGAAACAGTATTAATGTTGGCCGTAACATGGCTAGGAATAGTTTTGTTTCATATACATTCCTGTTTACAACATGAGAAAACAAAAGTGGTCACTTTTGTTGCACTATCAATTGATGCCACTACAATTTTGCTAACTTCTACCAACTTCAACTGTTTGCCAAAGCTTTCCTTACAATGTCATGCTGTTAACTGCTGTTGTTAGCATTTACGACTTCCTTACTAACAGCGGTATTAGCTAGAAAGTGGCTAATACGGCACTGTTCAGGTAATATTGTGATATTAGCATTTTGCATTATTATTTAGAGATATTTCCTTCCGTATATAGTCATGCTATAAACAGCTGCTATTAGCATTTATCTTTTCCTGAAAAAAAAACAGCATTAAACTGGTAGTGAGTATGTGGCTAATGCTACAGTAGTACGGTATCATTGTAATGCTAGCTTTAGCTACATTACTCTTCGCCAAAGTTCTTTCTGCAGTATGAAGTTATGTTAGTTACAGGTAGTGTTAGCATTCGACTTTTCCTTAAAGAGCAGTAAGCTATTAGCTAGAATGTGGCTAATGCTAGTAAGATATCATTGTAATGCTAGCTGACCACATTACTCTCCCCCAAAGTTCTTTCTGCCATATAAAGTCATGCTAGTAACAGCAATTGTTAGCATTTGACTTCTACTGAAAAACAGCAGTAGGCTATTTGCTAGAATGTGGCTAATGCTATGGTGGTAAGGTATCATTGTAATGCTAGCTTTGGCTATATTATTCTTTGCCAAAGTTCTTTCTGCAGTATGAAGTTATGTTAGTTACAGGTAGTGTTAGCATTCGACTTTTCCTTAAAGAGCAGTAAGCTATTAGCTAGAATGTGGCTAATGCTACAGTAGTAAGATATCATTGTAATGCTAGCTTTGACCACATTACTCTCCCCCAAAGTCCTTTCTGCCATATAAAGTCATGCTAGTAACAGCAATTGTTAGCATTTGACTTTTCCTTCAACACTAGTAGAGCTATTAGCTAGAAAGTGGCTAAAACTGTGGTAGTAAGGTATCATTGTAATGCTAGCTTTGACTACATTACTGTTTGCCAAAGTTCTTCCTGCAATATTAAGTTATGCTAGTAGCAGCTTTTTTTTTCTAGCATTTGATGGTTCCTTGAAAAAACAGCAGTAGGCTATTAGCTAGAAAGTGGCTAATGCTGCTGTAGTAAGGTATCAATGAAATGCTAGCTTTGGCTACATTACTGTCACCAAAATTCTTCCTGCAATATTAAGTCATGCTAGTGACAGCTATTGTTAGCGATTAATTCATCCAAAACAAAGGCAATATTAGCTAGGAGGTGGCTAATACTGCATGTTGTATGAAGTTAGCATTTGGAAAGGATTAGGTAGTGCTTGGCTATATACAATTTTGTTTTTTAATCTTTTCATTCAGACAACTCTTAGCTCCCATTACTGTTAGCTAAGCCATATTTTGGTATATTAATTAACACTATCAACCGCTACATGCAGTGTATAACTGCCTGGTAGAATAAGCTAGCAAATGGCTAAAAATACATTTACTTGTCTTATGTTTAATATCAAGTATTCTGTTTTCATGTCCCTCATGATTCTTGCTATCCCTTTGAAACTGATCTGTTTAAGAGTGAAATGATATGATTGCTACATTAACTTCAAATTAAAACCTCAAACACAGTCATACGACATGAAAAACAAGCTGCTAATAGAGAGGGAAAGTGGCAGCCATGTGAATATGATGAAATATTTCCTTCAAAGAGCTGCTGATCTTCATGAGATTAGCTTCATGTCAGTGTAGATTAGCTGGAACACCAGCCCGCTCCTCACATGGGGTTGTGACATGGTTAGCTTTGACTGGAGGCCGCTTGCAGGCTTCTTATTTCTCTGTGGTGTGGAGCGGCCTGTTATTATGATGCTGTTATTCATTTTGTGACAGCCATATTGTTATGATGGCGAGTTTGTTGCCTTGAGGAATGTGTTTGAATCATTTATCTGCAGTTGCTTGTGTGTTGTTGCTTTTCTAAATTAATAAAATGGGGGTTGCTTGTGGGAAACATCTGATAAATGAAGCTTGTTTACACTGATGGTTGTGACAGTCTACTTTTACAGAAGTTTAAAACCATAAACAACTTTATAATCAGCATTCCTGACAAAATGACGCTAAAACGCTCATGATTTCTGTAATCAGGTTCGTTTTGAAGTACCTTTGCACCTGCATGAGTATAAACAGGGGTGTCTTTTTTATATTAGGTAATATATGAAGTAAGTGTTGGTACCTGTCACCACCAGGGTTTCCTGCAGCGAGGCTTATGCAATGCAGTGTCCTTTTAAGGAAAAAGGAGATGGAAAAGGGAGGCAAAACTACATGAACGCGATCAAGCATTTGCAGATTTTTATACTGCAGTGTGGGGTTAATCTGACATGTTAGCTCCATCCTGTGCACAGTGGTCACTGTGTTTAACAGCAGGACAGAGGTTATTTCCATGCCTTGTAAGGACTCCTGTTGCAAACGTCAGCAAATTGATTGATCTACCTCCTAAGAAATAAAGTACAGTTAGATGTTGGCAGCTTAGAAAGAATGACTGTAGTGTTGCAGCATGAGGTTGTGGTTTTCTGCAGGGAACATTTGTGGCTGTCTGAGTAAAGGGCAGCAACTGTAAGCTTTGCTTTTGGTCAGCCAAGGTCCTTGTTAAAATGGTATTAAATGAAAATGCTTTTTGTGCCAGTGTATGTGTCACCTACTTCACTCTTTGAAACTTCAGCTTACAGTTTACGTCTCAGGAGCTGATTTTTGCCTGTGGTTTGAACAACTTCTCTATGATGTTTTTTTTTTACTTGTAACAATGTAGGACACAGATTTTGGTCAACGATAGGTCAATCAGAGCCACTTCATTTCCTATCACTTGACACCCTGACACATTATTACCCTCTCCCTCCAGAGACGAGCTCATTAACTGAGCCTCTGTCATGGTGGTGAATGACAGACATCTCCTGGCTGGTTGGTGAGTTTCGGTCCGTCTCTTCATTACAAGTTGACGACAGACAAATCTGTGTTTGGTTGAGGCCCTTGACCGGCTCAAACTGTCATCCTGTGGTATCCACTAATTTGAATGCAGTGATCTTTTTTGACAAGTGGAAATGTTAGACTAGGTGGGTTGTTTGAAACATGTGGGTCAATAATTTAGATTTATTTATTTATCTTGTCTGTGATATGATATGATGACTGTTTGGAACTGCAAACGGGAAGCATGAGTTACTCGAAGATAGAGACAGAAAAATTATGAATAAAAAGATGAATCACACTATAATTCCAAGTTTTCTTCAGTATTGTCATCATTAACTCATTTGGAGACTATATTGTTGTGTTTATCCATTCAATGGAGGGATTCTGGTCTCGTTTCTGTTTTGGTGCCACACCAAACTTCTTGAATGAGTCAAAGTTAGCAGCAGCTCAGCGTGCAGCCCCCAGAGACATAAAAAATCTTCGACAATGAAATTCCAAAAGCAGTTGGATCTCCTGGTTACAATCTGGTAAAAGATGAGAGTCATGCTCCAAAATCAGACTGATCAACTAGAGACAAGCAAATGGCAGCTCAGCTGGCAGCTCTCAGTATTTATTAAATGTAATGCTGCATTCATCTTTAAACATCCTGGTTGAAACCTTGTAAAGTAATAATAGGCATGGTACCCTAACAGGGGATCAAACTAAGCAACCAAAACAAGCTAGTGGCAGCTCAGCTGTCAGCCCTTAAGGAAAAGTCATTTTATAAAGTTTGAAGCAACATTGGTCCTGGTTTTCACAGTGTGAAAAATTAAAGTAATGGTTTTCTAGCTTAATATCAAACTATGCACTTAGGAGCAAGTGGCAGCTCAGCTGGCAGCCCCTAAGAAAACACTTTTTTTTTTTTTTTAAGTTTGAAGCAATATTATTCCTGGTTTTAATTATACTTAAGTACTGGTTTTCTAACTTGAAGTCCAATCGCACACTTAGAAGGATGTGGCAGCTCAGCTGGCTGCTCCTTGAGAAACAAATTTTTTCTTAAATTTGAAGCGGCATTGGTGCTACTTTTAACCGTGTCAGCAGATTGAAGTAATGGTTTTCTAACTTGATATCAAACTGCGCACTTAAAAGCAAGTGGCAGCTCAGCCAGCAGCCCCTAGGGAACCATTTTTAAAAATTTTGAAGCAATATTGGTCTTGGGTTTAACTGTGTCAGCAGATTGAAGTAATGGTTTTCTAACAATATCAAACTGCGCATGTAGGAGCAAGTGGCAGCTCAGCTGGCAGCCCCTAAAAATCACATTGTTTAAAGTTTGAAGCAACATTTATCCTGGTTTTGGCCATAAACAAATTAAAGTAATGGTTTTCTAACCTGATAAAAAACTGTGCACCTAGAAGCAAATGGCAGCTCAGCTGGCAGACCTCAAAGAAAAACATTTTTTAAAATGTGTAGCAACGTTGGTCCTCGTTTTAACCGTGTAACAAATTAAAGTGATGGTTTTCTAACTTGATATTAAACCCTGCACTTAGAAACAAGTGGCAGCTCAGCTGGCAGCCCCCAAAGAAACACATTTTTTTTTAATTTGAAGCAACATTGGTCCTAGTTTTAACCATGTTAACAAATTAAAGTATTGGTTTTCTAACTTGACTTCAAAGTGTGCACTTAGATGAAGTGGCAGCTCAGCTAGCTGCCTCCAAGGAGACTTTATCTGCTAATATAAAACTGCTTAAATCTTTGATTACTGGTCTAAACAAGCTTTAAAAACAATCAGAGTGTGTAGAAATAAGGTAGTGGCAGCTCAGCTCACAGTCCGTTCTGTTAATCAGTGTGTGATAGTTAACATCCGTGAAACAAAGAGTTTTATCCCAAGGTTGACACCTTTGCTTGTTTCAGTTTGTTAAACACTTATTATGGTGTATGAAGCTGTAGTGTGTGTGTTTAAGTTTTAGTTTGTTGTGTAACTAAAGTTCCTCCATCACAAATGTCTGTGATGTTAATATTTTATGTTGGCAGATGAAGATCATAGAGGTTTTGGGAGTCCAGATTTGAAATGCCCTCTTTCTGCTTGTCTGCTAACACGCAGCTAGAGAAGTTTGAGTTATGCTGAGCTGATGAGGAGGAAGTTTTTTTCCCTCCTTGAATCACTGTACAGCTGTGGATAAAAACCTGCAGCCAGAGAGCTCATAAATGGAGACCTTTGTTTAAGAATGTCTCATTTTTTTTCTAAATTGATCTTTGCTGCACGTGAGTCATGTGTAATGACATCCAGCTGGAGGTTGGAGGTTGCAGGGTAACGCAGAATGTGCAAACACTCCTGCTCTGCCCACTCCCCTCTCCACCTTTCCCAGCCTCCCTTTAGCTCTCAGATGGATGGATGGGGCTATTGAACATTTTTTCTCCTCCTGAACGGTGTGTGGTCTTTGTAGCCTGACACTAGGGCTGCTGTACCTGTGTGTGGGTTGTGCCTTTGAGAGTCCACAGTCACATAACAACACACACAGAAAGGCATCTAGTAGCAGAATCCCACAGTGTTTTGTCTTTTGTCTGGTTTTATTTCGTAAACTCAGGTGCCATAAAGTCCTTTTGTTGAATCCACTTCCTTGTTTTAGTGTTTACCCGCCTTTAAAAAGACCCTGTCCCTGTCCCTATAGACACGACCCGGTGTCCCTATAGTGCACCGGGACAAGGCTGGATGCTTGTCATTGTGCAGCTTGTTGTGAGCGCATCTGGCTGCAGGAACAGCTGTTTGTCCTGGGTGGTTTTGGCATGTGAGAGGTGCGGTCCAGGGTCAAACCCCATGTCACATTGTTCTGACCCAGTGTTCTCCTGTGGTGGCCCGGTCGCAGCCAGGATGATCGGCCTGAAAGTGTGCTAATTGTATGTTTGTGGCCTAAAGGGAGGCAGCGGTGGACTCAGCGTTGCAGGGAGCTGAGTGGAAGGGTGGGTTGAGCTGCAGCTGTAACCCATGATCATGGTGCTCTATAAATGGGCACATCTCTGTTTAGAGTCAAAATGGATAACTGAAATCATCTGTTAACCACAACAGCCAACTCTCCTGCTGAGTAACTAGAGCTTCTGAGTCAGCAGAGAACAGAAAATGGAGGGAATGGTTGGAAAATGGGTCATAATTTAGGCTCATTCAATAGGCATTAAGTATGGGATGGTTTATCTTTAAATATGTTTTGCGAAAACAGCAAAATGTGTGCTTTAGTGTTCAATTTAGGTGGAATTCGACCCATTTTAAGAAAAACTGACATCCTTTCTTTTTCTTTTTCCCTTTTTCTCTTCCCACAGCGGAACCAGCAGACCTCTTGAAGATTTTAGATTTCTACAGTTTACCCGAAGGGGTAACAAAAACAACGGGTTTGTGCGCGAATAGGAGGTCGACACAAGGTTCAGATGTGGCATACAGAGTATCAAAAGAAGCCCAGCTCAGCGCCCCCACCAACCAGCTGTATCCAGGTGAGTGTCACAAACACAAACTATGTTTTCTACCTCAGAACATAGTTTTAGTTTCTCTGAAAATACTTTTGCAGTTTATCTCCAAAGAGAATACAAACTTTTATTTCCAAACCAATAGAATCCCATCATTTTTTTATTTTTTTGTATTTATATATATTTTTATACACTAATATTTTACATAGAGTGTGAAAAACTTTTCTTTCTTCTTTTTTGTATTGAAGACCACTTATGACTCCTTTGATTGGTCTGATATGTACGGTGGCCTGTGAGTGTCAGCTGATTTATAAAGCAACAACACAAATGCAAGAGCAAAAATTCGAATGCAAAAGCAAAAACATGAATGCAAGAGCAAAAGCATAAATGCAAAAGCTACAACATGAATGAAAAAGCTACAACACAAGTGCAAAAGCTACAACACATATGCAAAGGCTAAAACACAAATGCAAGTGCAAAAGCATGAATGCAAAAGCTTCAACACTAATGCAAAAGCTACAACATGAATGCAAGAGCAAAAGCATGAATGCAAAAGCTCCAACATGAATGTGAGAGCGAAAGCAGAAATGCAAAAGCTACAACACTAATGCAAAAGCTACAACATTAATGCAAGAGCAAAAACATGAATGCAAAAGCTACAACAGGAATACAAGAGCAAAAGCATGAATGTAAAAGCGACAACACAAATGCAAAAGCTACAACATGAATTCAAGTGCAAAAGCATGAATGCAAAAGCTTCAACACTAATGCAAAAGCTACAACATGAATGCAAGAGCAAAAGCATGAATGCAAAAGCTCCAACATGAATGTGTGAGCAAAAGCATGAATGCAAAAGCTACAATACGAATGCAAAAGCTTTAACATGAATGCAAACGCCACAACAGAAGTGAAAAAGGTTCATATTCCCAACGGAGACAGAAAAGTTGCAAAAGTAATTAATATATTATTTTTTCCTAATGTCATCCATTCATTGTGTTGTAGCTTTTGCATTCATGTTTTTGCGTTTGCATTCATGTTGTTGCTTTGCAAATCAGCTGACACCTTCCGGCTACCGTAGTTTTGCAGCTTTAAATTATGGAAAGCAGAAGTAAACATAAAAAAATCATTAGACGTGATTTTAAAGTTTGCCCCATGTTTCTCTTTTGTCACAATCTGAGTTTCTTTGATCTTTCCCTTAGCATTTATTCATCTTTAACGTTAGCTGCAACGTTAGCTTTAGCTCATGTGTCAACTTAGTGCAAGAATGAATGACAAAAAAAGTTAGAAATGATATGTAAGTGATACATTGTGCATTATTTGTGTTATTGGAGAAGGGGTATTTATTTTGGTCCATACTTCGACACAGCAGGTGGCAGTAGAGCCATGAAAACCTGAGTGCCACCTGTCACAAATGGTGGTGGTATGCATGATGTCCCGTCTTACATTTTCCCCAAAGCTGTTTTTGCGTCCTCTGAGTTCATCCACAATCATGCCATTTGGTCATCTCTTTGACCTTTCACCCCACGTTGCAGCAAACTGGGATTAAAACATTTCAACATCACTGGAAAGCAATCTGTATTTGTTCCCACCTGCCTTCTCCTTTCCTCCCCCTCCAGGTAGATTTTTATTGGCTCCTGTAACTTGATTATTTATGTCGGCTCTATCTTCTCTTTTATGAGATTCTCTGCACGCTGTTTCATCCCTCGCACACACATCCCTGTGGACGTGTTTACCCTGTTCCTGCAGCATATGCTGTCTGTTCACAGCCTGCGCTCGCTGTTAAAGAAACTTAAGGGATGTATTAAGATAAAGCATGCTATCCCCCTGTGAAGCACACACCGGATGCATGAGGAATCCAGCCCTGTAATATCTGATGCTGTAGGAGGAGCCGGATGATGGAAAATCAGTGAAATAGGGGTGGTGAAGAGGAGGGAAGTCTGGGGTTCCACTCCTGCCTTGTTCGGTTGTGCTGACGTGGCTTTGGGTTTCTGCTTTGCGCTGCAGTACCGCTCTCCTCCTTCTCCTCCCTCCTTCTTCTTCTCTTCTTTTTCTTTATTTTCCCTCCAGCGCCATAATCTTTCCCTCTATGATTCCTCTTCAACCCTGCAGTGTTTTTTCCTCTTCTTCTTTTTTCTTTTACAGTAGAGAAACTCGAAACCATAACTATGTCACCCCAGATAACCTGTTTCTGAAACGGTGATTGGATTCTCTGCAGATTAAAGACAAAAAGAGGAGCATGGATGTGGTTTAGAGGCAGAAAACAGGGAGAACTAATCACTCTTCCTGTGAGTAAATCCCCCCCACAAAGCTTGGGTTGGATGACGGCCCCATTCATGGTCCTCTGAGGCGTTGCATTGGCCTTAGTGGACCTTTGATCCATGTCACGGCTCTTCTTTGGGGCTTAAAGTCGGTCTGCGTGCCCTATCATGCTCCCCAATCAAACAAATACTCCTCACTTTGAAGCTCTGTGACAGCCGAGCCAATGTGAGTCTCCGTTTAGATACGCATGCTGTAATTACACACCACTCTGGCTCATCCAAAATAACAGTCCACATAAAACAAACCAGCTTGGAGGAGTTCATCACAGGCACCACAAAGTCTTTAGGTGCAAACGGAATAAGTAGCCGTCTGTGGCGAGGCGTGTGATGTGGTCGCAATCTCGCCTCAGCATCAAGACAATGTACAGCTCATATATTCCAGGAGGCAGCTTCACTTCTGAGCTCACACTTTTCCCCGCTTTAACAAACTACGCTACTGAGTTATGACTCTGGCTCCCTGCCTGGAGGTACAATTTGCCTGAATTATCAGCACAGCATCCTGTCTCCTGAAGCCAAAACAGAGCCACAAATGGAAAACAAAGGCATACTAATTTCTCCTTCTGTTTTGACTATAATGTTTGTGATTAAAACCGCAGAAGCTCCCAATGAGAAAACACTGGCCCGTGACCCCGTAACCACAGACGGTCTGTGATGATGTGTTGGAAAAGAGCGAGTGCAGACATGCAATCATTAGGCAAACATGTGGAAGGGATGATTCATTTGAGACTACAGAGGCGCTCTGAACAGAAGGGTCCTTTCTACCTTTATTAAATGAAGGAGAAGTGAAGGAAGCTGTCTGCCCTCATTTCACTTTAATACAAAACACTTCCCATGTCTTGGACGACTGTGTTAAAACTTTCCCTGTGTCCTGGCAAGTCTGTGTAAAGAAAGGTGCATCAATGATGGGACATAAAGATGGACGACATGCCTTCACCTTCTGCTGTTAAACAAAAGTGAAGCCAAAACACAAAGACAATAAGCATTAACTTTTTGTCCTGGTGATTTTTGGAAATAGGAAGGAGAGTGGAGAGTGACAAAGGCTGGATTAGAACCCAGTCTACCTGTGCGAGGGCGAACCTCATGGAGCACAACCTAGACCATTCGACCACCTGTGCTCCCTCAAAAGTAACAGCGCACCCACTTTTATCCAAAGTTTGATGACTCTTATGTCAGTATAATGATCTTTAAATAAGACGCACATTTTTTATTTTATTTTTTTTAACATCAATTAACTAATGATAAACAAAATTTCCAGGAAATTAGCAACTTGAGTATAAATTAGCTTGATGAGAACTAGCTTTACTGACAAAACCCATCTTTGAGAAACACATATTTAATGTGTATTTTAATTTTAAAGTTTGACACATGTGCCATCCATCAACATGGAGAAGCATGTTTTATCTCCCACACTGCAGCCAGTAGAATCTTTGATATTTCCAATTTTTGTGATATTTAGTTTGCTTCTTTAACACCAGACCATATGAAAAAGTTGAATGATGATGATGATGATAATGATGTCAACAGACTATATCAGGAGCCAGATTTTCCTCAAAAAATGCACATCACAAGTGAGTCACTTTTTACAACATTTTTCCAACCCAGTTTAGAAACAAAAACTAAAATTAAGGACTCAAATTTGAAAAAACAAACAAACAAAAAACCCCATCAGACCTATGAACAAAAAACATGAAAAACTTGATACTTAGATTTTATTCCTCCCACCCTTAATAGATTGATAAGTAGACAGTTAAATGATCCAAAGGGAAATTCAGGCTAAGTAGGATGAGCTTTAAATGTTTTGGCCTCACTTTTAGGGATCTGTCATGTTGTCCATCTTTGTACAATCTGACGCACACTGACAAATTTAATAATTCAGATATCTATCTTTTATAAAGTAGATGTTGCTTTGACTTAAGAAGAATACCATGCATAAGCAACAACAGGATGTTGAGAGAGACAGTGAAGAATATCATTTTTCATCATATTAAAGAAGAGGTGGAAGTAAAATCACCAAAAAAATTTGGGTTGTACACTGAAAAAAGTAAAATCTTATCAAGTGTTTTTGTCTTATTTTCAGTAGAAAATGTCTTTTTAGACTTAATATGAGCCACATTCACATGAACAGTCCAGAAAAATGTCTTGTTTCAAGTTATTCAAAGACAAAAATTAGATATAACTTGCTTGAAACAAGTTAAAAAAAAATCTGCCCATGGAACAAGAAACTTTACTAGAAAATTTGCTTGAAACTAGAAAAATGTATCAAAACGAGTAACTTTTCTCTTGTTCCATTGGCAGATTTTTTAAAACTTGTTTAAGCAATTCAAACCTCATTTTTGTCTTTAAACAACTTGAATGAGACTTCTTCTGGACTAGCCAGGTGAGTTTGGCTCATATTAAGTCTAAAAAAACATTTCCTACTGAAATAAGACAAAAACACTTGATAAGATTTTAGTTTTTGCAGTGTACAACCTTTCAAAATAGAGAAGCAGGAGATAAATATTAATCATTATAGTTAATACAGCTAACGACAACAGCCGTGCTCTCAGATGTCTCCGTACTATCAATTAAAAAGATCATATTCTGCACTTTCTTCTGGTTTCATCCCCTCATTATCTCATAATGTGCAGTTTATCAACTTTTAGCTCATATCATTTGGTCTTCAGAAGAAGAGGGTGGGTCATTATCAGACGCAGGAGTAATCAGTCCAGTAACACAATCCGTCCATAAAGCTGGGTTTAATGCTACTTTTAGACCCCTAAAGAAAACCTGTTTTTTTTTTGGTAGGCTTCAAAGTTGTCACATAGGTAATTTCAGTCCCCCATAACAACATCAGGATCACTGCCCGGCTCAAAGAACACGCTGCGAGAGACAGACAGGTACACTTGTTATCTCTGCAGCAATGTGCAATCCCACTGGAATGCAGCTTGCCTCATCCATAAGGAGGATTTGGACACTGTGATGACTGAATGACCAATTACAAGACTTTCTACCCCATTTACCTGCTTGTATGCACACTGACAGATAGAGGGATGATCTGCCAAAGTGCTGGCATTACTCCTGCCCCTCCCTGACTTCTGAGGCATTCTTCGTAGCGACTCTTTAAGATTAAAAATTGAGGTGTGGATGTCAAGCGCTGGGGTGAAACTGAAGCCAGGGTTTAGCCTCCTCCAGGGCTTCTCCTGCAGAATATTCCAGGGGAAAATTCAAGCTATTAAATCCCACTTTTTTTAAATGACAAGTGCCTGTGAATGGTTATTCAATCTAGAGGAAATTGTTGGGTTAAATTCTCTCCCAGACTTTTTAAAGCCAGACTCTCATGGCAGAAGGGTTGCCAGTGTAAACTCCCAGGACTGCTGGCACCACAAGCCTTTCCATTCCCACGTGTCCACATGCTCAGACACACACAGACACACACCAAATGAGGAGTGGGCTATCTCTCATCTGGTGGCCTGAAGTCGCAATTTGAAAGACGCATTCCAGAGAAACCTGAGCTTTTACTTCGTTTGAACAACCCCCACTCATACTTAGCTAGAAAGTCCTAAAGAGAAAGTTTTCCGTTTTCTACTTTCATTACTTCTCTTCTTCTCACTGCCCCCTTGAGGCCTCTCCACCCTCGCTTTGTGCGACACTTGGACGCCAACAAACATGAATCCTCACAGTGTAAATACCACAGGACAGCTTTGTCCTGGTTCCAGATGAACACCTTAAATTCTCAGATTAGTCCAGTAACCCCTCCCTTTCTGTGCCATAGTGTCCCTTTCACCCCACAACCGACCTTTGACCTCCACACAAGCAGCATGTCCTGAGCCAGCGCTGAGTCATTGTGTCTGCGACAGGAAGTAACGACAGATGTTCCTTCATCACGTCTGCTTTGGCATTTGCTTTCTCATTTTTTTTCCCGCTGCATGACACTTTGATTTCAGAATATTCCTCCGGCAGGGTGTCTGCACATCCTTGAAAAGTCTTAAAAAAGTCTTAAATTCATGTATCTAAAATTAAGGCCCTAAAATGTCTTTAATTTTGGGGGGCAGCACTTGTTAATGTTATTTTTCAAAAATATTTTTTTAATTTTTAATTTTTTAGTTTTTTTTAATAGTATTTATTTTATATATTTATATTCAATTTATTTGATTAACATATATGTTTATGATATATTTTATTTATATGTTAATTAATATAAAGAATATTTATTTATTTATTTATTTATTTATTTATTTATTTATTTATTTATTTATTTATTTATTTATTTATTTATTTATTTATGTATTAATTAATTAATTTATTTATTTATTAAAACAGAGGCAAGCTCATATCTGTCAGCCCAGATCTTTAGTTTGAAAAAAAAAATGTGTCAGTTTGATTCTTAAAAAAAAACAAAAAAAAACCCACCTCTATTCTTTTTTCTTTTTTTTTCTTTTTTCTTCAGTAAAACAGTCTTAACATTTTTTTTCTTTTTCTTTTTTTTTTGCTTTAATCCTAGTGATTTAAATTTTCTGCATGCTGGTTAGCCAATTTGACATCATGGGTAACAGCAAATTTATTGAGCATTGGCTGGATGATGTCAGCTTGGATTGCAGTACAGCAGGATCCCCCAATCATTGGGTTTATTTACAGTGTTTTCAGCCCTAAATGTCATTTAAGTTGGCATTAAAAAGTCTTAAATGTGACTCCCTGAAACCTGCAGATACCTTCTTTTAAACTCCTCCAGAAAAAACTTTCCAACCCTTGTCTGATTTCTCTTTTCCCTCCCTCCTTACACCTTCCCGTCGAAGCATCTGTCAATTAAAGCGATGCTTCTCATATGATGCCAAGCTGAATTCCTGTGGGAGCACGCTGCCAAGGCATGTGCTCTCCGCATGATGTGTTCTGAAGCCTGGCATTAATGAAGGAATCATAGGAAAAGGCAGGAAGACCAGGACGGAAGGCAAACAGACACTTAGGTGTAGCCAGGGTGGGAGTCTATCAAATAGATTAAAGAGGGGTCAGTGTGAGAACTGGGCTCAGGAGCTTCTGATCTACTCTCTTCTTGTTTATGTTTCTGTAATCCAAAGAGGTTGAGGTAAAATATTTGGCTGTTTGCATCCAAACAAGCAGTGATCTTGACAACTTCCTGAAAGCTTAGTGCATGCTTAACATCCAGTTGTCCGTATTTAAAATGGGACATGGACAGTGTCAATCTTTAAAAGTAAACTTTTTAGGAATTTTGGACATTTTTTTAGAAAGGACAGCAACAAGTGATCAGGATTGGATCCTATGACCACTGTGACAAAAAACATGCGTCTGTGAATGTGACACAGGCTTAAGCTGTGAGGGCGACCCCTAATAGTTGATATTTTATGAAATAATATCTTACACTGTATTCCCTCTTAAAAAAACAACATAGTTTTTGCCATTGACTTTCGTTCAAAAATTTCTTGGCAGTGTTTTTTTTCTTTCCTTTCCACTTTCTCTTCTTAAAGGTAGGGTCTGCAGGTATATTTTGTTACTTGTTAGTAAACACAACATTCAAACTGGGCTCCTCCTCCTGGGCTCAGTGCCAGCAGCAGCACACACCCACAGCCTCCAACCCGAGCTATGTGAACACACTCACTAGATGAGCAACCATCTGTAGCATAGCGTTTCTACGTGGGAGAAACTCGAAAGCCGTGCACCTAAATTAGCATGTTAGCACAAGCTAATCACCGGTATTTGACACATACCTGGTTAGCAAAAAGCTAATTTGCGTCCTGTGCTGCAAGTTCTCAACCCCATTTAGGAAAGCTCATCTGTTTGGCATTTTGTTTACTTTCTACATAGCTCAGGATAGCTTCTTTAACACGCTAATCAACACGCAAAGCCACACTGAGGTAACCACACTTAGGGTTTTTGCACACTGAGTCCATTTTTTGGAAGATTTGTTTTTTGGATCCATAAACCAAAAAGACACCTTACACACCGAACCTGATGCATTTATTTTGCATTAATTGCAAAAAAATTTGCAATACATGCATATTCACAAGTCTTCATTTGTCATCAAAACATCGCCCAAAATACTTAGGAAAAATATGTCAGAAAATGTGAAAATGTGATGTTGCAAGTAGCTTACAGTGTCTCAAAGTAGTGAAACTATGCAGGAAACAAACTTACCCGTACTGAAAAAACAATGCTGGACAAAAGTTTCTGAGAAAGTGTGCAAACATGATTGACATTACATGGGATAGATTTATTTTTTAATTGTACTCTCTGTCTAGAAACGTCCAGAAACAACCAAAACATCAACATCCAGGCAGAGGAGGGGGTTTGAAGTAGACTCAGACACTGACACACATGTATAGAGACCTGTGGGAGTTGATTGAGCAGGATTAATCCTGTAAAACTTTATTTTTTAGGACATTCCTGAAGACTCTAGTGGGCATCTTCATCTCTGGCTGTCAAACTTTACCAGTAACAGCTATCCACAATTCCCATTTCATTTTTTACCAGTTGTAATCCCGTTTCATGAAAACTTTTCCACACCAGTAGGATGATTAATTCGACTCAGCCTTTACGATCTTTCCTTAACCTCAGGTTTCCACATCACGTTCCCCCTTTCTACACCCCTTCTGATTGGCTGCCTTTCCCCAAGTCCCTCCACTCTAACATTTTCCATCTATTATTCTAAAAACCGTGGCTGCACGAGGTGCTACAAAACCACTGCAGCCACAAGCCCAGCCTCTTTCCCGCTTGTCTGGAAATCTCAGAATCTGCTACTGGAATCAGGAGTGGTGTCTTTGTTTATGCTCAGCCTAATCCAGAAAGCTGGTTTCTTACAACGCTGATGTTTTTTTTTTTGTGAAGCCAGATTGCTTTCACGTCCTTTCTTTCCAAAACCTCAATGATCAGAGCGCTTGTGAGTGTTTGCCTGGAGTGTAGTCTGACCTCCACATGAGAGCACAGTCTGCTCAGAGGGCTGGAAAAGGCCGCCCTCTTTCTGGGGTCCTGAGAACACCCCACTAAAGGGATCTGTCCTGCAGATGTGCCTCACGCTGCAGCAAAATGGAGGAAACAGTAAATACTGCATATGGAGGCACACAGATGGAGACAGCACGTCATTTTGTCACTGTTTCTGTCCTAAGATGTAGAATAATCACCATTTCCAGCCTTGTGTATCTGTGACTCTTTCTCCTGTACATTCTTGTACTCCTTTCCCCCCTTTTTAATCTCTGCTGGAGCGTCTCAGCGTCTGTTAGATCAATCAGCTGTGGAGGAATGACGTGGAGGAGAGGATAGTTCGAGAAACTCTCTCAGGATCACCTGCTTAACTCATTATGCGTCTCATTCTCTGAAGTACTTCTGCTTCTAAATTCTCAGTATTTTTTTCTCTCATCGGCCCGGAGCTTGGCGACGATCCCTTCGCATTGATCCTATTGGCTTACCTTTTTGGCAACCACACACCCCAAATGTTTCCTTTGGTGCTTAAGGGCTATCTTCCCAAGTCTTCCTATCTAAATTATTGGTTTAGTCTGTATTGGAACATTGCTGTCTTGTAAAAGTACGACCTAATCAGTTTACTCTCCAGGCTCCAAAGAGAACATCCTGTCTCCTACGAGAAAACGATTACAAAATCCTGGGCACAAGCATCAGACCTTCATTTGATGATGAATTTTTGAAGCTACTTTTAACTCTCCCAACTGTTTCTTTCTGTCTCCGCCTCCACAGGTGATGTGTTCCCAGAGGACTTTTCCATCATGGCTACAGTGAAGCCGAAAAAGGGCAGCCAGTCCTTCCTGCTGTCCGTGTACAATGAACAGGGCATCCAGCAGCTCGGTCTGGAAGTGGGTCGATCTCCAGTCTTCCTGTACGAGGACCACACAGGGAAACCCGGCCCCGAGGACTACCCACTCTTCAGAGGAGTCAACCTGGCCGATGGAAAGTAGGTGGAACCGACATGGGCTTGACTAATCTCTGTAGTGACATGCACATGAGCCAGTTGAAGACTGGTGTTTGTGTTTTCTTCCCCTGTAATCACGGTCCAGATGGATGTATCAGGCTTTGATTGCAGGTTCAGTTTGTTAAGCTTGAATATGGTCTTATGTGACTGGTTTTAGATTAATGTGCACAGTTGCTAAACTTTTGGTTTTAATTTGGGATGGAAGGAAAAATCAAAATACGATATGTCTGGGTTTTTTGTTTGACAATATCAAAATTGGGATTCTTTGTCAAAAAAATCTATTTTTTTTCCAAGTTCAAACTCTTATTTTCAGATTTTGTTTATAAACCAGATTGGAAAAAAAATGTACCACTTTTCTCCAGCAGAGGGCGAAATGTTTCCCTTCGACTCACGTGATGTGCGTTTTATGGGAAAATTGGCACCTGATATAGTCTGTAGACATAAGCATCATCATTTAACTTTTTCACCTGGTCTGGTGTTAAACAAGCAAACTAAAAAACACAAAAATTGTAAATATCCAAGGAATCGCATTTGAAATTGAATCGGGACCCCAAAAATCTAATGAGAGTCCCAAAAGTAGCATGTTGTCCCAGCCTTACTTTTAATCATTTACTCACTTGAAATATGTCAAAACCATTATAGGTAGCTTAGCAACCTCAAATGTTTTGAAGATCTGGATCTAATGAACTGAAGCCTGTTTTTTACTTCTGTGAGCATGACGTACTTCTTGGTGAGGCCGCGTCCTTCTGCAATACTCCTCCCATACACATGAGGGCGGTGTGGTCTGTATGATCAACAGATTGCCCGTTTCGGGTCCCACTCACTTTTTTCTGCGAGCTTTTTCCCAGTGATTTTTGGCCTATTATGGTAAATTGAGGTCAATCCAAGTTGCTAGTCATTCACATAGCAACTATCAAAAGAAAGGACAAAGGAGGACATGAAATGTGTGGCCTATGTGCGATGATATTGTTAATTTTGTAAATACAGGGAACACAATTCCACTCAGCGGATCGAACACAGGGCTACTGGTCCATGTTGTTTCAATGCACAGTTACATTTAAGAGGAAGTGTAAAGCAGACTTCTGCGTCAAAAGTGCTGTAGCCTAGGCAACACTGTTGTTTCGAAGTAGATTATAAACCAGGTTTAACGAGCTGATGTCTGCTCCAGCTTTTGAAATAAAGCTTGCTGTGAGTCGTTTCACAGTAAAGCCCTGTTCCCACCGAGTGGTTCAGTGCGGTTCATCTCGGTACAACACCCATTTTGTGGCGTTTCCACTGACTAATCCCTGGATAGATTCCTAAATGACCGACTCGAAGAGTCTCACTGTTTGGGACCCTTCTGTTGGAGTGCCAGACTGAACCGGTCTGATACCAGAGGGTAGAGCTACAACACTGCAAACCATTGGTTGGTTGGACGACTCGTCACTTATTGTGCGACAGCAGCTGCATTTCTCCCTGCAGCACTTAGCCTTCTCTGCAACGCCACCTACCAAGAGGGGGCGCTGTTAGCTGTGGAAACGCAAACAGGATCAGGCTTAACCGATCCAAACCGCACTGATCTAAACCAGACTGCTTGGTGGAAACGGGGCTTTAGTGATGCAGATTCATCAACCACACGTGGTTCAGTCATGACACGTAACAGTTCGATAAGGTATAGCAACAAAACCAACATGGTTAAGTTTAGGAAACTGATCAAGTTTTGGACTTAATTACATTGAGCATAAGTAATGGTGTCACATAAATGTTCAAGTTTCAACTCTTTTAAACAAAGCTCTGTGTCTTGTGATTTGCAAACTTTTTTAAACATCCAGTTATTCAACATTACTGGATTTCACAGACATCCAAGCAATCAGCAAGGAAGTTGATATGTTGGACAACCATACAATTTGCCAAATCTGTCTGTGTTGGGTGTGATATCAGGCTCATCGCACTGCAATATCTGACACTATGTAGAATTAAGTCTCTGACACCAAAAATGGATTTCAAATGAGGCTCTAATCTACTATGGATGTGAATTAACTGCACCTTCTTTTTTGCAGATGGCATCGAGTGGCCATCAGTGTGCACAAGCAGACCATCACCCTCATTCTGGACTGTAAAAAAAAGACCACCCAGAAGCTGCTTCGAAGTGCCCACCCCATCATCGATAACAAGGGAATTATCGTGTTTGGAACTAGAATACTTGATGAAGAAGTCTTCGAGGTAAGAATCATATTCTGTGTTTTTTCTCCCTTATAATCTACCAACGCAGAAGCTAAGGTCTAACAGGCTTTTTGGTCGATGCTTCTTTATGAAACAAGCCCATTTGGCTGATTTAAGATCCTCTTGTGAAGTAGATCATGGTTCAATGAGATCCTCCATTCTGATTACAGTGTAGGCAAAGTGTGGCTGTGGTTCAAATGATGATCCCCAATCCCTGCCCTGAGCTTCATTTCATGGAGTGGTGATAGTGGTAGCCACCACATCCTCCGTCCACAGCTTGTAATCTCCAAACCCTGCCACCCAAGCAAACACATGCACACCATCACAAATCAAATTAACTATCACATG
Source organism: Halichoeres trimaculatus (assembly GCF_033239565.1). Taxonomy (NCBI): domain Eukaryota; kingdom Metazoa; phylum Chordata; class Actinopteri; order Labriformes; family Labridae; genus Halichoeres; species Halichoeres trimaculatus. Next base: position 5,076,247 of record NW_027437194.1, on the reverse strand, counting down.
CCATGTACTCCAAATCTGCCACAAATCAGCCTTGAATCCAGCTTTCCAACTGTGCTGCATTTGTTTGTAGTTCGAGTCTTTGCTGCCTCAGTGAGGCTATAGATTCAGCCTTAAGGTTAGATTTCTATTTGTGGTTTCACGTCTGGATTTTCTGTCTGACTTTTTTTTCTCTTTGACAAGCGCTGACAGGTTTTCATCATTACAATGAGGTTCTTTACCTTTCCTTTTCTGCTCTTTCTATGTGTGTGAAAGCTTTGTGGCTGGAGATGAAAGCCTGATGTTAATCTAACAAACGACAGGAAACTTTTGTGGGCTATTTTACTCCCTGGAGATACCTGATGTGCATCACAACAGAGGAAACTTTTCGTTTCTCCCTGCATCACTGTGAGGAATCAGAATCGGGTTGGTTGGTGCCTAAAATGGGCTTTTGTGTGGATATTTGTGCCTCCTAAACATGACCCTGTGGAGGGACACACACCACACAGAGAGGCACAAGGCACAAGGAATAGTGTTGTCTTTGTCCCGTCAGAGTTGTGCTTGTTTAAAGGGGGATTAGTCTGTGAGGCTGAGGCCCTCAATAATAATTAGTAACAGAGGCTGACTGATGTGACTGATGCTGAGCCAGGTGACCTTTAACCTCACTGCTGCTCAACGGGAACAGACAAAAAGGCTGAAATATGACATCACCGCCACTAAAGTTGGCCTGCAGAGCCAGTGGACAGATATATGATGGGGAATAAAACCCTAAATCCAAACCATCAGTCAAACAAGCACCGACAACACTAGATGGCTCAATGTCAAGAGACACAGGAAGTATCTGTTCTCGCATTCATTTCCTTATGTATGTGCAAGTAAAATATTCTATTGTTCTTCTACCGCAAAGTTGTTTCATTTTTTACTCAGTCTTTTAACTTTAGATATGGGAATGAAGATAAATTCAGAAAAAAGACAGAAAAGCAGAAGAAAGATAAACAGGAGAGAGATAGAGCACGAGCTAAAGGCTAAAAGGGCTAAACTGTTTGTGCTAATGTTGACTCCAACCCACAGTCAGCAGTTATTCTGCAGTGGTCTGTTCACACTTGAGAGTCTATCAATAAAATGAAGAGTGAGGTTACGTTAGCTCTGATTGGTAGGGATGGGCACCGAATTAGGTACTTTTATAGGTACCGACCGAATTCTGTCAAAAGTACCGGGTATTGATTCATGTAAAACCAAAAGGTACCATGTTTATGTACCTAAATGCATCCTTGTGACTGTGGGGGAGTGGAAGAGTAGGTGATTTTCCATTCTGGATATGAACACAGCATTACAAGGTTATATACTGAAGAATAAATTTGTTAAATTGAATTCTTTTTATATTTAATTATTAAACAAATTGATATTTTTTACCACATAAACACAAAAAAGTACCGAAACTTGGTACCGTTGAGTACCGGTACCGATTGCCAGGTACCGGGCATCAGTACCGTATTGTTTCAAATGTGACAGGTACTCATCCCTACTGATTGGTAGATGACTGACAGGACATGACTCACTAAGGATTCACTAAGGTTACACATTACAGACACGTCTCACAGCACCGGGCTGCTAGCTATGCTAAATATTAACAGCTACTAAACTACTTACAAACTGACAGTTTTAACTTGTCACGTTAGCCTACAGATACGTCGGAGCATCAGGCTGCCGATAGCACTACATATAGCTAGGGATGCACCGATCCAACTTTTTTGGTCCCGATACCAATACCAATACTTCGGGCATCAACCGATACTGATCCTGATCTGATACTAGTGTTAAATAATAATAACCTGCGTGCTCTACTGTGGGATAAGATTGGTGATGTTTGAGTAAAAGACAAAAATGAGTAAATATGGAATTACTGAAGTTAAGTGTTTTAAATGTTTAACAGCAGTTTGGTTAAAAAATGCCCCAGAATGTACAGAAATGACTATTTGATTGTAAAATTTTATACCTTGTAGACTAAATCATAGTTTAGCCTGAGTGTCAAGGTTGGACCGATCCTTTCCCACTGATACCCGATCTAGCTTTTAGGGGCTTGATCAGCGCCAATACCTGATATCGGCATCCCTATAAATTGCCAGCTACTACAACGTTTGCTTGTCGTCATGTTTCAAACCGTAGCGCTGCGGAACTGTACTGTTAACTACCTTAAATTTCTGAAACAAACACACACCTCACTAAACGTAATTCACAACAGTGTGTGTGAGACTCCAGGCCGGAAGGTGGCGATGCAGTCCAATCAAAACAGATCCTCCTCATAGCGTCTTTGATCAATATTTTGTTCAATATTGACAGTGTTTACTCTTCACATTCACGACAACACATTTACTGCTTAACAACTCTATTTTGACATCTTACGATGACTTTAAATGATTTTATCAAACAATTTAAACACTTAATGTAGGGATGGGTACCTTTCAGTTGTGAAATGGTTCGGTACTGGTTCAATGGTACCAAATTTCAGTACTTTTGTGTGTTGAAGTGCTAAAATAAATATCATTTTTTTAAATGATACAATCTAAATTATTTTCCATTTAACATATGTATTCTTTAATATATAACCTCAAGATGCATGCTTTCATGTCCAGCATGGAAAATCACCTATTCTTCCACTTCCACCTCTGCATCGTCACAACGATGCATTTAGGTACCTAAACATGGAACCTTTTGATTTCACGAGAATCGGTACACGATACTTTTGACAGAATTTGGTCGGTACCTATAAAAGTACCTAATGTGATACCCATCCTTACTTAAATGTTCACAATTCAAACGGTAACTTCCGATATCGATAGTTAAATTCCCCTTAGTTGAAAAGTCTTTGTATGTGGGTGCGCCTGTCTTAGCAACTGAAAGTCAACTTTTACCAATGACTTCCATTCAAAACCTATATATTACTTATCTTTGATTCACCTTTAATTTGTGCACATTTCACCCTTAAAAGCCAAAATATGGACAACAGTGCAGTTGTTACAGGAGTTTATCTTGATTTTGGCTTTGAACAATTCCAATTAGACAAACCTTAGTGATTTTGATGAGTGATAAATATTACAGAAAATATCTAAAGCTTGATTTCCAATTGGAAAACTAATTTTTGGTGGGCTTTTCTTTATTTTTAGAGTTAGTTTTTGGGCTTTTATGCCTTTATTTAGAGATGATAGGACAGCAGATAGAGTAGGAAACAGGATGAGAGTGGGGAGTGACATGCAGGAAACAGGCTGGATGAGCATTTCTATGCCTCTATGACTTCATGCTATGAAATGTATTTTTTCTTTATTTATTTTTTTAGTTAGTGGAAATAGATGTCATGAACAGTTCTGTATTTTATTGCATCATGAATCTAGAAACACAAATCCATTAAGTGGTTTGGCTAAATGATAATTATTAAACACTAAATCATTTTCCAACTGGTTGGAACTTTTTCGTATATAGGCGTCAAAACCTATTTTTAATATTTGTTCAGTTATAGTTCAACAGTTTATTTAACATCACTCAGAATTATTATATTGATAATGAGAAATGTTGTTACTTTGAGACAGAGGTGATACAGGACTGTCTTAAATCCAGCTGCCATGGCCCCTGTAACAGACTTCTTGTTCCTGTGGGAACCAGCAGATATTTAGCGAGAGATGTTTGAAGCCCTCCTGCTGTGTGTCTGCCAGTCGGGAGACAGGACAGGCTCCAGTGAGTGCAGAAAATGGAAAATATGCCACATAGTTTCCAAATTGTGCTCAGGCTCAGCTCTCTTTTCCAACCGGTCTTCCTGCCCCCTCCTCCTCCTCCTCCTCCTCCTCTAAAGGTAAAACTGATGCTGTGTTGACTTTTGCCAGACTCGGTTACCACTGAGAGGTGTTGAGCATAAAAACACACACGAAAAATGTTTTTGATGTCACTGACAGGCCAATTAGGTGAGTAGACTCCAGATCCTGTAGTTTCTCTTCAGAAAAAAAACAGCATGTTGAACAAGAAAGAGGAGAAAAGAGAAGGCAGGTTGAGTTGTTTTTGGAGGAAGCTTCTTCTGACAGCTTGAGTTTCTTGTTTTTCTTGAAGAAATAATCAAACACGAGGAGTTAAAACAAGTCTATCAAATTTTCATTCTCCTGTAGAAGACTATGCTGTTTTTATTTGTTAAATCAAGACATTAAAATGTTCAAAGAAGTCCAAATGGGGAAAAGGAAGTAGTGTTTAAACATATTTACCAGATATAAAAGACAATATATCATATATCAGAACGCTGAAAGGTCAAGCTTACCGTGAAATGTGATTAAAAAACTTTCTTTTCCTACTTTTAACAGCACTAAATCGCAGCTCTTTCCCCTGCAAACGTCTTTAGTGGACCGTTTCTCTGTATGTGCAGCTGTCAGGAGTAAAGTGGCACTTACTGTATGCTGAGGTGGTTTGTGGTTTGGTTTCTAGCACGGTTATTGTGGTCCCAAAGAGAGTTTTTGCTCTCTGAAGCTGCCAAAGTGTCGTCTCTTTCCTTTGTAGTCAGAAGAAGGGCTCTACAGTGTGTGCCAGTAAAGACGATGAAGGTAATTAAGGTGATAGTTACGCTAGCGAGGACAGGTACTTTACCTGGTAATCAATGCTCATTTGTTGCGATTGAAACAGTTATTACAGCATCAGAATGACTATAATACCCATGTTATAATCAGTCATTAAAGTCATTAAGTGAAGTGAAGTGAAGTTCATGACTTTTTAGCGTCAATCTTCAAAGCATGCATGGGTTTCCAGGTTATTTTAATCTCCTGTCGTCATGAAGAGCGTGCTCGACTTCTGCCATCTGCAGAACATATCCTCTGACTTCCTGCTGTTTCCCACCCAGAGAGTGGGTGTGCCAAAAACAACTGGAGATAATTTAATGTCCATCCCATGCTTCTAAGTAGCGTTCAATGAAGCAAATGTTTGTAGTGGGTCTTGGGGAACATGTACAGGACAGGCAGACAGTTTGGCCTCACTTAGAGGTAAACCACAGGAGACTTCAGGTGGAGCTGTGCAAACACAGTGCTTCTTGTTTGGCCTCCATTGTTGGGGCAAAAAGCAGCTGAATGTGACCTTGTCTAGTTTGAATGTGGCTCATCATAATGAGACTTTCCCATACTTGTATTTTCATTAATACCAGTTTTGGTATAGTAGCAAATTTCTGTGCTAAAGATTCTAAGTCTTTTTAAAGTGGGGATGTGATATTTATCATTTCACTAGGCTTAGATGAACAGGCCACAGAAAAGGCAATGAAGAGTGAAACGCAAGAGTTACATTTGTCCATAGTGACATTAAAAATCAAGTAGTCAACGCTTATGCTAGTGTCTAACCACGTCGGGGAAAAACTAGCTAACTTTAAAGCTCACCAGGAAGTTGTGATGAAGATATGTATGCCTTTCCAGCTGTATTGCTAAAACTAAAACCAGTAAAATTCAGCCCCTGTCTTGCTAATTTGAAGAAGTTAATGTTAGCATTTAGCCACTTCCAGCCTGTAAGTACTTGTTACAGTGAGGGAGTGGAAGAGTAGGTGATTTTCCATACTAGACATGAACACAGCATTACAAGTTTATATATTTAACAAATGTGTTAAATTGAAAAACTTTAAGATTTTATTATTGAAAATAATTATCATTACCACATTAACGCACAAAAAGTACAGAAAATTAGTACCAACTAGAACCAATACTGATTGCCAGGTACTGGGTATTGGTACCATATCGTTTCAAATGTGCTAGCTACTGTGGCTTTGCCTCCTAGGTAGATGAAAACCATTTCTAGTTTTAATTATTTTGAAATTTAACTTTTTAAGGCTCATTGTTTAACACTAGGATTGGGCAAGTCATGGTATTGGGAATCGGGCCAATACTAGCCGTGTTTCAAATTATTGGTACTCATGAGTATCGGCTGCCGATACCAGCAGCCAATACTCAAGACAAAGAAATCTTGTGTGGAGTAATTCCTCCTCGCCAGTAGTTGGCGCTACATTTCTGCGGTTTAACACCACAGCAAGTGTGCGTGGTGGTTTAACAGTTAAACTGTTATATTTTGCACTTCAGTTTATTTTCTAAAAACTACAAAAACTCTGACAGTAGTTTGTTCTATTTTGCACTTTTGCTAATTCATTTTGGACTTAATGGCAGAGTGACTGTGCTGCCTTTGATCAAATAATCTGTTGCTGTTAATTGAAATTTTATGTCCTGAAAGTAGTAGTGCTATTGGTGAGTACTTGACTGGTATCAGTCTGAAAAACGGTGGTATCAAACATCCCCATTTAATACGATTAGAAGTGACATTAACCTTTGTCAACTTTCTAGCTAATCCTTTGCTAGCTTAAGTTATGCAGCTTTTAGCTTTTTAGCAGCGTTAAAAAATTTCTAGCGAACAATAAGTCTGTTAGCTAACTTTACATTAGCTTGGAAGCTAATTTGCAGAGATTCATTCTTTACCAGTTGTTTTGGCTAGCTGTATGTAGCTTATGAGACAGCTACAGTGTAGCTGTTTATGCAGTTTTAACTTTCTAGCTAACTTAAATGTATGATTTTAAACAGCAGGATGCTAATGCTAGCTGAACAGGTATGTTATTCTAGCTCTGACCAGATGCCTCTTTTGACTTTTTTTCTCACAAAGTGATTTGTCAGATACTTTTTACTTGTTGTGTCTTTGAGCATAAGTGTGTAACAGTGTAACAGTATGATCTCTCATTTGTGGTAGTATCAGAGGTGTTTCAATACTTTTATCATTATAACAACTTCAGTTTTACTTAAAAAAAATGAAAATAAAAATGGGTCTACGTAAGAAGAGCAGAGGACACAGGAAAAAGTTGTGTGGTGCTGTGAAAACGGGGAGTTTGTGGAGGACTGAAGAAGCTGGAGCTGTTAGTTTTTGGTTGTGGAGCCAAAACTTTGGGTCACACTCTGGAAAGAATGAGGAGCTCTCTCCCCTCTGATGTCAGGCTTGAACAACATCCACACCACATGACATCATCCCCCAGTTTGTAGCCACTGATAGGCCAGCGGTCTGGACGAGGGGAGGGGTTGTCTGAATGTGGGTGAGGGGTGATAAAACGGAGACGATGATGGTGAAGAAAGTGTGATGGGCTTGAAAAGTCGAGGTTAGGAGGAGGTGAATAAGAGCTCAGGGATGGAATGAACGTGGGAGTCGGGATGATAAGAGGAGCAGTGTCTGGATGGAGCCAGTCGAGGGGCTCCCAGGTTTTTAAGCAGAGCCAGGAAAAAGCAGTAAAAACATGCAGCACATGAGATTGATGCTCGTTATGAGCTTAATGTTGTCGTGGCATGATGAGATTTAAACATCCTGTTTTCTCATCTTTAGCTCAGGAGTTTTCCTAATGTTCAGTCAGCACTTTTTAAATTTATAGTTCAGGTTTTTTCCGTTATCTGAGGTAAAGATGTGTTCGCTGATAGAGGTTCTCCTGATTTATAGTATGTGTACTAAGACTGTGTTTAAGCGTTGTGTGATGAGTAGATGATTTTACAATATGACTTGATAGTTTACAAAATTGTTCCATTTAGCAGGATTAGATCAATATAAGATACAAGCAATGCAACAATACATGACACAATACAGCATTATGGATGGGTCTAACAGACCACCCTTAACTTTTCTTTTAGTTTTTTCCTTTATTAATCAATTCATTTATGTATTTTTCAAGAATCTGTTCAAAAGAAATATTGTAAAAATGTGTCACTTAATTCTCGATTTGTTATTGTTAGATGCCCTGTCTTTATAAAATGAGCTAGATGTGGGGATCTTTTATCCTACTGGAAAAAAAAACAAAAAACAAAAGAAAATACTTAAACTGTGTTGTGAAATATTCAACCTCATGTTAAACCGGTAGGACTGATTTTGGGGAAGACTATATATTTTTATCTTTTATTTAATGTTGCTGCTCTTACAGCCCGTAATAAATGGAAAGTGGCAACTAAGATCGTGAGATCACCCAATCAGAGGCACAGCTCAGGTCACGTGACCGACAGGCGCCCTATAGCTGTACGCAAAGCCTTTGCCACTACCAATATGGCCGCGATCGTGCTTCACTTTCCATTTCAGAAACAGTCGGGTGACGTTGGGGAGACTATGTTTTATACAGTCTATGGCTAAAACATTATGAAATACAACCAAATGTCAAGAGAGAAAAACTAAACAAATACGCTTTAAAACAGTAGTATCTCTTTATGTATAAGTAAATAGTTATCTAACTATGGTAATTTAAGGCCCACCCAAAACTGGTTTGGCCCACTTAAAAGTGAAAACCTGGCGCCATCCCTGTTTGGAGATTGGTGCATAGATGTTAACAACTTGTGATATGTTATCCTAACCTTGCAGAGTTTGCGCTGCTCTTAGTTTTCATTTATCTTCTTTTTTTAAAGAGTTCCCGCACTTCGCAATCGTCATTCTTGATTTGGCCCTAAATCCTCAAACCTGTTGACTCCTGGTCTGACTCCATTTATTATGTCGGTTTGTTGCTGTAGTCATATTAAATACAATCTGATTTGGACTTGGGTTGGTTTTGGATACTATAATACCAATACAATGAAAACCCCCAAACATGGTGCAATTACATTGAATTAATTTAAACTTTATTAAGGTATAGGCATAGAGCAGTCAACAAAAAGCACAAACAGACAGAACTTATTGCACAGTTCATTTCAGAGTCTAATATTTAAAATGCCAAAAATCCTTCAAGAAGATAAAAAAGTAAAACAATTTCTCAGATAATAAAATACTATAAAGCTAAGATACTGAAATATTAAAGTGATAAATAAATACTTAAAATATAATAAATAATTATTTTATTTCATTTATTTTATTTTTTTTACTTTTTATTTATTTTTTCCCCCAAAAAATGATACTTTATTTCATCAGATTTTTTTTCAAATTATTATTATTATTACTACCACATTTTATAAGAATGGTCAGACAACATGTTATACTTGTCTTACTGTTTTTTCTTACTTCTGAAAAATGAATGTAACTTTGTCTAGCTGCAAAACATATTCTAATTTTGTGTTGAATAAAAATTTAAATACAAAACAATATATAATAAATAAATGAAAAACCCTGAGTACTGGAGGACAAGAATAGGGTTTAAAGTCGTGTAAAGTGAAGTGTGGAAAAGGAGCACATACACCATGAATGCGGTCAAGGTTGGGAAAAACCAAAGTAAGACACCAAGAATGCGCCTCAGTCATCTTTTACCCAGAAGCTAGTTGGGTTAATGGGTCTGTCGTGGGCCTTTCAGAGGTGTTTGTTGGTTGACCTACTCTCAAACTTCCATTAGTATTTATTTGGAGCACAGGCTGCAAAAAAAAAAAGATCATAAAGTTCAATCAACACCTCCTTAAACCGTTTAGACTATTAGAATAGTTTTTCCTCTGTGTACCCAATTCTCTTGCAAGTGAGCTCATTGTGCTGCAAAATCGAGAGCAAATGTGTGTTTTTATTGTGGAGCTGAAGTCTTTCCCACAGATAAAGTAGAGTCTGTGGGGACGGGGTGCATTTGAGATTAATTTGAGAGGCATTCTGACTCAATATGCGAGCTTCAATCGGTCCCAGCTGGATACAGTAATCCATCTTGGTACATCCATTGTGGGAGCGTTACTCATCCTGATAATGGATTATTACAGATTTTAAAGGAGAAAACTCAGTGAGAATGGAGCTGCAGTGTGTGTTTTGAATGGGATAGTGTGTTATTATTTAGCTAATGTGTCTTAAACAAAATCAGACGAGGCTTTGATTGTAATCCTGTGCTGTGGCTGTGTTTTTATCTCGTCTAACGTAGATGTCATGCTTGACTGTCAAAGCATACTGCCTCCATACATCCAGGCTGAATCACTGGAGGGAAGATGGAGTTTCCAACATGGATAATTAAGAGAATTTCCTTAACCCATGTCAGATGTTTGTCTTTCACCCCCTTCCTTCTGTTATTCCTCGCCTTGAAGTGTGCCCTCAGCACTTTTTGTGTAAAATTCACCAAATGGCCAAGCCAAACACTCAGAGTCTACGTCTGTCAGAGCCAGGGAGACGCTCTGGTTTCCACCACCCCCAAATGAACGGGAAATGGGAATAAGAGTGCCAGGAGTCCTGGGAGACGCTGAGTTAAAGTCTGGTACAGGAGGGGGGTTGCGATGGGGGAGTGGGTAGCAGACGGTTGGGGATGATGGGGAGCTACAGATGAGATCCAAAAACAGGGCGAAGAAGAAGAAGAGGTGAGGCAAGGTGCTGTGCTGAGGATAAGTAGGGTGGCAGACAGGCCTGTTGCTCTTGGCAGCTGTTCTGAGCGATGGGATTTAGCCGCAGTCTGGAGGGGAAAGCTCACTCTCCGTCTGCCCAAAGTGGAGTTGAATTTGTCTGCAAGTGTTTCTTAACATGTTAACTGCATGTGTACTCCTCCGTTTTTCACATCCATGTGTGATTTTGTGTGTGTCCGTGCTGATTTATGGCCCCTGTGTGGCAGCCTGACCTCCGCAATGTGTTGTTTGGTTTTTGCGGTCAGGTTGGAGGTTGCCCAGGCTCGGGAGCTGCGAGTGCGCTGGTGTGGGCTGGCAGTGGGACCAAGGCCTGGCTCCGAGCTCGGGGGTGACTGTGTAAATATGTTGTGAAAGTATCTCCCCCCTCCTTTAGACCTCCCAGAGTCTTATCCTGCTCTGAGGGGGCCCTCCTTTCCAGTTTTCCTGTGCTGAAATATGACCAGAAAAGTGATGAGAAACTGGAGTTTTTCTGCTTAAAGCTGCTCTTTAAAGCTTTCTGCGGGGCGTTAAATGCAAACACAGTTGTTATCAGGTGTCCCAGTGGATTTAGAGGAATCTCAGGAGCTGGTGTCTGCTGTTTATTTCATGCTTTGGTGCTCTAAGCCAAGAAAGTGCAAATTTCATGGGACGCTGAGCCCGACCCCCCTAAACTGACATCACCCTGAGACCTCTCTGAAAATAACCCTTTGTCGGCTCCTGTCTCCTTGTACTTAAAGCACGAGTGTGAGCTAAAGAGTTGCGATGGTTTTGTCGCTCGTTAGGCTGTAACCTCCACCACACATTTGTGAAACATCTGCAGAGTTGTGATGCTTTGAAAAAGCGCAGATATTACTTCCCTTCCCATGCATGAAATCTTTTTATTCAGAAGGGGGAACACAATGAACTCAGTCCACCCTGCATGATTGTAGGTCAGGCTCAGATGGAGACAATGTTTGGCTCCACGCTCACTGGAGCACTCTCCTGCCCCCACCTGGACACAAACAGAACAGAACATCCAGCAGGGGTAGACGTGTGTGTGTGTGTGTGTGGGGGGGGGAGATTAACAGGGTGAGGTCCAGGAATGAGAGCCAGAAAGTTGATTCCACATCACAGAAAAACAAATACAAAAAGAAGAGTCAAGTCTCTGGTTTTTCAGTGTTGGTGTGCCCAGATGCAGCGCCGTAAACACCCAGGGATTAAAGTGTGTATGCCTCAGTTTCCATATTATAAAGTATGTGAACTGTGCACTTCTCCTCCTGAGTGTGACACGAGGCGAGCGTTGGCCGGCAGGAGAATCGTATTTCAGCCAAAGCGAGGGAGATGCTGACAGCAGCAGCTCTGTTATTGTCTGAAAATTCCCCCTTAAGCACCACTCTGATGTGCCACATGATGCTCCAGAGTGAAAAATGTCACCGTCCCCTCTTGAATGGGAAAGATGATTGCATGTCTTTTACGGTTCCCTGTGGCGATTGGGTGTGATTCGATAATTTCAGGGGCTTTTTTTCCCATGCGTGTGCTGTGTGCTGTCTTTGGGTGTGGGATCGTGTCGCTGTATGTTAATCATTTCGCACAGAGCACAGTTTATCTCTACTTTGTGTGAAACCCTTTGATTGTGACTTTTTAAGCCACTGGTTAACCAACCACCTTCATTACATCCTGAATCCCTGACTCTGCACAAGCTGCAGTTAAACCGCCAACCCATGCCATCATCATAAAGCGATTGCCTCTTTACACAGTAATGGAGTAAATATCTCATGCTTTCGAGTGCTGCTGGACCGAGTTAAGCATCCAGCAGCAGAATACCAAATGAGAGATTTGGCACTAGCATACAGCTGGACTACAGTAAAGGAATATTTAGTGCTTCCTTACATCTGTAGCAGCAGCTTATATAACACCAGAGTTTGTGAAGTGACGTGAAGTGAAAAAAGGAGCAGCTCTGGCTCGAAGAAAGGAAATCAGAAACAGCTCTGGTGGTTGTCACGGCAGATCAGGACTTTGACAATAGTTTCTCTGTGTAGGTGTGCGGTATTTCATGGCAATGCGTGCGCTGTATGTTTATGTGTGTGGAGGGAGGAGGAAAGGAAGAAAGGTAGCACTTTTGACGTGATGTAGGTTATTAAATACAGGACTTTTTCAATAGTTAGGCTTTGTCGAGTATCAGGAAGTGCCTCTGAAGATGTTTTTTCAATGAGTTGCCATCTTGCTTTAAAGGAGCCTTAGCTACGCCTTGCTAAAGCTGGGCATGCTCAGTGTAAGCTAGTCAAAAAACAATCCAAACTGTTTTTGTCTCCTTGTATAAAAGTATTTCTGTTGTCGCCTATTGGTTTGGAAGCCCACAACAAAGTAGTTAGCTTGGAAACACAACTAACAAAGTATAAAATCTTTCCTCTCTTATTTTGACTTAATTGTTTTTGTACTAAGTTGTAACCATGTGTGCTTTTGAAACAGCCTCAAGTGGAGCTACACTTGGAGCTTTCCCTCATTTCATTCACTTCTCAAGACTAGAGCTTGCCATTTTTTCGAGAATCCCTCTGCTATAGCTAGCTAGCTAACTCGCTAACTTTTGTCCTTGAATAAAGCTATGAAACCTGTAGTAGTCTGGCATTTAGCCACCCTGGAAAGTCACTCTGTCGCTTGCTGGAAAAATCATCTTTAGATGTGTATGTATGTCAGATAGTCTCTCTTTTAAGTCTTTGTGAGGATTTTCCAAAGACTCTTGACTCAATTCTAAAACTAGCTTGTTGCAACTGTAAAAGTAGCTACTGTTATGTGGCTGTCTGTTCTTTAACTTACCTCTTCTTTGCTGACATACTGATCTGAACTTTCACAAACTCCAGCCACCATGATGTCCCGCACTACTCGGACTTCAGAGTCAGATTTCCTCTGACCTGAAAACAGTTGGCATTTAAGATGACCAATCAGAAAGAAGGAGGTTCAATGCCCGCCCCCGTGACAACAAGCATGTAGACCAGGATCTCCAACTCCTACCCTGGAGGGCTGAGAGGCTGCAGGTTTCCATTCCAACCAAAAACTCCACCAGCGGATTTCATTGATTACTCCCTGCTCTCTGCTTGAAGGTGAGGTAATCAGTGAAATCAGCTGGTGGAGTTTTTGGTTGGAACAAAAACCTGCAGCCTCTCGGCCTTCCAGGGTAGGAGTTGGAGAACCCTGATGTAGACAGACACCGTGAGTGCTGTGCTGATTATGCTTTCTACGCTTGCTCAGATTAGCATTTTCCTTGCACCATAGTCACCATGGCAAAGACTTGATAGTCACGAGTAGGGATGGGTTGCTCTCAATATGGTACTGATACCCAACGGTACCAATTTTGTTAATTTTGTGTTTGTTAATGTGGTAATAAATATTTCCGTTCAACATATTTGTTTCTCAATTTTTAAACTTCCAGTGTTGTGTTCATGTCCAGCATGGAAAATCGCCTACTCTTTGGAATTTAGTCAGTAACATAAAAGTACATAATTCAATACCCATCCCTAGTCACGAGGCTGCTGCTCCGCAAAGCTTGGATCATCAATTTTTTTTCTCCAGATTCAACCAAATGATTTAGGAAAATAATGTAATTGCTACTTTTTTGGACCAGTATTGTAATTAAGAAAGCAATTTTTTATTGGTGGGGAGACATTTATCTTCTGCATTATTCACTAAACGCAAGCAATAAATCATTCTATGTTATGACCAACATAAAAAAACCATACTGTCAACATATAAACAATTATTTCCTGTAGGCCAGGCTTACATGTTATGATGAAATGAGATTAACTTATGCATTAATTGATATGAATAACATATCTTTATCCAATTGTTACAATCACAGTAGAATACTGAGTGATAGATTTAACTTCAAGCCTTGTAATCACGTAATATTTTTGCCAAAAATAACAAACATATTGACTTTTGCTGGTTTTAAAAGATTACGAGTAAAGCTGAAACAATTCCTCGAATGATTCGAGGTACTCGAATACAAAAAATACTCGAGTAATTTTCTCTGCCTCGAGGAATCATTTGATTTTAAAAAAGATCAAAGAGTGGTTTTTCAGATAGAGCTGAGGCCATATTAAGAGAGTTTTCAGACCCCTCAAGCTACCTCTTATACAAAATATCAACTAGCAACAAAGCTAGCTTCTTTTCTGGAGTTTGGAGACGAATGGGTCATTCTACGAAACCGGTGCCATTTGGGTCTGCAACATTTGATGAGATGTACAAGGCACAAAAAATGTGTCAAAGTGTGTTTACAAATGTTGGAGCTACCAAAGCAAGTGCTCTTATTGACATGCTGTATCAGAAAATTCTATTTCTTAAAGAGAAAAATTTTCATTTGAAAAATAACTGCTCTTTAACTAAACAAAAATGTATTTTATCCGATTACTCGATTAATCGATGGGATTTTCAGTAGAATACTCGAATACTAAAATATTCAATAGCTGCAGCCCTAGTTACGAGTAGAAGCTACGATATCCCCTCAAGATCTGCGTACATTAAACTTTTTCTTTCAATCGATTACATTTTCAGCCCATAATGAATGCTGTGTTGTGTTGAGAGCAACAGCTTTTACAGAGGCTATAAATAAATCAAGGAATAAGTTAATTTTTTATAGACCTTTAATGGGTTCATTTGGTGGAGTGTCCCCCTGCTGGCCGTTAGAAAAAGTGCTGTTTACGGCACCTCTGCTTTTGTCTAACTTGATAGTTCAGCGTATGTCGTCTTCACTGTCCATGGCTTTTCGTTTACAAGTTTTTAGAGATTTTGTATCAAGTTGAAAATGTTGCACCAGTGTCAACAGCACTCTTGGTAATTTGAATCATAGTTGAAGAGGGTTTGTTTCTTACTCACCCATCCATCTGCTGTTGGTTTTATTAGAATCTGTGCTCCTGGATTTCATTTTTATAGACTAGAACTCTGAACACAAATAAAACTTTAGGCTGCTAGAACTATTTGTGCTGAAAAGTCCAGCTCCAGCTTCTTCTTCTCCTCCTCATCCCTTTTCCCCTCTCACATGCCTTTGGCTATAGACTCAGCACAATCAGATGCAGCTTTTTCCAGCCTGAAAAAGATCCTTCTAAGAGCACAGGCTTCTTCTTTCCAGGCATGCACACGACGCTTTCTTTTCTCTGTGTACATCCCGCACATCATTAAACACATTCTGCTGTCAGTCGCTGCGAGGATGTTCTCATTAATGCTTAGGTGTATGATTAATCATCTCATCTCAGCACAATGTAAGGATCACACTGCTCCTGACATTCCTTATGGCAGCTCTGGGAGATGGAGAAAAGAGAGTGGTGGGAAAAAGAGGAAGAATAACTGGAGAATGTGAGCAGAGAAAGCAGACGTCAGGGCTGTTTTGTTGTGCAGCAGGCTTATTCCTTATTGAACGTGACCTCATTTCAAACATTGAATTCCCATCATCCTCTTTTGCAGCAGCTGCGACAGGCCGCCTTGCCAGGAGGAGAAAGACTGTCACAGTGATAGCAAGTTAGGGCTGAGAGGTGGCCAGTTAAAAGTTTCCTGGGAGATCTGTGATGGCTATTCCAGGCAGGAGGAAGTATTGGGATTTGCTTTCCTGCATCTCCACAAAAAACCCTGCTGATAACACAAGCCAAGACTGGATCTTGTGGGGTGTTTTGCAAGGAACCGAGAAGATGAGTGTATGGTTAGACCACAAACACAACTCGTTCCTGTTTGTCAGTGAAGAGCTGGGAAGACGTGTTGATGGGGGCTTAGATGTTTTGGCAATTGCGCGTAATTAAAAACACTTTTTTCGGTTTCTTCACATAGTTGCGTTGCTTCATGATTCCCATACCCCTGTGAAATATATTTGTTTCGTCTTGGTTGCCATTGCGCTTGATTGATGTGGGATGACATCATTGCATTTGGAGGAACATGTTTGGATAGATAGGACACAGCCTTTTCACCGCCTTATGCATGCTGTTCAGAAACATGTGGCAAACACACACACACTCACACACACACCCAGTTCCCTGTGTAGCCTGGGGATCCTTCAGAGCCGTTTCCTCCTCACTCTTGTTCTCTCCTGCTCTGTTCAGCCTCCTCTGTTGTCTCCTACTCTGGTTTTCTCTTTCTCCCATCCTCCATCAAGTGGACTAAGTGTATGTAAACACTCTTTATGTCAAACAGCTCAGGTCAGCTATCTGTAAGTGCAGGTCTGCTCATGTTTTTGGAAGTTGATCCATTTGTTTCTCAAGAATCAGCCCAAAGGCAGAATCACTCCCAGCCTCATGCGGATCTGGGGCAGCGTTTACTGTACGGAAACCGTTCCAAAAAAATTAATCTGTGCAAGGATGTGTTTTTTTCATCGTCCACAGCAAAATGAAGTCAGTTCTTCCATGTTCTCTTGTTTGCTGAAAAGTTTTTTTCATCTCTCTGTTTGCAGTTTTGATTTATACTGACACTTCTGGACTGTGGACAAAGTTCTTCATCATTTAGTCATCCTTAGCTTCCCCCTGGCTTGACCTACTTTCCCCATTTGCCTGTTTTGCATGTGCTAATGCTTCACACAGCTGTTCTCCTGCATCTTTTGTTTGTTTATATTCTGTCATATTTTCCCCATCAGGTCACAGAGTGTGAGAAGCGCAGCCATCTCAGTCTCCATTTGTTTGTTTGTTGATTTACACGAATGACTTGTGTCCACTGAGTCTAATGACTTCCTGTTTCTTGTGCCTTTCAGGGAGACATCCAGCAGCTAATGATTGTAGCAGACCATCGGGCTGCCTATGACTACTGTGAGCACTATAGCCCGGATTGTGAAGTGCCTTCACCTGACCAGCC
Source organism: Halichoeres trimaculatus (assembly GCF_033239565.1). Taxonomy (NCBI): domain Eukaryota; kingdom Metazoa; phylum Chordata; class Actinopteri; order Labriformes; family Labridae; genus Halichoeres; species Halichoeres trimaculatus. The sequence goes on along the minus strand of NW_027437194.1, from coordinate 5,059,193 downwards.
TCAGAACCAGGACCCCAACACAGATGAATATGTGAGTAGACAGACCTTAAGTTTTTGAGACTTTAAACCACTGTAGCCTCTCAAATAACTTCCTACATATGAAAATAACTGTCTTACTTATGTAGCAGTCAGTTATTTATCTGTTTACACCAGCAACCACTGGTTTGATTAGTTTTAGGCGGCAGTTGTTCAGTCTTTGTAACTTTATGATAATATAAAGATGGCTAACAATACAGAGCCTTTGTTTAGCATCATAGTCCTAGCATAAAAAACAAATAGCTACATCTTAGAATGTGTTAGCTTAATGCTAAGTGTAAGAAAAGCAAACAAGTTGCAAAAAATTAGCAATAAGGGAACCTCAGTGTTTGTTAGCTTAATGCCAACAATGATAAAGACGGAAAAGCTTCATTTGTACCACATGTCTGTTTTAGTTGGTGAGTCATTTAGCTTTTTAGTTCTAAAGAGTTAGCTTCCACTACAGAGTCATTATTTAACATTATAATATTGTTAGCTTTTAGCACCAACTGGGTTATCTTAGCAAACTGTTGACTATAATCTAGGATAGCAAAGCTATTTCCAGTTATTTGTTGAGGGCAAAATTAGCTCCATAATTTTAATGCTAGCATTAAAGAGCAGTCTTCAGCGCTCTCTAACTGCAACAAACAGGGACACATTTGTATGTGTTAGCTAAATGATAGTTTCAGGCTAGTAAAGCATTTTGTAACACTGTTCAATATGTTTGTATTCAGGTTTGTGGGAAGGAGGGAGGGATAGCGCTGTAATGATTAGAGATAGACCAATTAACGGCTGGGCCAATAATTGGCATTTTGAAGCATATCAGCATCTGCCTTTTTTTTAATCCAAGGGCCGATAAGAAACAAATTTAAAACTCTGCTGTAATCACTAATAAGTCCCCAGCACTGTCCCACCAACAGAACCATCTGATTGGTTACAAACAGAGCCATAGCTTGGGAATCAGCCAATCAGCAGTGCAGTTATTACAGTTATTGCAGTCACATTGAAATTTTGAAAAACTTTATTTACTGTGGAAAACTTTAGCTATTTATTTTTTCAAGTTTTCATTTAACTTGATAAAACATTCTGCTAAGCCTGGGAGCTGTTCAAGAAAAACATGCTTAAAGATATTTGAATGAAGTTAGGTGTTGGGGTCGGCTTCAAATATCAGTTATCGGCCTCCTCGACTACAAATAATCTGTATCGGTTTCGCACTGAAAAATTCATATTGGTCTGTCTCTTGTAACGATACAATTTTGGCACAGCTAGCTAATGTCAAAGAGCTATCGTTTAGCAGTGCATTCCTAGCGTTCAAAAAGTAGCCTATATTTATCACACCTATTAATTTACAGCTGTGGATTGATGACTAGCCCCAGAATGTTACAGTACAACCTAACATTAAAGAGCCATAGCTTTTGAAATCACCTCTGTATGTCAGCTAAGCTAATTCAATTATGAATAGACATCTTCTGACAAGATGCTAACTCTGCTATCTGAAAAAAATGATTATTTATTGTTTTGTGACATTAAAAACAAAGGATTGAGCTACATTCTAGTTTTTGTTTATGACTTGACAAATTAGCAAACATCGACGTTGTAGTTGTGGTAATTTATGTTAGCTTCTTGCTAGCCTAGCTTGTGTTAGTGTAATATTAAAGAGCCATAGCTTTTAAAACAAATCATGTCACCTCTGTATGTCAGCTAAATGCTAACTAATTTATGAATAGCAAGCTGTGTTTTTGTTCAGCGCTAGCTAGCTAAGGCTACAGAGCTATGATTTAGCAAGAGCAAGTATGTTATCCAGCTCTAACTCTGTGACCAGTTAAAATAAATTGTACAGGCAGAGCTAAGCTGGTGTTTAAATTTGATTTTCTAAAAGATAAGACCATTGATTTTCACTTAGCTTGGGCGGATGCTTCATAATTTGATAACTCGGATTTCAAATTTTCATTTCATTTTTACTCTTATAAGCCAAATTTCCTGAGGTTTTACATGCAGCCCTTCTAAGCCAAGGCCATCACGTTTCCTTTTACTGAAGGCAAGAGATTTTTTCTCATGGCCGACCCTTCCCAAGGAAGTGCATTTCCTCTAATCCATAATTGTCTCTAAAGCTCACATCAGATCTGTGGACCCTGTGCTGAAAAGAGCTTCTTGGCTTATGCAAGAAAGCCGCACTCTGCCAGAGGAAAGTGCTGAGTGGGGAAGAATGGAGTTATCAGTTAGTTAATAATGTGCAGGAATGATGTGGTGCCTGCCTAAGCCTGCATCTCTGCACCATGCTTCCCACTCTGAATACCAATCAATGTGTGCATGTTAAGTAAAGGAGTGTCAGAGAGGTGTTAAGAGATAGACAGGAAGCTCTTCCTCTTGACCTTTCCCTCTCCCTGGGGCTTGAAAATAACTCTGTTTTTTTTCTTTTCCTAAAGACAAATTCATTAAGAAAGCAAAAGGAAAGCAATTTGTCATTCAGGGGTAACAAGTTGTAACAGGGGGATGCAGCATGAGGTTTCCAAAGTGGAAGGCATTCCTGTGTTGATACTGATCGATGGCCAGTGTGTTGCACATTTATCAGCAGGCCCCAGCAGCAGAAGAGCCGTGGATCATATTTGGATTTTAAACTGTCTGTGTCTTGTTTCTGTTCTTCAGAACAACCGGGAGGACAACTACTATTATGAATACCCCTACTACGATGATGTCGAAGGCAGATCTTATGATACGGATGCAGAGACAACCACAAAAGTAGTCAAGGTAGTGGAGCATATATCTTTTTATAAAACATAAGTGTTCTGCTTCATATGTACTAAGAAAAAGCTCTATCCTTCACCTCTTTTAGGCGACAGATGGAGACGGTGTGGCGTCCGCAGTCGAGGAGGTTTTGACCAGTATCGGTGGCACCGGTGGCAAAGTCACATCCATCTCCACCAGCTCATCTTCCAGCTCATCTGGCGGCTCGTCCTCAAGCTCCTCAGGTACCGCGACAGCTGATGGAGATGCCTACGGAGAGGAGACCAACCCTTACGACAGCTACAGCTACTATGAGGGCTACTACGAAGAGTCCACGGCCTCGCCTGACGGGGACACGTCCAGACGCGTCACCATCACCAGCAGTGGCACCAGCACTGGTGGCGGCACAGGAGGAGAGCTGGGTTTGGGAACAGGGGGGAAGATCGATCTGGATGCAGGGGCTACAATCAAAAGGGTCATCACCAGCGGAGGAGGAGGAGGAGGAGGGTCCTCAATAACCATCACCAGCAATAAGACATCAGTAGGTTGACGTTAATTACACGGGCATTTCAACTGTTGTCATTAATGACTGCTGAAGGTCTAATGGAAGCAAACATTTAAAACTTAGTACTTTACCATAACTCTATTCACTGTTGATATCAATGCTTTCAGAGCCTTTAATCCACCAATCCACTAGGGGGCAGTAAAGCTGTCAGGAATCAATTTAAAAGTACCAAAGAGGAGAATAAATGCTTTGTTTGAAATCCTCAAGAGCTGGCACTTTAAGAAGAAGAAGAAATCGAACCGAGAAAAGCTGACGATGTATGATTTCATATTTTAATGTTATGCTAGAAAGCAGCATAAGGGCCTGTGCACACCAACAGCAACGGGAATAATCATTGTCTTTGTAGTTTTTAGGTCTTTTGTCGTAAAGAACCAGGTGTTGGGGCACGAACACAATCAAGCGGTCCACCATGTTGGATGTTTTGGCATGTGACATGTCAGCAACGAGTGTTTTGATTGGTCGTATGTGTACCTGTCCCAGGCAAAAATTTGGAAAAATCAACCTTGGTCCAAAAAATAAAATAAAAACAGTGGGTTAAAAAAAAAATGTGCGAAAAATACGCCCTTGGTGTGCAAAGGGCTTAAGGTTTAAGCTAGCAAATGCCAGATTACTAGTTACACTAACAAAAGCTAGGTTAGCAAGAAGCTAACAATAATTACCGCAACTACAAAGTGAATGTTTGCCAATTTGTCAAGACATTAACAAAAACTAAAATGTAGCTCAACCCTTTGTTTTTTTATGTCATAAAACAATAAATAATACATTTCTCAGATAGCAGAGTTAGCATTTTGTCAGTGATAGAGAAGCCACGCCCCATTTGTACCCGGCTTTATCTTGAGTTTTGCTTAAAATATGACCTGGATTTACAAAACAAACATTTTGTTTATTTGGAAAATGCATCAGACTTGGGATTCAGAGAGTTTAATCTGTAAGTAAATGTTTGTAGCCAGCGAGATTCCCCCTGCTGGCCATAAGTGGTAATGCAAGTTTAATGGCTTTAATTCAACAGTAAGTAGGTTAGCAAAGAAATTTTGTTTCAATGAGATTTAAAAATGATTAGCTTTCCTATATCACATCACAGAAAATAACAAAGACTTCTGTTTTTTCAAAGGTCGATGGAGGCTACGATGACTACAACAACGCATATGATTATGGCGAAGAGACCGTTGACATCGGTGGTGGCGGCAGCAGCAGCACAGTCCTCATTAGCGGAGGTGGCGGCGGTGGCAGCAGCAGCACCATCCACCTTGGCGGCGGCGGCGGCAGCAGCAGCACGGTTCACATCAGTGGTGGTGGAGGAGGCAGCAGCAGCAGCAGTACCATCCAGTTCGGAGCTGGAGGAGGCGGCAGCAGCAGCAGTTCTACCGTCACCATTGGCGGCGGAGGTGGTTCTGTGTCCGTAGGAGGCGGTTCGGTCTCTAGCGGAGGGTCTTCCTCTGCTGGAGGTGGATCTGCCAGCGCTGGTACCGGAGCAGGAGGGTCCATTGCCACAGGAACGGGTCTGGGAATTGATGGTGAAGGTGACTACCTCGATGTGTTCAAGGAGGATGCCCTCCCCGACGACTACTCCGACCTCTACGACGACTTGGGCGACCTGGATTACGGTGTCAAAGGAGACAGCGTCCTTCCTGCTCAGACTGATGAGTACTACACACAGGTGACGAAGAACGCAGGGGAATCACTCGAGGATGGGGAGATTGCTAAAGAGGAGAGGGGTCTGATTGTGTTTGTTTTCCTGTGCTTGGTGTTTAGGAAGGCGCCCGCGGCGAGAAGGGACAGAAGGGAGAGCCTGCTGTTATTGAGCCTGTGAGTACAACATACGAGTGCGACAGATGTAGACTGCATGTGCCTGTGTGCACATGGCTGCGCTGTATGCATGGTTGTTTACATTCCCGAGTACACACGAATGATCCACTTCTAAACAGAATCCAGCCCTCCCTCCTGAATGAAAATCCCCGATCCAAACACGCTCCTCAAGGCCTTTAAGACTCTTCTCAGAGTGACGCTGAGCAAGGCCTCGCTCCTGGCTGGTCATCGAGACTGCAGGATAAACATTTGGAGAACAGCCATGCAGGGATGGTCAATAATCTCTAAACACAGAGTGGGTCATGTGTAAACACAGGAAGAATGGAGGGAGGGGGAAGAAGCAGAAGAAAAGGGAGCAAGAAAGACTTTTCGTACCCTCTTTGCCAAAAACTTAGGCTTTCATACACACACAGGTGGGAAAGATCCAAACCTAATTCAGACACTCGTGTATAAAAACAGGTAACAGTGTGAAAACTGGAGCAACACTGCTTCTAAGGTAAACCACACACATAGTGGCTTCATGTCTCTGATTCAGCTGCAGCTGCTTCACTTCAAACAAGATGTCACCAAGCTCTGCTCAGTATACAAGTCTCCATGACGGAGTGTCTTCATGTTTATATGTCAGAGCGAAAAAAAAGTGTCTACCTCCCCTCCACACACACATCCCCACCCAGAGTCTGTAGAAAAACGCAGACAGAAACAAACACACGAACACTTCGCCCCGGCTTCCCACAACAACCTGGGGAGCGTTCAAGATCATTAACTGTCTGTTTCTGAAGGAAACGCTCATTGGGTACAGTTTGGGGATGAATGAGAAAAGAGCTGAGATCCCTTTTTGTACATTTTATAACTAAGCTGGGATAAAGTGTGGGATTCAGTCCTCGTAACAAAGCAGGAAACCAAAATGTCACCACAAGAGCAAACAAACAAAGCAATATCTCTGCAGCCGCAGAGCTGCAACAATGCCTCTGTGAAAACATGATGAACAGAGCTCCTTTCTGTCTGTGCAGAGAAATACTGTTAAACAGACAAGGAGACCAGAAGCATGAATTAAAAACATCACTTCTTTTTATCTCAATGTTTATTTTAACTTCTATTCTAAAAGATTGGGATTTTTTTTTACTTTAAAAAGTGATGAAGGAGCAAAAATCTTCACACATCCACCCCTCGGGCAGGATTTGGATAGAGACAACAAAGTCCAAAATATCAAAAGAAAGTTCCCCCGTAGTGGCCAACTTCTAGAAAGAGGAACTTTTTTGCAACACTTTGGTCATACACTGTAAAAAACTGAAATCTTATCAAGTGTTTTTGTCTTATTTTCAGTAAAAAATGTCTTTTTAGACTTGATATGGGTGACATTCGCCTGACCACTCCAGAAAAATGTCTTGTTTCAAATTATTTAAAGACAAAAATGAGGTCTGAATTTCTTGTAACAAGAAAAAAGATCTGCCAGTGGGGTTTTAGAAATGTGCTGGTATTAAAACATTATTCTAATCTTGACGAATGGCAGATTTCTTTACTTGTGACATCCAATTCAGACCTCATTTTCGTCTCTAAATAACCTGAAACAAGACATTTTCCTGGACTGGTCAGGTGAATGTGGCTCATATTTAGTATAAAAAGACATTTTGTTCTAAAAATAAGACAAAAACACCTGATAAGATTTCATTTTTTTGCAGTGTAGACCTTTTTCAAGCAAATGTTTGTGCTAGCAAAAGAAGCTATCTTAAATAGGAATGGTTGTGTGGCTCCAACCAATCACTTGAGACAGTGTCAGTTCACCGTTAAGTTGGCTAATGTGCAGAAACTTTCTTCTGAACTTAAAAAAAGTAACAAAGTACACTGCAAAAAATTAAATCTTATCAAGTATTTTTGTCTTATTTTAAGTAAAAATGCCTTAATACGTTTTATATGAACCACAATCAACTGATCAGTCCAGAAAAATGTCTTGTTTCAAGTTATTCAAAGACAAAAATGAGGTCAAAATTGCTTGTAAGTTTAAAAAAATCTGCCAATGGAGCAAGAAAAAATTTCTCAAAAATTTCCTTGAAACTAGAATAATGTCTTAATACAATAAAATTTTCTCCTGCTCCATTGGCAGATTTTAAACCTCATTTTTTGTCTTGAAATATCTTAAAATAAGACATTTGTCTGGACTGGTCAGGTGAGTGTGGCTCATATCAAGTCTAAAAAGATGTTTTCTACTGAAAATAAGACAAAAACAGCAGATAAGACTTCACTTTTTTTGCAGTGTAGAGCAGAAAAATATTGGCTTATGTCTTTGAAATAAGTTGCATTTTCAAAGTAAGACTTCAAAGTGACAAAGGCACAGATGGAAGAGTGGGCAACCCAGGTACAGATATCTTTAGCGCCTTTATTTTTTAGAAACTTTTCAGGCATAAAAAGGCATCAGCTAAAAATAAAAATGATAATAACAAAGTCAACACAAATATATCCAACAAAAGTGAGCATTTTCTAGGGGGCACCAGGGTTGGGCCACCCCTTACAGTCCCTTTGGATCCGCCCCTGAGTGCAGAAGAAATAAACTAATTTTCACCTTCTTCTTTTTCTCACATGGATATTTTTAAACCTGTGATCAATCACAGCTCTGGTTTGCCAGTACAACTAATTAATTACCCTTTTTTTCTGGGTTAGTGCTTCCTTTGCTTTGTTCAGGTGAGAAACAGCACCTCAGGGTGTCTGCCTTTGAGCTGTCAGAGGATTCACTGGCTGGAATGCAGATTAAGTAAGCCAGCTTTGAGACAGAGAGGTGATCTGCGTTTTTGTTTGGGCACGCACACTTACACACTTTGATCCAGTTGGGGGATCATTTACGAGTGCGTCAGATTGTTACGTAGTCATGGATGAAGTCATGAGGTTGGTTTCGTGGTATTTACTGATATCTGTGTTTGTGTGTTTCAGGGAATGCTGGTGGAGGGTCCGCCTGGGCCTGAGGGGCCAACAGTGAGTCAATCTTCAATTTAATCTCTTTTAATTCCCATTTGTTCTTTTTCTCAGTGTGATGAGTTGCATAATTCTTAGTGGAACAATGAGGGGTAATAAAACCTGATATTATTTGCACTTGTGCTCTGTTTTGTCTTTGTACTCTGGATAAAAAGCAGAAAAAAACCCTCCCTGCCTGTTTCCTCATGCAAAGGGAGTGTCCAAAAACAGTCCCCCTGAAGAGATATGGACTCGCCCAGATGTTGGGGAACTTAATTATTTATCTAGGACGATTTTTCAGACACAGTTGCTCTTGACACCCTGCAGATGGAGTCCCACAGAGACGAGCCATTCAAGCGTTGAGCTATAGACAAATAAAGAGCGCCTCACACAAAGAATTTACAACTCAACAAGCTGTCCCATATTGCCTCATGCATTCCTTTCTCCCATGTGTGACCACTTTGCGAGATAAAGGCGAGAACTTCAGCGGGGAAAACATGACTGCTCCTTCAAGCTGCATTATGCATGAATGTATGTTTGTATGATGAGTGTAAAATGAGATGTTTTCTGCTCCAAATAGGGTCTCCCAGGACCCCCGGGTGCTTCTGGCCCACCAGGCAGTCCTGGAGATGTAGGAGAGAGGGTGAGTGTACACATTATACGACACACTCTGTTTTCAAATACAGAGAATAAGCACATTTCTGCTGCTGTGTGTGAACCCATGAGTGTGTTATTTTCCATTAAAGGGTCCTCCGGGTCGTGCTGGTCTTCCTGGTGCTGATGGTCTGCCAGGACCCCCTGGTACTGTCCTGATGCTGCCTGTAAGTTAAACACTGTAGTCTATACAAAACACATTTTCTAGGCATGTGTTGAATTGGATGTTTTTTTAAGAAATATAAGTGATATAAATTTAAAATCAAAGCAAAAATGGACAAGGAGACTTTGGAAAAAGGCCAGGATTGGGGTTATGTGATCTGGTTTTCTTGAACCACTTGATAAGTCTGGCAGATACCTGGATAAAGAGCATCACAGAAACACAAAGCATGAACAACCCTGTGGGGCTGATTTCACCTCTTCCTGTTGACCATGTGGCAAAAACTTTCCTGGTAGAATCAGTTCACATTGTGGAGGATGTTTCTAATTTTTCTCTTGGTGTATTGAGATTGCAGAAAGTAGTGAGGGATGTAAGAATATAGACAAAGGCTGATAAAAAAGCAGCCGTAACTTTGGATGAAAATTACAGTTGGCTTAGAAGAGCACAGTTTCAACAGAAGCGCCCTCAACTGTCAAGTCTGTGTCACTATTTTTAAGCTAAATTAAGGAATATCTAATGCAAACTTGTTTGTGTCTTTATCCATCAGTAGGGTAATAAGTTAAGGCTGAAAACGCTGCAAAAAACTGAAACCTATCAAGTGTTTTTGTCTTATTTTCAGTAAAAAATGTCTTTTCAGACTTAATATGAGCCACATTCACCTGACCAGTCCAGAAAAATGTTTTGTTTCAAGTTGTTTAAAGACAAAAATGAGGTCTGTATTGCTTGTAACAAGTTAAGAAATCTGCCAAGAACAAGAGAAAAGTTAGTTGTATTAAGACGTTATTAGTTTCAAGCAAATTTTTCTTGGTCCATTGGCAGATTTTTCTTGCCTCGTGTTTTTTTCTTTAAACAACTTGAAACAAGACATTTTTCTGGACTGGTCAGTTGAATGTCAAGTGTAAAAGGACATTTTTTACTATAATGAGACAAAAATGCTTGATAAGATTTCTGTTTTTTTGCAGTGTATATGAAGTGTATAGTGAGTGGGTGATAAAGTCCTGACAAAGTGGGATAAGGCCCCGAGCCAAAGTGGAAGGATCTTGCCTCACCCTATCAGGATTTTAGTTCATATTACCACCTGCTCACCAAACCTTTGTCTCTTTTCTTCAGTGTGCTGGATAAAGCATGCTTATACATGCATTAGCAACCCCTTCAAACTTTAATCAAACTTTATTTATGAAGCACTTTTCATGCACAATAGTGGCAACACAAAGTGCTTGACAAAAGAAAAGAAAAGAAAACAAACAAAAAATAATGATAATAATCATAAGGACTTGATAAACCCACATAAACTCAGACATCAGTGTACAACCGTCCACCTCCAACTCATAAGGCGAACACAGTTAATTAAAATCCCTGCAGATGACCTGAGGAACCACGTCCCAGTCTGTCTGTAGTGCCGCGTACCGAGTCATGTAAAAATAAAAGGTACCATGTTTGGTTACCTGAACACATCCTTGTGACAGTAAGAAGGTGGAAGAGTAGGGGATTTTCCATGCTGGACATGAACACAGCATTGCAAGGTTATATATTGAAGAATGAATATGTTAAACTGAAAAAAAAAACAATTATGAAATTTAAAAAAAAAGAAATTTTTCACCATGTGAACACAAAAAAGTACCAAAAACTGGTACCGCTGAGTATTGGTACCAAATGCCAGGTACCAGGCATTGGTACTGTATTGTTTCAAATGTGAAGGGTACCAATCCCTCAGTCCAAGTGTTAAAAAAATGATATGATCTCCATTAATTTGCTTGAAACAAACATGTCTTGGTAAGAGTCACAACATTGCAACACTGAGTGCAAGCACTCATGGGAAATGGAGTCTTTGTTCTGTAAAACCACTAGCTTCTCCAGATAGAGCTCACAGCCACTTTAAAGAGCTTGCACATGCTGGTGGATTGATCATAACCAAGACATGAAAAAGAGTTTTGGTAGTCAACTACATACATACACATCTATCTCACTATATATAGGTTATTTTGACTGGTACAGTTTACATTTAGCTGCATTACGGTCACTCATCTGTAGCTCCTTGGCATGAGACGGAAACAATGCTTCTGGTAAAAATAAAACAGTATACCAATCAGGCAGCTCCCTGACAAAACAAAAACACTGTGCAATAAGATAATTTATTTTCACAGTGTGAATTAACATTTATGACCACATACAAACACAAAAGTACCAAAAATTTGTACCGTCGAGTACTGATACAGATTGCCAGGTATCAGGCATCAGTAACATATCGCTTGAAATGTGAAAGGTACCCGTCCCTACCTTCAACTCAGACCTACATTTTTAGTTTCTCCTCCATCTAAACCAGTTTAACTTTTTCCACATTCTCTGCTTTGAAAAAAACGTAAGCTATGCTATCGTGTAACGTTCCAGGAAGTCGTCTAGCTTGTTGCTTCTCTGTGTAGCCTCAGCTGCGTCCAATGATTCGCCTGCAACACTTCCACAGCCTCCCCAATAACTTCCTCCACTGCCTCCTTTTTTTTCAAACTTTATTTTCCTTGTATTTGGAAAAATGTACCAAACTGCCGCTGCTGTTTGGGCTGATTAGTTGCGCAGATGTGAGGCTGTGGTTTCGGGGGTCCACAGAGCCGTCTGGGTGAGCCATGTGTCAGGCTCCGTCTGGACAGGAACTCCAGTCTCTCTGCTGTATCCACTGGCAGAAAGCGCCACTTGTAATCCGATCCTTGAGCTCCGAGGCTAATGAGAAACATGCATTGTTGTTTCACCCCTTCTTTCAGCAGCCCACTCTCTGGTTCTGTGATATCAACACTCGAGCAAAATGACAAATCTTTGGTCTGTAGTTTTCCTTAAACGCCTCACGAGTGATGCATCTTCATTTTGTTTTCTGTTGACGGGGCGGTTTCTGATCACAGGGCTTTCTTTTCTCTGTCTTCAGTGTTGCAAATTACAGTTTGATGTGGCAGAACATTTTGTTCAATGTCAGTAATGAATGCATGGGAATGTTAGTAGAAGAAGAATGACGAAAAAGATGAAGTCGAAAAGAATGGAAGGCAGACCGATTGGCTCACAGACTGGCAAGAAGAAAAAAGAAATAGTTGCATATATTTGATTAAGAGTGAGATAGCGAAGAAAAAGGCCAGCGGCTAATCAAACCTAGACAGAAGGAGAAGAAATGCTGGAGTCGATCTGACTCAGCCCTGATGTTTAGGATCAGATGTTTGTATTTGTGCTTCTTGGTAACAACGTTCCTGTGATGAAACCCTGCGCTGTATTTCACCGCGGTGCTGCACAGCATCAGTCGGTCTCCTGAGGGCTGTGTGTGTGCTGTGTAACCCAGCCCAAGATGCCTGGCCTGAACAGAAAGTGTTGCACCACAGGCTCTGAAATTCAAACACACGCAATACCGGCTTCCCACCACCAGATGTCAGTAGAACGTGATGCTCTTGCCTTGTGGAAGAAGCCTTTTGGCAGCTGGAAGATGGTGCTTAGTTTAACATCTGTTGCATAGTTTCAAGTCAAGTCTGCTGTATCAACCAAATATAAAAGACACCAAAGGGAATGGATGTCAGTTTGAGAAAAACTGAAATATTTCTTTTACAGTGAGAAGATAAGATCCTTTTCTTTCTTTTCTTTCCCTCCACAGTTCAGGATGAGCTCTGGAGGTGACTCGGGACAGAAAGGACCTGCTGTATCAGCACAGGAGGCCCAGATGCAAGCCATCATGCAGCAAGCTAGGGTAACAGAGCAGCACACAGACACACCACACTGCAGCAGACTTTAAACTCCATTTAAAGCTCATTTTCCTGTCTTGTTTTTTTCTTTTAATGTCTGAATCTGATAAATGAGTTTTTGTTCTTTTTTATTTTCAAATCGTTAAGGAAATAGATTATTTAATATTATGTCTTATATAATTCTAAAGTATACTTCAATGAGATTTAATATGTAGGGAAAGGTTCATATGAGCTTTTTACTTCTTCCTGTCCCGTCTCAAACATTTGATTTAATTCTTTTTTTGGTTGTTGCTTTCATTGTTACGAGTCAGATTATTGTATTATCGTTGCTCTTTCACCAACAAATTGTGTACTTTTTTTTTCTCTTTCTCATTTGCGATAAATCAAATCTAATCTATTCTTATCTAATCAAGTCTGTAATATTTTTGTTTGCTTTTTCCTTTTTCTGTTTTGTTCTACTTTTTTTGTTTTTGTCCTTTTTGTCTCATATTTCTCAGATCTTTAGTATTTGTCTTTCACCTCATATTGATGGTTTTTTTGTAATTATTTCTTTTCTTTCAACCTTTTTTTTATCCTCTTAAGACCCAGCGTCTACATATGTGGACTAGGGATGGGTACCGAATTAGGTACTTTTATAGGTACCCACCGAATTCTGTCAAAAGTACCAGGTACCGATTCATGTAAAATCAAAAGGTGCCATGTTTAGGTACTAGAGTAGGCGATTTTCCGTGCTGAACATGAACACAGCATTTCAAGGTTATATATTGACGAAAAAAATATGTTAAATAAAAAAAGTATTATTAAACAAAATGATATTTTTTTACCAATACCAATTGCCAAGTACGGGGTATTGGTACCTTATCGTTTCAAATGTGAAAGGTACCCATCCCTAATGTGGACATAACATTTCTGCTTCTCACACCCATGATACTTCATTTTTTAAAACTTTGACCTATTAGCCACATTCAGGCACATTGCTCATGTCATTGTTTGGTGAAATCCACAAAACTTAAAACACGCAAACACAAATAATCAAACTCCCTGTGCAATGAAAAGTTTAGTTTAGAAATAAAAAATGCACACCAGACAAAAGCTCTGGTCTTAAGAGGTTAAACCTGTTGCTTTTGTATTTTTTCTCTTTCTCTTCTAATTTTATTCTTGAATACAGTCATTTTTAAAAACTAGATTTTAACCCTTCAGCATGTGCGCACTCTCTTTCATAACCATTTTCTGTCTTAATGTTTTTCTTCTTCTTCTTTTTGTGTCGTTACATTCATTCAATTGTTTTGTGAACACTCCATGTATTTGTTTTTAGATTAACTACCTCTTCTGATAGTGTTTGAATATAATTCAGATGTAATGATTTAAACAGGAAGTAGATCTAACAACAGGTTTCAACATCAAACATCTTTCTTATCATCGTTATTTATCATGTAAACACCCTCCTTGTTACTTACGATGTACAAACACTCACAGAATGAACAGTTTTCACTCTTTTTAATTCTGTTGACCTGTTTTTTTCCAGCTGGCGATGCGCGGCCCGACAGGTCCGATGGGTTTGACCGGCAGACCCGGCCCTCTGGTGTGTATCACAGAATCACCTAACAAACGAACACCAAACCCAAGTTTTAACAAGTTCTGCACAAAAATTTTGTAATGAGGTGGAAACTTGTTTTACTTAAGCGTCAAATCTAATCTTCATCTTAATTCCTCCTCAGGGTCCTCCTGGTGTGTCAGGGCTGAAGGGAGAGTCTGGAGAAGCAGGTCCTCAGGTAAGGGATGTGAAAATGCAAATGAAACAGAAACAACTGAATTTAAAACTACTCAGTCTGACAACTTCACTACCTGAGCTTTTACATTTGTTTCAGGGAATGAGGTTTGCCACCGTTGAAGGCAACTGTTTCTGTTTCTCTTTTCTAAATTGGGGGAAGAATGAAACTATAGAAAGTTTAAATTGAAACCAAAGTTTCTTGTTTCAGGGACCACGTGGACCTTTGGGACCCTCTGGACCCCCTGGGAAGCCTGGCAGAAGAGTAAGCACGACACAAACTGAGCACTGATGGATTTTATCTTTAATCTTAGAATAAAAAAAAGATTTTTATTCATGTAGAAGTGCTGATTAAAGCCAGTATTCCAGTCTTCATGCGTGCAGACATGTTACATAACTGTTGTTATTATTTCAGGGTCGTTCTGGAGCTGATGGTGCCAGGGGCATGCCGGGGCAGTCCGGACCAAAGGTGGCTCCTCTATCAAATTTCGTCATGCACTTCAATGCTCCGTATTTCATCATCATCCACTTTCAAAGTGTTTTTTTGAAGCCTGTGCGAGGAGGTATGTGACTCATGTTTTTCTCTGCTCCTCAGGGAGACCGTGGGTTTGATGGTCTGGCTGGTCTCCCTGGTGAAAAAGGACACAGAGTAAGTTGTTTTTTTTGGCACTGTAAAAAGTGTGTATTTGTGCAGAATTGTGTGCAAATGTTGAATCTGCGTGTCCTTTGTTGTAGGGTGAACCTGGACCTTCTGGACCTCCTGGTGGACCTGGAGAGGACGGAGAGAGGGTAAAAAAGACAGACATACAACTTCACTTCTCTCTTTTTCTTTCATTTGGTCATTTTTCTATCCTTTTTTCTGAGAATATCCGTAATATTTGGTTTCATTTTGACCAAACCTGCTTCCTGGCTACATCCACTTCCTCCTCTAACTTAATTTACTCCCTAATATTTCTGATCCCTGGCACCTTTATCTCCTTCTAATCTCCCTCCTCACCCTCATTACCCACAGCTGACGCAACCTGATCCCCTTTTGCCTTTTTTCTTCTTTGTGCCTTCCCATTACCTCTCATTCCACACACACACACACACACACAGACGCACACACACACTTTTCCTCTCCTCCATTATCATTCACAGCTTGTTCTTCTTTCTAACCCTCTTTCTCTTTCTCTTCTCTTTCCCAGGGAGATGATGGAGAGATCGGACCCAGGGGACTTCCTGGTGAACCAGTGAGTGATCATTCGTGTTGCTGCCCAGCCTTTCACGGAGAGATTGTATGATAGAGCGTGTCATTGTGATAGCGAACAATCATGCAGGCTGATGAGATCATACATCATCTGGTCATGTTCATATATATGTAGATTTCGTTTTTTTAAAGCAGGAAGTGTGTGATTATTATGCTAGCGCTACACCAGAACAAGAGTGCCTTTGGAGGTGGGGATTGCAGGCAGCTCACATCAAGCTTGTTATAATAGCCTCCCACTCTCCAGTGCAGGATATTCCCCACAGAGCAACCAAGGAGCCCTTGATATTCTCCTGTTATGACTTTTTTTGTCCACCAGGGTGTGCTGAATGGGTTTGAAACCACACACACACAGGACAACTTGTCTTTTCAGGGTAACTGTAGCTGCAAGGCAGAATGCAGGGATTCAAAGCAGCGTTTGATAGGCGTAGCTGTGGGGAATTAACGTGTAGTAAATTATAAAAGAGAGGATGATTCAGTTTTTCCTTCAAAATCTGACTCTGCAGAATAACCTCAAGGACATTTAGGAAGCATTTTGAGACATGACTAAGCTGGAAAGATGTAATTATTCAACAGTTCTTTCACAGGTTTGATATCTTCCTCAATCTCATTTTTCGTGTATTCATCTTCCCTTTAGGGGCCCCGTGGTTTGCTGGGACCCAAAGGACCCCAGGGACCTTCTGGACCCCCTGTAAGTCACCCCGCCTTTGCCCCACACCTTTTCATATCCACCCTTTTTCATCAGATATACTGTTTACAAAGCAGAATCAATTCTTTCTTCCGTCTCACAAGCAACGAGAGCAAAACACAAAGCGCGCAGCACCCACAGGGAAATACAAACTCAATATGTTTCAGACAGCACACACAAAGAGCAGAATATGTTATTGAGTTTAGCTTCAGCATATCAGAGTAATGTCTGCAGCAGAGCAGAGCTTAAACCTAATGTTTGTATTCTTTCTGCTTATTTAATTTAACACGAGCAGAGCGCATCAATCATGCGGCTTATTTTGAGCTGATTTCCCCGTGCAGGTTGTAGAGATCCCAAATCCAATAAATCAAAATTTTAAATTCATACAGTGAAGTGAAAAAACAGACATCTGGTCCAAAAACAGTTTTTGTTTGTTTGTTTTGAGCTTTTGTTCATCCAAATTATAACATTTTCAGTCTGTTTTAAATTCTCTGCCTTCCCCCTGTGCATCCTTAATGGTGTGTTTGCTTCATCTGTTTCAGGGCGTCACTGGGATGGATGGCCAGCCCGGACCCAAAGGAAACATAGTGAGTGAAATTTAAATTCTTTACATTGTGATTAAAGTATAACAAGCATTTTGTCAGAGTTAGAACTTGGACTGGTGCTATTGCTTCTACTCAGGAGTGCTAAAATAATGAAGTTTATTCAGTTTAATGACTGAAAACCATAAAACCTTATTTACATTACTCTGCCTAATTTAGTTTTGTGCCAAAAGATTTATTCTAATATGATCGTGACTTGTCTATCACTTAATTCTGTGTAAGAATAGAGAAAAACCTTCAAAACAAAAAAACTTGGAGGCCAAAATTTTCTCAAAGTTTACAAAATGGATAAATTGGAAATGACAAATGTAGCCTGATTCCATCATTGAAAAGTACAATATAGTAGATTGTTACATTGCGTTTATATTATGCTCATTACAACGAAAACGAGAGGGTCTCATCTGAAAGGGGTTCATGGTCTAAAAAAGTTTGAGAACCCCTGCCATAAGGTATGTCACTACATGATACAACACAATTGAATACAATACAGTGCGATAAGCATATGGTCTGATATGATAAAATGAGATATGACAAGACATGATATGATACGATACAACACAGAGCAATATAATAAAAGTACAATAAAGAACCAAAGACTACCAGAACATATGATGTTAGACAATAGAATATGATACAGTTTGAAACAATATGATATGATATGATATGATATGATATGATATGCTATGATATGATATGCTATGATATGATATGATATGATATGATATAATATGATATGATATGATATGTTATGATATGATATGATATGATATGATATGATATGATATGATATGATATGATATGATATGATATGATAGATTTAATATGATATGATACAATAAAATATAATATTGTACAATACAAAATGATGTGAAACAATATGATATGATACAGTTTGGAACAATATAATATGATATGATTTGATCTGATGTGATTTGATATGATATGATATGAAATGAAACAATATGAAATGATGTGAAACAATATGACATGATACAATATGATAAAAGTTGATACGATAAAGTTCCAAAAAGTACAGTGGAACATGATAAAAGACAATAGAATATGATTCAGTTTGTAACAGTATGATATGATATGATACATTATGATATTTGATATGATATGATGTGATATGATATGGTATCATATCATATAATATGATATCATATGTTATATGATATGATACAATATAGTATGTTATGATTTGATATTGTACGATACGATACGATACGATACGATACGATACGATACGATACGATACGATACGATACGATACAATACGATGCGATACGATACGATACGGTACGGTACGGTACGGTACAATTAGGTACACCAAGGTTTGATACAGTATGAAACAATACAATATGATACAACATGACAGAACATAACATGACAATATATGATACAGTACGGTATGATACATCAAGACAAGAAATGATAAGGTATGATATGACAAGCTACTATACCACACTGCGGTATACTATACAATACAGTATGATTCTATACAAAGCAGTAGTATTAAATACAATACTTTACGCTTCTATATGATACAGTACAGTATGATACAACATAATACTTTATGACATGACAAAATATAATTTGATACGAGCTAATACAAAGTAATATTGAATTACACTATAGGCACTATACAGTTATTTATGATACAAAACAATATAATACAATTTGAAGTTTTTTTTCTATTTGATACAGTACACTACTTTACACTATATAATACAATACAATAAAACACCATACAACAGGGTATAAAACTGAAACTTATGTTTTCAATAAGACACAACAAAATACAACATGACATGAGACGGTACAACAAGACACATCCGATATGATCCATTATAAAACATATTTTACTATATGATACTGCAGTACCTGCTACAGAAGGACGGGGACATTACCATCAATAACAATAATAACCATCAACCATCAGATAAAGAGGAAGGGGATAGCATATTTACTTACAAACAATACATTGCCAAGCTAGCCATGCTAATTAAACACAGTGATTCTTTGATGTTAGTTAAAAACTGTCATTTTGTAGGGAAGCAGGAAGTCAGACAGGTGGAGAAATCTATTATTTCTATAAAAATAGTATTTGGGGTCGGTGATAAGATAACTCAACTACGTCTGTGATATTTAATCCCATTTTCATACACAACTAGAAACAAACGCTAATCCTAATGTTTAAGAAGCTGGATCTAAAAAAGTCATCTCTTTGAGTTTTGTTTAATTTGGAAATTTATGGCATAGCCTCATGAGACCTCTCTAGTACAACAGAGGACACTGAGCAGGTAATACAGTATAAACCAGCTCGATCCACTTCAGCAGCCTAACTATAGCCAGCTGTATCATTCCAGGTCAATTTCTCACTGCGCTTGTTCATAATGAGGGAATAGCCGTCTGTAGCAGCTCGTCTGCTCTGTTGGGATTGTTCCAACTAGGTGGAGATTGAAGAGCAACTGCTTTCCCACACTCCTGCACCGCGCCAACATAATTGATTGAGAGGAAAGGTGTTTTGTGTCCGTGCTTCAGCGGTTTCTTTCATTAGGAGAGTGCGTGTGAAAATATGTGTGTGTTCTAATGTCAGACAGAGCAAGATATTGTGAAAAAACGATCATCTGTTCTGCTGAAGGAAGGTAATAATGCTGTGATGTGTTGTTGGACACCTTATAATTTATATCTGTTCAAAACAACATTTCACTTGTAATGGAGCGTATGGAGCAACAAATCACTCTTTCCTTCATAGAGAAGAGACATCAGTCTTTCGTTTCGTTAAAAGGTTTCTTAAATTACTTGAATTTTTCTCCCAGGGACCTCAAGGAGAGCCAGGACCTCCAGGACAGCAAGGCAACCCAGGTGCTCAGGTAGGTTTCAAACAGCCTGACATCAAATCTTCCTCACATCCTGAAAAGAAGCTGGTCTAAGTCTTCCCTTCTCTCCTCACAGGGTCTTCCAGGGCCACAGGGAGCCATCGGACCTCCAGGAGAGAAGGTGAGGAATCACATGATCCTGAAATATGCCTTTTCTGCATCCCCACAGGAAAGAAAAAGAAACTGCCGGCTTGATAAAATGTTGATGAACTCTGGAGCCAAACCTATAAAATTGCAGGAAATTGTCTCTTTCATTTGCATGAGCTGAAGCTGAGTTGCTATCTTATTCAATTCCAAATGCTTATCACATCATTATGCAAACACGTCCCCCGTCCCCAACGCCGGTCTAAATACTGCCTGGTAGACAGAGAGATTTAAATCCTGATACATTTTAATCCAATTTCAGCTAAATCACATTTGTCAGACTCTATTTTCAGTTTTTTAATAAACAGCTGGAATGGTGGGACAGTGTTGGTGTTCCTTCTGATAATAAATGAAAAAACTGGGAGCTGTAATGTTGGATTAATATTAAAAAAAATACAAAAAAAAAAAAAAAAATTTAAAAATGGTTCAAAGACATCAGTGTGGATGAAAACCCAAATTAAAGGATTGTTTGATGATTACACTTTGAAAATCATGTGTTTTGATAAAATAAGCAATTGCAAGAAGAATAAACTCTATTGCAAAATTAAATTCTTCTTTTTGCCTACCAAAGTAGATATAGCAAAAATAAACTCATTAGCAGCAAAGTTTTTGATTCTGGCACAACTTCACCAGCTACCACTGTGCACAGAGACAGAAGAGAAGTCTGGAAGTGTCAGAAACTTCAGCAACACTTTTTATATGACGAGTAACTTTATCCTATAAGTTAAGCACAGTTTGAGTACTTTTTATGGACTTATCTCTATAGTTGACAAGAATTAGGGCCTTAACTGGGACAATAGTCGAGCTGAAATCACAGGGCGATAAGCCCATCAAACATTTGTAGTTGCCCTGTTTGCTGCACTGTAAAAAACAGAAATTTTATCAAGTTTTTTTGTCTTATTCTCAGTAGAAAATGTGTTTTAGACTTAATATGAGCCACATTCACCTGACCAGTCCAGAAAAATGTATTATTTCAGGTTATTTGACAAAAATGAGGTGTGAATCGCTTGAAAAAAGTAAAAAATAATCTGCCAATGGGACATGAGAAAAGTTAGTTGTATTAAGACATGATTCTAGTTTCAAGCTATTTTTCTCATTGGTAGATATTTTTTTACTAGTTACAAGCAATTCAGACCTCATTCTTTTCTTTTTATAACTTGAAGCAAGACATTTTCCTGGACTGATCAGTTGAATGTGGCTCATATCGAGTGTAGGGATGGATACTGAATTAAGGTACTTTTATAGGTACCGACCAAATTTGGTCAAAAGTACTGGGTACCGATTCATGTAAAATCAAATGGTACCATGTTTAGGTACCTAAATGCATCCTTGTGACTGTGAGGGAGTAGAAGAGTAGGGGATTTTCCATGCTGGACATGAACACAGCATTATAATGTTATATTTTGACGAATGAATGTGTTAAATTGAAAAAAAACAACAACAACATTATTATTAAACAAATTGATATTTTTTACCACATGAACACAGAAAAGTACCGAAAATTGGTACCATTGAGTACCAGTACCAGTTGCCAGGTATCAGGCATTGGTACCATATCGTTTCAAATGTGAAAGGTTCCGATCCTTAAAGTGTAATAAGACATTTTTTACTTCAAATAACACAGGTTTTTGCAGTGTATGTCTTGTTTTTTTTCCAAAAACAATGCCATATTAGACTTTATATGAGTCACATTCATTGATTTTAAAAGTAAAAAAGAAGTCTGAACTGTTTGTAAAGAATAAAGATAATCTGCTAATAGGGTAATAATGCAAGTTGTCATTTGAAATCTTGCCCTATTAGAAGATTTTCTTCACTTTTTTCAAGAAATTCAGACGTTTTGTCTAAAATACCCTGAAGTAATACATTTTTCCTATAAATGACTCGTGAACATTAGCTTAGATTTCAGTTATTATGTCTTATTTAAATGTGGTATGTTGCCTGTTTTATCATGACCCAGAGAAATGCCACCAACAGTTGAGTTTAACTTCCCTCACATCCCAGACTAAGGCTTAAAGCTAAAAACGTTGACTTGGTTATGATTAGCTTACATTAGCTTGTCTACTACACACATTCTGATTGGATTTGTTAAATGTGTTGTTCCTTTTTTATGTATCAAATGATATTTTGTATTAGACTGATTTTATTGGTGAGTTGTTATAAAATTTATTTTCAATTTAGCTTAGTTTTTACTGCTGAATCATCATTGTTAGCATGCTAAAGCGCTCAGCACATTTTGGGAATGTAAGCCTGTGCTATCAAATTTGTCATTTGAATATTTTTTAAATACAATCCTGAATGTGGTTCATAAAGTAATCTACAGAAAAGTAGTTTCACAGTAAGCATTGTTTCTTTTTAGCTAGTTAGCATACTGGAGCACAGTAGCTTATTTAAGCAGCTACAGGAGCTAGCGTGTCCTCACAGGCTTTGATTCTTCTAATCTCCAACTTCTAAATATTGACTCACTTTTTAACTTCTTTGACGCCTTCTTTTTGGTTATTTTAGGGTCCTTTTGGAAAGCCAGGCTTGCCAGGAATGCCAGGAGCTGATGGTCCACCGGTAAGTTCAGAAACTCAAATGTTTTCTAATCAGTAAATGAAGAGTAAATCTCCAGATTTCACCTCAACATGTGTAAATGACACATTAGTGAAGCTGTTATAGAGGAAAGACCCCCCATTCACACATGCACACACCCTTTTTTCCCACCTCAGCACAGACAGCACAGCAGACATCTGCGCTGAAGGCAGATGTGCCTTAGAAGGCACCAGGTGGCACCTCAGAGAGGCAGAGACAAGAGAGGCTGTGAAATATGAATAACTGGGAAGCAAGGGGGAAAAAAGAGAGGAAGAGGAGCGCAAACACCGTGTAAAATGTCCCCCGGTCCTTTAATGGCTTTCAGTCTACACGGAATAGAAATAGCCCTTCACCATTTACACACTCTGCTTTTTTTATTCATCCATTTGTTGAATCTTCCATCAACTGCAATATTCTCCCCTTCAAATCTCGGCGCTCCCTCTCTGCCCCTGATTTTTGTGCTCTTTAGTGTCTGTTTCCCTCTCCAGCCTCTCTCCCGTCACGAAAAAAAAACATCAGAGTCTTTTGCGGAGCTACTTTGTCTCCTGAGAATGCAATCATTTTTCTTCCAGTCGTTTTTTTTCCCTGGATGTTGGTAATAGATGTGTGGTTTTTTGTGTGGCTCCTGCATTGAGTTTTTGCACACATGCATGTACAGTATGTGTGTAATGTATTGTGAAGTCCCAAAAGGGCAGTCTTGCCTTTCAGCGGCCTGTAATAGCCGGTAGTGGCTCGTTTATGCCGAGCATTAGAGATAAAAAATCCCAAATGAGATTGAACTCTACGGGTCCTAATTCCAGTTTTCCATTTTGATACGTCCTCCAATAGCTTTAAAACTTAATCTCCTGCTTAAAGGGGCTGTTGTAGTATTTATAGTGGTAATTCTGCTGAGATGAGATGCAATAATATTTCTCTTCATAATTTACAGGGTCACCCTGGAAAGGAGGGACCTCCTGGAGAGAAAGGACACATGGTGAGTTTGATTTCTTTCTCTGCAGCTTTTGGAGTTTGCATTTGTTGTTTTTTTTGCATTTTCTTGGTTTAGACACATATACATCACACATTTTGAATTAGTAGCACTGTGGTTGCACATTGGCACTGTTACTGTGATTTATCTCCAAGTGCTAAACAAACATCTATCTCCTCAGGGACCTGCTGGCCCTCAAGGACCCATTGGTTATCCTGGACCCCGAGGCGTGAAGGTAAGATGATTATCAACCTCAATGAAATAAATTTTTGATGCTATAAGCTAGCGGGACCCTGCAAATTGCATCGCACATTAACTTTTTAAATGCCTCAGGGAGGTTTCTCCAACAACAGCATGTGACGTAAAGAAAAGCTTTTTTTCAGGCCCGGTGTGCTGCTGAATTAGCTTTTCCTTGAGCTGTCTTGAAAGATTGGAAACAAAAGCATGAAAGCGATCTTTCAGATGGTGCATTGCTCTGGGCCGCAGGTTAGAGCTGATAAGATGCTCGAGATGCACGAGCCTTGGCGTGTTTTCTGTCATGAGCAGCAGATAAAACCCGGGCGAGACAAATTGCTTCAAATGAATCTTGCACAAGAGGTTGTGATTGATCTGCTCATTAAAGCCTACACTGGGAGAGGGGATCAAACAAGTGGCTTGACTTTGAGTCTCAAGTGTCTGATCTCTTTCTGAAGATGAGACACAGAAATGAGTAGAGAAGGTTTCAAGTGCTTTTACATTTAATGGCACCATAAATTCCTGCCAAAACAAACCTAAACGCTTGTCTTTACTGAGTCTTTCTTGACAGCTTTGGAGGGGAAATGGCAGCAATCAGCACTTTTCTGACCTTGTTGCCTCATTCCAGGAAAAAGCTATTGTCCATATTGGTTGGGAGCAGTCCCTTCTCTTTGTTCTTTCTGTACCTCATCGGCTTGTAACATTTGTCTGTTCTTGCATCACAGGGAGCTGATGGAGTACGTGGTCTCAAAGGAAACAAGGGTGAAAAGGTAAGAGATCCCCCACTGCTGGTTTGATAAAAGGCACAGGACGCGAAAGGAAACAAATTACACTAAACATGAATTCTGGTCTTGCTTGATGTGATTCACACTAATGATATTCTCAATGAAATCCTGTAAAATCTGATCTGAATGTTACTGCTACTGAGGCGGAAAAAAAATGGCCATCAGAATCAAGCGTTTCTATGGCAACAGAAGATCTAGCCAAGACTCTACAACTCTGTGTGTGTGTGTGTGTGTGTGTATGTCTGAGTGTGTGAATACCACACAAAAGGTTTTTAACATCTGTATTATCTCCTCGTTTCTCCTTTAATACGTCTTCATCTGCCTGTCTCTTTATTCCTTTTATAGGGAGAAGACGGATTCCCAGGCTTCAAGGGAGATATGGGCATCAAGGGCGACAGGGTAAGGAGTCTTTATTTGTATTATACTCATTTGCAATTAACCGTCAATCAATCGGGCTGCTTTTATAATCCCGCCGGGGTCAGCTGGTGTGCAGCAGGATCAGGGAGCAGAGTCGGCCATTTCACCGTCTAAGGGCACGAGAAGAAAATTTAGACATCAAGAGATTTTGAGACAAGATTGAGCTTGAACAACTGACACGCTAACTGCCAAAAATACATAAAACAGAATTAAGTCTAAACTAAACAGCATGAAGAAAAATCAGCTTTGAAAATGGAACCAAAGATTTGGTTTTGATGATGCAAAACAAGAATCAGTCTTGTTGATGGAAGAAGTTCAGCCTTGATATTGAAAAACAAGAAACTTTCCTTTAATGCAAAACTGATAAGTCTTGGTGATACAATAGAAATATCAGCCTTAATAATGGAAAGAATTTAAAATCAGCTCTGATAATAATGATAAAAAGTTCAGCTTGGAAACGAGGGTCAGTCTTGATAATGCAAGAAAAAGGATAGACTTGATAATGAAAGATATTCCTTGATAATGAAAAACAAAGATCGGCCTTGGTAATAGGGCTGCATTACATGGCCTTTTTAATGTCCTTAGTAATGGTAATAATAATAACGAATCAGCCTTGATAGTGCAAAACAAAAACCAGTCTTAATAATGCAAGACAAATGATCAACATCAATTATACAAGAAAAGGATCCTCCTTGATAATGAAAGGAATTTAGCCTTGATAATGCAAAAGCAAGAACAGTCTTGAAAATAAAAAAAGGATCAGCCTTGAAAATGGAACTAAAGAAATGGACTCGATAATGCAAAAGACCAAAATTGGAAGTGTTAATGCAAAACAAGGATCATTCTTGATATTAGAAATCTACAGACCTTGATAATGAAAGAAATCATGCCTTGATAATGAAAAACAATGTTCAACCTGGACCATACATAAAAAGGATCAGCCTTGATTATGAAACAAATTCAGCCTTGATAATGCCAAGAAAGATGTACTTTAGAAATAGAAAAAATCTGATTTAATTGTGCAAAAGAAAAGTTCAGCCTTGATAATGCAAGAAAGTCAGCCTTGATAATGAAAAACGATGACTGAAATTGATAATGCCAAAAAAGATCAGCCTTGATAACTAAAGAAAAAATTTCAGCATGGATAATGCCAGAAATTCAGCCTTGATAATGCCAAAAAGGATCTGCCTTGATAATGACGGAAAGAAATTCAGCCTTGATAATGCCAAAAAAAGGATCAGCTTTGATAATGAAAGAAAGAAATTCAGCCTTGATAATGCCAAAAAGAATCAGCCTTGATAATGAAAGAAAGAAATTCAGCCTTGATAATGCCAAAAAGGATCAGCCTTGATAATGAAAGAAAGAAAAGTTCAGCCTTGATAATGCCAAAAAGGATCTGCCTTGATAATGAAAGAAAGAAATTCAGCCTTGATAATGCCAAAAAGAGGATCAGCCTTGATAATGACAGAAAGAAATTCAGCCTCGATTATGCCAAAAAAAGATCAGCCTTGATAATGAAATAAAGAAAGAAATTCAGCCTTGATAATGCCAAAAAGAATCAGCCTTGATAATGAAAGAAAGAAATTCAGCCTTGATAATGCCAAAAAGAATCAGCAGTGATAATGAAAGAAAGAAATTCAGCCTTGATAATGCCAAAAAGGATCTGCCTTGTTAATGAAAGAAAGAAATTCAGCCTTGATAATGCCAAAAAAGGGTAGAGCCCTGATAATGATAGGAATTCAGCCTGGATAATGCCAAAAAAAGGATCAGCCTTGATAATGACAGAAAGAAATTCAGCCTCGATTATGCCAAAAAAAGATCAGCCTTGATAATGAAATAAAGAAAGAAATTCAGCCTTGATAATGCCAAAAAGAATCAGCCTTGATAATGAAAGAAAGAAATTCAGCCTTGATAATGCCAAAAAGAATCAGCAGTGATAATGAAAGAAAGAAATTCAGCCTTGATAATGCCAAAAAGGATCTGCCTTGTTAATGAAAGAAAGAAATTCAGCCTTGATAATGCCAAAAAAGGGTAGAGCCCTGATAATGATAGGAATTCAGCCTGGATAATGCCAAAAAAAGGATCAGCCTTGATAATGAAAGAAAGAAATTCAGCCTTGATAATGCCAAAAAAAAGAATCAGCCTTGATAATGAAAGAAATAAATTCAGCCCTGATAATTCCACAAAAAAGGATCAGCCTTGATAATGAAAGAAAGAAATTCAGCCCTGATAAATCAAAAAAGGATCAGCCTTGATAATGCAAAAAAGAAATTCAGCCTTGATAATGCCAAAAAAGGATCAGCCTTGATAATAAAAGATAGTTAGCCTCAATAATTAAGAACAATGATCAACCTTGATCATACAAAAATCGATCTACCTTGATAAAGAAAGTAATTCTGCCTTGATAATGCAAAAAAAGATTGGTCTTGGTAAATCAAGCAAAAGATCAGCTTCAATAATGAAAGAAGACAAAGATGAAGAATCAATTTTGACAAAATCAAAAAGGAACAGACACGATAATAAAATAAATAAAATCAGCCTCAAAATGGAGAAAAGAAGGATCTGCCTTGATAATGAAAAGAAAAAGGATCAGTCGAGAAGTGTTTGGACAACATTCTCAAAATGTCAGTTAAAGTTTGTGCGATGGAAATAATCCCTCAATTATTGTAACTTATGTCCTTCCTTTGTACCAAAGCTTTGTCGTGTTGGTAGTTTGACCCTCACAGGAACTTAATGAAAGAAGCAACAACTCCCGACAGGTTAGCCTCTGGTGGCCTAAGCCCCTGTGACAGCTGTGGATTGTGGGTAATGAGCAAACATAAGGTGTCGTTCCTGTCGCCAGCTGTTGTTTTGTACGTGTGTTTACATTAGCAGCCCCTCTTTGGCTGCTGTCAGCTCTGAATCTCTGAAAACTTTGGTGAAAACCTCGAGCCTGACAGGTAAAACCAGGAATAGCTGCGCTGGGGATTTACAATGTCAAACTGAGAAAACAAGTATTTTACAGTGAGAAACATAACTCTCCTTAGCCCCTACTTGGAGCGTCAAACCCCCAATCCCTGACCTGGTTGTCTGGAGCTGAGCACAGAAAAGGAAGGAGAAATCAATGGCACTTTAAACCCTTCAAACCCGAGAGAGAGACGCGGGGCTTCAGCCTGTTTCTCTCTGGAGATGTAGCACATTCAGATGAAAGCAAGGATTTGAGGAGGCCCTCTGCTCTGGAGGAGACACACATGGACTTGAATCTAAATGACTCATTTTTTTTCTCAAGTATGCCTATGAAAAGTGTGTGTGTGTGCTCACCCAAGTTAAAGTGCTCTCTTTGATGAGCTTGCAAGTGTGTGTGAGTCAAGTACAGTTAGCTTGATGCCGTTTTATGTGTACTTGAGTGTGGGCGTACGCTTGTGCAACTCTGCACAAGGCTTTAAGTAGATACCTTTCACACACTATTGGGTCCCCGCAGCTGCGACTGGTTGTCAGGGCGAGTTTGTATTCTGTCATTTAGTGTGTGTCCTGCTTGAAGGCGAGCACACGAACAGAGAGGAGCAATAATAGGATCGCTAACAGCTTTGAGAGGCAGGCGGCTAGGGAAAATAGCCTTCCTTGATTCTTTAAGCAACTGCACACTCAGAGCAGTTTTAAGAGGGCAACTCAGGGTCACGCTGGATGAACTGACTTACTTGCTGAACAACACCTGTGAGACCTTTGAGCGTAAAAGAATACAGAGTACACCCAAAGCCAAGGCTGTCTCTGTAGCATTAAACATTTAAGACTGATAAACAGAAGCTGAAGGAAACAGTCATGTTTGACATTTTTTAGTCAGTCGACTGACACTTTTTTAAACAGATGGAAATATAAGTAAACAAACTGGCTGCAGATTTAACTACGCTACAGTAATGAACAGCTGATCTCGAAAAACATACAGAGGAATACAGAAATTGTAAAAAGGCTAAATTCTCAAAGAAGTCCTTTATTTATTTGGTAATTTCTTAGGAAAGCTTATACCTGAAACAATCGGTTTTGAAAAAGCTACCCCTAGTGACTCGTATGGGTCATGACGCCCACTTCCTTCATGTTAACAGCAGAAGCAGAGTCTAACTTTAGACTTAAAATTCATGTCAAATAAATTTTTCTCCAACATGTTATCTGTCATCATTGGGGCTGCCACTTTAACACATTAATTAGATTAATTAATTACACTCAAAATTAATGTGTTATTAGAATTAATGCAAGATTAACTCATTGGCTGCCAACAATCTTTCAAGACCCAAACAATGTTGTTTTCTATGACTCTGTAAACACCAAAACTTCCTAAGAAGCGTGGACTCTCTTTTTTTTTTTGTCTCTCTTTCTGTTTTTGATCCAAAAGACAGACAAAACATACTTTTTTGATTGCGTTCATCTCGGGTGCTCCATCCTTTGATCTCCGTCGTCTCCTCTCACGATGGTGCCACTCTCTCTCTCTGAACTACCACGACACATCCTCAGTTGGAGCGTGAGCTGCCTGAACTTTTCTGACTTGCAGCGTCTCGCTATGTCTCTGCCATCTCACATCTTCTCCACATATCCATGCTGGGCTCTCGTCCAAAGAGCACACCGCTCTCACCCACAGTAGTTTACGAGCAGGATTTTGATTGACAAGCTCTACCAGACCCCGCCTCCCCCCAGCTAGAAAAACACCAGTTCTCTTTTTCGTGTATTTATTTAATTAGTCTTGCACTAAAATTTTGTAATGTCCTAGAATTCAGATTGTTTATTTGGGGACCTTAAGCAGATATGAGATTAAAATGCGATTAATCAGATCGATTAATTACAAATCCTGTAATTAATTCGATTATCATTTTTTTTAACTGCCTGATGGCACTAGTCATTGTGGTTAGTTCTTCACATACAGATACATGTGAAATGGCTTATTTTTCCAGAGTTTTAAGGCTAAATAAACCTAAGCCCCGTTTCCACCAAATGGTTCGGTTCGGTTCTTCTCGATACAGCACAACGTTTATGACATTTCTGTTGACTAATCCTGGGGCAGGTCCCCAAATAACAGAGACAAGCCATTCCACTCTTTTGGGACCTGTCTGTTGAGGTGCCAGACTAAACCGATCCAATCCCAGAAGGTGGGCCTACAACACTACAGACCGTTGATTAGTGGAAAGAATCGTCACTTCCTGTGCAACAGTGGCTGCATTTCTCCTGACAGCACACAGTTTTCTCTGAAACAAAGCTTGATTGCGCTTTGTAACAAAGAGCCACATGGAAATCATAAAGAAGACGAATTGCTGGATGTCTTCAATCGTTGCTCTTTGTTTACTGTGTCGCGTTTTTTTTCTTTGTTGGATTTGTTAGAAAGGTACACTGTGTCGCACCGCTGTGGCGTCACGCCACCAAACCGTTCTGATCTAAACTGGACCACTAGATATGCTTTCATGATTGACATTGTTCAAAGTAGCGCTCTTTGCCAGATTTGCAATCTCAGTGTAACCAACAAAAGCATGAACGCTCCATAAGTATCAGTAAGAAAAACAGCAGACTGTAAGTTCATGAAAGGATGTGTACAGACCTGATGCTTGTGCTGTAATGTTTTAAAACTATCATTTGTGTTTTCCAGGGTGAGCTTGGACCAGCTGGACCCAGAGGTGAAGATGGTCCAGAGGGACCAAAAGGTCGCTCAGGTCTCCCTGGAGATTCTGGCCCTCTTGGTCCAAGTGGTGAAAAGGTAAGCTTTTTTAAATGGTTTGAAGTTTGGCTCTCTTTCTGAAGCTGCTTCCTCTGTCCTAATTTTCACAGCCTTTTCAAGCACAGATTAAAAGAAGTTGTTGGCTATGATTGATCTTGGATCATTGCTCAGCAGAGCCTAAAACGAAAAACTGTTTTTCCGATGGTTCTCTTCCGCACAGCTACTGATTTTTCATTGCTTCAGTCCTTGGACCAGCGTCGGGTATTAAACAGAATCAGGTCTTTACGTCTTCTATTGTTGGATTGAACAGCGAGTTGCTAAAAATACTGAAGCCATTTTTGTGGGAAAGAAAAGCCTCCTTTTCTGGTCGATGCAGCCTCTGAATGGTTTTTCATTAAGGCTTAAAAATTGATTCGACAGATGTTGAGTAACAATGAGGCTGTGCAGGATGGAGCTGGTGAGGCATTAGGCAAAGTTGGAGGGAGAGATTGTGACTGTGTGTGGCAGTAAACAGAACGTGTGTGTTTTCTCCCGCTTCCCCCTGTAATGTGGTGTTTGTTGTAGATTTGAGCTGTCTTTATGACAGCGTTACTGCAGCAACACCGTATAGTAGATTTAGAAGCCGATGTGTATCTGGATCACACATGAGGTAACAGCTGAGTCATCTGCATATTAAATTAGTGTCAGCACAGCAGCCGTCTCCAGATGAGCTGGTTTTAATAAAGGCCCTGTGTTCAGATGATGCATGCTCATAATTGAATGTAGTTAAACAACTTGAACAAGACTAACATCCTCTTTGTTTACATTGTCACAGCAGAAAAACTGTAGTCACATGTGAGCCAGATGCGGCCGACTTGTTTTACATTAAGCTTGGCTGGGTGCTCATTAGGAGAAGACAGAGCAGGAATTCTCCGGGTGGATTATCTTTTTTGCAGCTCCAATAACCAGAGAAATTAGATGTATCATGTGCAGAAGTGAAGTACTCCCAGGGTCTGTTGTCACAAAATGCAGAACTTGACATAATTAATCAGAAAGAGACACTTTGGTGTCTGTAAAAACAGGACTAAAGAGATGATCCTGAAGCTATGATAAAACAATGGACAGAACAACAGCTGTAAAGATAAAGATAAAATATACTTTATTCATCCCCGAAGGGAAATTCATGTACTGAGTGAAGCCAAAACACTTCCGCTACCCTTGGTGACTAGATGCTAAAAGGGTCTTGTAGCCTACTTTCACCATTGTAACAGATGAAATATGGGTCAAAGCAGTTAGCTGCAGCGTTCTGCAACAGGTTAGTGCTCAGTGAGTTGGTGTTTAGGCTTCACGTCTCAAAAATCGGAAGAAGTGGAGGCCCACTGTCCATGTTAACAAACGGCCAATGATTTTAACCAAAGTAGAGACTAATTTTAAAGGTATCTACATCTCTTCCAAGTCTGTTTTTTTTTATTAACCAGCTTTAATCTGTTGTCAAATCAATTTTATTTGGTTTTTAACTTTTGATTTAAAGTAACAAGCAGATATGTCAGTTATATAAACCACACAGGATCATGACTCAACAAAACTGAGAGGAGAAGAGTAAGATATGAATCTAGAAAAATAAAGGAATAAATATAAATAAAAAAATTATAAAAATGTAAATAGATTCTAGAAATATAATAAAAATAAATGAATTAATTAATCATTAAATTAAATAAAAAATGATATTATAATAAATATAATAATAAATTAATTAGATAAATATGATAAAAACAATTAATTAATCAATTAATTAAAATAAAACATAATAAATACATAAAAAATATGATAAGTATAATAAAGATAAGTTAATTAGTTAATCAGTAAATTAAAACAAATAAAAAAATGTTAAAAAAAAGAAGACACAAAGCTCTTGCTGCTCCTATTTCTTGTGTGGTTTATTGAAATAGGAAATAGCCCATTTTGCTTAGAATAAGTGCGAAATGGCTCATTTGAATTTTTATTTAAAAACAACAACAACAAACAGAGAGCTTTGGAATATGACGATTTGTTTTCTGTTTGGTTTATTTTCACATTCTGCAAAACTGGCAATCCTCACATGAATCAAACCCTCCCCCCGTGTTTCCTTTGAAAATTTTGGAATTTTAATTTCCTGCCAAGAAAAATCATAAAAAGTCTCAATATCCTTTTAGCTTTAGCTCTTTAAAACGCCTCCTGTGGACTAGTCTGTTCCTTTTTTTTTCTTGTCTTATACATTTGGAAGAGGTGTCACAAAGTGTCACCCTGCTTTCTTTTAACAGCCAAAGATCTTATGTCTTGAAATGTTTAAAAGGCTGCTGGTTTTAATCTTATATATAACAAGCAAAAAACTCCTTGTAGTAACTTTAAAATAAAGAGATCAACAGGTTGGACCTTGGAAAAATCAGAAATTGGAAGATTTCAGTTGTGCATTTCAACTTGTATCATGATTTATGAGTGATATCCTATCTGCATGTCCTATCTACACTCCCTCACCAGCTTCATTTTCATATCTACTGTTCTTTTCTATCAAAAGAGGCAAAAGCCCAAAAACAAACCTTCAAAAGACTCAAAAACGGCTTCCACACTTTTGGGATTTCTGACTCTGTTATGATCTCTTTGTTCCTTTAATCTGTCTGTCATGATTATTCCAAAATCAAATGTTGCTTTTGTCCTTCTCAGGGTAAACTCGGTGTCCCAGGATTGCCAGGATACCCAGGAAGACAAGGACCAAAGGTAATTGCACAGACCCAAATGCATCCATGTGTAGAGTCCTTTAGATAGGTCTGTTTGGATTAGTTTGGCTGAAAATGCTTGTGTTATTCATGTGTTTGTTAAGAGTCAGATAAAGCAGATCCTTTTACTAAATGATAATTCTGTTAGTTTGCTGATTTCATAAAGGAGTTACGATGAAAGCATCCTGATGTCGCAGGCTAAATGTTTTGCCAAAGTGTCACTACAGACACAATCTGTGTTCAGAGAGAATAACAAATTGAGACATCTGCATGTGAGGGCTGAGTCTCTGAGCTATTTATCGATGGCTCACCCTTTAGCCTCTGTGATACAAAGCCACAGTCTGACAGCCGGACATGCTTGAAGCTCTCTGATCAAAGAGACGGGGATTTGAATATGCAGTTTGTTGTTCAGCCTTCACCATCTGATATGACAGCAATAAAACACTGCTTTTATTTACGGTGCACTCAATTCCCCAGCTGCATTTAATATGCTCGCTGGTATCTCAGGGAATAAACAAGGGATATAATATTTAAAGTTTGCCTCTGGAATGATTTATTGCCTTGTTTGTTGCACACAGGGATCTCAGGGTTTCCAAGGTTTCCCAGGCGCCAACGGAGAGAAAGGAACACGGGTACGTCAGTAGACTTTGTATTACTCCTCTTATTCCAAGAGTTGGATCAATAGTTGGGGATTGAAGGAGACGGGCGTCAGAGTTATCAACCTGGAGGAAGTTTCGTGGCTGGAAAGCAGAATATTCCCACCAAGGACAGAAAGACGATTGCGTTTCAGCTTTGTTACTGCTAGCACAACTCATTCTGAAAGGCAAAGTGTTATTTATCACTTTGTGCTACTAGGGCCATGTTTCATTTTCTTTGTTTAAGGAATGGCCCATTAGGTTGCTTGCAAGAGTAATGGTTTTTCAGCACGAATGGAGCAGGGCAAATAAAGCTTTTCATCTTCACAAAACATTTGTGAAGTATACGCGACCCAGCTCCCCCACCGAACGGGAACGCAGAGCCATCAACAAAGTTTCACAACAATTCTTTGGAATTTAATTTGAGATGTAATTGTTTTCCTCATTAACTTTATATGCAGCCACTGCAATCATAGTATTTATATGATATGATAAATGCTGATGGGTATCACGAAACAAGAGCTAATTCCTAATCAATGATGAATGATGATCGCTCAGCCCCTAAAGGATCAGACTCTGGTGAAATGTGTTTGCAAATGCTACCGTCTGCTGGCATTAGGTTCCTTCTTGTAGAGGATGCAGCCTCTTAATCATGCCACTCCTTTGATCATTGTGTGTGTGTGTGTGTGTGTGTGTGTGTGTGTGTGTGTGTTCCTCGTGCCCACAGGGAACAGCAGGAAAGCCTGGCCCACGCGGACAGAGAGGACCGACGGTGAGTCTTACTCAGCAGACTCATGCTAGAGTGCAGATGGCCAGTTTGGCACTTGAGTGGACGTGGAGGTTCGACCTGAGCGTGCTCGGGGGAACTCTCGCTGATTCAGTCGTGAAGGTGACAAATGTCTCCAAGACTGTAACCGTTTTTTTTTTTTTTCTTCGATTCCAGGGCCCTCGTGGAGAGAGGGGACCAAGAGGACCAACAGGGAAAGCAGGACCAAAGGTGCTGAGAATAATCTGCTTTAAACACCACTTTTTTTGTTGCATGTTGTACAAGTTGACTAATTATCTTTAATTTTGTCTCTACAGGGTAACTCAGGAAATGACGGCCCACCTGGACCTCCTGGTGAAAGGGTATGTATCAAGAAAGCAAACATCTGATGATATGTGATGAATCCAGTGAAGACCATTGTTGGGCAAATTACTTTAAAAAAGTTATTAGTTATAGTTACTCGTTACTTACCCAAAGAAGGAATCCAATTACTCCTTCATAAATATAAGAAAAACCTTCAATTTTGCAAAAGAAGTCAGTAATGTTCACATTGATGACGTTGAAGTGGTTTCTGTACTTCCATCTTGAAAACACCAGTTTGAACCCAACAGACTACTCCAGACTTGTAATTTCTCCAGATTAACCCTTTAAGAACAGTACCATCATACCTAGTATTTTTGAAAGTCAAAACAAGCTGGCTACTTGTGCCTTTCATTCAAACCTCAAAAAGCATCCACCCCTTTCCCTGGAGTTGGTTTGATCCAAAGTTGCTGCATGAGATCCTCTCTGACTGAGGTTACACAGACGCTCACAGGTAGCTGTGTGATATTTGTTGCTGAAAAGTTGACTTTTGCATCAGCTCTTTGTTAAAGACTCATCATTACTTGTGTGTTTGACGCTTTTCCCAACGTGTTTTTTTGAAGCTCCTCTCTTGTGCCTGGCTAAACAAGCCGCATTTAACTGTTGATAACGGCGATATTACTTTTGAAATAGTAATCAAATAGATTACCTGTTACTGGAAGAAGTATCAGCATTAATAACGCCATTAGATTTAACAGCATTATTCCCAACACTAGTGAAGACATACAAAAAACTGCACTTCCAGGAGTGTCCACTTGAGGCAGAAAACTAATCAGAGTCCAATTGGAAATTCCCATTGTTCTAACAGAATTGACTTGTTTCCTTCCATTTTCACCTCAGTTTTATGCAGGATATATTTTACTTTAATGGTTTTTATTTTATTGAAGCTAAGAGTTATTTACATTTAGGTATAATCAGGGGCATGGCTTATTTTATGAACAGCTGAGCATGCTAACATTAGCTAACGGATCTTGATGAAATTCTCAGGAAATGTTCAAAATGGGATAAGGAGGAAGTGATTATATTTTGGAGGTGATCAGGATCACCGTCTGGATCCAGGACGTTTTTTAAAGGATTCTTTATCATTGTGAGATAGGGCTGTTTTCATCATATGTGTATACAACTCCACCATAAATGGTCGGATTGCTTTGCAAAACAATACAAGACAAGGTCACCATAATTTCTGACAGATGTAAAAGTACGATCCAGATCCTGGCCATATTCTGGATACTAAGATCTGGAATATGAAATATGGACTGGGTCATCATAATTTTCAATACTCAGGAACAAATTATCGTACAAACCTGCAGCTAAAACCAAATTGCAGCAGGTCTAAGTGCTTTTCTAGTATTGTATTTTTTTTAATCTTGAAAGGTTACTTCAGGAAATTTCTTGCTCTTTGTTTCAGGGTCTGCCAGGACCTCAGGGACCAACAGGTTTCCCAGGACCCAAAGGCCCTCCTGTGAGTCCAACCTCACCCATTAAACCTTAAATTTTGTACAGTTTTCTGTTCTGTTCCCTTAAATTTACGTCTTTCTGCTTGTTTTTAATCTCAGGGACCTGCAGGAAAAGACGGCCTGCCTGGACATCCTGGACAGAGAGGAGAGACGGTGAGTAATGAAGTCTGATTACTCATCTCTTGATCTGAATTCCAAAGAGACCTTATGCTACATTTTAGCTGCTTCTTTTCTGTCTCTTAGGGTTTCCAAGGAAAGACTGGACCACCTGGACCTCCAGGTGTTGTTGGACCCCAGGTGAGTCAGTATCCTCACTTATCTGTGTTATTGATGATGATTTGACTTGATTTAGTCGCTCAAGTTGCAAAGACTCACCAGCAGAAACCTGAAGTTTATGTAATCTTGGAAATTCACTAGTCTTACGATTTGGAAGCAAAAGCTCTTTTGTCCTCATACCTGTGTCACGAGCCGTGACTTGAGTGTTGTTTACCCTCCGTCATATCAGCAACCAGCTCTTCATCCATTATGCAAAACGATTTAACAGACCTTCTCTCCCAGCTGCTGTACTAACGCCAGCTGAGAGCATTGATAAGAACGAAATGGCGTGTGCCCTTAATGACTAGTTAGCCTCCCACGCAGCAAATGCTCAGCTTCTCCTCGCCATGTTTTGCAAAAGACGGAGAAATTGTGACAACGTCTTTGTATCAAATCCGCTGAATCTGCTCACAGTTTTCCTCTCGGTGGAGTTTGGCTTCTTCACACCTCCTCTGCCACTTGGATTCGTGCTGCAGCCTGATTTTTTGTTGTGTGTTTGCTCCTTTCAATTGTGAAATTGTAGGGACCAACAGGTGAGACTGGACCAATGGGAGATCGAGGCCACCCAGGACCCCCAGGTCCACCTGGAGAGCAGGGTCTACCTGGAGCTGCAGGGAAAGAAGGAGCTAAGGTGAATACTTGATCATACTCTGTTTTTTTTCCCATCCAACTTGATTTTTGTTCAGACCTATCGCTGCATTCAGTGGATTAATGGTTTTGCTTTCAACCAACAGGGCGACCCTGGTCCCGCTGGCCCAGCTGGTAAAGATGGTCCCCCTGGGCCTAGAGGTTTCCCCGGAGAAAGAGGCCTACCTGGCCCTGTGGTGAGCGCTGCCTTCTGCTCAGTAGAAGAGCATCACACAAATTCAATATCTCTCACAGCTTGCTTATTGCATAATAGTTCTGGGCTATTAAATCGACTGTGGTGAACTTCAAGAATCAGACTCGATATGAGATCCCTTAGTGGGCTTCAGAACAGGAACAGCGTGCTCCAGGCTGCTTATTTTTTTAATTTTTAATGTTTTATTCCAACTTGACAAAGTCGTGTCCTGGTTGTTATGCAATTCACGTTATTTACTTCCCGCTCGCTGGTTGGAAACGGCAGAAACAGCTTTTTGTTTAACTCCAGGATGCATAAATAATGCCGTACACCTGTTCATTTGTTATGTAAAGTGGATCTGAAGCTCTGTTTTGTTTTTTTTTTTTGGTGTAAACTGCTATCCTCATCTGCTCTCAGCCTCCACTTTAGGGAGCTATAGGAGGTTTTCCACCTCACGCTGAGCCTGTTTGAAGATAGCGAGTCCACTGAAAGGCAGGAAGTGTGCTTCTCCAGCAGATGTGTTTGTTTTCTGAAGCCTTGGTTTTATTCTGTTCCACAGGGGGCTCACGGTCTGAAAGGAAATGAGGGTCCTCACGGCCCACCTGGCCCTGCTGTGAGTACAATTTACAGCATCCACATCTTCAGTTTGTGGCGCTCACTCCCTCCTCTTACATTCTGCTTTCTCCGTCTCCGTCTCTGGAGCTGCCTTCATAGTAAAGTTCCCACCTTCAGCTGTTAGCAGCTCTTACATAACGTAACGACATGCTCAGTTTGTTGTTATATAAGAGTCTAATTAATGTGCATGTTGTGATGATTTTACCCTCATGTTTTCTGTTTTCACTAACATGACTCTGCCATGTAGGGTTCTCCTGGAGAGCGTGGTCCCGCTGGCCCTGCTGGACCTACAGGCCTCCCTGGTCGCCCTGGCCCTCAAGGCCCCCCAGGCCCTGCTGGAGAGAAAGGCGGACCGGTAAGACTGTCGCATTGTTGAAATTTTGCTGAAATTACTTGAGATAAACTGGAAATAGATAAATATTTGTGTTATTTTGTTGTTGTGTGAATAAAAACACTCTAGGGAGAGAAAGGACCTCAAGGCCCAGCTGGAAGAGACGGTATTCAGGGACCTGTGGGTCTGCCAGGACCTGGAGGACCTCCTGGACCACCTGGAGAAGATGGAGACAAGGTGAGTCATATAATAAATGAAATCTTATCAACTTTTTTGTCTTATTTTAAGTTAAAAAAATGTCTCATTACACTTAAAATGAGCCACATTCATCTTATCAGTCCAGAGAAATGTCTTCTTTCAAGTTATTTCAAGACAAAAATCAGGTCTGAATTACTTATAACAAGAAAAAAAATCTGCCAATGGAATAAGACAAAAATACTGAAAATCAGACAAAAACACTTGCTAAAATGTCATTTTTTTGCAGCGTAGAGGTGATGAGAAATACCGTAATGACCAGAATATAACACAAGGTTCTTAGTTATTTGGCTTTCTTGATGCCAGTGTTCAGTCAGTAGACAATACCACTCATCTGTAAAGAGAGTAGAACCCTCACAGCTGAGGCCAGCTGCCACTCACAACCTCAGCTTCAGAGAGATGAAAGTTATTCATCGAGTGAGATGGAGCTATGACGACTAGAGCAGAGAAGATGCTGAAAATCTGTCAAGTTTTGAGGAGATGGTAAAACACAAAACAAATAAATTATGTATGGTCATGTCTGAGCTGATACAGTGGGCTAGTAGCAAATAAAGCAGAGCAGCTGTCCCCAACCTTTTTGCGCCATGGACCAGTTTAATGTCAGACAATGTTTTCACGGACCGGCTCTTCTTCTGTGTCCTCACTGGCTCTTTTACCCTGACTAAAGAAACTTTCCAAAGATGTTTGTTTTTGTCCATTTTGCTAGCGTCAAGAATGAGTCATTGATAGGTATGATGGAGAGAATCATTCATTTTTTCAAAATGATAATAATTCAATCTGAAATAATGTAAGTTGAGTATTCTCTATCTGTGGCCCGGTACCAATTGAGCCATGGACCAATACCCGTTTACAGCCCTTGGGTCGGGGACCACCGAATTAGAGGATGTTTTTATTTTAATTGTATTTATACATTATAAAGTGATCCAAAAGATTTTTAAAAAATATGACAAAGATTCTTTTTTTTTTTAATCAATTTTTTTTGTAACATTTAAAAACAATAAAATTAAATGAAAATATATGTGATAATAATGATAGAAAAACAGAGAAAAAACAATGAAATAATAAATAAATAAATAAATGTATAAATAAAAAGTAAACTTATAATAAATAAATAAAATATAGATACATTAAAAATATTTTTTCAAAAAGATAAATAAAAGTGATTGATCATTTACAGAGTCAAACAATAGCAACAAAAAGAAAAAAGGAAAAAAAAAAAAAAGGGGGGGGGGCAGAGAACCATAACCCCATCTAAAACCCATCCATTCCCTGGAACCAGAACTCCAAACTCCAGTAGCAAGTTACCAAGTACACACTCTCCAAATACATCAAAACCCATGCTGGGAAGGAAAGCAAGTGTGGGGTAGGGATGGGTACTAAATTAGGTACTTTTAAAGGTACCGACCAAATTCTGTCAAAAGTACCTGGTACCAATTCATGTAAAATCAAAAGGTACCATGTTAAGGTACCAAAATGCATCCCTGTGACTGTGAGGGAGTAAGAGAGTAGGCAATTTTCCAAGCTGAAAATGAACGCAGCATTGCAAGGTTATATATTGAACATTTTATTGTAAAACAAACTGATATTTTTTACCATATAAACACAAAAAAGTACTGAAAATTAGTACCATTAAGTACCAGTACGGATTCCCACCTGGCAATTGGTATCGTATCATTCAAATGTTCAAATGTGGGGGTGTCCATCATTTGGCGATTCGTTTTCTTCCCGCCCTAAGTCCAGCCAACACTGCTCTTCTCTTGGCAAGAGACAAGCTCAGTTTTGAAGTTAGTCAAAATAAATACAACAGGCAAAAAAGGCAAATTAATCTTAAACAACTTGCAGAGGTTGAAGGCAACTATCTTCTAAAACTTGGACACTGGCGCACACTCCCAGTGCATGTGAGAAAAAGTACAAGTCCCTTGGTAAGAACAGAGTGCATTTAGGGTTATTATTAACTGATGTCAACCCATACTATATCCCACTCAAATGTAGGAAAAAGTTACAGTTATCTTTTAATCAGGATTGTTTTATATTCAAACCTTTACCGTGTAATGAACTCTTCAAAGTGCATTAAAACCTCCAGTCTTTGAGCTCCCTGCATCACACACAAACACACTCCAGTTCATGCACTTCCCCACCTCACAAAGACACAAACTTTACAGCAGAGATCTGAAGCAGATACCCTCTGGTCTCCCTCCCTGTGACCTTAAACGCTCTGAGGGGAATTTGTCTGACAGCGCTTGCATCGATCAGCGGATCTTTAAAAGGTGAACCTGCCTTGTTTCAGCTTTGTACTCTTCCGCGCAAACAGTGAGAGGAGAGGAGGAAGAGGAGGGGAGGTATTTTGTGGCAGTGACAGAATGTGTGAAAGTGACCCTTTAGTATTCACAGGCAAGAACAACTTCTCATCGCACTCTGAAAACATTCACGGGAAGATCGGCTACAGAGATACTCGGAGGATAATCTCTCAGCCTTTGAAGAGCGCCTCAGTTCTTAACGGGCCTTACAACAGTCCCTGTGGTGCAGGCGGACACAGAGAATACAGAGGGGTATTTGATATGTAGATGAAAAAAAGGATCTCGCAAGCTAATGTTTACACACACGCTCTCATTATGAGTGCCGTCCACGGGGAGAGAAGTACCCCAGGCATTTGTTTAAGACGGTAAAACTGCAGCACAAAGACGCATTGTCTGACTCAAACCAAATAGTAAATGCCTCCGGCAGTTATTAACATTATTTCTGCAAACACCCACAGCACATCCAGGCTGTGAAAGAAAGGTGTAAGGTTCTTCTCTTTGGGACTGATGGTGCAGACAGGCGGAGATGGGGACTTGATATCTGGCTCGTTTTGGCGCGTCGTAGCACCAGTGACTCATCCGTATAAGCCCCTTCTTTAGATGTGGATTACATTTGCCATTATTCTTCACAAAAGAGGGATGTAATAGAAAAACTAAGTGACATATTTTTTCATTAAAGTGACTCCTCTAAAGGTGTTATATGGTTTTTGCTTGAGGATCCACTTTTTATGGTGCCACTGATGTGTAGGGTTCTCTTCTCCATTATTCGTCACATTTTTATCTGCTCCTCTTTT
Organism: Halichoeres trimaculatus; assembly: GCF_033239565.1. Classification (NCBI taxonomy): domain Eukaryota; kingdom Metazoa; phylum Chordata; class Actinopteri; order Labriformes; family Labridae; genus Halichoeres; species Halichoeres trimaculatus. The sequence continues at coordinate 5,017,264 of NW_027437194.1, read as the reverse complement.
TCTGTTGTGGTGGATTTTGTCCAGGTTTTTCACTGGGATCATTTTTTGTTTTGCAGGGAGAGCTTGGAGAGCCTGGCCAGAAAGGAAGCAAGGGTGACAAAGGAGAACATGTAAGTTGTTTTTTTTTTCATCTAAAAATATCAAGAATATTAATTTTCTTGCCATTTTCACTGTATATTTTTTTCAGATGTATATTTCATTTCCTGTTTTTATCTGTACTGCTTTCACATTCTTCTTGAGAAAAGAAAAAAAAAAGATTATGAGTCATGTTTTTTAATCAGAGCTGCAAACTTGTGTTAGTTCTGCCATCTGTTTCTTCTGTTTTTATGCTCCTATTGTTAAATATTTTGAACGTGCTGTTTGTCACTGAGTTAAATCTCATGAGGATGTTTCAGTTTGTTATGAAACAGACTGAAATCAATTTTAATGCCTCTTTATGACTGGAAAAAGCAAACAAGAGAAGCTTCAAAGGTTCACTTCTGTGCTTACTCCATTGTAAAACAATTGGGGTTTTTATTGGCATGGTTACTTTTAAATTGTATTATTTTCAGCATTAATATGACAAATGTCCTCTAAAGCTGGGATGATATGCTATTCTCCCAATTTGATTCTTTTACGATTTCGATTTATATTGCAATTCTCCAATATTTCTGATTTTTGCCTTTTTTTTTCTTTTGTTTGCTTTTTTAACACCAGACCAAGTGAAAAGTTAAATGTTGAAGATGATGTCTACAGACTATATTAGGAGCCATATTTTCCCAAAAAATGAACATCACATGTCAGTCCGTTTTTAGGATTTATTCATTTTTGGGGATCTGACATCTCAACCTTTATCTAACCCAGCTTATGAAAAAAGACTAAAATAAAGGATAAAAAAATTAATAAAAATATAAATAAATAATAATAATAATAATAATAATAATAATAATAATAATAATAACAATAATAATAATAACAATAATAATAAACTAAAAATCACAATTTAAAAAAAATCTCTATACTATGATACCATTTTTTTCTCCTACCCCTAACGTCATCCCAGACCACCATATTTAGTCATATAAATATTGTCAACAGGCTTTCTGAAATGATAAAAAGCTTGTTGAAATGTCATGAATTCTTCTGTAATTTTCTTTTTTGCCTCCTGGAAGTTAGTGGTTTTTGAGCTACAAGACTTCCACTTGAAAATGATGTAATGTATTTCTGATGAATGAGATCTTTAAGCTCCTGTGAGGAGTTTTTAGCTTGTTATGAACAAGCGGCAACCCACGACGAGCGGCCCGTAGCAGTACTTGAAGCCCCTGTCACTTCCAATATGGCCGCGATGGCCGATCTGCTTCAAAAGTCTGTTTCAGGAACAGATGGGTGACGTCGGGGAGACTATGTCCATTCATTATACAGTCTATGGTCATGAAACTGAAGATATGAATACTGCTTGTCTTCATCTGACCTGTAAAAGCGGTCAAGACCATCAGTAAACAAAAACACTCATTACTTAAAGTTACTTTTATATGGTTCTTTTAAAAGCCAATAACCTCTAGTGCAGGGTCAGCTTCCAACTGTAAGCTTCTACATGAATGTCAGATTTATCTGTTAAAATAAAGCAGCATTCTCATTTTTTGAAATTTACAACTAATGAATGTACTAGGACAAAATTAGCCAAGATGTACGATGTACTGCTTTATCCACAGGGGGCGCCAAATAGGCATTCACCTAGAAATCCTCACAGGAGCTTTAAGGCTAAGCAAACCAAATGTGTTCATAGGTTCAAGGAATTTAAAGATAAGCTTGTTGTTCACGCTTTTAACGGTTTCCTTCTCCTCCACAGGGTCCACCTGGTCCCACCGGCCCTCAGGGGCCTGTTGGAGCGCCTGGTCCTGCTGTAAGTCTCCAGTTTACGTTGGTTGATTTGATTATTGAAGGTGGCATCTTCTGTATCTGTTCTGACTGATGGTATCAACAACTCTTTCGTCTCCTGATGGTGATTAACTCAGGGTGTTGATGGCGAGCCTGGTCCCAGAGGTCAGCAGGGTCTGTTCGGTCAGAAGGGAGATGAAGGATCAAGAGGGTTCCCCGGACCTCCTGGACCAGTCGGTCTGCAGGTGCGGACTCAAATTGAACTCAGAATGAGGTCAGATGCTACTAACAGGAAATGTAGAGAGATTATGATTAAATCCTCTGTCCACTCCTCAGGGTCTGCCCGGACCACCTGGTGAGAAAGGTGAAACTGGAGACGTTGGTCAGATGGTAAGAGCTTCATCCACTACGTCACACACAGTCTGCAATCATCTCTGTGCTCATCACGCTGTTATCTTTCCTGTGTAGGGTCCACCTGGTCCTCCTGGTCCCAGAGGCCCCTCAGGACCCCCAGGAGCTGATGGCCCTCAGGGTCCCCCTGGTGGCATTGGAAACCCTGGTGCTGTTGGAGAGAAGGTAAACACATTGTCCTGCGTTTCTCATATGAGTACTTGAAAACCCTTCTTCAACGTGCTGCCACTCCACGAGCTGGTTCACACACAGCGACCCAGACCTTTTTTTGGCAGGATGTTTCAGCTCGTTAAAAATTCATGCTGCTGTTTCTTTAGCTGGTGTTAGTGTACACAAACATCTCCAAACACAGATTAACTTCTTTTAGTTCAGTCCAATGTGTTCGTTTACACTTGACACTTACCCTCAGTGCTGCAAATAAATAAATCACACTAATGCGCTTTGATTTTCAGGGAAATAAAAACTCAGACAAAATAATCTAAAAGAAACTAAAAAATTGTGTTTTTCCCCTTAAGTCTTAAGTTATACACAGCCACAGTTATACAGTTACTGTTGACCGCCATGTCAGTTTTGGGGCAAGGGTGTTTCTAGAGTTCTTAATAATGATTGGACATTTGCTTTGTCAAAGGCGGGACTTATTTTAGAGTCAGCTATTTGGGTTGCGCCACAACATGCTAGCTGTTTTCCCAACCTTCAAATGCAACACCGTGTTTAATAGTACCTTCAATTGTTTAAAAAACATCAGCAGATATTTCATGAGACAGGGGTGTAAAGACATGAGTGAGTCAACTGGCTAATTGTCTAAAATACATTCATTTCTAATGTTTGGTTAACAACGCTTAGCTAATAAACGTAATTTGGCAGTACAATAGTTTTTAGGAGGTTGTCCATGATAAGACGATGTAGATTCTCAACTTTTATGTTAAAAATGAAACACAGTAACACATGATTGTATTTTATTTAAATGATTTAGGGGTTAATTAATGATATTTATCCATGTGTATTTTAACCTTTAAATCAAGGGTCTTTAACATTTTTTTACACCAAGTACCCCCAAACTGATGTAGAGGCAGAGCTCAGACCCCCTTTTACATAAATTGTGTGTTATATTAAACCGAACCTAGTACTATGTAGAAACGTACCTTGTTAGCATGGTTTCAGTTTTTTTTTGTTTTTTTTTAACATTATTAGAAGTTTTTCAACGTTATTAGAAATTTTTCAATAACAAGTATACAAATGAAGAAAAAAAGGCTCTGTACGGAAAATATATATAACATAAAGAAAAAAGAGGGGGTCGTAATTATAACATACATACATAATAATATGTTGTGATAAACTCTAAGCTTACGTATACAACAAATTCGCTTCAGCAACATAAGAAAAAAAAATAATTGAAATGAAAATAATAACAATAATAATGATAAAGATAGTTATCACTGTTATAATAATAACTACAAGCAGGGTCTTCCAATGCATAATAGGTTATGAGATATAAAGTATTGTGGATAGATAGATTTGAATTTTAAAGAATTAATTCCATTGGCTTTTTTCTTTAATATAATTCAGAAAGGGTTTTCCAAACCTTAAAAAAAAAACTCTTTGAGGATCCTCTAAGTGAGTACTTTAGTTTTTCTAATTTCAAGAAATAAAAAAAACATCAGAAATCCAGTGTGTAAATGTGGGAGGATTTACATCCTTTCATCTCTTCAAAAAGCATCACATGAGTTGGCTGGAGGTAGTGACGGAAAATGAGGCAAAATTTTACCCCAAAAAAGTGTTGTGCCTGTAGATAACGAAACAAATGAGTTTTATGGCAACATGCTTTAAGTTTTAAGCTATTCTGGGAACCGGGAACCTGACAGAACCAGTATGAAACATGCAGCCATGTGATTGGCTGAGCAGCGATAGAGGCGGGTCTTCCTCTGTCATGAGGAACTATGACTGAAAGATAAAATCTTTGGCCTCTGTGTATCCATTGATGTGTGTTCAAAGACAATAACATGAGGAAAAATTAAAATATATGGGGAAATTACTTGAGAATGGAAAAAATTGCCTGATTAACTAATAATTACCACAGACCCCCTGCACCAACTCTACGGACCCCCTATGGGGCTGAATACCTCTGCTTTAAGCCACATAATAAACCACATAGCACCTCTGGCCAAACTCCAAAAAACACTTTTCTGCATCTTCAGATGTAACTTTAAAAATCAAGATTTTGCAGTTTTTCCAGACAAGAACAAACCCCAACACGAGGTCCCAAAGGGGGCATCACATTCTGATTCTCAGTCTACTCTGTACCTGCTGGAGCGCACATTCATCTCTGAAATGTCTCCGTAGGACAGGTAGGATTCACTTCTTATGCCGCTGACAGATTCGGCGTGCTGCAGTTTGTTTGATTGCCCTGTGGTAAAGATGCTGAATGATGCCTCTTTACAAGGCGTTTGCATCTGTTAATATTTCCCGTGCCTATTTGTTCTGTATGATACCCTTTTAAATGTGACATGATCATTTTTTCCTGTCAGGAAGTAACAGATGTGCAGCACTTCTAATGGACGGGCTGCCATCCTCCACAGAGCTGTTTCTTGGTGCAGGGAGTGTAAATAAATACTCGAAGGCGCCGTTCTCACAATCCTTAGATGATGAATGCATTATTAAAATTAGCTCCTGTTTTTATTTGTTGTAGCTTGTTTCATTGTGTAGCTGCAGTGCTGCACAGCTTCTCATCGCTTCAGGCCGGTATTGATGGTGCGATTTGCTTTATCTGGTTCAGTCAATAGAATCACCTTTAGCGTCTTCGAAATCTCCCTGAGGATGCCTTGTCCTTCTCCTGTGCAAACAAACACGGTGCTCTTTTGCCCCTAATCGCTCTTTAGCTGATCTGGCATTTTATTAGCCAGCGCAGGGAGCTGGCAAGCAGCTAAGATCAGGTTTTAACTCTAAACACACCCCTCAGTGTGCAGTGATGAGCAGCTGTCTTTCATGCTCTCAGTTTCCAGCTCCAAAGCAGATTTTCCCAGCATACCCCTGTGGGGGAAACATCAGCAGGTTGGCTCCTCTTGTGCATCGTTCCTCTTTATGCAACATTGCATGAGCAGTAAAGGAGTGCTACAGGAAGATCAATCTTTTTATTAGGGTGGTTTATGAGGGCCCAGAGGGCGAGGGCACTATTGTATTTGGTCCGTTTCTTCTTCTTCCCTCTGCTCTTTGAGCTCTAATCTACCCCCCTAAACATGCTCAAAAACTCACCAGAACTGGCACACACATTAAAGTCGCCAAAAGTTTCATAATTATACCAAACTTGACCCCCAACATCCCATAATTTGCTCTGTAGAGCCACCGAGCCACCTAGTTCAATATTTGGCTTTGAATTTAAAGGCATTCATATGTCAATATATATAAAATAAAAAAATACATTTAAGAAAATAGATAAATAAATAAAATAGATTAAAGAAAATACAATTTAAATTGGAGAAAAAACAGCAAATTTACCATTTATAACATAAAATAATATTAATTATAATATTTAATAGTATTTATAATAATATATCATAAAAATATTTATAACATGTAATATATTAATTAAATTATTTTTAAAAATGACATAATACCGAAAATTCAGGTATGTAACTAAAGTAAAAAAAAAAACTCATAAAATAATTAAAAAATAAAAAAAGTAAAAAGAAAGTAATATATTATATTAACACATATATATGTGTGTGTGTGTATATATATATATATATATATATATATATATATATATATATATATATATATATATATATATATATATATATATATATATATAATGATAAAAAATAAAGTTATATAGATTTATTTTTCTTTTTACTTTAATACATATTAATACATACATATGTATATACCTAATAAATGCAAAGGTATTTTTATACACTCAGATTCATACATGCATACACAGACACAGATTTATAATATAAAAGGATGTATCAGTCATGCTTTTAAACAGGCGTACCAACTGTTTTGAGTGGATTTTATTAGGGCAACAAGAGACTTTGGAAAGCAGCCAAGCGCTAATTTTCGAGTATCAGTTCAGAGCTTTTTGTTCTGGATGTGCTCATCATGACACATCACCTCGCAGCTCGTCATTCACAGCATCAATTAGCTTCAAGTCTCCTAAACATGGCAAATACTTTCCCTCCAACACCCGTGTGGCGGACTATAACCGCGGCAGGGAGGACTGTGCGCCCGATGTGACAGTGAATAACGATGGCACTCGGTGTATCGGTGACTCGACAGAGGCAACTATCCAATAAGGCGCCAGGAAGAGGACAAGATATATGTGCAGGGTCCAGAGAGAACAGTGAGGTCAGCGCCCCCCCGAGCTCCAGTCACCCAATCTGCCCACACTTGATGGATTGAGATCTCTGGTGTCATCTCTTTCTATCGCAATTTGGGCGACAAGGGCACCGGGACAGTCTGTGCTGTTGTAAATGATGGGACTTTTAGAACTATGTTGGCTCAACAAATCAGCTTTCTAATAATATATGGTCTCTCTCATCCTCCCTGCCCCTTCCCCTCTGTCTCTCTCTCCCTCTGTCCCTCCGACCAGGGAGATGCTGGTGAAACAGGAGAGCCAGGACTTCAGGGAGAAGTCGGCCCACCGGTACGTTTTCTGAAATTCTTTTCCCTTTTCTCCACCAAGAATAAACAAAAAGAAAGAAAGTAAAGGAATTGAATTCTCTGTGCTCATTAGCGAGACGACAAAAGAGTTAATCTATACTGACTGTACGTTACAAAGAGACTCGTTTGCTTCTGTTCCTCTGGCTTTCCATATGGGAATAGCTTCACAAGCTCTCAATTTTCTCCAGGGTTCAAGAGGAGAAAGAGGAGAAAAGGGAGAAGCCGGCCCGGCTGGTGCAGCTGGACCTCCTGGCCCCAAGGGTCCTGCTGGAGATGATGGTCCCAAAGGCAGCCCAGTGAGCTTCTTTAGAGTCTAAAGGGACTGTTTCTGCATTAATGTACTCTTAGAAAAAGTAATACAACTTTAATTGTTTTCAGGGCCCAAGCGGTTTCCCTGGCGACCCTGGTCCCCCTGGAGAGCCTGGTCCTGCTGTAAGTTTTGCACTGCAAAAAAATGAAATCTTATCCAGTGTTTTTGTTCAATTTTAAGTAAAAATGTTTTTATTATACTGTCAAGTCAAACTACAAGTTAAATGAGAGGTTTGAATGACTTAGAAAAAAAAGGCCTTAAAAACTTGCAAAAAGAAAGTAAATGTAAATGTAACTTATTTATGTACTTTCTTATTTTGGTAAGTTTCCATTGAATAAAAATGATCATGTGCAGTTATGTAAAGAATAAACAGACAAATGAGGACTGTAGGGTTTGGCCTACTTTAGCATTACCCACCTGAAGCAGGTGAGAAACTCGTTTCTGCTAAATAGCGTGTGCCCCGAAAGATTCAAAACTGAAAAAGTGGAGCTGTGTAAACACCATAAAACTGCAAAAACCAGAGAAGCAGCTGGTAAGAATCTTGACCTTTGAAACAAATGTAGTTTGGTAGATGTTATCCTGATGATGCTGCGATTTGCACATGCTCCTGCATCCCTTGTTCTCTTTGTTTGTCTGCTTAAAGTAATAAAGAAACGTGATGAAATACTAAAAGTACGTAAAGGAATCCTTCAGTTAAAGCAAAGCAAAACATAATTTAGTGTTAAACTCAGGATTTTTAGATGTTAAAGGAAATAGTCTCAGTTATTTGTAAGCAAAACACAATTTTAAACTAAAGTTAAACTTAATTTGTTCAAATTTATTGGTTTGACAGGAAAGATGATTTTTCTTTTTTAAAAAATGCTTTAAATTCATGCTTACTTTGATGATTTATAAGATTTTTTACCATTTTTGTATTTTGTCTGCTACTTTAAAGTTGTTGTTTTTTTGCCTTGAAACAGAATAAAAAGACAAATCTAAGAAGAATATGTCTTTTCATGCTTCATGAGTAAAATCCCGTCTACTTTGCGCAGTTTATTGTTCCATTTTTTTAGTTGGGATCACTGCACAGCTGAAAAAAACTTGTAACTTGTTACAAAATCTGTCAATGGAACAAGAAAAATTTGCTTAAAACTAGAATAATGTCATAATACAAGTAACTTTTCTTGTTCCATTGGCAGATTGTTATTTTTTACTTGTTACAAGCAATTCAGACCGTCTAAATAACTTGAAATAAGACATTTTTCTGGACTAGTCAGGTGAAAGTGTCTGTAAGATATCAGGTTTTTGAAGTGAAGTGTGCATCAGTATTTATGAAATGAACTGTATAAAATCTATGGCTAACTTTTAGCATTTTAATACATGACTGAGGATCTGTTTGGTTCTTGTTCAGGGGTTAGACGGTCCACCTGGTGACAAGGGAGATGATGGAGAGGCCGGTCAAGCTGTGAGTGTTGTATTCCGCTTATGTAGCTTCACTAAAGCACCGCGTCTTTTATAGAAGCTTATGAAATGAAAACTGTTTGATTTTCACTCTAGGGTTCCCCTGGACCCACTGGAGAGTCCGGTCCCTCTGGACCACCCGGAAAGAGAGTAAGTCTTCCCCTCTTTGTAGCAAAATGTTCAATATTTCATCTTTTCATCTACAGTTTTTAACTCTGACATCACATTTTCTCCCACACAGGGCCCCCCTGGAGCAGCAGGACCTGAGGGAAGGCAAGGAGAGAAGGGAGCCAAGGTACCACATCCATCACACACAGATTTCCTGCACAGTTTCCAGCAAGAAGCAACACATGAGCAAAGAATCAATCGATGTGTGTGTGTCATGTTTGTGTTTAAAGGGGGAGGCTGGTTTGGAAGGTCCCCAAGGAAAAACAGGTCCTGTTGGACCTCAAGGATCACCTGGGAAGCCCGGTTCTGAAGGTCTCAGGGGTATCCCTGGCCCAGTTGTGAGTAGAGTCTTTTCCCTCTGGATACATCAGAGCTACGTTATGCTCTTGTGAATCTTTTTCCTGTTGAATAAACTGGAAATGTGTTGAAAAGGCTAAAGCTAAAAACAACATGTTCTTGGTCTGTCCCTACAGGGAGAGCAAGGTCTACCAGGTCCTCCAGGCCCTGATGGACCTCCTGGACCTATGGTGAGAAGACGTGACCTTTGAAGTGAAGTCTTATCAAATCTGTGACCAATGTAAACCTCATTCTGCTCCATTTCTCTGTCTCAGGGCCCTCCTGGTCTGCCCGGTTTGAAAGGAGACTCTGGTGTGAAAGGAGAAAAGGTGAGTCTCTTCAGCATCAGAGAAATGAAAGCTTTTATACCGGGCATAATAAGACTAATGGGTCTGTTTACTGACAGATTGATTAGATCAGTTGTTTCCCTCCAGCCATCAAATCATTACACTAATCATTAGAGCGCCTGTAGGATAGATGTATTGTACAGCTAATGTTCATAATGGTGTATTATTGACTCTCGTATTGATATTGTGTGTGTGTTTGTGCGTGTGTTTTTCCTCCCCTCTCCCCTCAGGGACATCCGGGTCTTATTGGTCTCATTGGACCCCCAGGTGAACAAGGAGAAAAGGGTGACAGAGGTCTTCCTGGTCCTCCAGGATCAGCTGGTGCTAAGGGAGACAATGTAAGTAAACAAAACTACCCGAGTGTGAAAAAGCAAACACACGCTCACACGTTTTTTAACTCTGTCCAAGCAAAAGGCAGACTGCGAGTGTTGTGGGAGAGTTGTTCTATTTCTGCCAGTACTCCTCCTACTGAGTTTTATTGATAATCTTTCTCTTTTAACAAGTTTAGCACAGCCAAATGAAGCTGCGGCCAATTCTGTAGCAAGAAGAAAAGTAATATTTCTCTCCTGTGTTCATGAAACTGTGAATTCACGCTCTGTTTTTCTCCTTTCAGGGTATTGCTGGTCCTTCAGGTCCACTTGGTCCTCTCGGTCCTCCAGGATTACCTGTAAGACAATATTCATCAATATGTGTTGTTCATGAATCGTATCATTTCAGAGCTGGTATTGATTCCTCTGTCATGTTTCTGTCTTCAGGGTCCTCCTGGTCCCAAAGGAGCTAAAGGGTCATCGGTAAGTGTTAAAACTAAATCCTAGAACAACACATTTTGGGAATCTTGAATTGTAGTCTTGAAAATTTGCTTTATTTTGTCCTTTTTAGGGTCAAACTGGACCAAAGGGAGAGACTGGTACACCTGGACCTCCTGGACCTCCTGTGAGTTAAATCATCAGACCTTAATGTCACGTTTGTTCCCAAGCACCACTCAATATTTCTTCAACTTTACTTTATTCTTTCCTCTCACAACGACAGGGCCCTCCCGGCGACGTGATCCACCCACTCCCCATCCAGGCTCCCATCAAGGGCAGGTCACGAAGGAACATCGACGCCAGCCAGATGGTGGACGACGCAGCCATGGACGCCAACTACAAGGACTACGACGATGGCATGGAGGAAATCTTTGGCTCTCTCAACTCCCTGAAGCTTGAGATTGAGCAGATGAAACACCCACTGGGCACACAGGCCAACCCTGCTCGTACCTGCAAAGACCTGCAGCTCTGCCACCCTGAGTTCCCCGATGGTTTGTGTTTCACTTTATCTAAACTGCTAAAACCTGTTTTTTTGTTTTGTGCCATGACCTCTTGATTCCCAAAGCTCTGAAATAGTAGTTGAAAAGCCATTAAAAGTATGTTAAAATTATACTGTAAATGACCCCTTACCCAATTTAACTTCTGATGGATGGGACGATACTGGTTGAAATATTTTCAACATTTGTTTATAGACGTCTATTTAATATACAATCTCTGCTCTGGTCTGTACCGAACCCAGCATTTCCAAATCTATCAACATATGCACCTTGTTCCCGTAACAGCACACTCAGGTTTAATTCTTCGACATTGTTGATTTGTTGCCAAGGCAGGTAGAGCAGCAGCAAAGACACCCTGGGTACCAAAAAAAATGGCCACCAGTGGCAATGCAGATGACATCAGTAAATCCAGACATTGGACCAGATTTCACAAAAAATCAGTTATGATATTCCTCACACATTTAGACTCAAATGAAATGTGATATTAACTAGAGGTGTGGAAAAAATATATTGATATGTCAGAATATTGCGATACTTTGACCTCTGACAAAATATGGGTATTTCAACTCTTGATATATATTTTTTCAAATAAAAATTCATATTTTAGCAGACGTAGAAGTAAAATACGAGCAACTACCCAGTATGTTGCTAATAGATTGTGTAATGAATATCATCTCAAAATATGTTGAAAATATTTTCATTTCTAAACTTGATTCCTTTTTCCTTTTAATTTTGGGTAATAATTAGATTTACATATACATCATCATCATCGATATTGTAAAATTCTGATACATTTTAATATTATCGTATCGTGACCCAAGTATCATATCAAGAGGTTCTTGCCAACACTCACCCCCTAATATAAACAAGTTGAGTCTAATATATTAATCCTTTCAAATGCTCACATTAAATACCAAAGCTTGAGGTGGGGAGAGCACACTTCCCCTCTCTGTCATGTGTTCTCATAAAAAACGAAGGCAGGGAGAGCAGCAGCAAAGACAGCCTGGGTACAGAACAGGGCAAATGCCAGTGACCTTGTTTAAATCAGATTTTTACACCAAATTTCAGGCTTTAACAATAAGTTATGACTAATGTGGTCTTTGTTTTAAAGCCTTGATCAAATGAGTCAGTCACACTCTACATGCCATTGACAAAAGCTATTATTCAATGAAGTAACTGAATGAAGTGGTGCAAAAAAATAAACTAAACACTTCCATGGTGTTTTTTTAGACCAAATAATTGAGTTAGTCAAATAATAGTCTTAAGATTTATGTAGTTTTAAATTAACGAACTGTTTTTAACATCTAGCCAATCATAAGTCATCATCACACCCTGGTTTTTTAGCAAAGTAGTATCTAACATATGTATTTGGTTTAAAAATCAAATGGCAGCAAGATTGTTCCTTTTCTTGAATGCCTTTGTGGATGAATTCACAAACATGTTATGTTGTTTCACACTGTTTTCCTTGAGCCGCTAAAAAAGACTTTTTCAGTGTGAAACATCTCGGATTTGACGTAAACACAGAATAAATTGACAGTGAAGCACAAAGACCATGTTTCAGCACAGGCTCCACAGTACAAGGTCAGATATTGCCTTGACCTAAAGCTGTACATGATGGACTTCAAATCACACACGCTGTACAATGTCTCATCTCATCTTGTTTTCTCTCCCCTTTTCTCCAGGTGAGTACTGGATCGATCCAAACCAGGGCTGCTCCCGGGACTCCTTCAAGGTTTACTGCAACTTCACAGCAGGCGGAGAGAGCTGCATCTACCCAGATAAGAAGTCTGAAGGGGTAAGCCTGACCATGGTTACACAAAATAAACACACATTGTGAACAGTGAGGTTGAGGATTCAGTTGGTAGAAAGGTTGTAAACAGAGTTTGGCAGATGGAGACACATAAAAAGGAAAAAGAAGCTATTATCAGCCCCCAGGGTTTGTGTTTTGATTGACAGCCAAATAAGCTGAATACTCTAGATAAGTGCTGATTTTCTTTTCTTCCTCTCATCTGGGACTAACTGCTGTGTATACTGAATAAAAAGCCTGAACATCTCTAGACAGAGCTAGCTGCAGCAGTTACTCTGTTGAACCCACACATGAGCCCGTATAATTAGCCTCTGTGAGATTACCTGGTGGGTTTCTACCACGAAGATGAAGATGACTCAACAACACTCCCTGAATTCCTCGAGGACTTAAAAAAAAACTGTTCCTGTGTGAGCCTGTCGGTAAATTCTATTCACAAAGATAGAAAAATTGAGAGTGTGTGACCCCACAAAGCTAAAAATACCTCATTTCATTCCAGCGACCTTACAAAGTCAGAAAAACAAGTTTGTGTGTATCAACTTTGTGGGGGTAGCCTCACAAAGTCAGAAAAACAAATAACTTTAGTCAACATACTTCCCTCAAAGGTTAGAAAACTAGCCAATCTGTGAGTCCGAGTTGAAGCTCAAGTCCCCACGAGGCATAAAAATCCAGTATATGTGTGTAGAGATAGTTTTGGTGCAAGGACCCCAAAAGGTAGGAAAATGAGTTAACGTGTGAAGCTTCAAATTCAAAGAAAGTGTAAAAATATGAAAACAGGGTTTAAAAGAGTGTAGCTGCGTTTCCATTACACCTACAATTGCGCAAAACCTATATATTGCATTACGAATTACTTTACTCAAGCTGTGCGCAATTTTAGTGGTATTGGAAACACTGGCAAGGCAGAATTGTTCTTTATCCAAACTTCAGAATCAGAACCGCGTTTTTTATTTTTCTGATTCTGATTCTGATCCTGATTCAGAAATATCACTTGCATTTTGCAAAAAAAGGTGTTATGGAAACGCAGTTTGTGTAAGTACATTTTTGGGGTCAAATTTTGTGTCCCAACTAAGATACAAAAAACAGTAAGTGTGTGTGTGAGAGAGAGAGAATTTGCATGTTGGTAAAACGTAAAAATACACAAATCTTTGGTCTGATTCTGACAGTTTTTGACTCTAGAGAGGAGAAGCATTGTTTCTAACCGCCCCAAATTGTTTCAGAGCCATTTTTAGATACAGGACCATTAAGGACTTCATCACCTGTAAAGCCTCAGGCAGGTGACAGGCACACTGGGAAGATTTTTGCTTCATTATACATGAGTGTGTAGAGGAGAGGAGCGCTCGCAGAGTGGTGAAACATTGGGAACACTTTCTTTGACAAGCTGGGGGTTGTGTAATAGCAGAGTGCTACAGCCACTTTAATGATCCCACTCACAGGGCCTCAGAGGAGCAGGAGTTTGCTTTAGCTCCGAATAATGAAGCAGACTTTTTATAGCCTGTCGGTGATGGGCGGCTCTCATTTGTGTCAGGGGGTTAAGAAGAAATCCTGCTCATCCAGACTCTGCAACAGGACTGCAAACACTCCTACATGTGTGAAGATTTTTATTACAAGAGCATAGAATCATCTGAAACGCTACTGAGGAGTCTCAAAATCTGTAACAGAGAAACATCTGTGAAGGTCACCTTCAAGGCAGCGTGTGTCTAATGTATGCCATCTCCCAGGGATACGTGATCCCCGGCCCATCATTCATTAGCACATTAAGCTATTGATGGCAGTTCCATATCAAACCCCGCCATCTAATTATTGTGAAATTCATCATTGTCAAAGCGGAGACCGATACAGCTGTGCCCTGTTGGCCAATTCGCAGCTTTTAATGGCATAACAAAGTCAGTTCGCCCTGGCTGCTCAGCGCTAACGCTGAACAGCAGGGATACAGGCCGCAGTATAAGAGCTCCTCACAGGCGATCATTTCTTAATTAATCACTGTGTACTCATGAATTTTTCAGCAGCAATTAGCTGCCAGCTACAGTTTGTACAGTACAAAATGGCATAATGGCTCGCTAAAATTTGCTGCCCCTGGACTGGCCTGGCTGATCTTACTGGGTTCAGGTTTGGGAGATTGCTCAAGCAGACCCGGCTGTGGAAACAAATTAGAGGGGGGGGGCATTGTAACCGCTTCTACAGTGATGAGAAATCATTTTTCGCTCACTTAAAAATGCAGATCATCACAAAATGGAAAACAAAAACAAACATAAAACAAAAGTGAAGTACTTTGTGTTGATTTAGTCCATTAAAAATTATTTATGCCATAGCAGAACAGCAACAGAGCACACAGTGAGCAACGACACACAACTCAACTTTTATTAGAAACAGCATGAGGAGCAAAACAAAGCAGTGTAACGCAATTACCCGAAAGAGACATGAGTAAAAGTTACATGACCACTTTTAGTAGAGTGGATGATGTTTGGATTGTTTGAATCCCTTTACCTGTTCCTTAGTTTTCGGGTCAAGTCCTTCTCAAAAGACAAACAGATCAGATTGTCCTTGTATCAGAAACTACAGTTTGGCAATGTGAAGACATTTTCAAGTGGAAAATGAATTTTTACAGTGCCCCCTAGCTACTGTAGCTGCCTCTCCTAGCATGAATGTTTCCCCTAGGGTTGCACTGATATGAAAATTTTGGCCGATATTGATATTCACTGATATTGATAGTGGAGGTAGATCAGAGAGAAAGAGCAGCATGATGGTGAGAAAAGACGACCATGGAGAGCATCAAGGGGTTGGAGCACCCAAGAGAAACGCAATCAAAAAAGTATGATTTGTCTGTTTCTTTGGATCAAAAACAGGAAGAGAGACATAAAAGAAGAGAGTCCACTCTTCTTAGGTACTTTTGGTGTTTACATAGTCATAGAAAACAATATTATTATATATCGTGCATTTCCTCAATTTTGGAGGATCGGGGATCGGCCCATCCTTACTTATAAAACTACTCTTATAAACCTCCGGGAAGGTCTGACAGCCAACCATTGTCACTTTTTGCTCTGAGACGTTAATCTCGGGACACTTTATTGGTTGTTTAGCTTAAAACATAAAGATTTTATTGTTTCACAGGTATTGTTCAGTGATTTTCAATAGAATAAGATTGGAATATTGAAGGTATATGCTGTCAGTTATAAAAAATAAAAAATAAAAGATAAAAATCAGTATTGGCGCAAATTAGTATCGGCAGGTCAGGCTTTTCAAAGATCAGTGAACAGTGCATCCCTAAAAAGAAGCGAAGCTGTGTGGCGCTGTCTCCGGTCTCCACTTGTCCTTCTTGGTTCTGTATGTCTCTAGAAATACTTCCTAATATTCACATTCACTTGTGACCACAAATTATAACTTCATAAGCATATATTCATGGATTGTAGACTTTATAAAGTAGCTTATAGCTTGGCCTCTGTTAGCATGCTGCCTTCATTCGCTGGTTTGATTGGTGGAGTCAACAAATCGAGATAGAAATAATGGAAAATGGTTACTCCGAAGAAAAATATGAAACCCAAATATAGATAGCTTTAGAAATACTAGAAGATAGAAGTCAGAGCATTTCCTCGCCGCCCAATGTGCAGCAAAGTTTGGAGTTGATCTGATCAAAAACCTCGGACTCGTTAGTTCAAATAGGTAGCCTATAAATTGTCAAAACCCGATGTTTATGTCCAAATAACAAACTTCCTGTTGAGAATTCATGATAGTTGTAAGAGACTTTTTTGTAGGTCTAGGCATGATAGTTATGCCCCTAAAATTTCAGGCCTGTAGCACAAAGTAGCTGGAGGGGCTGCAGTTTTGAGCCCTAGGGGGCGCTATGGAGCAAATAATTTTGCACAAATACTAGAATCATACATTTTTCACTGTTTCGTTCCAACTTGAAACATGTTTAAGGCACACAATTCTTGAGCTCAGGCCCTGATAAAACAAATATGGACAGCTTCCCCAGGGGGTCATGGCCCCCCAATGCCCACCTTTGCAACCAGGTCTGTTCTCAAGAGAAGAAGCAAGAGAAGAAAAAAGGAAGGGAGGGGATGTGTTTGTGTTAGATGTGCTGCTTTAACTCCCATGTTTCTTCCCTCCTCTGCCTCTCTGTCGATTTATGCCCCCAGGCTAGGCTCACATCCTGGGTTAAGGAGAATCCCGGCTCCTGGTTCAGTGAATTCAAACGTGGTAAATTGGTAAGCCCGACTTTTCACAAGTCTTTTTCTCTTCCCTGAACGCCTCTTATATTTTACAGAGCAAAATGGCAAAATGGCCCAAAGACTCTCCAGGCACATGGTATAGTCACTACAAGAGAGGTTCCCTGGTAAGTGGCCCCGCCTGCGGTGCCAGAAGTCCTGGCTTGGACTCTGTGTGCTTTAAAGGCTCTGCATGGTTCTGGATCAGTATGTACACGCTTTCTTTTGGGGGTTTTGCTTGCTGGTTGAGGTGCATGACTGAGCCGAGCACGAGCTGCGATCACCTTCAGTTCAAAAACAAAGCAGGGGATGCTCTTCGGAGGAAATGGAGGAGAGGTTTGTGGACCGTACGGGCCGGGAAGCGATATGTTTTACAGCTAATGGAGGTGAACAAATAGAAAACAGTGCCTCACTGTTTAAACCGCTGACTGTACATCCACTCCTCTGCTACATTAAGAGAGCATCTCCTGAGAGTGACTGTGCGCCTCGATACTTGAATGACTCAAGAAGCAGCAGCATCACAATACATAGAGGATTTAATAGTGCAGGCAAAAAAATAACACCTGAGACTGAACGCACCACTTTACAGCTCTCTTCCTCACACATTAGATTTCTTTAGCTGCCGCGGCAGGTCATTCGTTTCTCACAAGGGGGGAAAAATAAGTGTCGTTCCCTCTCTCGGCTGCAGCCATTCAGCCGCACTCACATTCCCAGCGTCTCCCTTAAAACACTGCTTAGATCCAGCCGA
This sequence comes from Halichoeres trimaculatus, assembly GCF_033239565.1. Classification (NCBI taxonomy): domain Eukaryota; kingdom Metazoa; phylum Chordata; class Actinopteri; order Labriformes; family Labridae; genus Halichoeres; species Halichoeres trimaculatus. The sequence goes on along the minus strand of NW_027437194.1, from coordinate 4,999,679 downwards.
GCTGCTCTGAGTCAGACCAGGTCAGGCACTCAGTCACCACCCAGGGGCTTCTGGGTACTCAGTCACTGTTGACTTGCGGCTGTGATGATGAAGAGGTAATGTGTCTCTGGCGATGTTGGGCTGGATCCACACGCTGAGCGGGCGGCGGTGGGGGTGAAAGAATAAAGCATGAAAGATGAAAACATCAAATGTTTTCAGGCACGGTGCTGACACTCATTGATGAAACATCCTGATTACGTGATTTTTATGCCACTAAATGCTGGGAGAACCAGTCAGAAGCTGCAAAGAGGAACAGAAAAGACATGACGCTGATGTCAGAAATGAGTGTCACCACTTTTGGTTTGCATTTGCATGTGTGTGTATGCGTGTGTGATCAGTCGCTTTTATGCAAGAGCAAGTCGAGGAAGAACACATCCTCTCTCTTGCTGCATGGATGCTGCATGTGCCTTCCTCTCAGTAAGTCCTGTTTTTCTGAAAGACGAAGCGAACCATGTGGATCTAATGGATTCCTGATGGTTGGTATGCAGATCAGTCACTTACGGACATTAATCGGACCGGCGCCAAACACGCCGTGTTATCAGGCAGGATTACAAGGCGATACAATCAGCTTAATGGGATATATCTCTGAGTTTTCTGTTAGACGAGCTCCAAAAGCTCAAAAATTCTGGGCTAATTATAGGTTAATTACTGTGCAATTAGCATATCATTACCCCAACACATTTCCTATTAGGATAATTACATTTTCATGTGCTTGCTGTAATTTCTAATATTGGTTATGCATTTTACATAATTACATAATCAAGATTTAAATGAGGTGTTTCGTTCAGCTTATTTTCTTGTACTTTGAAGGCAGAATTTTCCACTTTAAGCTTTCCACACTCCAACAGCCTCCAGGCGTTAGAGCAAGAAACTCCTGCTCCACATCCTCGCTGTCTTCACAGGAAGAAACGTAGATGACTGAGTCCATACTGTAAACAAATCCCCTTCAAAAACACAAACTAAAAGGACAGTTTCTGATCAATATCTCCAGAATCTGGTTCCAAGCTTTTTCCTTTTTCCCTCAAATAGCTGTTACTAAAATACCTCAGAAAATACCCTGGAAAATAAATACTTGAAGAAAAATATAAAAGTTTGACACGAGTTGACGTTTCAAAGTCAACATTTTCTTGTAAGTAGTGACTGAACATATCATGATGCAGTTAGAAATAGTCTCAACTGCTCTGCTTTCTCCCGTTTGAGTGATCTATGCATAAAACTCAAGGCGCGACCTTCAGCACAGAAGGATGAAGCCGACATGTAAGTGCTAAAACCTGCAAAAAGTGTCCACTCAAAGCTGGTTACCTACGTAGTACACACCGATTCAATTAAGCTGATTTAAACAGCAAAAAGCATGAAAAATGTTTCTAGTCTGTTAAAAAAAAATGATACACACTGGGTTTTTTTTATAACTCACCTGTCCAGAAAATGTTAACCCTTTTAACCCAAAGTTTTCCCTGCAAAAAGTACATACATTTCATTCCTTGGACCTCCAGGGTGCTCAATAGGTATGATTTTCTTTCACATTTTAATTTAATTTAATTTAATTTAATTTAATTTTATTTAAATTATTATTATTATTATTATTATTATTATTATTATTATTATTATTATTATTATTATTATTATTATTATTATTGTTTCATCTTAAAAAAAATCCAAAAGTAAAAAAGAAAAAAAAAGGAAAAAGAAAAAGCCAGGACTTTTGTTTCCAGTTTTCCAGATTTATAATCACAAATAATCACCATCAGCCCAATCAGAGGACCAGCTGATCTGATTAACAAGTTAGCACCCTGTAGCTTTTCATAAGGAGGCTTTAAGCCCACCTCTTCATCTCACACGACCTCAACAGGAGCTCGGTGGAGCTCCCCATTTCCAATATGGCTTCTAATGTGGATGGGCTTCAAAAAGCTGAAACACATCAGAAAACCAGAGACAAAGTGGGTCACATCATGAAAATTATCTCTGAAATTATACTGTCTAGATTAGAGCTGGCTACAAAAAAAGTTCTGTTTTTAAAAAGTCAGGCAGACAGGGACAAATTCACACTGTTAGGAGTTAGATTTAAAGAGTAATGCATGCTCACATTGTAACGAGCTCATCTGGTGCAACCTACGTTTGAATGACTGAATAAACTTTATAATACAGACGTGTAGAATGTCTGTTACGTCACCCATTTGTGTCTCATACAGTTTGAAGTTCACCATTTACAGGTGCATTATTGGAAATGCTGAGCTCCATCTAGGTTTGTTGGAGTTAGGATGAGGAAAGAGGCGGGGCTTTAGCCTCTATGGGGACAGCTGCTGGGATCTGTCAGTCAAGTCAGTCTGGCTCCTACACGGGCAAAATTTTAGAGTTTGATAACTTTGAGACAAGAAGTTGTGAAAAAAATCTCCCTGCACACAGTGTGTCGTTATGTTTCCTAACTAGACTGAAAACATATTTATTTCAGAATCTAAAAGAATTGAAGTTATTAGCCTTCCATTTGGGCTTCGTATAGATTTAACAATCTGCATCTGACAAATAAAAAAATTCATCATTTTGTTGGAAATATTTATTTTATTTTAGTTAACCTTTTTTTTTTTTAAATCAAGATGGTCCCTTTGAGATAAAACATTTATTTTTCAAAGGACGTAACATGACCTTCAGAGAACGGACTTATGTAGACCTCTGTATACTGCATGCTAAAAGAACATTAGCATTAACATAGGATATTTGAGGTCTTTTTTATGAATTTTCTCCAAAATAAAGACTTTTCACATATATTGTGTTAGGCTGGTAAAGAACTGTCAATTTCAGTAACTATGGTCATGATGGTCGCTGTGGCAAAAAAGCTTTTCTGAGAAAATATCTGAGTAAGAAATTATCTTTTTGATTAAATTTTTGGTTTATTATTACTTTTATGAAGTTTTTGTATTGTTTTTTCGTTTGTCTATAGATTTTATTTAGTTGTAATTTTATGTCTCAGAAAATGTTGAAAACTCAATAAACATATTGTTAGGAAAAAAGAAAAGAAACTTCTTTTTCAGGGGAGACCTGACCAAGACAGGAAAAACACAAAGTTACAGACAGGAATCACAAAAAAGATTTATTTTAGATTTAAAAACATTTAAGGAACCAGCTTCTTGAGCTAAAGTGACTAGAAGTGTATCAATCTGCATGTGAAAATAGTCCCAAAACTATATTTCTTCCTGTTTCAGAGAGTTTTTAAACCAGTCTTTTCATCCTTAAAGAAAAGGAACAGGTTTACAAGTTAGGCCTTAATAATCTTAAGGCAGACTAAACTGATGTTTGTGTTTTTAACTGGGATTTGTTTCCAATAAGGAAGTGTCCAGCAGTATATCTGGAGACTTACCCTTGAAATCAGGTACATGTACTCTCCTGTAGGATCCAGGGCCCAGCAAATGAAATCCTGTTAGTTTTGTTTGTGCTCTCCTGGAGCATGGCAGTATATTAACTCTGTGTCCTTGGATGACACCTCCTTGTTCTGACTGTGCTGTGGATAAGAAACACATCCTCGACATCTGAACACAGCAGTAAAGCAAATTAAAAGTCATAAATTAAATCAAAATGCCCCCCAGGGGATGAAAACACTGCGGTGTGGAGATTATATTGTGTTCGAAATCTCTTTAGGATCTCTCGCTGCCTGGTTTCTTGCACCAGTCCCTCCTCTTGTTTCGTTTTTGATGCCAAACTGAATCTTTCCTGCAGCTCTCCTACGTGGACGCAGAGGGTAACCCCATCGGCGTGGTCCAGATGACGTTCCTGCGGTTGCTGAGCGCGGCGGCCAGACAGAACATGACCTACAACTGCTACCAGTCGGTGGCCTGGCACGACCAGGACCAGGACAACTACGACAAGGCCATCCGCTTCCTGGGCTCCAACGACGAGGAGATGTCTTATGATAACAACCCTTACATCCGCGCCCTGGTCGACGGCTGTGCGGTGAGTCAAAGACTTGTTTGTGTCGGGTTCTTTGAAGAAACGCTGTCAGAGATTTGAGTCTCTGTGGTCTTTGTTGTGGCAGAACAAAAAGCGAGTGATGTCTGTATTTCTGAGGGAATATTCCAGTGCTGACCCTCCCCCCCTGCTGTGTTTGTCTCTTCCTGACAGTTGAAAAAGGGCTACGAAAAGACAATACTTGAGATCAACACACCAAAGGTGGAGCAGGTGCCATTCGTGGACATCATGTTCAACGACTTTGGCGGCTCCACGCAGAAGTTTGGATTCGAAGTGGGCCCTGTCTGTTTCATCGGCTAAGACTGTTTACTGAGCAAATGGAGAAAAAAAATCAAAGCATATATTTGTTTTCTCAGAAAAAATAAAACAAAATGAAAAAGAATAGGACACTTGTAAAAAAAAAAAGAAAGAGTAACTTTTTTTTCCATAAAGCAACAAGTTTGAGTAAAAAGAAATCAAGTCGAAGAAATTCTATCGGATAGAGGAAAAATAACCTTGAAACCTCAGTGTGCCTTCTCCATCACATGCAAGTTTTGAAACTGGATGTCAGATCCTGCCTCTTTAAAACGCACGCACAGGTCTGTAGCCCGCCCACGTCATCTCTCGAGTGAGTCTCTTTTTTATTTTCACGACCTTAACATCGAAGGCGACCCTGAGATCTGCCGCCGCACCAGACGGTCGCAGCATTTGCCACGGACTCCATCTGATTCGGCTTTTTTTTTCTTTAATGTCTCATGTTTTCCTTCATCTCTTCAGCTTCTTCCACTTCTTTTTTTTTGTTGCTTTGTTTGCTCATTCACTACAGAAGCTTTGTTTGTGCATAATTGTCCTTCCCATTCTCTTGGAATGGATCTTATATATATAAATATATATAAATAATTTTTATGTTTGTAAGTACATTCTGTATATTTTTTTTTTCCTGGTTATGTTTATTGCTTTTTTCTGGCTTCAAAACATGCATGTGACTTTAATAAGTGTGAGGTAGGAGACGACGGAAACGGGGTAACATCTTTAAAAATAAAAAAATAAAAAAACAAGATAAAAAAATGAAAGTGAGGAAATTCGTCTTGTAAATTAGAAAAACAAACAATTGGGAAGTCCTGTCTTGTTGCAGTTGTGGAGCACACCTTGTTGTAATTTAAGAACAGAATGGAAATAAAGGATGGAAACAAGCTCTGTGATATTATGTGACAGTTTGATTTCCATGAGAAAAATACTACATTCCTCCTTTTGTGCCCTCTGAACACAACGCCTTCTCCGGTGGTGATATCATTAACTTAATAAAAAGCTTTTTTTTCTCCTTTAAATACTCACCCGTCTGACTATGCAATGGGAGATGATGTCACATTTTAATGGCGAACACAAAGAAATCAAAAACCCTAGGTGCTATTTTCTCTCTTCTGTGGTGCTATGTAATTTTCTAGTTGTTTTATGAATGAAAGGATTATTTGGTGATAATATTCGATCACCAGCATCCCCGCCCCTCCCCTTCCCCCTCATTTTTGACTCCTTTAAACCACTGTGTTTGGACGCAGGTGGATCTATGCTGCATCCATTTCCTGTATGTTTTTTTTTTTTTTAACTATTCAGCAGTGGTGCTGTGCATGCCATTGCTCTCCATCTCTGCTCCCAGATCAGTGCAGCTTGGTGGCGTATGTAACCTCCTGCTTCAGCTGGACCGCACAGATTATAAACTAGTACCAAATTATTTGGAATTAACCAGAGGGAAATGAGATGTTTTGGGGTATTTTTTCGTTGCATATCATTCGTGCTCTTGCTGTTGGATCACACGTCAAAGTGACAGAGTTGAGGAGTGGACATGTTGGGAAAGAGTCCAAAGTTTGTTTTTGGGATAAAACCCTCAACCCTTCCACCAAAGGTTTTATATTTGTAGCTTTATGGGCCATGATGGCTTGAAATCACTTGTTTTGTACGGGAAACAACTTGAAAAGTATATTTTTCTTGATTTAACCGCAGTAGCAGGTCGCTAAATTAGCCAGCATAAAAAAAAAACATATTTTTTTGCCCTTGTAATTATGCTCTTTGTTCAAACTATGCACTCTCTATGCTTATGACCACTAGTATCTACCACAGAATTTTTACAGCTCTCCATACATAGGTTTGTTTTATTTCCTTTCCTTTTATTTTTATTTTTTTTTAAATCTTCAATATGTGACTTGAACCATTTCTGTTAACTCAATATGCTTGTAGATCTTTGGCTTTATTTTTCATTGCGATGCAGTACACCCAAATTTAAACTCTTCGCTCTCAATAAGAAAAAAAAAAAGAGGACAAATTTTTGTAAATTTCCAGAACCAGCAGTGATGCTGCCATTATTTTGTTCTTTGTTTTATTTTGTAGATTTCAATTTGTCTGTCTGTTTTTTGTTTGTTTTCACCGTCTTGTCAAACCTGTGTAAGGATAAGAGGATAGAAGTTATATTGGTTTTTATGTCAATAATAAATTCAAGTTTACTGTGGCCATCCACTCTTGTATGTCTTTTGAAGCATTAAAACCTATCTGTATGCATGAAATTGTAAAGTTTTTTCTCTTGTTATAACTGATTTGTAGAGTGACATGATCTCCGGTCCACGTCTCTTCTTCTTCCTCATCAGGATACGTCAGTTTTTCTATGGTTATGTCCACGATTGTGAAGTGGAGAGAAAAATGATGAACCTGTAACTCTACCAAAGCCAATGTTCATTTGTAGTATATTTATTGTATTATTTAAAATAATAAAATAAATGTTAAATGACACCATAGTGTAAGTGTAAGAGGCGCCCTCTTTACAAACGGTCATAATTCACTACATGCTTTTTTCTTATACGACACATGAGCTGGAAATCACTTCCTCTAATGAAGAATACAGAATGCAATCAGCCACAGTGATTCGAATTGATTGTAGAGCCTTCAGTAAAGCATTAACTGCAGCTTTTGTGTGTGAGAATGTGTTAAAAGCTAAGTTTTAACGACTTTAATGAATGAGTGGATGTCTGATTAAGTCAGGAACAGGCTTCGCTGTGCTTTATTGGCCACATTGTCCTGTTTTAATTGTGCCAAATAACTCTTGCTCCACAGATCCAGCAGGAAAAAAAGAAGCTCTTCTCCCTCGCCGTCTGACTGCAGTTCATCACCGATTGTTTCCTGCTGATACCACTCACAGATTTCTCAAAGAAACTTCCTGGATGGTGTGGCTATTGTACGTCTTTTCATCATTTGAAGCCAAACTGCCTGCTATACACTCACTGGCTACTCTATTAGGTTCACCTTGGACCCCCTTTCAGAACTGCCTTTATCCTTCATGGCAGAGATTCAACATTCCTCAGAGAGTTTGGTCCATATTGACATGATAGCATCACACAGTTGCTGCAGATTTGTCGGCTGAACATCCATGATGAGAATCTCCCGTTCCACCACATCCCAAAGGTGCTCTATTGGATTGAGATCTGGGGACTGTGGAGGACATTTGAGTACAGGGAACTCATTGTCATGTTGAAGAAAGCAGTCTGAGATGATTCCAGCTTTATGACATGGAGCGTTATCCTGCTGGAAGTAGCCATCAGAAGATGGGTACACTGTGCTCATAAAGGGATGGACATGGTCAGCAACAATACTCAGGTAGGCTGTGGACTTTAAACCACGCTCAGTTGGTACTAAGGGGCCTAAAGTGAGCCAAGAAAATATCCCCACACCATTACACCAGCAGCAGCAGCCTGAACCGTTGATACAAGGCAGGATGGATCCATGCTTTCATGTTGTTGAGGCCAAATTCTGACCCTACCATCTGAATGTGGAGCAGAAATCCAGACTCATCAGACCAGGCAACGTTTTTCCAATCTTCTATTGTCCAGTTTTGGTGTTGCTGTGTGAATTTTAGCCTCAGTTTCCTGTTCTTAGCTGACAGGAGGGTCACCCGGTGTGGTCTTCTGCTGCTGTAGCCCATCTGCCTCAAGGTTGGACGTGTTGTGTGTTCAGAGATGCTCTTCTGCAGACCTCGGTTGTAACCAGCGGTTGTTTGAGTTACTGTTGCCTTTCTATCAGCTCCAACCAGTCTGTCCATTCTCCTCTGACCTCTGGCATCAACAAGACATTTTGTCCCACAGAACTGCTGCTCACTGGATATTTTCTCTTTTTGGGACCATTCTCTGTAAACCCTAGAGATGGTTGTGGGTTAAAATCCCAGTAGATCAGCAGTTTCTGAAATACTCAGACCAGCCCGTCAAAGTCCCTTAAATCACCTGTCTTCCCCATTCTGGTGCTTGCTTGTGATTGGCTGATAAGAAATTTGCATTAACGAGCAGTTGGACAGGTGTGCCTAATAAAGTGGCCAGTAAGTGTATATTTATTGCACAGTGACTCCCCCTAAGTGTACATATTTAATGAAAACCCTCCTTCGTTATCTTCTAAATCTTTTCCTCTCGTGCACCACTTATTAAACAATCTGCTGTGTGTGAGCTTTGATCAAACTGATGCTAGTGAAAACGGCTTGCACCGTCTCATTAGCAGGGAATCTTGCACGGTGCAGTTAGCGCAGTTAGCCTACCAAAGCAAAACAAAACAGAAAAAAAAACATATTCCTCACGATACCACGATCAATATTTAATGCAGTCTTTACAGGATGGATTTAGGTCGATCAGATCAGAGTGTGCTTTCTACTGAGGCAGCATACTGGTGAGTAAAGAAGAAATCCAAGCAAAAAAAAAAAAAAAAAAAAAAAAGCTTTTTCCTCATCTAAGCACAGAACTTTGCAAGTGGGACATCAAAGTGAGAGGAGGAATTAGAAGGGGAAAAAATAACAGGTAGGGATTTAGCTCGAACCAATTATAGCAACTGGTGATGTGTTGAAAAACAGCACAGGCACCCAGGTGTAATAAGCGTGTGAAACATTTAAGAGGTGCAGCTCCTGGATGTGGTACAGGGGTTAAGTTTGTGTAAGAAAACCACTTAGGGACATGTAAATGTGCTCAAAGTGAAGCAGTACTCCTGGAGAAACTCACCCTACGCTGAGGTAAGACTGAGCTGCTGGAGGATAAACTTTGGAGAACTCAATTCCTCCTGTTTTATATAAAAAGAGCAAACGCAGATTGCAAAACTTGAAATCCTGCATTAAAATTAAAAACAGCTACCAGCTATTGTTTCCTCTAAAGTATGGGTGTTTTTTCCTCAGATTGGACTGAGTTATGTTCCTGGAATCAGACATTTTAATACTTCAGCAAACAGTTTTTAGATTAAACCCCCTGATTAATGCTAATGCTCTCCCTCATGGCGTTACACCAGATTTGCTAATCATAAAAATACCAGAGAAATAACACCAACACATTTAGTTAGCTAACCCTAACTGTGGATGAAGTGATATTGGAGCTATGAGGATGACAAACCACAAAGAAACATTTAACTATTCACTTTGGACAGCTAAGTAGTAGAATACAATGATTACTGTTAGCAAACGTTACTGTTGAAAATGTAAAGTAATAATTGGCAAACTGGGCTTCTGTATTTGGTGACAAATTGCAAACAGCTTATCAAAACAGCTAAAACTAGCAAGCATTTCATTGCTGAAACCACTTTTAGCAAGCCAACATAAGTGGATAATGGGACTGTGAGGCTAAAAGATTAAAACTAACAAACAAAAGCATCCTCTTTTTTATGTAATCACTACTTACCACAACTGCTAACATTAGCAAGCATTTTCTTCCCAGGATGAAGTGGCGTTTGGGCTAAGGTTAAAAAAATAACCAAAACAAACAAAAAATGTCACCACAGCTACAGCATCTACTTGCAAACAACACTGTTAGCTTACATAACTGTGGGTAAAAGGACACTGGATCAAATTGTAAGGTAAGAACCAACTAACTATTGTTTTTACAGCCATTAGCTCATAACTAGTGATGGGTACGGCGACATCAATGCCTTGGCGCATATGTCAGTGTGCGTATCGCTTTCAGAAAGTCACGTGATCGATACAGCTGCTGTGTCGCCTGTCTCACTGTGTTTGCAAATTGCATCTGTCAACGGGATGTGTCTTTGCCAAAACAATCACAGATAATTTGAAGCACAATTCTTTCCTTCAAGCCATTGTGATACAGAGCCTAAAAAAAGTAAGGTTTGCATCATGTAGGACCATTTTCATCTTATATCCGAAAATAAGGTATTTCTTTTTATTTCCTTTTTTTCATTCGGTTCCTCTTAGTTTCTGCTTGAACTGAAGCTGGAGATCTTTCTCCAAAACCACAATTGCTAAAACATTTGTTTGATTAAAACACTATTTTAAAATGAAACCTCCCTACCTCAAAGATAATAAGAAGTGTATAAGAAACATCATCACTCAGGACACTTTAACTTTGAGTCACATGTTAGAACTTGTGTTCACATTATTTATTGACTATGTATTCTAAAAAATGAAAGATATTTTAAATTTAGATTACTATACAAAATAAAATGTAATAATTTAAAAAAAAGTGCATTCTGGGTCACTGAATCAGTACGCCAAGTCTTTCAACTCTACTTCCTGCAGTGATGTTTCAGATCCAGCAGGTGTCCCCATTGAGCGATACAGTTACACAGTACCGACACATGTAATCACAACAACAAACACTAGCAAGTGTTTTCCTGCTGCACCACTGTTAGCTAGCTAACATAGCTATAGATAAAGGGACTTGGGAAGAAATGTGTACCAACATAACATTCAGCAGCTAGCATTAACATCGAGCAATTTTCCATGCTATTACTTTTGTTAGCTAGCTAACCTCCTGTCCAACAGACCCATAGTATCTTATAACTCTTTCAAACTGCTCTGTTTTAAGAAGTTCAATGCTAACTTTAACTATTGTCCTACACTAGCTCATGGTTTATTCATATATAGAGGCTAGGTGTTATTTAGATAATTTAACATTTATCTCGTTTGAACTGTTTATTTGTAAAGTTGCTAATGTCTATGAGATTCGAAAAATGAAGAGGTGAAGTAGAAAGTAGCTCACCATGTTTGAATTTAGTGTGATAGAAGTCTAAAGGTAAAATAGTACAAAACTTCAAACCCATGCAAGTGTAATGTGTAGTTTCTGTTATTTAATTGAAAGTCAAACTCCTATGCTCAATTCTCTGTCTTACTAAAAAGTTTTTCTTTATATATATATATATATATATATATATATATATATATATATATATAACTTCATCCAAAGTGTCTTTTTGACCATAGAGGTGACTTACTGCTGTTCCTGTAGGCTGAAAGGAGGATGTGGTTAGGGAGGCTAACCATTAAAAAGCAGTAACTGCTGCCAGCAGAAGACTGGCAGACAATTTTGACTTTTGAAAGAAATAAGGAAGGAGAAAGTAAAGTTAAAGCCGAGAAGTTCAAAAGTACAGTAAATGTTTCAGTGGAAATATGGCTGCCATTGATTTATTGATCAATCTCTGTCTGGACATTTTACAGACAGAACAAGAGGACACTAGTAAAGTTTCAAACACGCCATAAATGTCTCTCTGGATGCTGTTGTTTGGGCAGTAAACTTCTCCCAGCTGCTGTTGCATACTTTTAAATGACAACTGTTCCTGCTCACTCTGTGCTACGACTGCTTGTTAACTCTAAATATACGCTCTATATGCCATACATTCAGTTTTCATGATATTACACAAAAATCAAATCACTACATGCTCCAAAGTGCTGTTAATGTGTGGTCAGAGCTTGTTAAGGAAGAATTAGAGGGTCAAGTGCTAAGAGAGTCAAAATTGGGACAGAGCCCTGAGTTAATGTGTAATTGCTTTGAGCCTGTGGATCCGCGGCCAACAGAGCCCATTCATAGCCCGGCCCCGGCACTGCTGACCTACTTACATATGAATCAGATAGTGGAGGAGACTGAGATAGTGCTACAACTGAGAGAGTGTCATATTGGGGCGTTATTAATAACAGGCTTTTCCACTCCAGTAGACTTTGAGATTAAAGTGTGACAGCAGTTCAAGATAATAGTTCCCTAATGCAATAAGAGCTGGACATCAGAGCGTTATACTTAGTGAATATCATGTGTCCTCACAGGTGTTTTAATGCCATTTTAAGCTTCATTATTCCTGGATTAGAACTGTAATTTCACAAAAACTTTTTTTCCTCCAGCACTTCACCCAAACAAATTTGTCATTTGTTCTTTCATTATCTGTGTCTGCGATATGAACAAGGAATGAAGACACTGTGGTGAGCACAATGTAATTCAATTCTCAAGATGGATGTAAGGTGCACATAACAAAAAGTGAGAAAAGGAGCTTCACTTTAACAATGACTTCAGATGGAAATAATTTGCAGGAGTGATGTTTTTATCTTAGGGAGGAAGCAGAACAGGCGACGCACCTTGTTTGCAATCTGCATGATTGAGAGTCAGTGCATTCTCAGACTGAACCAATCAGCGCAGAGTTCAAAACCTCTGGAGTAGTTTTGTTTTGAGTCAACTTATTTTAATGTATTCTTTAAATTGTTTACATTTTAAGTAGAGCTGCTGACGCATCAGTCCTCTTGCAGTTATAAAAAGAAATGCTTTTTTTTTCCCCAATGCTATTTTGTCCCTTTCAGACTGTAAATAAATCACCACAGTGTCCTGATGGTTGCAGTGGAAAACAAAGCTTAGCTGAGAGTAACATGAACTAAATTCAACAAAGTATGTTAAATTTGAGCCACCACCTTTAAAAACTCACTGTTGTTGCACTGCAGTTTTTACAGTAATGAAACTAAAAGTTTTATTGAAAGGTAGAGTCTACAGGATTTTCCTGAAAAATGAAACGTCAACTCTTACAGGAATTATCCCGCTCAATAGTCTCCCACTGGCCTCTCTACATGTGTGTCAGTGTCAGTGTCTGCCTTGAACCCTCTCCTCTGCCAGTATGATGATATTTTAGTTGTTTCGGGACGTTTCTGGGTGGAAAGTTCATGTGTTTACCTCAGCCAATCACAGCACGCCCAGTGCACAAGTAACTTTGCATGTTGATTAGCGAGTGGAAGAAGAAGCTAACCCCAAGCTAATGTGATAGTACACATAGCACGGAGCATGAAAAACACAACAAACTTGAAACAACAGCAGGTATGTGTCAAATACTTGTGATTAGCTTGCTTTGATTAGCTTACGTAGTCAGAGTCAGAGGCTCAGGGTGTGGGCTGCTGCTGGCACTGAGCCAAGGAGGAGGAGCCTATTTTCAATTTATGTTGACTAACAAGTGACGACAATTCCTGCAGACTCTACCTTTACTTACTGGCAAGAAATGCTTTATAGCAATTATACTGACTAAAATCTGTTTTAAATGCTGAAAAATTGAATTTTAAAGACAAGTTCATGACACAATTTCGGGTTAACTATTTCAATTTACCTATTGATTATGGTTTTAAAAGGTATCCTTATTGAAAAGCTAAGCAGAAGGGTTTTTTTTCCTCACAATACAAACGCATGCAAGAATTGCGTTTCTTCATGACAAGATTGTGAAAGTTTACCTGAAATTTTCCAGCCAATTTAATGACAAACAACAGAATAATACATATGAGTTTCTAATCCAACATCAACCACCTGCTCACTACATGTTTTTCCTAACTTTTTCATTCTAGTTGTGTAGAAAATATCCACAGCAGGACGTTTAATGCATCATTTATTGTAAGTCATATCTTGATTGGTTTTGAAAGAAACAGGGAACAGAACTTTGTACTTTGACAAGTTTTCCTGTTTTACTTGATGAAGGTTTTTGTTAATCTGCCAGTAGCTCCCAGCACAATGTGTAGCTCTTTAGTCTGACCTTTGCCCCAAGTGTAGTTTTTGATCCAGCCCATCTATCAGTCTTTGAATATCTCCTGTCTTTTTCTTTTCTCGTCTAAGTCAACATAATTTAACTTCAGTTTTAGGGTTTTCTTTCTGAAGGCACTTTTGTCCATCTCACAAAACTAGCTGCAGAAATTGTCTCTCCCAATATGATATACTCTTATATCCCTTTCATATTCATTTGACATGTTTTATGAGCAAAGACCAAGTGAAGAAGCATTTCAGACCAAAGCAATCTTCAGATTACTTTATTCTCACAGACAGATTTGGATGTTTCTGATAGATTCCACCCACCATCTTGCCCTCAGTCATTACTCCATCTGACTGGATGATGAAACAGGTCTGAAATCAGTAAAAATGTTCTACAATTTCAGGCCAAGTCATGAAGAATGTACAACAAGAGGCAATTTGCTCCATTCAAATTCATGGAATTGAGAAATCATTAAAAAAAGGAAGTTTCAGAGCTGAAATGTCAGAGAATCATTACGAAGAATGCTATCAGATACCTACCACCTAAAAACATGACCAGTTCTGGCCAGTTCTCTGAATTATTTTGGAAGGGGGTTATCAGAAGAGAAGCTAGCTGCCTACACTTAAAGAGGAGGAAGGTTCTGGTACTCCTGTAAAGAATGATTTGCATTTCAGCTATTGTCTAAAATGCTTAGTTTTAGCTGCTGTCCCTTTAAGGCTCCCAGCTACACAAACACCCTTCCCTCTGATTGGCCAGGCATTTGGAGGCCCATCTGGGATGGATTCAGGATTGTCTTCAACACATGAATATGTCATTAAAAATCCACACATATTTAGTGTAGGCATTGTTGCTTCATATCCAAAAACTTTTTAAGAACAGGGGGCATCTTGAGGTGTGATACCGTGAAATGAGACACGTTTAAAAATCATCTTTTCAGTGTCCTTTTTTATTTAAAATGTGATGCTAATGTGTTCAAAATATTTGATTGAATTGAATTAATTAATTAATTAATCTTTTTTTAAAACAGGCTGAAAACAAACAAACAAACAAAACAAGCTTAATGTTGAAATACAAGGTACAGGCTAATTCACAATATAAGGCTAAAACACAAACTAAAGGCTAAAACACAAGCTACAGGCTGGAACACGAGCTAAAGGCTGAAATGCAGGCTAAAGGCTTAAACACAGACTAATGGCTCAAAAGCAGGCTAAAGGATAAAACACAAGCTAGAGGCTAAAACATGGACTCAAGGCTAAAACACAGGTTAAGCTGTTTGTGCTAATGTTTTTCATCCAACCCACAGTCAGCAGTTATTCTGCAGTGGTCTGTTCAAACTTGAGAGTCTATCAATAAAATGAAGAGTGAGGTTATGTTAGCTCCGATTGGTAGATGACTGGCAGGACATAGCCAGGACTCACACATTACAGGCGCTAAAGTAGCGCTAAAATAGCCATCTACTAAACTACGGTACAAACTGTCAGTGCTTGGTTGCTGTCAATGTGATGCCACGTTGTATTGTATTCGCTAAAAGCAGTCTTGAGTAAAGAAAAGAAAAGTTATGAAAAGATCTCATCTCCATTCAATTTTCAAAACAAATGCTTTGTGAAGAGTCACGCCTTCACGACAAAGATGTCACTGCAGTCTACTTCAAACAAGAAAGTGAGATACATCAGCTGTGACTGATATATATACAAATGTTAAATGGGTCAAAATTTTGACCAAGAAACATTTTGTGGTTCACTAGAAGCTTCTCCTTCCTCAGGACATGAGGGACATTTGCACCAAACTCCATGGAAGGTCATCCAGAAACTGCTAAATGTCAACCTGCTCTTAGCACTGCACAGAAACTCAGGGGTCTGTGGAGACCCTGAGAGGCTGTGTCAAACCTCATTGTGATTCATGCACCATTTGTAGGGCCAAAAGTGACATCCCTGAAACTGTAATGAAATGCCAGCAAGGCAGAAATACACAGAAGTTATTATTCAAAACATCCACTGAGTGTAATTTATTTCCTGAATTCAAGGTTTTTACTTTGATTTTGCATAAGCTGGTAAAACAGGCAAACAAACAAACAACAGCCCTGAGGTTCAGGATAGAAATGCATTTTGGGACCAATCAGATTATATTATGTAATATTTGAGGCTGTCAAATGACTAATTTTTTTAAAGCATGATTAATTGCAGAATTTTATTTGCCTGTGTAGTCAACTGGAAGTTAGGCTGAGTCAGCTTTTCCATCATGGCGACTGCTGCTTAAAACTCAGCTTCAGGAACCAGTGGGTGCAGTTATGGAGACAATGTAGATATTTTATTTGGCCTATGGAAGAGGCTGACAACTTTGGACTTTTCAACCTTTCTTTAACAAAGATTTAACTCTTTATTTTTACCATCCCCTTTTCTCTTTGATGTGATTCTTTTTGCTGTAATTTTGGAGTTTATTCCTTTTTTTGTGCCTTTCCTTTATATAATAAAAAAACACATCAATATATATTGAAATATTTTGATATTTTTAAATATTCTATGCACATTTTATAGAACAGAGTTTTAAAAAGTAGAAACAATCTAACACTTTTATTTGCAAAATTAAAAGATTTACATAATTTCCCATTTATTGTTATCACATAAACTGAAATCTAGAAAAGTGTTAATGGCATAATAAAAAAAAAAATTATACATATATATCTTTATATATATATATATATAAATATATATATATATATATATATATATATATATATATATATATATATATATATATATATATATATATATATAGAGAGAGAGAGAGAGAGAGAGAGAGAGAGAGAGAGAGAGAGAGAGACTGAAACTGCATATATATATATATACATGCAGTTTCAGTCAGGATTTCCCTACTTGTCCAGAAAAAAAAAAAAAACCTTAATAAAAATTATATATATATATATATATATATATATATATATATATATATATATATATATATATATATATATATATATATATATATATTTATATATATATATATACATATATAGAGAGAGAGACTGAAACTGAAACTGCATCTATATATATATATATATATATATATATATATATATATATATATATATATATATATATATATATATATATATATATATATATATATAATTTTTATTAAGATTTTTTTTTTTTCTGGACCAGTAAAGAAATCCTGACTAAAATTGCATCTATATATATATATATATATATATATATATATATATATATATATATATATATAGATGCAGTTTTAGTCAGGATTTCCTTACTTGTCCAGAAAAAAAAAATCTTAATAAAAATTATATATTTATAAATATATATATATATATGTATATATATATATATATATATATATATATATATATATATATATATATATATATATATATATATATATATATATATATATATATAGATGCAGTTTCAGTCAGGATTTCCTTACTTGTTTAGAAAAAAAAAAAAAAATCTTAATTTGAGATATTAAAGATGCTATGAGGAGGATCTTTTTTGATTGGACTGCTTTGCCACCTTCTGGCCCGGAGTCTCACACACACTGTCGTAAAGATGTGACTTTAAACCAAGAGTGTTTGTTTTGGGAAAAAAAAAAATTGTTCAAGTCAACTTTTTTTTTCAAGTTATTTATCAGTGCAGTTACGTAGCGCTACAGTATGAAGCGTGACAACAAGCAAATGTTGCAGTAGCTGGGTATATGTAGTGCTATCGGTAGCCTGGTTGCCCCACAACATAACTGTCGGCTTGTTAGGCTCCAGTGTCCACCATCGCTACAAAATTAATCACAGAAATTGTTTTCAGCAGAAAAAAAACACAAATCTCTTTTCTCACTACTAAACTTTATCAGCCGGCGTGGTGTTGTCATAGAGATCTGAGGAGCCATAAATCAATCCAGTCATGCTTGCCCCTTGCCCCCTTTGAGATATTAAATTATGACAATTTTATTGAGTCTAAGAAATGCTTAGATTTCAGTTTTTGCTGTGTGTTTTTTTTAAATTAAATTTAGTCTTTTTTTTTAGTCAGTTTTGGTTTTCACATTCTTCATTCTCCAGTCTCCTCCTCATACGAGAGGCTAGACATTTCCTGGCTGATCCAAACTGAGCAATATACATTTTTTTTTACGCATATAGCTGTATAAACCAGACTGAGGCTATCAGAAACATAACCAGTCAGGCGTTGTATTTCTGCGTGAAATCAAATCACTTGTGTGAGAAATCACATTCAGAAGCGAGCAGCTTTTCGCTCAGCCAGATTACAGAGGGCCTTTGATTATGACGGACACGTCTTCAGATGTTTCTCAAAGCACCTGCTTGCCCACACAAGTGCTGCAGTCATCCTGTCTGATTACACCTCTCTAAGGTTGACATGAGGTGAACTGACGCTCTGTGTTGGCTGAGGACACAGACCTCCATCCACTCATAAGGAAATTTGTTGGTTTAAATCAGGAAAAAAAAGGGATTTTGAAGGTGCTCCATAGCTGCTAGGAGAATAGGGCAGATGTCAATCAAGTGCAGTCTGTACCCGCCCACACAGTGAGGTCTGATCAGATAGGTGACAACACCTGTGTAGGCGTGCTGTGGCTTCAAATGAGCCGCCACACGCTGCACATTTTACTTCTTTCTTTCTATGTTTGCTCATTAGCTTCTGTTGTCTTTTTTTCTTCAATAAGTTATAAACTGCAGCTGTTCTACTACAGCTGAAATGTCTTTATTAGTTGCTATTGTAGCCTTATGTTCATCAGTTGTGAGCAGTGGAGCACGTTTTATAATTGTACTTAAAGTATGCAGTTTACTTTTTTAAACAAGCGTTATATTGAAAAGATTACCATCACAGATAGGATCTTCCTTTGAGAGGATATAAATCCAGAGATGAAAGCAGACAGGAGAGCAGGAGAGGAAAACCAGAAGAGTTTTTCAAAAAAAAAAAAAAAAAAAAAAGAAGGAGGAAAGCTGTGATGAGGAAACGAGGGAGATGTTTGATGTGTAAATACATCGCACACAGCCGGTGATGTTTTCCCTAAAGAAACGCAGGTAAATAACACACGATTTTGGTATATATTTAGAATAATATTCAAATAAGTGTCAGATATCATTAGCATGCAGAGATTGAATTAATCTTATCGTCTTGCGCTGCTCCTTCTTTCTTCGCTCCTTGTAGCTATTGTCAGGAGAGGAAGACAAACATGTGAGATGTTGTTAAACTCAGTTCCTCAGAAAATGGGAGATTCTCATGGGCAACAAAAGCCATGATGTTTCTGAAAAAAGAAAATACCAAATCTGCTGAAATCTGTCTGTAAATGGTGAATGTTTGTTTTCATTTCTATGGTTAAACTTTGATCGAAAACACTTCTTCTGTAGCTGTGGATATCATTTCACTTGGCTCTGTGAATATTTATGTGAATGTTTGAGGTGGAAATTCAATTACTGGAAAGAGAAAGAGAAAATGACTAAAAAAATAGTCCTCGAAATTATGAATTCGACTCCATGAATTTTACAAATCTTACAAATAAAAAGAGACAAATGGGCCAGCGAAACTGATATTCAAAAGTGTCTTTTGTAAAAATGAATGATTAAAAGCATCTGAAGGGCTTTTTCTCACATTTTATTATTCATCAGTGCATTGAGATTGAAACATTTTATTACATGTCATCAGCTGGAAGGGCACCCAGAGGGCACTGTATTACACTTATTCTGCTCTAAGTGCATCCAGGGGACTACTAATTACATTATACGTGCAGGTAGAGCATCCAGGTGTCACTTTATTACAATTTGTACACAGGTAGGGCATCCAGATGAAAGGGCTTTTTTGCATTTGTTCCACTGGGAAGGCATCCAGAGGGCACTTTATTATATTTGAACTGCTAGAAGATTATCCAGATGACACCTTATAACATTTTGTACATTGGATAGGGCATCCATATATCACTTTATTTCATTTTGTCCAGTAGAAGGGCATCCAGGGGCCACTGTATCTAATTTTGTTCAATGGTAGGGTATCCAAAGGGCACTTTTTACATTTCGTCCAATGGAAAGGCATCCAGAGGGCACTTTTTACATTTTGTCCAATGGAAAGGCATCCAGAAGTCACTTTATTACATTATGGTCAATGGAAGGGCATTCAGAGGTCACTTTTTATACATTTTGTCCAATGGAAGGGTATTCAGAGGTCATCTTATTACATTTTGTCCAACGGTAGGAAATAAGAGGTCACTTTTTATACATTTTGTCAAATGGAACGGGCATCCAGAGGTCATGTTGTTACATTTGTTGAAAGGAAGGGCATCCAGTGGTCACTTTTTATACATATTGTTGAAAAGAATGGTATCCAGAGGTCACTTAATTATATTTCGTCCAGTGGAAGGGCATCCAGAGGTCACTTTGTCACATTTTGTCCAGTAGAAGGGCATCCAGAGGTCACCTTATCACATTTTGTCCAATGGCAGGGTATTCAGAGGGCACTTTTTTACATTCTGTCCAATGGAAGGGCATCCAGAGGTCACCTTATCACATTTTGTCCAATGGCAGGGTATCTGGAGGTCACTTTATTACATTATGTCCAATGGTAGGGTTTTCAGAGGTCACTTTTTATACATTTTATCCAATGGTAGGGTTTTCAGAGGTCACTCTTTATACATTTTGTTAAATGGAAGGGCATCCAGAGGTCATGATATTTCATTTGTTGAAATGAAAGACATCCAGTGGTCACTTTTTTTCTTTACAT
This sequence comes from Halichoeres trimaculatus, assembly GCF_033239565.1. Classification (NCBI taxonomy): domain Eukaryota; kingdom Metazoa; phylum Chordata; class Actinopteri; order Labriformes; family Labridae; genus Halichoeres; species Halichoeres trimaculatus. The sequence goes on along the minus strand of NW_027437194.1, from coordinate 4,979,196 downwards.
TTTGTTGAATAGAAGGGTATCCAGATGTCACTTTATTACATTTTGTCCAGTGGAAGGGCATCCAAGGGCTAATGTATTATATTTTGTCAAATGGAAGGGCATCTAAAGGTCACCTTATTACATAATATATACAAGAGGTGCCACTACAAGAATAATTTCTGTGTGTTTCCTGTTTAAAAGGGCACCAAAGCCGGCTTTTTGTTGTATTTATTTCCTACAAAGGAATCCATGAGGGCACTTCTGCTGGATTATTCTCAGACATGAGGGCACCCGGGGGGGATGATTGTCCCTCAGAGCATCCATGCCCCCCCACTGAGTGCACCATACAACAAAAGAAAACCACTTCACTTCGATATCAAAACCTGCTCCTGCTCTCATGAATTGTGTTGATTGGATTAGTAAAGAGGGATTAGCTGTTGTGTGACTATCATCCTAATTGGTTAGGCGGAAACGATTGTAATTAAGGTGTAATTTGTGCAAGCCAAAATTACAATCAGCCTGAATAAACTGAAATGATAGTACTTTGAATCAGGCTGTTAATCTGTTTTAGTCTCTTACAGATGTTTGTTGTTACCATAATACCCCAAAACGACATGTTTAAAGCTTGTTGTGGATTTGATTTTCAGTGGTTTCCAAAGTTGAAGTTTTCCCAGATTTGCATAGAAAGCACGTTTTCTTTGCTGTGTGTCCCCGCAGATGGATGAGAACTTAAAACATAAGACTGCTTTGAGGAATAACGTCTGGCCCTGAAGTGATGTTATGAATTATGCGCCAAAAAGGAATAGCTAACATTATGACTTTGAACCTCCTCCCAGCAGGAGAAGCTTTGTCTCAGTCATGTAAAACTTAGCACTTGATTTAATTAGATCTTCTTGTTTCACGGCCAGAAGGAAGAGCATATGGTCCTGCACTTTTTCCCCCCTCCTTCGCTCACGTACAGTAGCTGTGTTCTATTTTCAGGATCCCAGAGTATCAGCTTTGAAGCTGCGGGCGTCTCTTCCTCACTCTGGAGCTCCCCTGTAGAGAGACAGGGTCAAAGAGACCTGCGTGGTACCGGACCCAAACAGCAGCCAAGGACGTCCAGAATTAACGACATTAATCACTTCTCTCAGACACAGTGTGAGGGAAGCTTCTTTTTCCCTTGATGTCATTCATGGGGAGACAAAACAAGGACAGGGTAAATAATTCACTTAAATGAATAACTTATTGGTCCTGCTATTAGTTTGGGTCTTTAAATAGTTTTGGAGCCTGATGCAATTCTGCTCTTTGCTGCATGAGCAATGTGCTGCAACTCTGAATATAAAAACTCAAAATTCTGCACAAACACTTTCAACCTGCACCATGACTGCATGAGACATTACACTGCCAGTCAGACATTTGACTGACTGATGTGAATATAATCCCCCAAAAGTTATTACATGTTCATTCCAATGAGCACCAGGGTGAGGGTCCATGACCTGTTAGACTTGAACTGGTCCAATGACATGGTAAGAAGCAGCTCAAATTTGGGGCTGTTATGCTTTTGATCACTCAAAGGATGGAAATGGGAGCATGGGAAATTTAACAGTGATTTTTATTAATGTTTGTCTTTTTCTTTTTCTTTCTTTTTTTTTTTTTTTAACATCTTTTTGTACTTTTGTAGTTTAACTTTTTTGCTTCTTTTATATTGTAAGGTCATTAAAGGCACTATTCAATT